>NC_140581.1:956321087-957521087 GCF_964204655.1 Triturus cristatus
TCATCGGAAACAGCTTCAGGATTGCCAGACGGATGATTTTGACCTCCATAAAAAGACTTAGGGCCTGAATTAGAGTTTAGCGGACGTGGAATCTCCATAAAAAAGTCTATTTACCTGTCTGTCGTGATTTAGAGCATAGCACATTGCTGGGCCCTCAACCATCTGCCATCTCTGTCACATTTTAGTCCTTCTGTCGATTGCATTACACCCCAAACATGATAGACAGAACAATAGAAAGTCAATCAATCCATCCTCCCTATTTTGTACAATTTCCATTGACGAAAACATGTTGGTTCACCATCCGCACTTGTGTTAGAGGAAAATGAGCATGAATAACCAAACCCTGTTCACAACATTCCCAGAAACTACTCCACAACATGTTACTGTTGCCTGCAATGACTAGACCTCTACCTAGTAGTCCTAGATATGGAACAACATAATCCATCACAAAATAGAAGATAATTGAAACTTGAAACTTTTTGGGGAATTTACTTTGCTAATTTCAGTGCTAAAAATTATATTTATTTATCGTAAAGCCATATCGAACACCACTGTAACCACTCTCTCTGAATGTCTCACAATACATACCTACATTAAATAGTCACCTAATACCTTTCTATTGTAACCATTACAACTCTAATGAGGATAAGATAGCACATTTTTAAAAAGTAAACATTCACTTAAATATGTAAGCCAAACACTTTGTACTAAGCTGTTTGTAACTTTTTCACATTGTAAGGAGATATAATCTTCATTCACATTTTGATTGTTTAATATAATGCACTACTCTATTCATACTCTATTCTACAACACACTTTTCACACTCAAACTATAACATATTATATTAAGGGTGGGATTCACATTCAATGTCAAACATTGCGCTCATATGCTTAAGCTAGGCATCACCATAAATAATGTATGGCATGGACTATGTGTAAACAACTACATTATAACACATTACTACATTTGCAAGGAATGTATTGTGTAGATAAATGTTCTGACAAACACTACCACTCTAAATGTCACTGACTCTAGTGTTGTGATGGTTGAATATGATGTCAGTAAATATTATGATATGCGCAGGTCCGACAATTGCAATATCAGTAAATGAAATGTGAATGTATGCCACTGCTTATACTCGCACAATGCCTGTGAATGCAATGTCAATGTATACCGTAACTTGTGCCTGCACAGCAGCGCCAGCACCAGCCATAATAATACCAATGTATTCCGTGCTCCATGGTCATATGATAATATTATTGTTGCGAATAAGAATGATGTAAATGTACATTCAGAACAGAGCAAACATAATCTCGTTGATATCAGTGCAAACAATATCAATGTACAAAATGACAGCTGTATGCGTAATGATGATAAGGTCGATGTGGTTGCCATATTACTTTAAGGATTTCCGATAGCCTCACATCATTGCTGTTAGATTCATTCTAGGTGACCACTCCATCAACCCCGAGTTAGCGATACGTGGTCAGGCAGGTCCTGTGACCCATGACCATGCCTATCAAGTAACAGGTCATAGGTGGGGTCCCCTATAAACCAAAGACAAGCACACACCCAGGGAAAACTCTGATCGATTCCACAGATAGCTAGTTGCACCACAAACAAGTCTGAACATTTTGGGCCACAATAAAACCCATTTAGCCAAAGGCTTGCATTCCCCAGAAATAACACAAAGCTAGATAGCACATGCAGATAGGCACACTCAACCAATCAGGACAAAACAGGCACACCAAGTGTCGTGATCACAGACATTTGGACACATACACACTGGCACACACTAGCTCTCCCCAAGGTCGAGAAGCAGCTGTGTTTGTTGATTTGCAACTTTTTGGGAATATAGAAAATTATTTTGTTGTAACTCATGAACCTTATTAATGGACAGCCAAAACTTTGTACATCGAGAATATTTGAGCAGTTGCATTCTGTCCAGGCTCGTCAGGCCGCAACGTTTAATTAAAGCAACTTGTTCCTGGTTTGCCAAACGCCTCTTGTCTTTTCATTTATTTAAGGTAAATTCATATCTGAGCAACACTAATCCTTCACAACAACAAAATCACTTCCTTTAATACATATGGACAATGTAACGAACAACATCTCCCACAAGACAATACATGATAAACATTAAAACCTGCAAATTGAAGTAAATGGTTAACCTATGCAACATATTTTAATATGCAAAAAAAAACAAATCAAACCATGTCCGGAGTGGTTTATGGATAATTACTGTCCTATTGCAGTACCTCCAGGCATTGCTCTTCCCTTCAAACCATTATCAGGAATGTCCTCCTTCCTCTAGGACCTGATAGTCATCCGGGCACTGAGGTCTTGGCATCAGGTGAGCTTTTTATGATCTTTTTAGGAGGGCAGGACCTGGTTGTTCTTTGGAAAGAAGATGGCAGCTATGGTGGGAATTTTGGGGCCTGGGATGTTTTCTTTGGAATTAATAGGTTTAAGTTTTTGGGGTATGGTTTGATCAGCTATTTCTGTGGAGGGACAGTGAGAAGAATAGTGGTTTAGGGGTATGGGTGTCAGGTAGGAAAGCATTCAGGTTTTGGGGTGATTTGGGCAGTTAGGTCTCTGGAGGGAATAAAGGGGTTTGGGGTCACGGGAAGGTTTATTGGAATGGAATTGTTAGGGGTGGTTTGGCCAGGTGCAATGGGTGGGTGAAGTGGAGGGATGGAATAAGAAGGAGAAATGGGTGTGGGTTATGAAAATGGGGTTAGGTGTTGAAATGGTATTAGGTGGCGCAATAGGGGCAGATTTTAGAATGGAGGCAAGTGTGCCAGAAAAACTTGCGTCAGTTGTGGCAATAGGAGATAGAGAACCTCCTTGTAAGGTAGACAGGGCATAGTGCAGGCATCCATTTGGTCAGTAACTTGAGTCAGTTGCCGATTGACACCCTGCATGGCATGTAACTGTGCAGTCTGCCCCACTTGGAGGCTCTACAGGACTTCCAGTGCTTTATGTGACACTAGTTCTGGAAAGACAGGGTCAGGGTGAGAGGGGCAAAGGAGACCCTAGACTATTTACTGCCCTTTTACAGAGGTGCCAGAGTGAGGGTGGGTTTGTAGTCATGATGGTGTTGGACACAGGAACCAAGTGAAACCTCTTGCACATGTATATCCATCACCATGACAGGCTGACCCAAATCTGAAGCTTTAGAAACAGATGTAGTGGAGACATCCTGGCCAACCCCATCACCCTCAGTGCCACTGGGTCCCTTGGTGTCGACTGCTCTACCTTCCGACTCCCAATGGCTCTACTGCATCTCCCACGTTTGTGACAGAGGAGGCTGAAAACACATATATGCACACATCAGTTACACAAAACCGAGGTTAAAATCAAAATATACAAATATCAATGATGTGAAAAACCTTAAAAATGTACTATACTGATTCAAATTAATGCCTGTAGTAAAATATTATCTTTTCTGTCATTTTCATAGAAAATGTTTTCACATTTTTTCTGGACTTACATCTCTGTGCACTTTACCCCAGCTGAATTAGAGTAAGGTGCCTGTTCTCAAGCCTTTAATCATGATTACCTTGGCTTAATTTAGATTGGCTTTTTTTACCTTTCCTACAAGACCCTAGAATATGGTGAACTAAAAACACACAGGGCCAGGCAGTTAAGTGCCATTGTTGGAGTGCAGTACCTATTGTGCCATTCAGAGAGTGGGCCTGTAAAACATTTCTTGAGACCTAACAGATGTACCCCTATCCTAAAATTCTTCAGGCAGAGCAGTCAAATAACCTTTATTGAGAGCCAGAAAAGTTCGCTCTAAATATTAATAATAATAATTTTCCAATGAGCACAACCTAGGTGTCCACAAGGTAGGGTAACTTATATTTAGAAATTATATTTGTAACATTTTAAATAGCATGTTCCTCAAGCAACTAGGTCCCAAAAACTATTATCAGTGGCAGTGCTGTAGCTGAATCCGACAAAAAAAATCAAAATACAGTTTTATAGCTTTAGTAGATAAACTGGGTCAGGAAAAAGCTACACGAGTCAATCAAAAACAATGTTTTCTTTTTAATGAAAAATCAATGCTAAAATATGTTTTTTTAAAAAGTCTGGTTAAGAAATTGAATAACATTTTTGGGTAGGGGGTCATCCACCTCAAGGAATGAGAGAACTTGTCAGGGAGAACCTTAAAACCACTAAATTAACCTTAGTGTATCCCCACTGTAGCTATGGCACATAGCAAACAAGCTTAACCTAGGCAATATGTAACATATTTATGCAGTACCAAGCAGTAATAAAAATAAAACACCAAACAATAAAAACGCTACTCGAGTTAATAAAAAGATCAATAAACTCAACAAAATGGCACCAAAATTATGAAAATCCAATCTTGAGGAGATATGAATTTTTGAAGATTTTAGGGAAAAGAGCTGCACAAAGCATCAGTGATAGTCAATCTAAGAGGAACACCGGGACCTAGGAATGATTACAGGCTGACTGCAATGAGGCCTGAGTTGGATACACCAAGTGGATAGGTGCCTGTTAAAGTCCTATGACCGGGATCTATTCACTTGGGGCCATATTTATGATCCAGTTTGCATCGCTCTTGCACCACGCAATGTGGTTTATCAGTGACACAAACCATAAGTCATATTTTTGAAACCACGAAAAGCCACTTTGCATGGCTGTGAATTACTTTAAAAGTCTCTGTGCAAGAGAGGCATTCCATGGGCATTGCGTAGGTGTTTCTGCGCAACTCCCATGATTTTTGATGCATTTCCAAATTTACCAAGCCTGGTACACCTGGGAATTCGGCAAAAAGATATGCCTCCCCAGGAGAGGCATAATGAGGAGAAATATGTTTATTTCGCCTTGTTTTCTCCTCTTTCTATGTGTGCTGCATAGCCTCTCAGGATTGTTTTGTGCAGGAAGGTGCCCCTTCCGGCATAAAAACAATGGTGCCTACAACACAGGCATCCTTGAACCTTAGTGCAAGGGAGCCTGCATTGGTGTTAGGCTGCCAAAATAGTGACAGCACAAGGGAAAAGGACATAAATGTGATGTACTGTATAAATATGGCTTATTACTGCCCTTTCCTTGTGATGCAGGGCAGAGCAGCAAGGTGACTTGCTACGCTGCCCTGCACCACAAACCTCATATATATTGCCCTTGGTGTATTGTGTCAGTCTGAAATTGCACGTAGGTGCTTTCTGCAGTTTGGTTTTATTTTTATGTAAAACCTAATACAACTATATCTCAATTACATTTCTCATTTTGGTGTAATTTTGTTCCTTAAGATGTAATACTTTAATCTAAATATGTTTGGTGTTTTTATTGTTTTTTATTTTTACATTATTACAGTTTTGTTATTACATAAATACCTTACTCATTGCCTTAGGCTAATGCGATCTTATGTGTGAAATATTTATGAGGGGGTTGAGTTCATGTTTATTTAGTGGGTTTAGAGTCCATTATGACAAGTAAACAATATTATTCTTTAAGTTAAGAGACTGCCCACCCGAAAGAATTATTTAATTTCTCACATTCATCTAAAAATAAATACACATTTAAATGTTATGAGTATTGTTACCATTTATTCCACCTTGTCATTGCTCCACGGCCCTCAGCTCCTCATCCAGGTCAAGGTAGGCCATGTCAGAATGCACTGCATCATGGGGGTAAGGGAGCACTGCAAGTGCTTCTTTTGTTGGGAGGACTTGCCAAGTTTTGTTGCAGGGATAAGATGCATCCACCTCCGAAGGTTCTCACATCTTGTGCAACAGTGCATGCTCTGAAGCCTATAGACCCCCTGGTGGCGCTCTTGCCTGGCAATGGCCTACCACATTTTTTTCTTCTAATGGGGGCTGACCTACAGATATGTTCCTTGTAATCATGCAAGTATAGAAACAAGTATGTTTATATATGTTCATTAATTTATTTATTACTATTGTTGTGAATGCCATATTGTTAGTGACTCGATACAGAAGCAGAAAAACCATCACCATTATTCTAAGTGGATAATGCGCATTGTTTTTTGTTAAATGTTGACCCAATTTGAAGATACCTTTTCATTGCCTCATTTAGAGTTTGGCAGACAGTCTACTGATTCAAAAACATGGCTGATAAGATGTCCACCTTATTACATGTGTACTACGGTCAATGGAAATTGTAATAAAGTGAATGGGATATCCGTCACATTTGTGATGGAGTACCCATTTGCCAAATTCTTAATCAGGCTCTTAGATTTTTAATAAATCAATAAAAAAAGACTTGGTATTCGATATACAAAGGATCCATCGCGACCCATATAGGAAGAATCCAGGAAAACTCCGGCCTAGGAAGATCTTGGTGAATTTCCTTACCTACACCACCAAGGAAAAAATTCTGTCCTTAGCCCTGAAAGCTGGGCAGGTTAAGAGCAATTCCTTTTCTAGGCCATTTACTTTTTCCATTCGATCAGATATCACGGCAACAAAACAATCCTGAACTCATTGGGGGCTAATTCCCAGTTGAAGTTCCCTGCCTCCCTCCGGATCATGTGGAACAACCACAGGTATAATTTACATCAAAAGAGGATGCTGATGAACTCATAGATAAAATAAGAAGTGGAGTTGAAAGTGGAAGTGGAAGTGGAGTGGACCCAAAATAGGGGGGGTATAGGCAACGTCCTAAGGAAAATATAGGGTTAAAAGAAAAGTAATGAGAAAGTAGGAGGGGGAGGAGGGGGAAAAAAAAAAAGGGAAGTTGAAAAAGTTTCATATAGTAGTTGTATAGATAATCGCTGCTTGTTCCCCCCTGGTAGAGCTGGGCTTCCTCTTTATAGTTAAGTTTTGTTATAACCATGCCTATGGGTACTCGTCTATAGGGCTTATGCCCAGAGAAGAAGAGAGGGTTCCCCAGGGTGGAGAGGGTCCTTTGGGGTCACTCGGGGGGAGGGAAGGCAAGACGGGGCTGGTGGGGAGCACAGGGGGGATGTGGGGGGAGGAAAACATTAAAATATTTCTCATCCGCAATTGCGTCCCAATATGTAGGGTACTTCTAGAGTATATGATTAAGCCCTGGGCAGATGGAAGGGATCTTAAAGTACAATGACTACCAAAATTAGATTCGTCTCATGGAACATCAATGGCTCCGATGTCCACGTAGACAAAGGTTAGTCATGAAATTTCTTGAGCAATCTAAAGCTCAGATCTTCCTTCTACAAGAGACTCACCTGAGTAGTTCCGAGTGTAAGGCTATTTTTGGGAAGTATAGATGGGTTGAGCATTATTGCTCTTCAGAGCAGATATCGCATTGTAAGGGGGTAGCAATATTGATTAGATCAGGTTTTGGAGGTACTATTAAATTTATCTCAACGGACCAGTCAGGAAGATGGATAATGGTGCAGTTGACTATTGGGGGGATTGATTTGACCATAGCCTCATACTACGGCCCTAATACGGATGATCCGGCTTATATATATAGAATGCAGGCTAAACTAATAGAGGCCACCACCCTGATAATAGTTGGAGGTGATTTTAATGTTCTCCTCAACCCTCTCCAGGACAGGTCTAATTTCAGTCAATATGTTGCTGCCCCTCGTGCTCGCCGAGCTATGATTAATATGGCTCCTGATCTTGGCCTAGTAGATGCTTGGAGGGCTAAAAGAGGCGCAGAGCAGGGTTTTACCTTTTTCAGTAAGAAGTATAACCATTCTTCTAGAAATGATTATATTTTTATTGATAGGTTAATTCTGGAAAGTTTAATTGATATTACTATCCTTCCAAGTATTTTGTCTGACCATGCTCCAATTTCTTTTTCATATTCAGGGAATAGGCCCTGTTTAATTCCTAGGTGGACATTGAAAAGGGCAATGTTGTCTAACTCTGAAATAATCAATGCCCTAAAAACTTTAACAACGGATTATTTCATTAACAACATCGGCTCCACATCCCTAGACTATGTATGGGACGCTTATAAGGCCTATCTGCGTGGACAGACACATAGTTTGATATGTGCCAAAAACAGGGAGAAGGCTTTGGAATTCCGGATTCTGGAAAGAGAGATCTCCAAGCTTCAAGGAGATAGGTTGACCTGCTCCCCTGGTAATTTGACACAGATCCTCAGCGATCTAGAACGTCTACGCCTGCAGTATAGGAAGAAGTTGGATAATAAAATAAAAGCACAATGGCTGGCTCACAATATGGAAAACTTTGAGTATGGTGAAAAAGCAGGTGCTCTGTTGGCATGGAAAGTAAGGGCAGATCGGTCTAAGAACAGCATTAATAGTTTGGCCATTGATGAAACTGGAGCAACCTCCTGTAAACAGGAGGATATGCAAAGGTGCCTTCTTTCCATGTTTTCTAAGTTATATAAAGAAGAGATAGTTTCTAGCTCTGGAAATATTCAAGAGTGGCTTAGAAATAGGGCATTATCAGTTTTAACGGAGGAGGGTCGAAATATTATGGATGTCCCAATTTCTGAGGATGAAATTAAACTATATATAAAAAAGACCAGAAATAATAAGGCTGCTGGAACAGATGGCCTCCCTGGGGAAATTTATAAGGCTCTCCAGGATGAGATAGCCCCTAGAATGTGCGAATTATTCAACTATATTTATAGCCCCAATGGCAAGATTCCCAGATCATGGAAAGAGGCCACGATTGTTCTTATCCTAAAGCCGGGGAAGGATTCCCTTAAAGCGGACTCGTTCAGGCCAATCTCCCTGCTTAATGCTGACTACAAGATCTTTATGAGCATTTTATCAGGGAGATTGGTCAGGAGGATCCCGCAGCTGATCCATTCAGACCAAAAGGGCTTTATCCCAGGAAGATTTATCCAGGAACAAACGTTGCAGTTGATTGGTACAATTGATTTAGCGACGGCGCGGTCGGAGCCTTTGGCCATGGCAGCATTTGACGCAGCCAAGGCTTTCGATCGCGTCAACTGGGCCTTCCTTTGGGAAACCCTAAGAGCGATGGGATTCGGCCCAATGTTTATTCAGACGCTCACTAGATGCTATGAGGGTGCCTCTGCAGCTATACTCCTGAATGGCCAGTTGACATCTAGCTTTAATATTACAAGACGAACCAGGCAGGGGTGTCCTATCTCACCCTTATTGTTCGATATAGATATTGAGCCCCTTGCCCAGGCTCTGAGATTGAATAATCAAGTTACCCCCTTCCAAGTATTGGATTATAGCTGCAAGTTAGCCCTCTACGCAGATGACCTGCTGGTTTATACCAACAATCCCGCTGAGGTTCTTCCAAGGGTGGAGGCTATTCTTGAAGAGTTCGGCCGGTATTCTGGATACCTTGTCAATCCATCTAAGACGGAGGTAATGTCCTGGGGTATAGACAATTGGAATAGAGGGTGCAGTAAGGAATTTAGATATTTGGGAATAACTATAGTTCATAACTTGGTTGATATCCCTCTGATCAATTTGAGGAAGGTAGCCAAGGAAATTGACCATCTTTTTTATAGATGGCAGAATTTGCCTTTGACAATTTACGGCCAAGTAAACCTCGTTAAGATGGTTATCTTGCCGAAACTGAGTTATCTGTTTAGTACTATCCCTCTTGATTTACCCCAGAAAGCTCTTAGATAAGATACAAGGTAAAATTGGAAGTTTTGTCTGGTCTAATAAATGGGCCAGGCTTTCCTTGAAGAAGCTGAGACGAAGGCTCTTCCTGATGTCTTTTGGTATAGCGTCTCCTTTCAGTTTAAAAATATATGTTCTCTGCTTATTAGTCCAGGCAAAACTAACTGGGGGAAGATTTTAAGTGAGTTGGCCAGCTTCGATGGGGGTGGGGGTGGATTTCTTTATGAGTTTGGGGCACCAAGGTTTTTTAAGAAGGTTCGTCTAAAATGCTTAAGAACAGCTTTAAATCTATGGTATAGAGTTAGAGTGAGATGGGGGATTGGTTATTATTCAGACTTTGCTCCCATTTGTGACTCTCCTGGCCTACCGTTATGCTTGCGAGATAGTCTTGCACTACCAATTAAAAAAGCAGGAATAGTGATCTGGTCCGACCTTATATCATCTGACGGTGTTCTCCCTTGGGAGATTTTAAGACTCAAAATAGGCAGTTCTCTCTCTAAATTTAAATACATACAATTATGTTCCTGGTATACAGCTGAGAAGGATACAATAAGAGGCAATTGGGAAATTGAACACCGTTTACAAAATACAAAGTTAATTAAAAAGGAAGTTGGACTGTGGTATAAGAGTCTATTGACTGCTGATGATGTAGATATCCCTCCATTATACTCAATTTGGAACTCATCTATACTGGGTGAAACAGCCATTAACTCATATGCCTCATCCCTTCAAACTCTATATAGGTATGTCAGGCCAGCCTCTCTTAAAAAAAATCATTTCTTTGTTATTAATAGGCTCTATTATACCCCCAAGAAGATAGCAAAGTTTGCCCCATGTCCCTCCCCGAAGTGTCCTAGATGCGAGTGTTTGGAGGCGGATGACGTACATATGTTCTTTGATTGCCCCTCTCTATGCGGTTTTTGGCATAATGTAGAAAATAATCTTGAGGACATTCGTAGATGTAAGCTTAAACTAAATTTAGAAATAGTTTTCTTTGGGGTGGATAATGGGGTAACAAGTTCGTTTTTCAGCGCACAAAAGGGTTTGCTCCTCTGCCTCATTATAATTGCCCAGAGGGAGATCTGTAAACTCTGGAAAGACCCTAATCCCCCGTTGTATGAGAACTGGCTGGCAGCTGCATTTACTATGGCCCGATTAGGCCAGGGATGTTCAAAGGACCATAACCAAAACATCTGGTTATCACTTTTATCTTGGGGTATCATAATGAGGTTGGTTTAAAGTTCCTGCTTTTTGTCCAATGATTACACCAAGCCTCGTACCAAGAAGCTGGCCTGGTTTGGTCTAAGCTAACGCAGTAAACAGAAGCCCGAGGGTGCTTAGGTTGGAAAGGGCTTTCCATTGATATTGCAGACGCTTATGGTGAGATGAGGACAAAAAATAAAAAAATAAAAAATATATAATTATATATGGGCCTGTTTTAGGTATTTCATTTAACAAAGAAGCATTGGGCAGTTGTTCAGGGAGCTATGTTTTTTACAGTTTTAATTCTAATTTCATTTTTAGCAACACAGAGAAATTAAAAGATAGGCAGCATCAAGATCAACATTACATGTCAATTTTCTAATTTCATGGATAGATTTATAATAGTAATCAATTAGAGAGAATGTCAGAATTCCAATATTATTTTGTTGTATCACAAACTTATAGACAAAGAAATAATAATGTGTACATGGTATTGCATGTCTGGTGCTTACCTGACTGTGTCTGCTGGACTTTATAGCTAGCTACATTTGGTCAGTGTCCTCTCCTCGAGTATTTCCAGTTCCTGCAGAGTGAAATTGTGGGCTGTAAGAAGTTGGGTTACTAGTTGTGAGGGATGTGAGTTACTCACAAGTAATAGGCCTGCATTAGCCTTATTACTGGGAACCAAGTGCCTCATTTTAGCACTTATTCTCTCAGAGTAATGACCAGAGCAGTCAAAGGCCTACTCAAGGGAGGTGGTGTGGGCTAGCAATCCTAACTCTCTAGCATGAAACAACAGCACTCAATAAATTGTTATCCAGTCATTGCTATTTATTTTAAATAAAGCAAAATAAATGTTTTATTCACACCCTACTAAATACTATGCATTACATTACAAATATATACATTCAGGTAGTTAGGAGTACCTTTGGTAGCACTCATTTCATAATCACAATGCTCCCCACATATAACAAATGTAACATCACAATATGAGGGAGTGTCATTATATATAAAGAAGGCCTACTGGATTTCTCAAAATAAAAGGCAGACCTATTGACTTTTCAAAGGGATAACCACATTATTAAATCATCCACATCTTATCATGTACTATTAAAGCCAATGGAATCAGTAATCCACGTATTAATAATATAAGCATTGCAATGTTCCTTAGTGATTATGTTTTCAATTTTATATTATGGACCAAAGTCTTTCTTTAACCTTTACGGACTACAACATGTAGCCACAGAGGCAACCACTAGGGTTCTTTGCACTCCAGAAATAAAAATAAAAAGCTCCAGCTCCCTGAGTGCTTAAAAGTACAGAAAGCCTCTCCTGGGGGTCATTCTTACAAAGCCCCAGAAGACTTAGACATGGTGTTTTTAATCAGTCCCTTTTGAGGGGATTGTGTGCTCCCTGCAGCTCCCCATAACATTAAAACACTGCATTGGTGATGCTGCTGCTCCTCCTTTGGGCACCTTAAGCAAAAGATAGTACAGAAATCCACCTGCGAAAGGCATAATGGGCACTACCAGGCGGGAGCAGTGAATATTATTGAGCGGCTTCAGCTGCTCTCTTTTTAGGTCCCGCCTGGCTATCGCGTAAGCGATCGCCCAGCGAGACTTGTGTAGGGGCTTCAGAAAATGCTCCCAAAGACTTCCCAGGCGGATCGGGTGGCGGATACACGCACAACCACGCGCATTCCATTTGCCACCAGCTACTTCCTGCGTGTGCGCCGCCTCACACATTCAGAGAGATTTAGTAAGGGGCACAAGACCTTAGGAATGCGGTTTATGGCCAGTGCATGTGAGGCATTCAAGTGCGAAGCTGGCATCTGGCATCGGACTTGAAAGCAGCAGACTGCTTTCGCCAGCGCGTGCTTGGCCTCACTTCCTGCATCCCCTCTTACAACAATTAACTTTCGTTATAACGCACACCCCATATGCTCATTCCCTCCCACCTTTCCTTTGATGTCCGCTTCTCTTGTTTACAAACCACACCACACACTGCTGCACGCCACACACTGCTGCACGCCACACACTGATGCACGCCACACACTGCTGCACGCCGCACACTGCTGCACACCGCACACTACCGCACGCCACACACTGCTGCACGCCGCACACTGCTGCACACCGCACACTACTACACAAAACACTGTTGCACGCCTCACACTGCTGCATGCCTCACGCTGCTGCATGCCTCACACAGCTGCACGCCACACACTGCTGCACGCCACACACTGCTGCACGCCACACACTGCTGCACGCCTCACACTGCTGCACGCCGCACACTGCTGCATGCCGCACACTGCTGCACGCCGCTGCACGCCACACACTGCTGCACGCAGCACACTGCTGCACGTCACACACTGTTGCACGCCACACACTGCTGCACACTGCTGCATGCTGTACGACACTGCTGCACGACACTGCTGCACGCCGCACACTGATGCACGCCGCACACTGCTGCACGCCACTGCATGCCACACAGTGCTGCATGCCTCACACTGCTGCACGCCGCATACTGCTGCACGCCACACACTGCTGCACGCCGCACACTGCTGCACGCCTCACACTGCTGCATGCCGCACACTGCTGCACGCCGCACACTGCTGCACTCCACACACTGCTTTTATGCAAGTTTATGCTACTGACATTGTAAATGACAATGCCTTTTATTTGTTTTAAAACCAAAACATAAATAAAAGGTATTGTAATTTTACAATGCCAATAGCTCAAACTCTTATAAATGTGAGACCTATTGCATTGCAAATGCTCGTTTGACATTGGGGCCTCACCCATGTTCTTCTAATTCTTTTGGGCTTTTTGCTTGGGGGTGCCTTGGCCCACTCGAGACACCCACAGACAGTCAAAGTCATTGGAGGACACGGTGGGGGGTGCCAAGACCCCCGCTGCCATGTAGTCTCCCCACAGTCAAAACCACTTTATTCGGTTACTAAAAACCATAAAATTACCATGCATTAAATCACAATACAATTGCTAAAACACATACAGTACACAATAAAAACACATACAATACACAGTAAAATATCATAACCAAATCATCAGTAATAGGGCGTTTTGAGAAAATAAGGGGGGAATAAGACAAAGTTCATGAGGTTGCATACAAAACTTGGCTGTGGTTAAAACCATTAAAACAGTACATCATTGCAATAAAAATAATTTAGTAATAAAAACAAGTATTAAAAGAGTAATAACACGGACTTTACAAATACTCTGATGCTAACTGAGGGTGCCGAATTTTCCTAAGTCTCACAGCTGCGACAAGAAAGCTTGCAATGTTAAAAATCTCCCATGGATCATTAAGCATTTGAAAATAATATAAAGTGGGTTTAACCTCAATAAAACCTTTCTTTCCCTTTTAAAATTGGGACTAAGAACCTCCTGCAGATAGCGCTATAGTGGTCCCAAAAAATAATAAAATGCATTGTATCCTGTGTTGAAAAATTATCACAGGTACAAGGACCAGAATCACACACCCTACTCCAGCCTTGCATATTGACCAGAAAAAAGTGTATTAGGTTAAAAAGAAATCTGGTAAAAAGCAGGCGGTTGAATGGCTTCGTGACAATCCTTAGGTAAGCTTCGATCTCAGGGGTGGTTTTTAGCAAAAAATTGACTTTAACTGTTGGTTTCTTTAATTCGATCTCCTCCTTCTCTACCTCCATCCGATCCAGTAAGTGGATTTTCTTGGAGTTGCCTAATCAACTTTTCTTGCTTTATCCGGGGAATCTAATAGGTCTGGATGTCCAAGCTTAACATTCTTAACATAGTTTAGCCATTGAATTTTGTTGGCTCAGTCCAGGGTGACACAATCCCTAATTATTTTATGGTTCAGCGTTAATTGGGGGTTAATCCAGGTTTTAAGCGAGTAAAACACCGGAGCCAGCCTCAACCTGTCTGCCACATATCCAACATCTAAATCTCCCCACAGGAATTGTAATTTCCTTGGTGGGAGCAAAATGATATTTTCCTCCTGCTGCGTGCATTGAGGATGGAAGGGTTCAGAGCTGGGTGACCCTGCCCCTCAGACATGGGTACAGGAGCAAGTGAGTACCTAGCGGACCCTCTACTTCTCTTTGGCTCCCAGTGTGTGCATGGGATGGGCTTCCTGTGATAGTCTTGCATTAGAGATCTGGGATGGGGTCTCAGGACAACACAAGACCCTCTCCCCATAAGATATTAAAACACTGTTGCACCGACCTGGTGGCCCTAGTCCATCTGCAGGATATTTTTAAATTTACAGTGGAATGGCATGCTCATTTTCTTATCTTCTTTGTTAATAGGTTAAATGTTTCAAGTGGCATAACTCAGTGCCGTTGGGACAATTACCTTCACCTTTGGCTCATTTTTCTCCTAGTGGCAAACTCTAGCCCCTAGTAGCATTCCAATCTGGCCTTCTGACCTCTAAAGAGTGCACTTTGCAGGGCACTATGTGAGCCTTCTTATCTGCCTGGCTCCTAGTGACCCTCTACTGCTAATGGAGGCATCTCGGGCATCAATAACAAGGTGATGAATGGAATGCATGAATTAATCTCAGTCTCTGACTATTCTTTGGGCTACATCTCATTCCATCATTTCTGGCCACCATGTCACCTCAGTTTAGACCCAGCCGTATGCAAATTAGTCTTGACTCTGCTCCAATGGGAACAGTCCAGCCTGTCCTGCTAGGATAGGTTTCCCCATGAACCAGAAAACAAGCAATCCAGGAGGCAGGTTCCACCCTTTTTAGGGCTCATGAGCCAGGAATAACTTGGTTCCAGTGTAAGAGTGAGCCCGGGACCCACATCTGACATATCTGTTACACTAAAGGCATCAAAAACAATGTGATGGATGAAACGATTGAATCAATATCAGCTACTGGTAATTCCTGGAGCCGCATCCCAATGCATTGTTTCTCAACCACCACAGCTTGTACTCAGGCATATACAAATTAATCTTAAGCTTGCTCCCATGGGAACAGTCAAACCCAAGCATCCAGGGGATATCATCCCTAAATTGGAGCACAAGCAACCCAGGACTATTTTACATTTATTAGGGCTCATCAGCCAGATATAGCTTGGTTCCAGTGGCACAATTATTGGCCCCTCTACAAAAAACAACAGAACACCCTCCTCCATGCACTTCAAGGACCCATAGCCTCCAGGCTGTCTTCCAGAGCACCCCGGAGGCAGTAAAGGTCTTCCCCAACTGGTCACCAGGGGGCATTAGGGGGCTACTGGCCCTGGAGAAACCCATTCTAGACCTGGGTCTCAGCTGGTGACAAAGTCCATACCTCATCTTGACAGTACATCAATTAGCTTCTATTTCCAGCTTATCATTTTTCTGCTGTTGTCGCCTCTCAAGTCCAGAGTCTTCTCAACTGGCTTTCCATTGTGCAGGGGTTTTTAAGTGGGAGTGCATGGTTTTAGATGCTAGGCACCCTGGCCAATCCTAGGATGCCACACTATTACTCCAACCCTGCCCCACCCATCCTGCACAGCATTCTGGGACGATCCAACATGGGGCCATCAAGTTTTCTCTGAGGGTCTTAGCACCACCCCTAGCTGACATCACTGCCAGATCTTCTTCCACCAAAACTTCAAAGATGAGCCCCTCCTGTGTTTGGCTCCAGAGGTCTAGGAAACCTCTGTTGTTCAGTGGGTCTGGGCTGACCGAGCCCAGGTGCGGTGTGAGAGGCTAATTGTCAGATGGAGAATATCCCCCACGCCCCTTCCTTTCCCTCAAAGAGTAAATCACTGATAATTGCCCCTTTCAAGTGGGGACGCCTGTGTTCCCTTGCCATGAGAGCAGAATAATTAACTTGTCCCAGTAGGGGGAACAAAGGCCTTGACTCAGGTTATGAGCTTAACGTGAGAAATTTGCCAATACCTAAAGTCTCATAAGATGTTGATTTCTTGTGTTGGGGACTGTGAAATCAAACCTGACTTGCATATTTACCCAAGTTTGACTCTTTGATGGAATGTGCAGACCAAAGTTGAGCGAAACTGCATTGAAGGCAGATTTTCTTTACATATATAATGCAGTGAAACCACTACATATTTCCTACTGACCCATCTATGAATGCCTACTAACATTGTAAGGACTACCCCAGGTCAGCATTCTGCAGAGTCCATTCTGTGACAACCCATCTGTGTGAAATTACTGGTATGCACACAATGGTAGTCTCACACACTCAGCACACTTGTTCATGTGTAACTAGGCAGTCCAATTACAGTGAATATGCTATGATTGAGAATCTGGTAGAGAATCTCACCCACAGTGACGGTCCAAAAAACGGATAGTCAAAGGTGAAAAGTTCTAATGAACTAAATAGGTGAAACCCATGTTCTACTGGGACCCTGTCAGCTGTACCTTCAGCCATGCTGAGTACCAGCAGCAGAAACTAAGCAGAAACAGGTGTGGAGGGCGGCTGCTAATGAATGGAAGGAGGCAGGTGATAAAATGGCCAAAAAACAAGTACCTAAACCTGACAGAAAATTACGTAAACAAACGCATACACGTGGGATGACCGGTTGAAAAAATAAAGGATCAATGTGTGACTGCAGATGATGGAAAGAATATATGTAGACTTCACTTAGGCGTCTGTTGTACATGACAGCAGCATCAGTCATTCTCCTTATTTGTTCCACCATAACACTACTATGTCTGCATATGGTATGCCTGACAATGTGGGGGACAGGTAGTGCGTTATTGGTGCAAAGTTTCGTCATCTGTGATGTTGTTTCTTTCAATAACAACTATCACAACTTTCAGAGAAAAATGGGATGAGGCCCCCTATTCAATTTAAAATATCATATAGGGAAAGGAAATAACCAATATGAACTATTGCAAACAGCGAGCTCTGGGTGAAGCATACACTTTGGGCTTTAGAAACTCAGTCAACTGGTCCAGATGCTCTTCTTGCAACATAGCTGAACTCACCAGATATCTTCTAATGGTGGTGACAATGGGGCCTGAAACCTAAGCCTCTCTCCCTGCTGCAGAGCCAGCCCCAGGCCTTAACAAACCACACTGTGATCTAACCTGGGGGGCCACAGGTGTAGTATGGCCTGTCCGCAGAATAGATGCTTGACTGTGGTTGACGCAGGAGCTAGAACAGTGGTGCAACAACTGTTGGGATTGTAGAGCCATAGGGGATTGTAGGATCAGTGATGTGGGTAATGGGGACAGACCTCTGCAGGATCTAGTTGTTGTTATTTCCTGAGGGAAGAGAGATGCATAAGGCACTGGATACTCAAACCTGATGGGCCGGGCTGTTCTTCAAGATGTTCATCATTGGCAGGAGATTGACATCGTAGAATCCAGATCTTCAGGCCTCAGGCCGAGTGGCCAGCAAAGATGATGATGAAGATGATGATTCTGATCTGCATGTTAAGAAAATGTAAGTTACTGAAAATAAAGTTATATTTTCACTGACATGGTTACAATATTTGGTATACTGTTTTTGATGGATTTGTCTTTTAATAAAATGACATATTTGCAATACAAATACACCTTACAACCTTCATAATACCGTGACATTATCTTAACACCATTTTCAATTAAAGCTATCATATGTATTCTGATTTGATCTAAGTTCATGCCAAACATGCATTGTATAAAGGCCTTGGCCGTGTTTGTCACAAGAGTCTGGTTCTGAATTTGGTCAGGACTTTAATAGGTACACCAAATTGTTCCTCAGTTAGGGGCAGAGGAGTACTGTCTTCATCATGTGTTCATGTGTGAAGAGAGGTGGTGGCAGCATACTACTTTTTTTTAGATTCTAGGGCCTGATTTAAATTGGGGCACTCGGCCTGTCCTCTGAAAGGATGATGGAGAAAATTAATCTGTTGCCCTGGCAGAGGTGTTGACTAGCACATTTTGAAATGTCCGTTAGCTTGGCGGTACCTGCCAAGGCATTGTAACTTTGCTGGACTGCTCCATCAACATGACGGAGCTGCACAGCAAAGTTATGATATATATTTTTTTTCCCAAAAACAAATCCCAAAGTGGGACTTTCTTTTTAGAAATAAAAAAAAAAATTGACCCCCCTCACCATGGGAGTTTCCTCTCATGGTGTGTGAGGTACTGAGCACTTTTCAGTGCCCTTATCACCAGGTTTTCCCTGGTGGTGATGGGCATTGAAAAACTGCTATATACACAACCATTTAAGTTAGGTGGAAGGATGATGGCGGCCAGATAGTATGCTCAGGTCTGCTCCTCCACCCACCCAGCACAATCAATATTCCCTACTGCTGGTAGCGGAACTCTAAGTAGGCATACAAGGGAATGGGATCTCTCCAGATCACTACGGATGATGTTGAGAACTCGTAAGCTAACCCCACCACTCCTCCATGGGAACCCTGACAGCTGCTGCATCTGAGCCATGCACGGTGAGAGGCAGAGGCCATGCAGTGAGCCCACCTGTTGCATTCAGAAGCCCTTCCTGGATGGTGCACATAGGGAGCAGTGCCTCCTGGGTTGGCAGGGCACATGGCGCACTGCAAGGAGAGAAGAGCAGTGACAAGGGAAGAGTAGTGGCAGGCACAGCCTAGCAGCAACGAGGCAGCCTAACAGAGCAACGCCCTGGGCCTGAAGGCTAGGGCCAGCAGCAGCTGACTGGAGATGAATGCAACCAGCCCCATTTGCTGCCACAGCGGGGTGGCTGAGACTATTGAAGAAGACAGTGCCTCGACTACCGTGGCTCAGGGATGAGTGTGTTGTGCTCTTTGGCCTTGGCACCTCCATGTTTTGTTATGTTATTTCAGTTTCTATAATGTACTAATCAGCGGAGAGGGTATCAAGGTGCTTGGGTAGGTGTGTAGGTGTGTGGTCCCCAAGGTGCTTATACGAAGAGCCAGGTCTTCATCTTCTTGCAAAACCCAAGAAGTGAGGAGTGGTATTTTGGGTTATGTCAATATATATAGAGCACTAATCACCCAAGAGTCTACCCATAATGTGGCAGATATTTGGCTTCTGCCCTGTGTCATGGTAGGCACTAACAGGACACTAGCATGATTTTGCCCTCTGCAGGGCGTAATGCTGATCAAGCCCACGTTAATGAACACATTGTGGCTTGAGGCACATTGTGGCTTCATGGACATCGGCATAGCCCATGCCATATAAATCTAACCAAAGGAGAGAGCACATCTTTGCTTCTCCAGGGCTGCGGTGCCGGCCAAGTCCCAGAGGGTGCAACCAAAGGACATAACACATGGGAGGTGCAATCAAAGGACATAGCAGGTTCTTTCCTCTACGGTGCCACATCATTGACTGGGCCTCCCATCAGTAGAGTGCATGGCATCAGGAGAAATGTGGCCAGCCAGGGAGCCGCGAAGTAGGCCAAATGCAGTGGGCGATGAGCGCGCATGTGGTGGGAGTGGACACTGCAACTTCGGAGGGAAGCCCCCCCACTTACAGGACCACCTCCATGTGCTTACAACATAGTCTCAGTAGACGTGCATGGATTACTGAGAGTAGTGGCCCATCATGGCATCGGCAAGGGGGAAGAAAGAACACACTTTAAAGGACATACTCACACACTCATCGAGCATCCCGACTGAGGACAGCCAAAAGTCGTATAGATCCACATCTTCTGTAGAGGGTGGGGATGATGAGGCATACTAACAAGGACATTTATGAAGGCAATCTTAATTTCCTTACGTGAAGACATTCAATCATTTAAACAAGGACCTCAGGGAGGTCGAGCGAGACCTGGCAGAAGTGGTCAACAGGGTATCTACACTCAAAGACAATGAGATGGCATGAGGTGAGAAGCATGAACATCTGCTGCAAAAAGTCCTGTGCCTACCCGAACAGCAAACTCACACCGCAAACCCACACAGAGGATATAGAGAATTGCTCCTCTCAGAAACAACATCCGTATACTGGAGCGCAGAATGGAGCTGAGGGCATAGATATATAACTACTTCAAGACCTCTTTTGCCTTGATCCTGTACTCGATGGCAGAGACCAATATTCTGCTGGAAAGGGTCCAGATGAAGGATTGCCTTGTTGCCGAAGATCTTTTAGCCCTAATCCTTCAGAAGCACATAGCTTTCAGGCCTATCACTGAGTTCCTCAAAAACAAAGGGGTTGAACAGCTGGGGTCACCTGTTCTCTTTCATCTTTCACTGGGATGACTCACTGCATCAACTTAAAACTCTGGGAAGACACACCGACTTTTGAACATCCTGGCGATAATGGTGGGAATTTGCCGCAAAGGGCTCACAAGATCAATGAGGGGCGACAACACCGGTAGCATTTGGTTACAAGATCACCTAAGGGTCTCCGTTCAGACCCCAAAACCATTGTCCTGGAGAGAAAAGCAGGCCTCAACAATCTAACAGGTGACCCAGAGTGACAGGACACAAGCTACGACCAGGTCCCTGTTTCATACCGTTTATGGGATCCCTGTTATATGCCTGATGTCCCCTTCCTGCATTTGCAATGGCGGGTGGCAGGGAGCCAGATATTTCACAATACACCTTTGAATGTGGAATTCCCCACCCTCAGACTTGAAGTAATTCATGGCACTGCCTTTGCTGTTGTCAGCATACACTGGACTACTTTCCTATTTACTTTGATATTGGGGATTCACTGGGGTTTAGTACTTACTCTGCTATAGGGAATAGCATGCATGCTTCCCACTCACATGGGCTTCAGCTCACACACACGTTCCACCCTGATCATCACCCACGCTTTTATACCAGGAAACTGATGATAGCCTCTGCCCGCCCTCAACCCTACCCATACTGACTTCGGGATAATTACACAAAATGTATGAGGACCTAGCAGCCCCGTTAAAAGGAGGGCAGTGGTTTCATACTAAGAACACAGCAAGGGAGACATTTGCCTCTTCCAGGAGATACATTTGACTCCCAGAGACTGGCACAGGTTTAAAAACTGACACTACCTACATAAATACTTCCCCTCCAACCCAGTAAAGATGTGGGGAGGGGTTAGCCATCCTATTCTCACATTGCTAAAGGAGGCCTATTAGGAACAAAGTCACGGAAACACAAGCGAGACTTCTAGCATGTCATATACAATTAGAAAGGCTTTCCTTTACTATTTCATCCATATATACCCCAAATGACCATCTAGAGCACTTTTGGAAGAGGGCTATATCCGACACAGTGGAATCTCCTGATCAAACTATCTTGATAGGTGGTGAACTTAATTTTGTGATGAACAACGATCTCAGTATATATTTGGAGAGTGATTGGGACAGGCCGGGTCTCTCTCTGGAGGTATGGAATGGCTTGGGGATTTAGGTGTGGTGGATTTGTGGAGGACAGAAGATCCACATACCAGAGATTACTCTTGCTACTCTCCTGTCCATAAGTCTACACCCGTATTGACTATTTCCTTGGAACAGTGGCATTCCAACCACAGATTGAGGAAGTTGGGATTGACCTGGGGCTCTGTATGACAATGCCTCTCTAACTCACTCTACAGATTGACCCCCTGCAATTCTATCACCACTGGAGATTATGAGATAGCTTGCTTCACTGACTAGGCACTGTCTTCAAACTCACAGGTACTATTGACAATTTGCTGGTGATCAATAACACCGAGAAAACCTCCACAGCCACCTTATAGCAGACGCTGTAGGCGGTAGTGAAAGAGAAACCCAACACTAAGTCTGCTGCCAAATACAAGATGCATAGGACGAGAGGAGGGAAATGGATTGGCAGGTGCCAGAAATAGAGGCAAAATCTTAACTCTATGACTTTTGATATTCACAGAAGGCATTTAGAAGTACTATAGTTAGGATTTTGTCTCAGGTAAACTTTAGTTTTAGTCTTACGTTAAACTTAAGACAAACTTAAGTTTAACTGAGACAAAATCCTAGTCGTAAAGTTAGTTGTTAAAATTAAGTTAGTCTTAAATTTAACTTAAGACCAAAATTTAAGATCAACTGAGACAAAATCCTAACTTTATTACTCCTAACTGCCATCTGTGAATACCGAAAGTCGTTAAGTTAGGATTTTGTCTTACATTACTTTTGTGAATCAGGCCCATAGTGAATTCTCTGATGCCCTTACTCCATCAGGCAGTTGGAGAAGTTTGACCACTGTGGAGACAGAGTATTCTCCTCCTTCATCAAACTATGTTCATCCCACATTTAAATCAGGTGGGCAGACCATAGTTTGATGGGAGAGAACCTCAACACCATTGTGACAGAATTCTTTCTCTGCTAAGATCTTAATCAGACCCTTTAGTGTGGAAAAAATATGTTTTCCATGCATAACAGGAGTGGAGACTACTGGCCTGCTTGTGTAAATTTCCATTGATAATGGATACCTTGGCCTAATGCTCTGCACAAGATGGAGGGAAGGTGGCCTTCACAAACAATTGAAAAGTATTCCTGGCATTCATGAATCATGAATAAAGGAACCCTGGCACCCAAGTATTGAAAAAGGTAACAGATCCCCCCTGAAATTTGTATTATTTCCTTTAATACAGAAGGGAAGCAGATTTCTTTTTATGGAGACTGTCATTTGGTGATGGTAGATGTTATGGGTAGGACTGCAAATTCTATGGTCTGATAGTTAAGCGTCATAAGAGTGCGATCAGCTTTTTAGGACTGTGTCAGATGTGGCTGTGACATTCAGATGCAGAGTGATTAGATCATTTTGAGCCTTCTTGTCTGTGTGCCATCCTGGAGATATCCCTGCTGTTAAGAGTTACAATCAAGACAAAGACTGTGCCTAGAGTATGGCCTCAGAAGACTGCATGAAAGGAGAACAGGACAAAACCAGATCTAAAAGTGCACACTGGAAATACACATGACCTATCTGCTGTACCTTAATGTGCATGAGAGCTGTTGATCTACATGTTGTTCAAGCCCAACTTCTATCAGACCAACAAAAGGCTGCTCCACAAAGTACCCAGAGGACTAGTGTGCAACCACTGTTTTAAAGGAAAAAACACCTGCACAGAAGAAGTGGAACCTCACCCGGAGTATGATCTGAAGAAAGAGCTGCCTGTCTTGTGCTTCAATGGCAGGATATTACTGCATGAGTGAGAAAGGAATGAGTGAGCCTACTCTGAAAGACAAACAGACGACTTGTCTGGACAGAAGCAGGTCCTGGCCCAGCCTTTGCATTAACAACCTCTGACTATGACTGGGTGGCCATAGGCGTTTGAATGTCCTGTATGCATAGCAAATGTTCTGCCTGTTTCTGTTGCCTGAGCCAGGACAGGATGGCCACAATTATTGAGGTGGTAGATCCACAAGTGGTTTGTGTGGGTAATGTTGGAATCAAGGGGATTTGCTTCAATCTTTCTGGGAGAAGGAGAGGTCAAGGGAGCTGGTTAGCCAAATCTGATCAGCCGGACTGTCACCAAAGTCTTCTTCATTTGCAAGAGTACTGCTGCTCCCACTGAAGTCCTGGGTTGTTGTTTCCGCCAACGGACTGTACCACTTGGTAGAACAATATGACTATGATCTTTTAAAGTTATCTGGAAAACAAATGAATAAATAATGAATATATTGTAATTTTAAGCCATATGAATTTTTCATAGAGATCTTCCTATGCAATGGTGATAGACATTGTCCCTTTTTGAAGTTTGCAGGCTGGGAAAACTTGCCACTTCTTATCCTGATACATCTAATGGAGTTGAGGCGCCTTGAATTGATTTTGTATGTTAAGTAATATACCCAGGATAATTTGAGGTGACCATTGCTACATATTGATTTATCGTGGTTGAATGTCCCGCAATTTCACTATCCTTTTTATCTATAGCCAGTGTGGTGTGGTGGATGTGGGTTCACTTTGAAATTTGAGGTATATCATCCTATATAGTGTAACTGGTGGCCTTATATCTTGCGGCCTTATCTTCACCATTGTAATAAGCAGTTGAGAGTAACTCAACCAGAATTTTTAGAGAATGCTTCCTGTGGATGTATTCCTGATACTGAGGCCCAAATTATGAACAATTCACACAATGCAACAAGACACCTTTTTGTGCTTTATTGCATGACAGGGAAATGGCAAGAATTCACCCTATATACTAAGATATGGCACATTCCTGTTCTCTCTCTCCCTGAGCTGGTGCAGCCTATGCCCAATGAAGGCACCCTTGGGCCATGATGCAAGGGGGCCTCCATTACAGCTAGCAAGGAACACCTTTCTGCACAAAAATAATCCTCTGAGGCTTTTTCCTCTTTCTTTGTGTGCGGCAGAATGCAGCACACAAAGTAAGAGTAAATAATGAGGAGAAATAAGCATTTTTCTCTTTGTTGCACCTCACCTGGGAGGGTGTAGCATTTTGATGTCCCCAGGTTTACTTATGGAAGTAAATCTGGGAATGTGCCAAAACCCAAGGATGAAAGCATGGGAATATCCATGTTCCACACATGTAACGTCTTCCTGGGGCAGAGCAAAACAAGGCAGAGTTTTGCGCTGCCTAGCTTTACTCAAGATTTACTATGCCATGAAGTTCTATACAAAGGTGGCTCTGTGTAGCATAGTAAATCTGACTTAAGGGCTTGAATTGTATTGCCTACCTCACCACAGTTAAGCAGGCCCTTCATAGATATTGGCCTAGGTTTTTTTTTTCAGGTACATGTGACTTTTGAGGATCCTTGTTAGTGGCATATTGCTATGATAGATGATTAGGGGAGAGGATTGTAGCCTAACGGCTAGGGCAGTCAATCTCAAATCAGGGGAACAGGGTTTGAGTCTCGGCAATGACGCTGAACATCCTGTGATTCTGGGGAAATCACTTAATCTCCCCATGCCTAACAAAAATGAATGTGTCCTCATGTAACGCAATTGGTGCTCATGTAAAGAGCTCTGATACCTGATATCGGGTCAAGTTCGCGCTATATAAAACTTTGGGGAAAAAAAAAATAATTGCTTTCTACCGTAAGTGTAAGGGCAGTATGGTGGCTATGCCCTACTTTTTGCCTCCTTTTTGTAACCTAAGTGTGTACTTGACAAAGTGTGTAGCAGAATATTCATTAGGTACCTACCACTTATGTATCTGTGATGGCAATTTTTGACTCAGATCGAAACATGTTGTTTTCTTGGATTTAATGTGTTACATGGTGTTGTAGTTATAATATGTTTAGTTTCATGGCCATGTAAAAGTAAGAACTTCCAACATGGTCTATGTTTTTTACATTTCAATGCAGACTGAGTGGTTTGAGTGTTAACATTTCATATAAATCACACTTTGGGGGATCGTTTTAGGGTCAATGGAGCAAGCATGGGCTACTGGGTCACAACTGTGGGAGCAGGGCCTCTTTGGCACAGCTAAGTCAGCGTCCATTCAACTGTGTGTCACCATATCTGGGCCATATACATTTCTTTCAGCACTTAACTCTCAGTAGTAGCAATGGCGAGCAGTGACAAGCTTCTCAGGTAGGTTAGAGTGGTGGTACACAGACTAAGCACTCAACACTACAACTAGCCACTCAATAATATGAATGTCTAGCCAAGTGCCTTCTCTTTGAAAAAAGATGATCTATTGTTTTCCACATAAAGGCACAAAACAAAATATTCCAAAATAATGTTTCAGATACCTGATATACAGTTGTGAGTCCAATATGCTTGAAGATGAGGCCACTCCTAGGCACTCTAACCTTGTGCTCTAATCCTCAGGTCTAGTTCTTAGCAGTATAGTCTCTAGGGCAGGTGCAGCACTCCTCAAATCTCTTAGCATAAATTATGTCTCTAGATCATTTAACCCAAATAGTCGCATACCCATGATTATTGGGGGCAGAGGACAGGATGCATGTAAGCCATAGGCTGAGGTCATGGCATAGATCATAACCACTCCTACTGGGGGGCCCAGGCTGGTCAATGAGTCTCCAATGGCAGCAGCGGGACCTTTGGTTTCTGGTGGTGGCCTTATTTTGGGCTCTGTCAATATTCTGTAGCAGATGTGATGTATGTGGACCTAATTGCTTCACTCTGATAATAGTTGTGTTGGACCATCAACGTGGTTGTGGCAATGTCACAGAGCTGTTCCCTAGATAGGGAGCTCCAGCAGCAATGCTAGAGCTTCTGAGTGCTCTTTAGAGTACAGTGGCAAAAGTCTGATCATGCAACTGAACCTTCAGTGCCACAGTTCCCAGGTAATATTTCATCATGGAGTGCCTTAAGGCCATGGCTTTGTGCTTTGGTGTGGCAGAGACTGCTCGGTACCCTTAGGGGCCAGGCAAAGATCTTAATGGAAGTACCCTGGAATGAGCACCACTGATTTGCAGTCTGTTATTTGGGGTGAAATGGACCACACAGGCATAGGTTTGGCAGTATTACAGTCATACTAACCTTGATCACAGATCCACAGCAGGTGCCACAAGGCAATATAACACCGGTTTTAGGTGGAAATGATGATCAGGCACGCTTTGGCAAGTTCTATGGCTGCAAAAATGGGGACAATAAAATAGAAAGCTCAAGCATGCTTTGACAGTGCCACGGTTCCTCTGAGGAGTTCAAGGACTGGCTTCCAAACTTGAGCACACCAGTTATGTGAACTTTTAGAGGGACCAAAGCACAATGGTTAACACCTCCTTGTCCATACGAACAAGTAGCTTCTCCTGCAGGGTTGATTCACTCTTTTCCTCTCACTCATGCAGAACTCCTTGGGTTCCTGGGACATGCTAGGCAGCTCTTCCTCTAGATTGTAACACCGGTCTCCTCACTTCTAGGGAGGTGGCTGTTAGGTAGATACCCAGACCTGGTTGCTCTGTAGTCCTCTGGATACTTTTCAGAGCAACCTCTCCTTGGCTAGAGATAACCTGGAACTCTAACAACATGTGGTTCAGACGCTCCTCCCATTTGTATAAAGGGATGGTAAAAAGGGATGAGGATTGTCCGTCTACCTTTTCAAAACCAGTTTAGGTTGTTTCTCTTTTCATGTGTATCTCAGACTGTCTTTCACACTCTCCTTTATCTTGACATATGGTCAGGGTTGCCTCCCGGTTGGAGCTCCCATAATAGAAGCAGCAAGTCATGTGAACAGTCTGCATCTGACAGTCAACAGCCATACTTGACAGTGAATAGAAAGGTAGACAAAGGTCTGTTGACCCTCTAAAGGACCCTGACAACAAAAACTGCAGTCCTACTCTTTACTCATTCTAGCCAAAAGATTTTAATCTCCGGAATATTAGTCAGCAGTCCTACTTGTTAGAAAGGACCTAGTCACATTTCTAATGGAAGGCCTGCCTTCCCTTCATCCACTTTAGTGTCTGGGTTTTCTTTCTCCAGTTTCAGGAATGTTATCAATACACGTCTGTAGAAAATTGGGTTACTTGTTGAAGGGGGATGGTGAAACCCTACTCAAGCAGCAACCACAATTCTTTTCAAGGTAAAACACAAGTAAACCCCTTTTTACCCCTTGCTTAACCCTCTGGTAGTTTGGAACAAAAACAGTCAGGATTAACTTAGAGGAAATGTGCAAAATAGTTATGGACCACTTCAATGAGTAATAAAATGGAAACCCAATGCAGAAAAAATGCCAAACCAATTATGAATAGCGGAGTAAAAATTTAACAAATTATTTTACACCAACATTAAACAAATCCAATAAGTAGTACCAGAGACATGCAATTTTTAAAACATTAAGTGAAAATAGAGCTTCAAAGCACAAAGCACCAACTGTGGTTATCTGGTCATGCCTGCCTGGAGCAAAGTTCAACAGCCACACTGGGTACATGTACCAATGAGGCCTGCTGAAGAAAGTTCCTTAACTCCTAGTTGCGGAGTGAGGCGAGATCCCAAGTTGAAGATGTGGTGCCCAGCGGCAGTTCCGAGGAAGCTTCTACAATGCAGAGGCATCACTGACACATCCTCTGATTAAAATGTACCATTTATATTTCTTTTTAATTATAATACACTATATATATTACCTACTGGCGGTCACCAGTAGGTAGTAATAGTTAGGACCTATTTTCCATAGGAAAAGCATTTTTTGACTTTCCTTTAACTTTGGCATCATTTGACCAATCTTCATGAAATTGTCCCACAGAAGTGTTGAAAAATGTTCTATGTGTCATGCAAAGTTGTGGGGTGATCCGTGTAGTGGGGAACGAGAAATACGGGTGCAAATAAAGGGTGTGTTTGTAATGTTAATTCACATAAAAATACGTTGTCGAACCTACAGCACGAACCGCTGGACGGAACACCAAATTTGGCAGAAAGGGAGATGTTGTTACGCAGACTGTGTTTATTGCTATTTGGTGCAAATCTGTCCAGTAGATTTTGAGAAATTTAAGCTGAAAATTGAAGATATATCTCTGGCCGCAGACATTTCATGGTGGTTTCATGATTAATCTAGAATGCGTGCTATATGGAATGCTGTGATTGGCTGGACACAACCTGAACAGAATGTTTCGGCCATCATTTTACAAATCGGGATGGTCTCCGGGGTTGACAATTTTTGTGAAAGCTAACAGAAGGGGTCACAGTGGAGATACTCTGACCCCGTGTTTTAGAGATGGGTCTGTTAGTGATACAAGTTATATGTCCACAATTGATTTTTGTGATTATGCTTGAAATTTGCGTTGATGCCATGACTGCCAGCGCAGCCATTGCGGGGACATCTCGAATATCGTGAAGTAATCATGAAATCAGTGAAAATATATTTAAAAATGTATATATATTTGTACACACTTGACCGTCACTGTCACACACTCATGTATGCACTCACAAACTCACTTATTCACTTATATACCCATTCACAGACCCACTCACACACTTATACATCCAGTCACATAACCACTCAGATACTCATGCACTCATTCACAAACCCATTTTGGTGCTTATGCACCATCTTACAGACTCACTCGGAGAACCCATTTACAGATCCACTCAGAGACTCATGCACCTACTTAGAGACCAACTCATAGACTCATGCACACAGCCTCATACCCACTTAGAGACTCTTGCACCCCCAGACAGACCAATCTGGGCACTCGTGCACCCGCTCATCGACCCTCTCAAACACTCATGAACCCACTTACTGAATCACTCGGAGTGTCACATACCCATGTACAGACCCACTCAGAGATTCACACACCCAATTATAGACCCACTCATAGACTCATGCGTACAGTCTCATACCCACTTAGAGACTTTTACACCGACTCACAGACCCACTTAGATACTCATGCACCCACTTACAGATTCACTCAGACACTCATACACCCACTCACATGCCAATACAGTCACTTTCACACTCAGTTACAGACCATCTCAGAGACTTATGGACTTAGTCAGTCACTCATACACTCAGAAACTAACACACCCACTTAGAAAGTCACTCAGATGTACATGCACCCACTCACTCACACTGTCAAAGCTCATGCATCCACTCACAGACCCACCCAGACACTCAGGCATGCACCCATTCACTCACCCACTCAGAGACTTATGCTCTCATTCACAGATGCATTGAGACACTGATACACCCACTGAAAGAGCTACTCAAACACTCATACATCCACTTACACACCCCCTCAGATACTCTCACATCCATACAATCACTCACACAGGCACTTATAGACCCACTGAGAAGCTTATGCACCCAATCAGTTATACACTCAGACTCATGTACCCACTCACAGTCAGACTCATAGACCCATGCACCGACTGATTGAGCCACTCAGACACTCATGCTACCAGTTATAGACCCACTGACAGACCCAAGCACTCACTCACAGATCCACTCAGACAATCATGTACCCACTTACTCGCCCACTCAGATACCCACATAGACACTCATGTATCCACTCGCAGATCCAGTCAGACAGTCATATACTTACTTACAAATGCACAAAGGCAGTCAGGCACCTACTCACAGACTGAGTGAGAGACTTACACATCCAATCACAGACCCATTGTGACACTGATACACCCACTTATAGATGCACTGAGACAGTCACGTATTTCGTTACAGAAGTATTGATAGACTGATGTACCGTTTCACAGATTCCCTAAAAAATGTATACAATGAATGAGAGACTTACTGATACAATGATGCATGCAGTCATGGATTACACTGAAAAAGGTATGTACTGTGTTATAGAGATATTAAGGGGGCTGTACCTGCTATTAAACAGTCATTTAGTCTGTTGGTTATAATCCATTTTGCAGTTATAAGTTTTGAATGTGGTGGTGGCTTTTGAATGCCAGCATTTGTTTTGTCATTTCACGATGTATTGGATGTATTGGTACAATCGTGGCTACGGATATGATTGTGAAGCCCGGCGTCACCTCAAAATTGGAAAATCAGTTTAAATGGATGTTTTTATACAAACTCCCTACAAAAAATGACTTTAAACAATGCAGTATTAACCCAAGTGTCTAAAATACTGTAAAATGTGTGCATATATGTGTTTTGCACTCCCTAACAAAAGGCCCGATCGTCTCAGTTACCGGAGACATCGTGACTCTCGGTGTAATCACAAAAACAGGAAGTAAGGTTTAAACAGTTTCTTAACAAACTTACTAGAAAAGTATGTGTACAAACATGTTTTAAAGCATTGATGTGGTTAGTAATTTGTGTTTTGTAATAGTTAGAATTAATTTTTGAAGTTAAAATGTTTTAATGTGGTGGTGGTCTTTGAATGTCTGCTTTTGTTTTGTGATTTTGCAATGTGATTGTGATGATCGCAACGTCGCTGCAAATTTCCAAAATGAACAAAAATCATTTAACAAGAAAATGAATAACGTTTTAGGCACTTAGGTGGCTCTGACAAGAGCCTTTGTGTTGAAAGTGTCTATAAGATAGGTATATATAAGACTGCGTGCAATGTTTCAGGTTGCCTAGAAACACCACGTTCACTTCATCTGTCAAGAGAACTCCATCACCTCTATATATTCCATGTATGTCAAAACACAGATTGTTGTTGTAGACAGAGCCCATGTCATGGTCCCTGCAGAAAGCAGAAACTGTTTTATGAACATGTTTCCTGTCTTTGTCAAACTGTGGACATAATTATTTGACCACTTCCATTTATGTCTTTGGCATATATTAGAATACACCAAGATAGTGTGAGGGAAAGGCAGCATCAGTTCTGCAAAGGTATCCTTCATTAGGATTCCCAGTTCTACCCCAGTCAATGTGCATAGGTCATTGCCACCACAGTGCACAAACATGTGGTGAGAAGCTTGGAAATCCACAATGGTTTTAACCAAAGTCAGCAGCTGATCAAACTTTAACCCCCTGTGGCCAAATCAACGATTCTCCACATTTGGCAAACCCTAGTCCCGGTCAATACTTTTGTTTTTGCAGCCTTTTTAGCCCAAAAGACATAGTTGTGGCCCACTCTCTAATCATTTTGTAGGAATGAGAAGTAGCACAGAGGACAGGTCTGCAGTTCAATATCACAGTTGGTACTATGAAAGACAGTGAAAATGCATGTGTGCTAGTGGTTTGAAAAAACTTGAAATTTGATTGGACGAAGGGAATATGCAGGTGAATAAAAGTCGGTTGTGTTTGGAAATCATTAGTAAATAGATGTTTAATTGACTCTCATAAATAGAAAAAAATAATACAGAGTTAAATATGCTTTACAGTATGTGCAGTAAACCACACCTGCTGTACTTCACTTTGTTACTAGTATAGTTCTTCTGGAATGTGTTGTGAACTTGTGACCTACTCATTCTAGTGGGGTTCTATGGAGACTCTGAAGAGTATGTATTGGTGGAAGGGTGTTAAAGAAACAGGTATTAATTTTTAGAAATTTGGAGAGGTTTAGGTTCATTGCTTTATAAGGTAGGTAGCATTCCCTAGTGAGGATGTTACAAGAAAGTGTAGTATAGTGATAGAATTATAAATGGATGAAGGGAAGTATGTTTTCCAACTCCCGTTTTGTTTGCGAAGTCATTGCGATCATTACGATTAAGTCGCGAATGTTGACACAAAGGCATGCATTCTGGGCTACCTCCAAACAGCAATGAAAGGGTTAATAGAAAGTAACCTTTCAGAAATATAGTTCCAAGACTAAAATATGAATTCAGTGTTTTTATTTGTTGACTTTTGCATTATCTGGCAATGTATAGTTCAGAAGGTTGCCATTTTTGGTTGCTTTGTATGAGAGTGGGGTGTCATTTTTGTGCTAAGTTTTTACAAACCCAGAGAATATTTCATCTACCTGATAAGAGACAAAAAGTGATTTTAGCAATAAACTCAATCTTCTGGTATGTTAGTAAAAAAATTGTAAGTAAAAAAAATGATTAATAAAGTATATAATTATGTCCTATTGTAAAAAAAAGATTTTGAAATATATATAATTATTTTTAAAAAGAATGGCAGGCATATAAATAAAAGTGTAAGTTATTCTATATTTCTATTAATAGGTATGTAAGGCATAGTTTGTCTCAGGTGCAGGTCAGATGTCTGTCAAGTTAGTTTAGAATGTGTTTCCATTGAGGTCAATCTTGCACTTGTATTGTTTTACTGTATTCCGGAAGTGGTAGGAGAATAAACTGTACACTAATGGTTAAACCTATATGTTATCTTGTAGTATATTATGTCAAAGTTTTACATGTGTATATATGGTGTGCTGCTTATAACTAATGTTTTTATTTGAATTTTGGGAGTTGTAGTCGTATTGGTTCCATTATAAAGGATGAATACAGCACTCAATTTTGGACGTGGAACACCTAGTGAGATAATTAGAGAAGCATGCAAAGATTCACTCACACAGACAGGCACAACTGATATATATTTTTGGGTAATGAAGTCAGTTTCTCACACACAGCTAAGTAACCCAATATTCACTATCCACTCAGGAGGCAATATATGGAGGCCCTTACAGACCCATTCAGACAAACACATTTCTCATAAGGAGAGGCAATGATCTAGCAAAAGATTTACATACACATGGAATCACAACCCCGGATGGGACCTGAAAAACAAATTCAGATATCTGCTAAACAACTGGCACTTTCAAGGTTACCATTCAGACAAGTAGTTCTTGCATTATGTTTCAGGCCTGGTATAATTGAGCTTGAGTGGGTGGTTTTACTGGTAGAGCTGTCTTATCACTTAAAAGTGCTACACAAGGAGTAAACTGTTCTTATATGAGATATAAGTGAAAACTAAGGTAGGCTGTAGCTAGGCCATAGCGCAGGGAACTATTCACTTAAAAAGTTAACGATTCACTTCAATGTTTCAGTAAGCTATATGCACTCATACAAATCTACGTTCCCAATTATACATCCAGTCTACACCCAGACTTACGAGATACGTAAGTACAAAAGAAGACAGACACTGAGACACCAAGTGAGATACTTAGAGAAGCATGCAGAGATTCACTCACAGAAAGGCACAGATGATATGTATCTTGTGGTGATGAAGGCAGTTTCTCACACACTCAAATTAACCAATATTAACTAGTACACCCACAAGGCAATCTATGTAGGCCCTTATAGACACAGTCAGAGAATCACATATCACATAAAGAAAGGCAGTGATTTAGTGAAAGATTTACATACATATAAAATCACATCCCCACATAGGAACTGAAAAACATTTAGATATCGGCTAAACAACTGACACTTTCAAGTTTAACATGGAGACAAGTAGTGCTTGCATTATGTCTCACTCCTGGTATACTATAGCTTGGCCAGGTAGTTTTACAAGTAGAGCTGTCTTATCACCTAAAAGTGCCACACAAGGCATAAACTGTTGTTGTACCAGATATAAGTGAACACTAAGGTAGGCTGTAGCTATGTCCTACTGCAGGGAGCTAATTGCTTAAAAAGTAAGAGATGCACTTGGATGTTTCGTGAGCTAGATGCACTCATAGAAACCTATGTGCCCAATTATGCATCCAGCCTACACCCACACTTAAATTTGAGATACCCAAGTAAAAAACCAGACCGACACTGAAAAACCCTAGTGCGGTAGGTAGAGAAGCACAGAAAGATTCACTCACTCACACAGACAGGCACAACTGATATATATTTTGTGGTAATGAAGTCAGTTTCTCAAACACACCTACATAACCCAATATTCACTAGTACACCCAGGAGGCAATCTGTGCAGGCAGTTACAGAAACATTTTGAGAACCACTTATCACTTAAAGGGAGGCAGAGAGTTAGTACTATATTTACATACATGTGAAATCACAGCCGCAGATAGGAACTGATACACTTATTCAATATATGTTACACAAGTGACACTTTCAATTGTAATATGAAGACAAGTAGTGCTTGCATTATGTCTCAGGCTGGGTATACTTCAGGTTAGGTATGTAGTTTTACTGGCAGAGCTCTCTAATCACGTAAAAGTGCCACACAAGGCGTAAACTGTTCTTCTACTAGATATAAGTGAACACTGAGATAAACAGTAGCTAGGTCATAGTGCAGGAAGCTATTCGTTTAAAAAGTAAAAGATGCACTTTGAAGTTTCAGTGAGCTATGTGCATTCATAGAAACCTATGTGGCCAATTAAACATCCAGCCTACACCCAAACCTAAATCCAAGCTACCTAAGTAGGAAAGCAGGCAGACGCTGAAATACCTAATGAGGTAGTTAGAGAATCATACAAAAATTCAATCACACACACAGACACAACTGACATATATCTTGGGGTAGTAAAGGCAGTTTCCTACACACTTAAATAACTCAATATTCAATAGTACAGCCGGGAGGTAATCTATGCCGGCCCTTACAGACAAATTTAAACAATCACATATCACACAAAGAGAGACAGTAATTTAGCAAAAGATTTACATACATGTAGAATCGCAGCCCAAGATAGGAACAGAAAAAGTCATTCAGATATCTGCTAAACAACTGACACATTCAGGTTTACCATGCAGATAAGTACATTTGATTTATATTTCAGGACTGGTATACTTGAGCATGGGCATGTAGTATTACGGACAGAGCTGTCTTATCACTTAAAACTACTAGACAAGATGTAAACTGTTCTTGTACCAGATTTGTCAACCCTAAGTTAGGCTGTAGCTAGGCCATAGCGCAGGGAACTATTCGCTTAAAAACTAAAATATGTACTTTGATATTTCAAAGAGCTATATGCACTCATAAAAATATATCTGCCCATTATACATCCACCCTACACCAAGACTTAAATCTAACAAGTAGGAAAGGAGTCAGAGACTGAATCAGCCGATGATGTAGTTAAAGAAGCATGTAAAGATTGACTTACACAGACAGGCACAAATGATGTCTGTTTTGCTAATAAAGGCAGTGTACACATAAATAACACAATATTTTATAGACACATTTAGAGGGCCATAGATATCGCAAAGACAGACAACCCTTCATGAACAAACGTGCATACTCATGGAATAACAGCTCCTGATAGGGACTCACACAGTTATTCACATATAAGCGAAAAAACTGACATCTTCAAGTTTAACATGTAAAGCCCTTGTCAATTTTTAAGCTACTCTTCTACAACATATGACTGTCCCCTGAGGTAGGCTGTACTCAGTCAATGGAGTAAGTTCCTTTGAGTTAGTGTCTGTTTAAGTAGGTGTAAGGGTGAGTGAGAGGGTGTATGAGTAACTATATGGTCAAGTAGATGTGTGTGTGTGTGTGTGTGAATAGCTGTGCGAACAACCTCTCACTCACCCATACATACAACTGAGCAGTAAGGTGGCAGTCTGCAGTTTTTTAGAATGGGTGGTACGTACTTAAAAGTGAACACATGTAGTCTGAAGATTGCTTAAGCTATATATCCTCATGTAAACTAAATGTTTAGATAGTTAAAATATGTAATGTGACTCTATATATTTACGTGATGAATGTACTTTTCTATTTCTGTGTTCAGAAATCAGTATCTAGTTAGCTACACAGAATTATCATGCCAACAAAAAGTCGTAGAAGAAAGAAGCAGCTGTAAATAGAGTGTCTCCTTTGAACCAAGAAACAAAAAGGGCAAAATGCAGAAAAGATGGTCAAAGAGAAAAGGCTTGCTGGTAAGATGGCCAAGACATTTCTTAAAGTTGTTTGTGCGCAACAGGAAAAAGTACAAAAAGAAGTAAAGAAAAAGAAAACTATAACACCGAGTACAAAAGCACAAAAAGTATTTGATGTAAAAAGTAAGAAGTCATTGAAAAAAGGAGAGACTTTAAGCAAAATGCAGAGGCCGTTCAAGGAAATCAGAAGACGGATGTTTGCACTAGAACAATTTGAAACTTTTTAGCATCTATTAATAAGTATAATGGAAGCACACAAGCAATCAGAGAAAAAGAATATTTTGAAGGTGTTCTGAAGAGGAAACTATTTATCTTGGTTGCTAACCGAATAAAGACACTGGACAAAATAGTGTTGTCTATGACGAGGCAGAGCTACAAGAAAAGACTTGTCAATAGAAAAAACTTTTGCAGGGTTTTTGGTAGTGAACGGATACATACTTCAAGTACTGAGCCTATCTTTGATGAAGAAGGCTATTTCCAACACAACACATTAGTGCATGCAGTTGATGAATCTGGACGATATTATGAGATCAAAAATGGTATTCCTGTTTCAAAGGATGTAATGGTACCTAGAAATATTGATGAACAGATTGCTGAAGAGATGAAAGGAAGGCATAGACAAGCCCCTGTGTACAAATGATATTATAGTAGTGTTGGTAGTATTCATCAACAATCAGTTGATATACTGAGAAGTTTCCTCTGTATGTTTGTTTCCAGAAGTTTTAAAACAGAAAACACATACTTTGCAAGGATTAGATTCATGCAAATTAAGAAAGTATTCTGATTTACAAGGGCACTCACTATCTTGTCTGTCAAAAAAGATGTGTCAAAGTAGCTGTCATCATTTTTTAATGTTAGGTGTACACCATTCAATAATGAGAACTTTTGTTAGAAGGCTTTATTATATGAATACTCCTGCTCTATGTTTAGGAGAAATGAATAGAGGTCTTTTCATGATAGTGTAGTGGAAGTAGAAAAGGTTTGTGCTGATCGTGAATTTCATTTTCGTGGACCGGGACAGGAGTATAGGAAAATGAGGAGTTGGTAACAACAGGAGTTGTGGAGCAGAACAGATGTATTAGTGTTGGTAATTTTGTAAAAGTGATTAGAAAGTTTAACACTGTTTTTTCAGAGCAACCAAGCTGTGTTTGTCGATGTTGTTGATGCACTCACTACACAAATCAAACTTGCAATGTTGATTTGTACATTAAAACTGAAAAGAAGAATAATAATAAGTGTCGAGAACTCGCTGTTTTATTTGAGAGGGACGAATGTACTAGTCCACCTGACGAGTTATATATAAGTACTACTACCATAAAATATAGGAAAACAAAATTCCTGCTAGAGCAGTACCCAACAACTTAGACATAATACCTGTTACAGAAGTACTCAAAGGTTTGAATGTTTATGAATCCATATTAATACAGTCTAAACATCCATTTCAACTATAGTTCGCATGGAGCAAAAGACAGGGAAATTACCTCTAACTGAGCTCCAGAGAGGTCTCAAAGGTAGGGTTGTATACTTGCCATTAGATTTTAAGGAAAATAATGAAGCCAAAGGTGTACATAGAAATTTGGAAGAGGGACTTGTAATTCTAGTAAATGGTATTCTGACCAAGAGTAAAGAAATATGGCTAGACTTAGCATATGTTAGCTAAGTTAAAATGCAACTTCATATCTGGAACAAAATAACATATATTATAAAAATGCTGAAATTCTTCAAGATATCACACATCTGGAGGACAACACATCATCATCAACAGGTCAATTAGAAAAGGTGATTCTCAGCAGAGTAGAAGAAATGTATTAACATTACAGCATCCATCCCCTACATTCAAAATAGATTATTGGTGATAATATTGATCTATACCAACTAAAACAGCAAAAAGGAACTCCCTTAAGAATATGGAAAAAAAGTTTAGAAGCTCGCTGTTTTCCACATCTCTTTCCTACTGGAGTATGTGGTAAGTATGATAATCGGTCTGTACAAATACCTGCGGCCGAGTACACATCTACTAGACTTTATTCAGAGGATCCTAGATTTCTTCAATGTATCCCTTATGTGCTTCTTCTATTATTCAAAAGTGATTTGTCTTCATTGTCTTATGTGGTAAACCACCTTTTGAAAACAGGTGCAAATCTGAAAAATCTATCTGCAAGAGAATTTGTTGAGAAAATCCACAGAAAAGATGAACAACTGGAATACAACTTGATTAATCTGATGGAATGTCAATGTGGGACCAATGAATATTGGTATCGTCGTCACAGTGAATTAAAATGCATGTTGAGAAATGTAGGATGTCCTACATGGTTTCTAACACTCAGTTGTGCTGAGTATGCATAGGAAGACCTGCTTCAATTCATATGAGAGGCAAATTCAAATATTGAAGACATTGATATACAGACTCCAGGAGAACTCTGCTCATTGGACCATTCAAATGTTAGCAGATATTTTTACTACAGATTTCAAGCTATGAAGGCTTTTATCTGCAAAAAGATAAATTCACCTCTTGTTGAAGTGACATTTCTTTTGGTGCAAAGAATACCAAGACAGAGGTGCTTCACATAGTCACATGCCACAATGGGTAAATGATGCTCCAAAGTCTTGAGTAGACACTGATGAAGCTATGTTGTGTTTCATAGAGTAGTATGTCACTTGCATCATCCCAAATGAGAGTGTTGATAAAATATTAAGACAACAAGTTCTAAGATCCCAAAACCAATGGTGTGGAAAGTACTGTCATAGAAAATATTGATTTAAGGGACAATTTTTTACATTGGATTTTCACGACCTGTGATCTTAGAAGGAGGAGTTAATAGCTTTTTGTCTGTAGTCAGATACACCCTCACATGGAAATCACCAAAGAACACAACCTCAGAAGAAAATAAGCCCTGATGAGTGACTACAATCCTGTGATTTTGAAGATTTGGAATGTGAATATGGATCTACAGTTTATTGCAGATAACTCAATGGCTGTTGCTTGGTACTTCACCTCTTATATAACAAAGTCAAAGAAAACTGAGTGGAAGGATTAGTGGGAGTAGATTTCATCAGAAAAGAGTCTTGCAAAGAAAATGTAAATTTTTTGTTTGAAAATGCTTTGTCACAGAGAGATCGGCTCTTATGTGTGGGCAAACCGGTTAAGCTCAGCTAGCCTATTTTCTGAATCTAGAAGTCTGTGGGTGAATTTAGGGCTTGCTAATAGTCGTTACAGAGTACTGAAGTCTTTTTCTGAAATCAAATATCTTGCGGAATTTGAGCCATACAGTACAGGTGTTCTGAAGACTAACATGCTATATACGTACTCTCCAAGAAGGAGTCCTCATCTAGATAGGATGTGTCTGTATGAAATTATACATACAGAAATAATGTCAGTGAAAAGATACAAGAAGTAAAATTTGCTGTCAATAGATGTGACGGATGTTTGGTCAGACATAGCAAAGTAAGTTTAATCAATCATCAAAAGCCAAGCTGCCAAACTCCAGACAAAAGAGAGCTTTTCTATTTAGCCTTGTTACAGTTGTTCACGCCATGGTGAACTGACAGTGAACTACTTGGAGAATTAGACTGTTATGAAGACAAATTCAACGCTGTGAAAGACAGCATTGATTGAACTGGGTTTCCAGTGTATCTTCAAATGTTGAGAGATGAGATTGAACATGAAGAAACAATTGCGGCTAAGATAGCAAGAGATATTTCTCAGAGCAGTCAAAGTTCAGTACCTGGAAGCCAAGATCCTCTTGGACAGCCAATCACTCAATATGAAGATGCAATATCCATGAATGAAGTGAAAAAAGCAATGCAGCAAGAAAGACAGGAAACTCCGCATCTTGAACAACTAATACAGCAAATAAATACAGATCAGAAAGACATTTTTGATGAAGTAAAAGGTAAAATAGAACATAGATTTATGCATGAGAAAAAATAATGTGTTTGTTCTACATATAACATATAAACCAGTTCTATTGTACATAAGTGGTCAAGCTGGAACTGGAAAAAGCTTCTTTATTAAAGTACTGACAAGTTATGTAAAAAAGATTAAGCCTGGGTGGAGTTCACAGAGTTTTACTGCATGGAACTCCACGAAGTGTCAGAAAGGGCCAGTAATTTGCCCTGCAATGTAAAATCAGCACGAATGGCATTATGTGTCATGCCAGAAGACGCTGCTGCATTCTGCATTTCGAGTAGAAATTCTACTCAAGTGTCAGCCTCCTCAACACGAATTGCAGATTTCTCAATTCGAGTGGTCGTGCCCTGCTGCAACCGCCCAAGAAATAGAAATCTCTGCAGGAGGAGGTCTAGCACATTGTTTTTTCTCACAAGTGCTCATCAACTTACTGTTACTACTCATATACTCATCCCATCTCCGAGGAACTACCATTCCACTCATCCAATCACCCAGCCACTACCTAGGCAGCCATCCAGTCACTCAGGTAGTGCACCATGGAGTCATGCCTTCATTCAGGCACACCTAATCTAGTTAAGGAATCACCTAGGCACTATATTTGCACTCTTTCATTCACCCAGGTACTCCACCTGCACTAATTCATTCACCCAGGCACTACACATGCAGTCATCCAATTACCCATGCAGTACCCAAGAAGTCATCCATTAACTCAGGCAGTACCCATGCTATCCCCCAGCACTGCACCTTCACTCATTCATTCACCCAGGCACAACACTTGTACTCTTCCAAAAATGCAGGCACTGCACGTGCACTCATGCAATTATCAAGACAGTATACTTGCACTCATACAGTTACTCAGGCACTACTCATGCAGTCATCAGCTCACCCATGCACTGCAGTTATACTCATTTATTCACCCAGGCACTGCACCTCCAATCATTTATTCACACAGGTACTGCACATGCACTTATCCATTCATCCAGGCACTGCACTAATTCACTCATCCAGGCAGTCTACGTGGACTCAAACAATCACTCAGGCATTACCCATGCAGTCATGCAATCACCCAGGCACTGCAGTTACATTCCTCCAATGATCAAGGCTCTGCAGTTGCACTTCTCAATTCACCCAGACACTCCACTTGCACTTATATATTCACTCAGGCACTACCCATGCAGTCATGCAATCATTCAGGCACTGCACTTGCACTCATTATTTCACCCAGGCACTGCACTTGCACTCATCCAAGGATCCAGGCACCGTCCTTGCACTTGTGCAATCATGTAGGTACTGCACTTACACCTATACAATCACTCGGGCATTACCCATACAGTCATTCAATCATCCAGGCACTACCCATGCACTCATCCAATCATCCAGCCACTACACATATGATCATCCAATCATCCAATCACCTAAGCACCACTCATGCACTCACTGAATCACCTAGGTACTGCTCATGCACTCATTCAATCACCCTGGCACGACCCCTGAACTCATGTTATCACTAGGACCGTATACATATACTCATCCAATCACCCAGGCACTTCCCATGCACTTATCCAATCACCCACGCTCTACCCATGCACTCATGCAATCAACCAGGCATTACCCGTGCACTCATCCAATCACCCATGCATTACCCATGCAGTAATCAAATCACCCTGACACTACCCATACATTCATCAAATTATCCAGCTACTACCCATGCAGCCATCCAATCAACCAGGTACTACCCACTAACTCATTCAGTCACCCCGGCACTACTAGTGCACTCTTTCAATCACATAGGCACTACCGATACACTCATACAGTCACCCAAGCCCTACCCATGCACTCATCCAATCATCCAGGTACTCACTGAATCACCCGAACACTACCCATGCACTCATTGAATTACCTAGGCATTTCCTATGCACTCATCCAATCATCCAGGTACAACTCACGCAGTCATACATTTACCCAGGCACTACCCATACACTCATAGATTCACCCAGGCACCACACCCACACTCATTATAACATCCATGCACCAGCCACACACTCATTCAATCATCCATACAACAGTCATACAGTCATTCCAACATACATGCAGCGGTTCCAACAGGAATCTTTTCTTTGTGTTTTGGATTTTGTTTGTGGTTTTATAAAGTTTTAACATGTATTTGTTCTTTTTTGCAGTGACAAAAATGGCAACTGGGACAGGAGGAATTTGAAAAATGTGCCCTGAAAAATGTGAAAAATATATAAACGGGGAAAGAAAATTAGCATACATGATTTTTAGCAGCATTGTGAATAGCTGTAATACAGTGCTTGCCAGCACTTATAACAACACTACAGTCGATTCAATACCTGGCCATTCTTGAAAACTCTGGAGTCATATCTGCTGTAGTAGACTGCTTCTCTGAAGGGACTTTCTAGCTGGGAATTCTTGCTGCTGCCACTGATGTAAATGGTCCTCCAGCTTCCCTCTGCTTGCTCGCCAGTTGGAGACATTTTCTATGTTAGGTTCTAAGATGATATAAAATGGACATCATTCCACATGAATATTTTTTTATTTTTTGTTTGTCCCCCTAGAGAGGGTCTTGTCACAGATTTTGCATTGCACTAGTTTTGCAGACTTTTACAGTTTTTGATTTCCGTGATGGGATTTACAAAAATAGCAAACCACACTTGCCCTCTTCTGGGGAGGCCCCTCATCTTCAATATATTCTGTGTCAACCACCTCCACATCCTACTCCTGCTGTTCTTGTAGCTGATCCCATCTCTTTGCTCTGTTGCCATTTTTTGTTCCCAAAAAGTCGCCAAGCAAAATTAACTGCCTGCTAACAATAAAGTTCTGGAAAAGAAGATTTAAGAAGGAGGAGTGGGTGTGTACTTCCTATTCATTTTGCTGAAAAGTATATTATCCAATGATAATCCTTGCTTTCCCAGTCATGTGTTATTCGCAGTGGACGACATAATCGCGGTTAACAATGTAATTGCGGGTACTGCACAAAAGTGGTAATTCAAAATACAAGTTTAAAGTATTTTTCTTTAAAATTGAAAACAAAAGCAGATCTTTCAATATTTTAATAGTGAGCAGCTATACTGAAACTTGTTTGCATTATCTCTAAATATATGTTACAGAGTTTTTGAAAAACACGCGGTATCCGCGATTACTGATGTCATCCACTGTCTTCACAAAAACGGGAACTAAATAAAAATGATTTTGCTAAAACATTACTATAGGCAGACACTTTTGAAGAAGAGAGCAGTAAACAACTGCTATCAAATATCAATTATAATAGGTGTATATATGTCTTTTAGAGATTTTTTATAAACCATGCGGTATCTGCAATAAACGATGTAATCATAACTTCCACTGTCTTTGCGAACACGGGAAACGCATAGTAAAAGTGATTTTGTTAAAAAAAAATTATAGCCAGACAACTTTAAACAGGAGATCGGTAACCAACTAGTGTCAAACATCAATTAAATTATCTGTAGAGTTTCTGAAAAAAACATGCGATGTTCTCGACTTCATCGAGATGCCCGGCGTCAACGTAAAAACAGAAAATAGTCTTAGAAGATGAGTTTTCTGGAAACTATATTGTAAAATGCGTCTAACACTTTGTATAAACCATGTGCTCTTTGCGACTACCGACGTTATCGCAACAATGTCGGTAGTTGCAAATATACTTTTGTTTGGCTAAGGTGGTTTTCCCCTAAATTGATCACAGAAATAAAAGTTAAAACAATATCTTACTGAATATTTAGACTTAAGCTTTATTTAGAAATTTTCTTTAAGCGTATTTTTTAGTACAGGAAATACATTTGATGATAACAGATTCTCCAAAGTAAATGTGACAATGTTGTGCCAACTCAAATAATTCTTAAAAATAAAACCAGTTATTAATGTACTTTCTGATAAACACATGCCAAATCAAAAAATGAGTTGTATAAAATATAAATAAAATATACAATATACAATTATAGAAAGAAAATACAAAAATCTTAGTGGCTCACCTACAACAATGGATGTTACAATTAAGAAACAGATTCTAATAAACATTAGAAATTCACGGAAAAAACCAAGGGTCAGAGGGACATTATAGTTAGGAATCAACAATCAGAAAACCAAAGGCTGTTATAGTTAGGAAATATAATATAAAAACCTTAGAAATTCAATGAAAAAAACAAAGGTTGAAGAGACGTTACATTAGGCTCTGATTTACCTCATACAAAATCAGAGCAATTCAGCAGTTATAGTTGGATGCACTAACTATACTCGCCCCCTCAATGCACTGCTTATGACCTCACATATTACATCACTCATGACATTGTCAGTGGCATCACTGATGACATCACTGATGACATCTCAAATGACATCATCCACAGAACCTCTGACACACCCACTCACACCTCAATATATACTTTCATACACCCACTTAAACTTCCACACTACCATTATCAAAACCATTGACACACCAATACCAGTACTTGCACATTCACTCACTGATTCATAAGTCTACACACACATCCACTCAGTTATCCATACAGCTACTCATATACCAAGTCACTAAAACAGGAACTGACATATCCACTTATACACCCATACAATCACTCACACACTGTCAGTGACTCATAGAGCTTCTCAGACCTAGTCACTCAGCATACAGTCAAGCACACCGTCACTCACTCACCAATATAGATACACACACCCCCATTCACAAACTCATACAGATACTAATATGTAATTACTTACCTATTCAGTCACTAATACAAGCACACACTCACCCATACAGCCACTGTTAAATTTACTCACTCACCCATAAAGTCACTCATATACACCATCAATCACCTTTACTGCCTTTTACAAACCCAGTTACTCACCCATGTACTAGAAACACTTGCACTCACTCACTGACACAGGCCCATACACATGTATTCACTGACCCATAAAGCCACTGACTTACCTACTCATTCATCCATAGAGGCATTTAATCATACTTTCGCCCCCTCATACAGACACTCAGACATCCATAGAGATACCTGGACAACCAATCACTAACCCATACAGAAACTCATGTACCCACTCACACACCCATACAGCTACCTAGACACCAAGTGACAGACTGATACAGACATGCACCCATTGTATCACCCATACAGGCACTCATACACACACTGATTCCCCAATACACCATCTTATATATACATTTAATACATAAACTTTTTTAAACCCTTACAGTCACTGGATGATGTCATCAGTGATCTAATTTGAGATGCCATCAGTGATGTCACTGACCATGTCATGAGTGATGTAATATGTTAGGTCATAAGCAGTGCAATGCGGGGGCATGAGTTATAGTTAGCTCAGCTTAATGTAACTGCTGACCTTCTCTGGTTTTGTACGAGGGAAACTATAAGCCTGAGCCTAACTATAACGTACATGTAATCTTTGTTTTTTTCCAGTGAAATATATTATCTACTGGCGGTCGCCAGTAGATAGTTATAGTTACAACCTAGTTTCCATAGGAAATCTCAAAATTCTATTTTGAATAACTTTGGCGCCGGTTGACGAATCCTTGCGAAATTTTCAAAACTAATGGGGCGCTCCGTTTAGCTCCTACCCTGAAAGTCTCGGGGTGATTCGTCAAGCGGGGGCCGAGAAAAAAGGGGGGTCCCAAAACGCGTTTTCCCCATGCATTTTTCCATAGGACCTTTAGACACAGCTACAGCCAGAACGGCTGAACAGAATTACTTGAAATTTGGCAAAGAGGTAGTCCTCAGGTCAGGCATGTGCCTTTTGCATATATGGTGTAAATCCGTTCCGTAGTTCCTGAGAAAATCAAAAGTAAAATCATATACATATCTGGGCGGAGCCTAACCACACATCTCATTGTGAGATCTGATTGGCTGTCAGCACTTCATCCAAGAAGTGTTGGCAGCCATCTTGGGACCAATATACATGATAGCACCTCATTAAAAAGCATTGCCGTTAATAGAAGGTTTTAAGACTTTAGTTACATTATAAATCATTTGTTGAGGGTACCATATTCATTTTAGGAATTGTAGTATGTTCTAAGGTGATTTTACCATGTGAAAAAGCCTTCTGCTGGGATATCATGAATCATGTTTGAGAGAAAACTATTTTCACATGCTTTTCCCACAGAGGTTTGGAAGGTGATCTATAAGCTAAACTGAGAGCATATTTTCTGTAAATTCACATTATCTTTCTCAGTCATGTGAGAATAAAGTCTGACATTCTCAGTAAAACATGTACATCCAACAAGGGCAGAGACTGTCAGTTGATTCCTTTGTGTTCTACTGCAGCTTCCCAGAGTGTTCCAAAGAACAACTAGAGCGCTAACAGTCTTACTTATGACAAAGGTATGGCACACCTGAAGCCATCTTGATTGGAATAAAGTGGTAACATTTAAAACATTTAATTTAAAAAGGAACAAAATGAGAGGGTTCATTTTGCCATAGAATGTATGATTAGTGCTGCAGAAAGAAAAATTAGGGCACATTTTGAGTGACTTCTCAAATCCTCTTCTATTTCATTAAAGAATTCTGACATACAGACTGAAACATGCACTTTCAATACCAGCAGCAGACTTCCCTGGTGAGCAGTAGCTTTACTACAGTGATCTAATGAGCAACTAGAGTGCTAACATTCTGAATTTATGGCAAATGTGTGACACATCTGAATGCCTTCTTCATTGAATCAAAGTAAAAAACTGACAGTATGCCTACTGAGGAGACTGCAGTAAATGAGGAAATTAGGAAACTTCATAACAAGTCTCCCAAGATGGCCACCAGAGACAAAAGAGCCCAAATGTAGCACAAATATCACCGAGATGTAGCCCAAGTATAGCCCAATGACAGAAATCCCAGAGTGTTTTAAAGAACAACTAGAGCGCTAACAGTCTTACTTATGACAAAGGTATGGCACACCTGCAGCCATCTTGATTGGAATAAAGTGGTAACATCTAAAATATTTAATTTGCAAAGGAACAAAATGAGGGGGTTCATTTTGCCATAGAAATTATGACTAGTGCTGCAGAAAGAAAACTTAGGGCACATTTTGACTTCTCAAATTCTCTTCTATTTCATTAAAAAGTTCTGACATGCAGACTGAAACATGCACTTTGAATACCAGCAGCAGACTTCCCTGGTGAGCAGTAGCTTTACTACAGTGATCTAATGAGGAACTAGAGTGCTACCATTCAGAATTTATGGCAAATGTGTCACATCTGAATGCCTTCTTGATGGAACCAAAGTAAACAAGCATTGAAAATGCAATAGGTCTCGCCCTCGTTTAAGTTAAAGCAATTCTGTTTGTAATTAGGTGGCTTTTTTAGCTTTGCTTTTATTAGTGTTTTTCAAAATTTCATGTAAATAACATGCATATCTGTATATGTATGCATGCATTTATATTTGTATTTATATAGATATGCAGATTATATATATGTTTATATATGTATGTATATACATATATATACACATACATATATATAAATGCATATATGTGCATATGTGTGCGTGTAGAGAGAGGTAGAGAGAGGTAGAGAGGTAGAGATGTAGAGGTAGAGACGTAGAGGTAGAGAGGTAGAGGTAGAGAGGTAGAGGTAGAGAGAGGTAGAGAGTAGTAGAGAGAGAGGTAGAGAAAGGTAGAGAGGTAGAGAGTAGAGGATGAGTAATAGAGAGTAGAGAGTAGAGAGAGAGTAGTAGAGAGAGTAGTAGAGAGTAGTAGAGAGAGTAGCAGAGAGTGAGTAGGAGAGAGTAGTAGTGAGTAGTAGTGAGTGAGTAGTAGAGAGTAGTAGCGAGTGAGAAGTAGAGAGTAGTAGAGAGTAGTAGAGAGTGAGTAGTAGAGGGAGTAGTAGAGAGTAGTAGAGAGTGAGTAGTAGAGGGAGTAGTAGAGAGTGAGTATTAGAGAGTGAGTAGTAGAGAGTAGTAGAGAGTGAGAAGTGGAGACTGAGTAGCAGAGAGAGAGTTGTAGAGAATGAGTAGTAGAGAATGAGTAGTAGAGTGAGTAGTAGAGAGTAGTAGAGAGTGAGTAGTAGAGAGTAGTAGAGAGTGAGTAGTAGAGAGTAGTAGAGAGTAGTAGAGAGAGAGTAGTAGAGAGTGAGTAGTAGAGAGTGAGTAGTAGAGAGTGAGTAGTAGAGAGTGTAGTAGAGAGAGTGAGTAGTAGAGAGTAGTAGAGAGAGTAGTAGAGAGTAGTACAGAGTGAGTAGTAGAGAGTGATTAGTAGAGAGTAGTGGAGAAGTAGAGAGTGAGTAGTAGAGAGTAGTAGAGAGTGAGTAGTAGAGTGAGTAGTAGGGAGTAGTAGGGAGTAGTAGAGAGTGAGTAGTAGAGTGAGTAGTAGAGAACAAGTAGTAGAGAGTGTGTAGTAGAGAGAGAGTAGTAGAGAGTAGTAGAGGGTGAGTAGTAGAGAGAGTAGTAGAGAGTAGTAGAGTAGTAGAGAGTGAGTAGTAGAGAGTGAGTAGTAGAGAGTGAGTAGTAGAGAGTAGTAGAAAGTGAGTAGCAGAGAGAGTAGTAGAGAGTAGTAGAGAGTAGTAGAGTGAGTAGTAGAGAGTGAGTAGTAGAGAGAGAGTAGTAGAGTGTGAGTGGTAGAGAGTAGTAGAGTGAGTAGTAGAGTGAGTAGTAGAGAGAGTAGTAGAGTGAGTAGTTGAGAGTGAGTAGTAGAGAGTGGTAGAGAGTAGTAGAGAGTGAGTAGTAGAGAGTGAGTGGTAGAGAGAGTAGTAGAGAGGGAGTAGTAGAGAGAGAGAGTAGTAGAGAGAGAGTAGTAGAGAGTAGTAGAGAGTGAGTAGTAGAGTAGTAGAGTAGTAGAGAGTGAGTGGTAGAGAGTAGTAGAGAGTAGTAGAGAGTGAGTAGTAGAGAGTGAGTAGTAGAGAGTAGTAGAGTAGTAGAGAGTAGTAGAAAGTGAGTAGTAGAGAGTGAGTAGTAGAAAGTAGTAGCGAGTGAGTAGTAGAGAGTGAGTAGTTTAATTTAAAAGGAACACAATGAGGAGGTTCATTTTGCCATAGAAATTATGATTAGTAAGGAAAAAAGAAAAATTAGGGCACATTTTGAGTGACTTATCAAATCCTCTTCTATTTCATTAAAAAATTCTGACATGCAGACTGAAACATGCACTTTCAATACCAGCAGCAGACTTCCCTGGTGAGCAGTAGCTTTACTACAGTGATCTAATGAGCAACCAGAGTGCTACCATTCAGAATTTATGGAAAATGTGGGACAGATCTGAATGCCTTCTTGATGGAATCAAAGTAAACAAGCATTGAAAATGCAATAGGTCTCGCCCTCGTTTAAGTTAAAGCAATTCTGTTTGTAATTAGGTGGCTTTTTAGCTTTGCTTGTATTAGAGTTTTTCAAACTTTCATGTACATACCATGCATATGTATGCATATATGTATATGTTTGCATGAATTTATATTTATATAGATATGCAGATTATATTTATATGTTTATATATTCACTGAAAAAACCATAGGTTTCACACACGTTATAGTTACGAATTAACATTTAAAAAACCTTGCAAATTCACTTAAAAAACCATAGGTTTCACACATGTTATAGTTAGCTGGACATTTCACTCGTAAAAAACCAATGAAATTCCCCTGTCATAGTTAGTGCAGGCAACTATAACTCACGCGACCGCAATCCTCTGCTGATGACGTCAGATATTACATCACTGTATTTAGACACTTATTTACCCATGTCTTCTTCCATTAATCTTTAGCTATACATATATTACAAATATTTATTTTTCATAAAGACACATATGTCATCAGTGATGTAATATCTGACGTCATCAGCAGAGGATTGCGGTCGCGTGAGTTATAGTTGCCTGCACTAACTATAACAGGGGAATTTCATTGGTTTTTTACGAGTGAAATGTCCAGCTAACTATAACATGTGTGAAACCTATGGTTTTTTAAGTGAATATATATATATATATATATATTATCTACTGGCGGTCGCCAGTAGATAGTTATAGTTAGGACCGTGTTTCCATAGGAAATCTCAAAATTCTATTTTGAATAACTTTGGCGCCGGTTGACGAATCTTTGCGAAATTTTCCAAACTAATGGGGCGCTCCGCTCAGCTCCTACCCTGAAAGTCTCGGGGTGATTTGTCAAGCGAGGGCCGAGAAAAAAGGGGGGTCCCAAAACACGTTTCCCCATGCATTTTTCTCTAGGACCTTTAGTCGAAGGTACAGCACGAACGGCTGAACAGAATTACTTGAAATTTGGCAGAGAGGTAGTCCTCAGGTCAGGGAAGTGCCTTTTGCAGGTCTGGTGTCATTCTGTTCAGTATTTCCTGAGAAAACAGCATTTAAAAGCATATCAATATCTATACGCGCGCACCGTGCCGTGCGCGAGCGAAATTCTGATTGGTTGTTAGATGTCAGTCAACATTCGAATCGGTCGAAATCAGGAAGTGTCGGCCGCCATTTTATCTCTCGCTCTGAAAAGGAAAGGGGGAAAAAAGGTGGAAAACGTGAAAAGGTGGCAGGGAAGAGAGTTCCTGACCCCCTAGCCTTTGTCAGGGGGTCACAGAAGGACCCCCAAGGGTGAAATAAACATTTTATATATTTTTTTTTAAATTGCAGGGTGCGCGCACGGTGCGCGCACGGTGCGCGCAGCACACCGTGTGCCCAACGCGTGCGCACGGTGCGCGTAGCACATGGTGTGCGCACGGTGAAATACCTTAAAAAAATATATATATATTAATAAATACATAACTTAGCATTTAGAAAAACGTACAAATTCACTGAAAAAACCATAGGTTTCACACACGTTATAGTTAGGAATTAGCATTTAAAAAACCTTGCAAATTCACTAAAAAACCATAGGTTTCACACAGGTTATAGTTAGGTGGACATTTCACTCGTAAAAAACCAATGAAATTCCCCCGTTATAGTTAGTTCAGATAACTATAACTCGCGCGCCCGCAATCCACTGCTCATGACGTCACATATTACATCACTCATGACATGGTCAGTGGCATCACTCATGACATCACTGATGACATCATCCTTGTGATAGAGTGGCGGTCGCGCAAGTTATAGTTATCTGAACTAACTATAACGGGGGAATTTCATTGGTTTTTTACGAGTGAAATGTCCACCTAACTATAACCTGTGTGAAACCTATGGTTTTTTAAGTGAATATATATATATATATTCAAATCGCCTTGTGCTGCCTCAAGAAGAAACCACACTCCAGGTTTATTTTCAATGCAAATTTATTCGAGACCGACACGTTTTGACCTTCCCGGTCTTCGTCTGAGTCATATATATATATAGAATTATATTATTGTATAATTATATAAATAAATATATTACCTACTGGCGGTTACCAGAAGGTAGTTATAGTTAGGTGCTATTTTCCATAGGAGAAGCGTTTTTTGATTTGCCAATTACTTTAGCGCTGTTTGATAAATCTTCATGACGTTTTCAAAACTGATGGGGCTGTCACATCAGTTGCTGTCTTGAAAATTTCAGAGTGACCCATCAGGCGGGGACCGAGAAAAGGAGGGGTCCCAAAACACTTTTTCTCCATGTTAATTGCCATTGGAAAATGTTGACATAGCTACAGCTCGGACTGCTGAACGGAAGTACACCTAATTTGGCAGAAAAGTAGCTCTTAATCCAGAGAACACTCTTTTTGTTACATGGTGTAAATCCATTCACTCAAATTTAAGGATTTCTCAGATATACAACTGTTTCAGCGGTGGATCCGCGAACCCTCTTGATTTTGTGCCTGAGATCCAGCCCCCCCACTCAGCCCCAGGAACCGCCACATCCCCAGGCTTATTTTTTTTAATGCATGGAGGCCACGCGCCCCCCCAGCTCCTGGGACCACCACCTCCCAGGGGCTACAATGAAAAAAGTTGCATGAGGGCTCCAGCCCCCCACGCATTCACAGGGACCTCTGCCTCTCAGGGGCTATTTTAAAAGTGGGAGGGGGCAACGCGTGTTCCAAGGTGTTGCCCCCCCAATCTGGATCCCACCCAAATAACGCCACAGAAATCACCCTAACCACAGCCACCGGTGACATCAGGGGTCTCCTAGACAAGTGAGAAACGGCTGCCCTAATATTCCTCAATCTCTCTACTGCCTTTGACACCAAATCCCACTAAACCCTCCTACACAGCCTCTACCAGATAGGGATCTGAGGAAAAGCCCTCGAGTGGATTGTGTCCCTCCCCTCTGGAAGAATTCAGAGTGTCCACCTCCCACCATACATCTTTGGCCAAAGAATATCATCTGCAGCATACCCCAAGCGTCCTCACAGAATCCAACCTTCTTTAACTGGTACATGACCCCCTGGCCACCTTAGACAGATCCCATGGTATGAACAACATTTCTTACACTGACAACACTCAGCTCATCCTCCTCCTCTTCTCTGACCCCACCACCACCAAACCCAACTTCCACAGGTGCATGAACAGCATTGCCAGCTTGATGCAGAACAGGTGCCTCAAACTCAACACCCACAAAACTGAGATACTGGTCTTTGGGAGCAACTGCTAACCATGGTATGACTCCTGGTGGCCAGGTGAACTTGACCCCTCACACACACCCACCGAGCATGCAAGAAACCATGGCATCATACTTGACAGAAATCTCACTATCAAGAAGCAGATAAACGCTGTCTCATCTTCCTGCGTCCTCACTCTATGCATACTACAGAAAATCTTCCAGTGGCTCCCTATCAGCACCAAATGCACCGCCACCCAGACCCTCAACACCAGCCGCCTGAACTACGGCAACTCCCTCTACATGGGGATCCCCTCAAACTAATAAACAGACTACAGATCATCCAGAACACAGTAGCCCGGCCCATCCTTGACCTATGTAAGAGGACCCACATCACCCCACACTTCAGAGCACTATATTGGCTCCCAATCAGCAAACTGCACCAGTTCAAACATTTTACCCACGACTATAAAGCCCTGCACAACAAGGGACTGACCTACCTCAACCACAGGGTGAATTTCCATTGACCTGCAAGACAACTGCTGTCTGTATCTTTCTTCCTAGCCCCCACACGCAGCATCCACAGGATCCTTCTCCTACCTGGCTGCTGACTCCTGGAATGCCCTTCCCCTTTACCACTGAACAGCCCCCACATTGCAGGAATTCAGGAGAGACCTAAAAACCTGTCTATCCAACTGACATCCCTTGGCAGCTGACCCCCCCAGTGCCTGGATACCCTTATGGGTGATAAGCAGTGCTTTGCAAATCTAGTTTGATTACTCCATCATAAAGTCCAAACCTTTTGGCAGATGGCTGAACTCAAACGTTTGTGATTCTCACCCCTAAGGTGCATTAGCCATCTGAGGGTTCTGTGGTCTGTCTGAACCCAGAAGTGTGCCCAAAACAAGTTTGATCTCAGCTATTTCAGTGCCCAGATCACTGCAAATGCTTCTCTTTCTATTGCACTCCACTTCTGTTCCCTGGGAAGTAACATCCTGCTGATGAAGACTACTGTTTTATCTAGGCCCTCTTTGTTTATCTATGAGAGCATGGCTGCTGCATCATGCTCTGATGCATCTGTCTGCAGGATTACCTCTTCGTAGAAATCAGAGGCTTTGAGCATGGGTGCTGTGTTTGTGTCATAAGCATTCAGGAATGACTCAATCAAGATCACCTGTCTGGGCTGCTTCTTTGAAGTCAGCTCTGTCAATGGAGCAACAATGCTGCCGTACGCCTTCATAAGTCTCTGTAGTACCTTGTGAGACCCAGGAAGGCCCTCACGTCTATCTGGGTGTTGAGTGGTTCCCAAGCAGGAATGGTTTGAATCTTCGTCTGGAGGGGCTGTACCTGGCCCCCTAAAACTTGGTGGCCCAGGTAGAACACAGAACCCTCCCCTGATTGGCACCTACTGGACTTGATAGTCAGCCTGACTCTCTGCAGGGCCTGAAGCTCTTCTCTGAGGTGGCAAAGGTGGTCCTCCAAGCAGGACCTGAAGAAAACAATGTCGTCTAGGAATGCAAAACTGAATTTTTTCAATCAAGTCAGGACCTGATTAACCAGCCTCTTGAAGGTGACCAGGGCATTGCTCAACACGATTGGCATCACCGAAAATTGGAAATGGCCTTCTGGGGAGGAGACTGCTGACCTCTCTTTGGCTCCCTCGGTTAAGGTGATATTTCAATCCCCAGATGTCAGACCAAAAATGCCTAGAATAATGGCAGCCCCCCAATAGATCAATGAGCTCATCATCTCGGGATGTGGTGAGCGTCCATCTTAGTGACTGCATTGACCCCTGGTAATCCACGCAGAGCAGGAGTTTAGGGTTGGTGCTTGGAGGTGCAGCCTTGGGGACCAGCACTACTGGGCTGGATCAAGGGCTGCTTGAGGGCTCAATTACCCCTCATGCATTTTGGAGAACCTTTATGCCGCCTCTCAGCTTGCCAGATAGCCTGTATATCAGGGGTTTTCAACCTTCCAAGCTACTTCTGATCAATGAAAATCCTTGTGAGCTACTGAAGGCTAAATAACTTGCACATTGGTACCAGACAGCCTCATATCCAGCTTAATTGACTTTAAACATAATGTCCATAGAGCCAGGTGCTATGGTTTGAACAAAATACTTGGGGCACTATGAGAGACAGGGCTGCCATATTTGTCAGTAGAGAGTGGTCTTTGGGGATGTATGAACATGAATAGGATATGGCGACTGAGAGCCTGTGTTGTATGTACTTGTGGCACAGGACATATCTTTTGCTATATGTGGTTTTGTTACATGTATTTACATGTATAACACAAACATCATAATATGAAACATTTTTCTGCACTCAAAATTTCTCCCACTTAAAAAATGACTGAATTTTTCAGTTAAAAATATGGCTTAGTGTCTAACAGCCACTTGTAGTAAGAGACTTGCTGTGTGTAAATGTGACACCTTGAAATGAAAGAAAGTTCAACTGAAGGGTTAACTTTATGTGTATAAAGATTCCATAAAACTCATCATTTAAATTTTCCCCCATTTCCAAATGTCAGATTTACAAACATCAAGCATCTTGCCTCAAGTGACCTGTAGAAATAGTGTAATATTTCTAACAGAAAAATACAGCATTTTCGAATTAGGAGGAATTTAAAGTGAAGAAACATGCTTCATAAAACATTAAGACATAATTGGCTGAATTCAAAGGGGAAACTGTTGGAACAAAGCAGGCAGAGCCACGTGTGTTCTGACAAAGTAGTGCTACCACACTTGCCTTAACCACTCCTATGCCTTAACCATGCATAAGGCAGTGCGCGGTCTAGCTGCTGCTGGTCGGAAGCAGGACGGAGCGGGAGAGGACTGGTGAGTTAAGTAGGGCTCGGGCCAGATTTGGGGAATAGTGTGTAAGGGTTGGGGGATAGTTTTCAGGGCTGGGGGGGGTCAGGGTAATTGTTAGGGATTTGGAGAGGGGGGTTGTTTTTGGAGCTTGGGGAAGGTCAGGGTAGTTTTGAGGTTGAGCCTAGACAGAACGCATGTGCTGTCTGCAAGACCTGTAGTATTCAGTAAAGGACTTAGCTCCCGCCTGCTACTTACGATTAGTTCAGTGCAGTCTTGCTCTTCTTTGCTGCCTCCTAACTGGTTTAGGCAGTGATACGTCATTTATGGTTTTTTTGCAGAGAAGCATGGGCCAAGTACAGTTTCTCTATGCTTTGATTCCTTATCTGCTGTTTGAGGGAACTCTTTTAATTAATTGCTTTGCTTCTTGTGTCGGTGCCCATCCAGCTTCAGCGCCTGTCCACATTGTCCCCACCACCACCCGCGGCTGCCTGCTCCCTTATCCCCTCCATAGCACAGACTTGTCCACCTAGCAGAGGGAGTCTGCCTCCAGTTCAGCCACTGCCGCTGTAGGTGAGAGCAGTAGGGCAGTGGGGCCAGGTGAGGGGGGTTTAAGAGACGACCGTGGGTAAAAATTAAATAAATAATTCATTTTCCCTTGTGGTCATCTCTCGCAATCCCCCCTCACCCCTTACCGCCCCCCCACTGCTCTTGCTCCAATTTCCTTCAACGACATACATGTGTGTTCCACAAACATCAGCTGAGGTCCAGTTTCATCCAACACGAAGGCCGTTTTCTCGCATCTTGTCACTGGGCCCCTCCACTCTCTAGTGGTTTTGGGCCACCCATCCACACAACCATGGTCCCCTCCATGTCAAGGCCACCGGCAATACATGAGCACTGCTTAACATTGTGACTCAACCCCTGCAGAAGTCTTTGTCTGCTTGGTCGGCCTCCGATCCAGCAGCCCAGGCACCCCAACACCAGCATTTTACAGGCCTCATCAACAACAACCAAAATATAGTGGAGTGTCACCACTTGCATCTTCGTTCATCTTCAGCCACACCACCGAGGTTGACCGACACACCACTGCCTGCCTAGCCGGGGCATTTCCTAAATAAAGAATCGCTATTTAGGAAATGCAAAATGGTATGTACATATAGAGTAGGAATCACTATTAGGAAATTTCAAGGAGAAAAAGCTATTGCATTCACACCCATGCACAAAATAGGAAATGGTTTACACTTCCTAAATAACAATTTCCTAATAGGAAATTGCAATTTAGGGAATCCATACCCAGGGGTGGCTCTAGACTTAAGGCCCCCCTGGAGGCAACGTGAAATTCGTAGTGCACATGTAAGTGCACATATGCCTTGGGCATATGTGTGCTTTATGTCACAATAAAAAAATACATATTTAAATGCATTTTTGCGCACGGTTACCATCGACTTTGAGTAGATGGAAATATGATTTCCTAAATGCCAAATTCACATTTAGGAAATATTTTGTACATGTGCTTTAGGAATCGCAAATAGGTAATTCTTATTTGTTTTTCATAAATCGCTGTTGCAATATGCATTTTTTGCCGTGTAGCATTCACAAATTGCGACTGGTTTTTGGCCTTTGTGCATATGAAAAGGCTGGTTTGCATTTCTTAATGGGCTTAAATTGTGTTTGGGCCTGTTAAGAAATGCATAAAGCTTTTGTACATCTGGCCCACTGTCTATTGGGCACTGGGAGCAAGAGGCCTGTTGTTTGTATATGTGACACTTTGAAATGGGAGAAAATTTAAATGAAGAGTTAACCTAATCATTAATATAACTCTTATTTAAATTTTCTCCCATTTACAAGCATTTGGAAAGATAATTCTGTTCTCACGCTCCAATACTGAGTTGACAAGGGCTTCTATTTAAGAGTTAAATACCTCAGTGCATCAGTTCTTCACCTCTGATCACCAGCCTTGGTCATAAATCTGACTGAGCCCTGAGCATTAACAGGCACTGTTATCTGTAAAATAAACACAGGGTTGTATGTCATTACAACGCATTCCATTGCAAAGCATGCCTTTACCACGCATGCGTTACAATGTGAATGCCATTACCACGAATAACATTTACCACGAAAATACCTTTACCACGCATAACGGTAAAGGCATGTTCGCGGTAAATGTTCTTTATTTTTTATAATACCCCTTCCCTGTACCCCTGTGCGACTCCCCCGCCCCCATTCCTTCGAATAAATTCTCCTGCCCTTCACATTAACATTTTTCCCTGTGCGATTCCCCCACCCACAAACTCTTTTTTCAATTTCCCCTCCCCTGAACCCTATAAATTTACCCCTTCACTACACATCCCCCTCATTATTTTCTTAAACTAAATTACCCCTTACCTCTCTACGTCCTCTCTTCTCTGTAAGCTCTTCTGATCTGTGTCGCACGTCGTAAAGAGGAAGCGGAAGTGTCTTTCTGTTTCCTCTAACAACACCAATTCCCTCCACATCGCGACAGAATCAGGTGTGTTTTTTTGGAGGGGGAGACCCCCTTCAACCACCCTTTTTGTTTCGCACGCTTTTTTTGGAGGGGGGGAGGGAGACCCCCCCAAGCCCCTTTTTTAATATTCCTTTTAGCACAAATGCCTTTACTACGTATCTTGTAGTAAAGGTATGCATGGTAAAGGCTTTTCATGGTAACCATGCATGCGTTGTAATGCATGCATGGTTATGGTTATACTTGGAAACGGCAGCCTTGTAGTGGCCGTTTCCCAAACACAGTCTTCCTTTACTGTTAAAAGGAAGGTTAAGCCTGAGTTTATTTTAAAAAGCCCTCAAGGATGTGAGCTACTCAGTAGGTGTCTGCGAGCTACAAGTAGCTCTCGATCGACTGGCTGGAAACACCTACTGTAGATCTTATTCCTCACAGGCATACAGGCCCCAGTGTCGATATCATAGGTGTACCATGAAGTAAGCCTTGGGGCTGAGGAGAAGCAAACTGCCCTAGTACTTGGTGACAGTCCCATTGTTGCTCTAGGGGCAGAGTAGGGGAGAGGTTGAAACCCTCAACTGACCCATCCTGCTCCTCGTAAAAAAGGAGTTAGGAAAGAGATTCACTCTTCTCCTCCACTCCATCATCCGTGCCCAGGAGCATGGTAAAATCAGACCTCTCAAGTGGGGTTTGAGGTGATTGACATGCAAGACCCATAAACGGTTCCTGAGGGTCTTGAGGTCCACCAGGAAGGTGACCTCCCCATATGCTCCTTTACCTCATAGGGCCCAGATGGGTGGCCTTTTAGGGCCTGGGGCTCCACAGGCTTCATCACCTAGACTTTTTGGCCAGTTTGCAATTCGAGCAGAGTGACCTTCTGCTCATACCAGAGCTTCACGACCTTCTGGATGGCTTTCAGATTCTCCTTTGCCTTCTTCCAGAAGTGCTTCATCTGTGTGCGGAGGGCCAGCATGTAGCTGACCATATCCTGAGGGGCCTTCTATTGGAAGCTTGCCCCCAACCCTCCTTCACCAGACTGAGAGGCCCTCTACAGGGTGCCCATACAGAAGTTTGAAGGGGCTGCATCAAGACCCCTTTTGGGATATGTCGCTGTAAGCAAACACCAGGCATGGCAAAATAGTGCCCACTCCCGCCTCGAGGGCTCTAACAGGCTCATAATCATGCCTTTAACGGTCTTGTTGAAATTCTCAATAGGACCATTGGTTTGGGGAATGATAGGGCATGGAGAACTAGTAGGTTACCACACACTCGTCCCAGATGGACCTGTAGAGATACGTTCCTGAAATAGTTTTAATAATTTTATGATTGCACTCTGAGCTACTACTAACTAAATATCAGGTATTTTAACAGGATACTAGAAAAAACTTTAACCTGTTCTGAAAAGGATACCAGCATATCAACATATGTTTCAAACATTAAACACTCAATACTCATTCACCATGTATATTCTTTATTTTTAGCTAATTTATACATGCCCATTTGTCATATCTAGTGGCAAGATAAATCACACTTACTCCTACCATCATACAGAAGCGAAAAATAACACTTCCTACATAAAAACTATGCACGCATGTCAATTTTTTAAATAAGCCAGACAAAGAAGTGCACTGACCAAAATTAATTGTATAACACATTCATTATCTAAAAATACCAATTATCTCAATGCATCAAAGTAGCAAATGCAGTGGGTAGAATGACCTACTTGTTATTATAACCACTCTGTTAATTTTATTTATGAAACTGTTCTAAGCAGAAAAGTTAGAAAACTCAGAAACATACTTTTATAGTCTGACTGGCTCGGGTTCAAGGGGAAAAATAAATGCACAAGAGCCCATTGCATAAAGTAAAAAATAATTCCAAAATCAACATTCAATCAAGTATTGTACTGCATCAAAATGTAAAATGTTGTTTTACCAAACACTATCGAAAAAGGGAAAATGTACTAAAATGTTTCTTCGAATGGTTTTTGTACATACGTTTCCTAGAAGACTTTTACCCCCCCCCCCCCCTTAATCTATACTCCCTTGATATCTCTTGGATCTTTCAACACCAATCCTAATGGAGCCCACATGTATTTGATTCACTACTTGATCCTTTAATTCCCTCACTCATGCATTGTTACTCCCATTTTTGTATGGATCCCTTTATTGCTCAGTTATGGTACATGCTTGTTGTAGGAAAGTGAAATATTAAGTGATATGGCTAGGTGGCCTTACCATTTAATAATATCACAATACCCCAAAGATTGGCCTTGGATTACACTAATAAATCCTTAGCTCAGTCCTGGTAGAGTGACAAAGAGCAGTCAGGCTTTATCAGAGGAACATATGTTAGGCATTTTACAGTACCCTTATTGTTCAGAAGTAATTGACACGACTCAATAGAAATCCTACAGAGTTGGCTGATTTATTCAGTCCTCCCTGGGCAGATTGCAGACATCTCTACTATTTGGAGGCTGCAAACTTGTGCACCCCACCTAAAGATAGATAATTAGTGGCCAGCATTCATATGGAGCCACCACATGCCAGCTGATATCACACAAGTGCCTGATATACACAGCCATCCAGTGACACTACTTCTGATCACCTCTGCTAGAGACCAAGCACCACCATACATATCTACTGACAATAATTATTACTTGCCCAATTTGCTTGCTAATTCACATATGGGCTGGATGATGTTTCCTTAAAGATTACCGTACACATACTTGAACGTTAGATCACATGCTACAGTCTACTGGTATCGCCTCTGTGTACTTTGCATCCTGATGATGTGCATTTTGGGTTGAAACATTGACAACTACTACGGTAGAATGTTTTTGGGTTGATTTAGGATTTCAAGACTCCCAATGAGAGTGTTGGTTTAACATCCATATGTCCTTATCATTCACATGTATATACCTACACATTTGTATAGCACTTGTGCACCATCCATTTACTATGTCACTTTTACTGCACCGCCACACCAATAGGAGCACCTTGCTCTATGATTGTTTCTAAAAAAAAAAAAAAAATTGTGTTCTTATTCTTTATAAGATGTCTTTGATTGTGAACTATCTAATATATTTCTTAATCACAACATAGACCTTATTATTGAAGGGATCCTTCGTACTGAACTGGACCAGCCAATCTAAACAAATTTGAGCTCATGAAGGATCTTCATGCGTTCTTTCGTAAAATTAGACTTAGAAAATTCATCACCAACATTTCTGAGACTGATTCTACCGATAACGTATCTGGCTTCAGACCACCATCTAACTTCACACCTAGTATTGGACAAGTGGGTAAAGAAGTAGAGTTGTTTGAAAAAGCAACTCTCAATAAAATTCAAAAAATTCTCAAATGTGTTCCTCTTCCTCCCCATAACATCTCGAGGGAAGAAAAGAATGCCCTAACAACACTCAAGGAGAATATGGATGTAACGGTAAAACCATGCGACAAAGGCAGGGGAATTGTTATCTTTAACACCAACAATTACAAACAAAGGATGGAAACTTTATTGGGGTCCCCTAAACATTATACCAGAATCACCAACAACCCTGAAACCAAACTGAAACGTAAGATTCTTCGAATTGTGGAAGCAGCCATAGAGAGGGGAGAAATTTGCCATCAGGAGGCTGAATTCCTCACACCCACTTTTACAATGTTCCCCATTATCTATGGAGTTCCTAAAATGCACAAAAACCAAAAAAAATCCTCCTCTGAGACCTTTTGTCTCAACGGTAGGATCAGCCACCGAACCCCTCTCTAAATACATTGAAAAATTCTTACAACCACTGGTCACCTGTCTCCAGTCGTATGTCAAGGACACAGGACATTTTATTTCTAAAATTGAGGGACTTCAATATAACCATAACCAGGAAGTCCTGGTTTCCATGGATATTGAGTCCCTCTATTCAAACATTCCTCAAAAAGAGGCTCTCAAAGTAGTTAAAAATATCATTGAAACACAAAACACTCTTTATAACAACAGATTTTTAATTGAGTGTCTTGAAATTGTACTGGAAGAGAATTTCTTTGAATTTGATAGAAACTTTTACCATCAGATTCAGGGAGTTAGCATGGGGGCAGCCTGTGCCCCAAGTGTTGCCTGTTTGTATATGGGCCACTTTGAAAGATTGAATATTTACAATAAAGTTGCCCCCTTTTATGAAAATATCTGTCATTGGGCACGTTTTATCGACGATATTTTCTTTGGAAGGGTGACCTTTGCACACTCCATGAATTTGTCCTTTGGATTAATCTGGCAGACCCCAATCAAAGATTCACGGTCCAGACGAGCATTCAGAAATTGGAATTCCTGGATGTTATTGTCGAACACCAGGATGCCCAACTAAAATTATCACTATTCACGAAACCAACTTCTAGAAACACGCTTCTCCATTTTGATAGTTTCCATCCTCATAGTCAGAAGGATATTATCCCATTCGGCCAGTTTCTATGACTTCGTCGAAACTATACGTCCATCAAAGATTATCTCCATCATTCTGAGATAATGAAACAGAAGTTCATTCAAAGAGGATACCCCAGAAAACTAGTTCGAGACGCCCTTCAGAGAGCTAGGTTTTTTAACCGAGACTCTCTTTTCATTCCCAAGGACAAGAAACACACAGAGCAACTTGTTTGTGTTACAAAATATTCCTCGATTAATCACAAGATTCGCCACATTATCAACTCTCAGTGGCATCTACTCAACCTTGACAATCAAATACCTAAAATCCCCAAACCACTTTTTGCATTTAGGCGAAATAAAAACCTTAGAAATCTGTTAGTCAAGGTTAAATTTTCGCAGCAGAAACACACTTTCATCCAGAAGTCCATCACAGGAAATCAACCGATCCAAGGTCATCACAGGTGTGGAACATGCCATGCATGTCCCAATGCCATTGTAAACGATAACATCAAAATTGGCAACCGTACTATCAAGCTACGTGAAATGACCAATTGTAGAACCTCCAACTGCGTCTAAGTTATTCTGTTCCTGTGTGAACTCCCCTATGTTGGAGAAACGGCCAGGGAATGCAAAGTTCGCATACGAGAACACAAGTCGAACATCAGACGTGGGAATTTTTCAGCCCCCCTGGTGTCTCATTGGAAAGAGACCAAACACAATGAAAATGATTTACGGTACAACATCTTGGAAAAAATTCATTGCCATAAAGGCAATGATAACAATAACATTCGGAAAAAACGTGAGGTATTTTGGATTTTTCTTCTGGACGCTAAAAATAACGTCTTGAACGAATCCCTTTTATGGGAAAATGCTATTACCTAAATAGCGGTCCATTATCCGTTTTCTTCAGATCTTTCCTGGTTTTGACTCTAACCAGTGTCTCACTTTATCAAGCGCCTTTAATCTCCGTACATTCACCGTAAAATATGCTATGGCCTATGCTGCTCTGCAGATTTTCATTTGTTAACCATTGTTCCTGAGCATTACGACCAATGGACTGGATCTTTTCGGAAAAAAGAAAACAAAAAAAGAAAATTCAATATATTTTTATTTTTTTCAATTTTGACCTTTCATTTTCCATTATCTTACCCTTTGTATGCGTTAGTTATCTATTTTTTCCGTTGTTTCTTCATTTATTTTGACTTGTGCCTCATGGTATTCAGAGATCACTAGTTCTTTTGGACCTTTTTTATATTTCCATCTGTTACAAAGATTGTGCTTTATAGATACTTCAAATCTATTCGCCTAAGTTCTACAACAGTATTTAGGCCTCCCTCCTTTATTCGGGTTCTGTCCGTTTAAATTTCTGGCCACATTCCTGAGTTTCCGAGACTCCTTTTCCAGGCTCTGTTCGAACCAACCCGCCCCCTCGACACTATTTAAACTCTGCGCGCTTTTGCGAGAGTTTTGCAACCACCGCTGGCAGAGCGTTCGTCTCCTTTACCTTACTGAGTCGCCATTTCTCTCTACCTTAAGAGGTCTCTTATCAGGTGAGATCGCTGATTCTGATTTTGTACATCTATCTATCTTTCATTAGGAGCTTAAAATGGACCACTAACATTATCCTTATCGAGCGGATAGAATCCGACGGATTTAATACGTTCTCTGCACTCGCACGTAACTACCGGGCAAACTAAAAGGTAATCTCCTTGGGGCGACTACAATTGAGGGTTCTTTCTGTGTTATGTTTGTATGCTTGCCTTATTTTTCAACTCCTGTTTGGGATACTGGTAGTAACCGTTATATATATTCTTGCCCGTACTTTACAAAAAAACACGATTGTTAGGTTAACTATAGCCCACAGCTTTTCTATGGGTAGCGGTTTAACTGTCAGCACCGCCATCATCGTCATGTTAACTCTACTTTCATCGTAGAATATGAATGATTTACTTTACAGTTACTGGCCTTTTTTATTGCAGTCTGTTTATTTTAGCGCTATTGTATTTTTCCAAGCTGATACCATGGATGTGCTAATTTTCTCCATTTACAAATCCGTTAACATCTATATGAATCATCTTTGATTACTGTCCTTATTATGTTTCCTAACTTATTGTCAGTCCTTTTTGAGTTAGCAACGATATGCAGAGATTTACTGTTATCTACAATGTATCCTCATACGATAGATTTTCTCGTGCTAAGTAAACCTCCTTGAAAACCTTTCACAGTGGTATCTTACATTTGATACTTTATAATGTGTTTTGGTTTTCGTTTGTATCGTTCATCTTATTCTTTACAGATAGACGGCCGCCGAGAACATATCAATGAGCAGCTTGAAATCTTTTCTACCTTCAATGCAAGAATAAGAACTGTTACTAATAACGTGGCTCTTTTCTCACCGGACATGCAAGCAAGGCCGATTGCTGCCCTTTCGGGTCAGGCATTCTTTGTAGGTATGATGTTTCGCGGTTTCTTTACACTGAGTCCTATGATATTTTTATTCTATCCTTCTTCTCCATATTTTCATTTTCTCATTTTTTATTTTCACAGTTATCCCGTACCGATCTCTCCCAACATTCCCATTGGGACCTCTTCCTTTTTTGGTGTTTAATATTTTCCTATGTTCAGGTGAGCTTCTTTCATTGAGTTCTTGATCTATTTGGGTTCATCTACCTCTTGTTAGAGTAATTATTAGTAATCCCTTTTTCCTAATTTTGTGTTCAGTCGATTCGCTTTTGACTTTCCTTCTTGTTCTTATTATTCTTCAGTTATGATAAATCATCGTTGGTTCTGTTTTTTATCTGCCTTTTTCTATTCTACTTTTAGAAATTACATTATTTTTTCTTTCTTCTTTTGACATTCCTCTAGATTCATCTTTTAAATGTTTGGTGTGCATTATTCTTTCATTCATTCAGTGTTCTCTCTGTTTTCCTGTTTTACTTTATCTTCTGTTCTCTAATATTGGTTCTTTTTGTATGCTTTTAATAGATTGTGTGCAGTTCCTTATGTGGGTTAACTCATTATTAATTAAATGCTGTTGTCCTCAGGCCAGGCCATGTATGTTTTGCGTAGTGGTCAATTAATGCCCTTGCCACATATTTGTCAGTTACTGGATCATTTGTTTAGTTTTAATTAATCATTAATACAGATGTTTTGGATATCTTTTTTTATCATTCCACAGGCCCCTTGGTCCCCTGAAACGTACACGTTCCAAGCCCTGAAGAAGGTGACACCCATGAGAAAGGGTGATAGCACCGAAATGCGCGTCGGCGTGTTTTTCCTTACTCTTAGATTTTTTTGTACCGATCCAAATTATCCATATTATTTTTTGGTCGCAACAATTTTTCTTTGATATAGAGTGAATGTTTTAGTGATGTGTGGAGTATTTAATTCGGTTGTGAATGGGATGTTTTGAAGGGTTGAGTTGTATAAATGAGGGTAGACAGGTTGTCCATTTAATGTGTTTAACTGTTGGGGCCTTTTGTGTTGTATATATTTAATTGTATAATAATTATGAATTATGATATCAAATTATCAATTTTGTTTGAATATCAATCTAAAAATCAATAAATGTTGTTATATTAATTTGTTAGCTTATTTGGTTCCTTTCTGCATATTTGGTTTGGCCTGAGTGATCTGTTTGATTTATTTAATGACTTATTAGCGTATATAGTATTTAGATAGGTACAGCTGTCTTCGGTTTCATTGAGAATACAACTCTTGCAATGCACTTGACCATATGGATTTGGGCTATCCCACGGAGGGTCCAATGGCCAGCGATTCTTTGGATCCAGTGAATGTTTACCTGCAGTTTGCAGGGGACTAGTCCCACTAGTCCAGGAGCTTCTGGTGTCTACAGGGGTCCCTCTGACAGGGAGTGCCAAGTTTTAGAAAAGGACGGGAGTCATACACTCAGTTCCAAGTTGGTTGCCTCAGGGACAAAGTATCCCTCTTTTGCTTTGATGCAGTGGACAAACTCCTGTTATTAGCTACCCAGGTCCCTTCTTGGTCTTTCATTAAAGTAAACTATCAGATCCAAGGGTTATGCTTATCCACCCCTGAGGTGACCACATCCGGTGGTGTAGGTCCCCTTTTCCACCCAAAACCCACTATTTCTGCCCTCCTAAAGGTGACAGAATTCTCTTTTAGGTGTACAGATCAGGCTGCTCACCCCGGAGATGTGGCCAGCCTTCTTGAAGGTTTACACTTCCTGCATACCTAATTTCCAACCTTGCACGGGTGCAATTGTGCCTGGGGCAAGGGGAGGGCTGTGTTCTCAGGGGAACAGCCCAGATGCATTTCAGAGGTGGTGCAGCCTTTGAAGTTCACAGCTCTGAGATGTAACTTCACAAGCCTTCTGGGGAGGAGTGTGACTTTCTTCCTGCACAGGCTTTGTTCCTGACTTCTGGGACTGATCACACTGCCTGGCAGGAGGTCAGAATCCTTTCTTGGCTCCAGAAGGCACTGGAAAGTATGTACTGGTCAGCCAGACTGCAGTGAAGCTGGGGCAACCAGGTGGGTAACCTCTAGTGTTTCACCTGGGTGCATGCCAGCCTTGTCTGGACACCAGATTTGTGTCAGAAGAGAGAAGCTCTGTAGCTTTATACCAAACTCTAATTACCATGGTACCATAATGGATCTAGCAACCCAGGTCTGCCAAGGTTCAAGTCGCACGTTATCGTGTAGACTGCCTATCACATATAGTGTCATTTATTGGTAAGGGCACTATAGACCATATAAGCTTGTGCTTACATGTCTACACTTTTAATACACTACACCCTGCCTCTTGGGCATTGAAGGTCCTTTCTAGGGATGACTGACAAATACTAAAAGCAGTGCATTTGACTGTGCCATACGTGGTGAGGACACAGTTGAGTTCGAGCAGTTGCCACTGCTCCTGCCATCTGCAATGGTAGGCCTGCTGTCAGTAGTTTGCTTGGGTCGTCCAGGGTGGCACAAAACTGTAGTGCAGCCCTGGAGACCCCTTTACAACCTATGCCCTAGGTACATCTGGTAACATATACTAGGGGCTTATAATGGGCAGTCTCAAGAGGCCACCCAATCCTAATAATACTTTTAAGGTCGAAGACACATATCCTTTGGGGCTACCAGATTAAAGTCTATCTTAAAAACACCACTTTTCTTTATAGAGACTCAATGAGCTCTAACACAGCACCTAAACCTGAAGGTGGGTGGTACCCAGGGTGTATCTTCAGGGGCAGTGTTTTGGGTGTTACACTCCCCAAATAAATGTATTTTCTGGGAAATAGTTGGGTACAGGTGCTTTCAGTTGGGTATGATGAGGTGTCTGTCGGATTTTACTAGGAATTTTTATATCAACACAGACTACAAAGCACACACACTCACTCCCTCTCTGCTTTGAAAGTGTTGGCTATTTTGAAAAATATTATGTTTTGTCTCACTTAGTACCCCTATCAATCTGCATTTGTCTCCCTTTCCACTACCACCCTTATCACCTATTGCGTGCTCTACTTGCAGTATAATGTATTTTAACCCTATATGCCAGCGTGATCATTGGGAAATCTGAAGCTCACGCCCCTCCCAAATTTACTGAACAAGCTGGCTGGAGCAACAGTGTCATACCATTAGCTGAGAAGTTCAATCCCATACTGTATAATTACTGTACGTTTTGAGCTGAAATGATTAAGCTTTTTGATATGCATACCTTAATGCAGTCCATGGACACAGAGTAGGTAAACCTAACACAAGTCAGTATGGACCTTCTTAGTTATTTAACAGCCTTTAGCCAGCTCGTTGCTGAATCTCAATGGCTAGAAGAGAAGAGGGCCTCATTCTTCTACCAAGGACTATGCGATGAATTTAAAGAATTGTTGGCCCAGGCGGTGAATCCTTCTAAGACTTTGAAGACAAGATAGATTTGGTGGTCAAGTAGGATCATTGTTTGTCAGAAAGGAAATCTGACGGAAAGAAGAATTGACCAGAAAGTAGTAATTATCAGAGAAAATTAATCAGAATCCAATGTTGCTGAAAAAGTAAGTCTAAACAGATCAGGAGTTTACATCAACGTTTGACCAAGGAGGCAATAAAGCGGTGTTGAGATGTGAAAAAAAACAACACGTTTATAGTGTGGAAAAAGTGGCCCATTCCTCAAAGACTGCCCAAATAATCCAAAAAGTATATAAAAAGCAGTTACCGTTACAAAGGAGGAAGTGGGAAACTATGGGGTCCAGTAGTTTCTGAAACCAAACTTCTGGGTGAGTAGGCATTAACACTTTTGCTGCTTGGCCTCCCCAGCCCCCTGTGCTAAGCCATTTTTTGGCTATTTGGGGTAGTTTGCACTTTGGCCCCTGTAACTTATTGTCTACATAAGGTATTCACGCTAAATTTGCATCCTTTTCTTCCAACATCATGGTGATTTTAAAGGTATCCAGGGTTTGTGGATTCCCCTGCATTTTTAAATGGAGAAAACGTGCTGCAGAAGAAAGTGTCTGTTTTTTTCCCTGCAAGTAGTATCAACAAAGGGTTTGTGGTGCTGAAATCATCATCATCCCAGCTTTCAGGGACAGACAGACTTTTGTCAGAAAACCAAAGTTTTTTCCACAGTTTTGGCATTTTACTGGGACATAGCCTATTTTTGCTACTTTTTGTGTTTTCAACCTCCTTCCACTTAATGGTAGAAATGGGTATTAAAGTAATAATGGATCCCGGAAAGCTATACATTTATGAAATGTAGACAAAATTCTGAATTCAGCAAGGGTTCATTTGTGTAGATCCTTCAAGGTTTTGTTATAGAAACTAACAGTGGAAGTTAAGAAAATTTGAAAATGATTTGAAAAAACAGCCATCTGTGCCAACGTTTTCACCTGTGACTTCTTCCAAGTATGACAGATGTTTGAAAGCAATAACTGTTACATCTTGTGGACCCTTCTGGTTGTGGGGATATATAGGACTTGTACGTTCACCAAGAACCCGAGGAACCCAGAGCCAATAACTGAGCAGCGTATTGCAATGTTTTTTCAATGTTTACCGTGTATGCTGCAATTATCTTGACAAAATATAAAGGGAGAAAACTAGGTGTCAAAGGCACCTATGTATTTCCAAAATGGGAACAAAATATACAGTTTAGAAACAGTAGCTATTTGCACATCTCCAAAATTGTGGGTAGCCATACTAGCATGTGAATTAAAGGACAGTTTTCAAAGTGACTTCTTTTTACACATTGTCTTACATTTGAAAGGCAGAAATGCATCAAAAGTCAATAAGTAATAAAAGTTGCTCTACAATTCTGTGTCTCCCTAAGACTTCCGATAAAAATGGTACCTCACTTGTGTGGGTAGGCCTAGTGCCCGCAAAAGGAAACAGCCCAAAATACAACGTGGACACACCACATTTTTACAGTGAAAACTGACCCTTTTTTTGCAAAGTGCCTGGTTGTGGATTGTGAACCCTCGCTCTGCTGGCACCTAGAGAAACCAAGCAGACCTATACATCTTTAAAAACTAAACACCTAGGAGAATACAGAATGGGTGACTTGTGTGGCTCTCACCAGGTAGTGTTACCCAGAATCCCTGGCAAACCTCAAATGTCTGTTAAAAAACACCACATTTTCTTCACATTTCTGTGATGGAAAGTTCTGGAATCTGCGTGGATCCACAAATTTCCAACCACCCAGCATTCCCCAAAGCTATCCAATAAATATGGTACCTCACTTGTGTGGGCAGGTAGTGCACCCAACAGAAAACAGCCCAAAAAGCAACATGGACACACCACATTTTTACAGTGAAAACTGACAATTTTTCGCCACAATATATATGTTTTGGGCCCCGCCCTGCCGCGAGCACTTGGCCCACCCACACAAGTGAGGTACCATTTTTATCGGGAGACTTTGGAGAATGCGGGGTGGGTGAAAGTTTGTGGACCCAGGGACATTCCAATACTGTCTATCACAGAAATGTGGGGCATTCTTTTTTTTTTTAGACAAAGTTTGAGGTTTGCAAGGGATTCTAGGTAACTGGTGAGATCCACACAAGTCACCCCCCCTGGGATTTCGCTGGGTGTCTAGTTTTAAAAAATGTATAGGTTTCCCTAGGTGCTGGCAGAGCTAGGGTTCTATATCCACAGCTGGGCACTTTCCAAAAAATGGTTAGTTTTCACTGTCAAAATGTGGTGTCCATGTTGTGTTTTGTGCCATTTCCTGTCATGGGCACTAGGCCTACTCACACAAGTGAGGTGCCATTTTTATCAGGAGACGTTTGGTAATTCGGGGTGGGTGGAAGTTTGTGGATCCACGCAGATTCCAGAACTTTCCATCACAGAAATGTGAAGAAAATAGTTTTTTTTTCAAAGTTTGAGGTTTGTAAGGGATTCTGGTTAACATAATCTGGTGAGAGGCACACAAGTCATTCTGGATTCCCCTTGGTGTCTAGTTTTCAAAACTCTACAGGTTTTCTATGTTTCCCTAGGTGCCGGCTACCCTAGGGCCCAAAATCCACGGCTAGGCACATTGCGAAAAAAAGGTCAGTGCCTAGTGGCCTTCTGATGCCTTGGGTGGGGGCAGATTGGAGGCTATTGCCCCGATATGACCCCAAGGGGGCAGAAAGACTGTGACTATTTTTAGGGGGGAGTGGGGGCATTGCCTCCAACTGCCTCCTGGGGGGGGCAGAATGTCTGTGGCATTTTTGAGGTGGGTGGGGGCATTGGCATGCCAATTCTGGGCAGCCCCATCTCAAACTTTGAAAAAATGAATCCCTGATGCCTAGTGGGCTGCCTGCCCCCCCCAGAGAGGCAGATAAGGGGCTATTGCCCCATCTGCCTCCGGAGAGGCAGAAAGACTGTGGCAATTATTTTTGGGTAGGGGCATTGGCATGCCCATTCTGGGCAGCCTCCACCACTACATATGTAAAAAAAGAATACCTGGTGCCTAGTGGGCTTTCTGCCCCCTCGGAGGGCAGATCAGGGGCTACTGCCCCATCTGCCTCCTGGGGGGGGGGGGCAGAAACACTGTAGGATTTTTTGGAGGGATAGGGGCTTTGACATGCCCGTTCTGGACAGCCCCTATCCAGAACATGAGAAAAAATCCCTGGTGCCCAGTAGGCTTTCTGACCCCCAAGGGGGCCGATAAGGAGCTATTGCCCCATCTGCCTCCTGGGAAGGACTGTAGCAATCTTCTTGGTGTGGGGGCATTGGCATGCCCAGTCTGGGCAGACCCCACCCCTGCATATTAAACAAAAAAATCCCTGGTGCCTAGTGGGCTCTCTGCCTGTCCGGGGGCAGATAAGGGGCTTTTGCCCCCTCTGCCTTCTGGGGGCAGAGATTTTTTTTTCTTATTTGGGAGGGAAGGGTAGGGCAGCCCCCACACCTAGCTTATGAAAAAAAGAATGCCTGGCATTCAGGGTGCTTTCCAGCCCCCCGGGGGGGGCTGAAAGACTGGTTGTGGCAGACTAAAATTGGGGTGGCAAAGCCCTTGCCCAAGAGCCTGCTCCCCCTCCCTGGTGGCTAGTGGGTAAATCCCTGCTTGCGGATCACCCTCCTGGGGCGATCCCCAAGCAGGAATCCACTAGGGAAGGGTACTATTGGAAAGGGGAGATTCTCCCCTTTCCAACGTTACCTCTTCCATGTGTTTTAGTGCTCGGGATGGGATAGCCCCACGAGCACAGAAACTGTGAAACTGAAACCAAGTTTCAGTTTTGTTTTCGTTTTAATGTCAGCAGTGCACTATGCGCGCAATCAACATTACAAGGAAAACAACACATATGCCTTGGGAGGCTGGGGAAGCTGTTTACCACCTCTCAAGGTAAAAAAGAAAAATAGGAAATCTCTCTGCTGTTTACAGCAGAGGGATGTTTTGCAAGTGTGGTCATGGCGGAATGGTTCCATCATGAGCACACTTGCATTTGTGCTCATGACGGAAGCATTTCGTCATGAGCACTGAATGGGGTTAAGGGTCTCCAAGGAACTTGCTGATTCTAAACATGAAAACTCTTTACAACATTTTCGCATTCAGCTGAGTTGGAATGATTACCTGGTCAAACAATCCCTGGAGAGATGCAACTGGACTAGAGGGCAACTGACAATATTATGGGTTCCCCTTTTGCCCATAGGTTAGGTATCCCAGTAGTTGAAAAAGCTAAGATAGAAACTGTAAGCTGTAAAATGTAAGAAATTGGTTTATTGGTTGAGGGGGTGGAAGCCCTACTGAGGCAACAACCACAAAACCTTGTGGGGTTGAACCACAATAGTGACTAAATTAAGATCTGCATAACCCTCTGGCAGCTAGGCACAAAAGCAGGCAGGCTTAGTTTGTAAAGTATTTATGCAGCAAACAAACAGCAATGAAGCAAAATCACAACACAAAAGAAATACCAAACCAATTTAGAAAAATAGAGTACATTTTAATGCATGAAATGACCCAAGAACTAATTAAATCCAATCATTAGCACCAGAGTTATGAATGTTTAAAATTGTTAGGGTAAAATTGTGCCTAAATGAGCAAAGTGCAAATCTCAGATATCTGGTCGCGTAAAAACAGGGCAAAGTCAAAAGTTAAAGCTGACCAAAATGGAGCACGGGTTGGATACACAAGTTGGAGTGGGCGAGGTCTCGTTATACCATTAGATTTAGAAGAAATTGTGAAGAAAAGTTCCTGAGAAAATAGAGTTCAGCACTGTGCCATAATAAAACTTAAGATGGCTGCCCTGCAAAGTACACAGAGGGGTACTTACCTCCCAGGCCCACCAACTACCACTTTTGCTGAGGGGACCTTCGGAGCTCGGGCTGTAGGGGCTTATGTTATACAACTGGTTCAGCAGGGCAAGACAGCAGACAGAGTCCAAGGAGGAGGTGTCGTCATTGAGGAGATGCTTGATGGAGTCACAGTGAAGAAGTTTACCTTCAGGATTTGTCAATTTTTTGAAAGTAGACAAATTCAGCAGTACAAAAAATTGTCAATGAGGGCTTAACAAGGACAGATTCCTTTGCTGAAAGGTCCACTGAACAGGATTTGCTGCTGCAGAGAAGAATGTAGTGGGAGCTACCGCAAAGTCAGGCGAACCGGCATTGCCGCTTGGGCAGATCATCTATCAGGTCTAGAAGCAGCAGGAGAGCAGTCACGGAGCCTTAACTGCTGCTCAAGAGTCAAAGCTTTGGCATACCTTGGGAAATATGGCAGTTGTCAGACGTTAACATACTGTGAAGGCAGTGGCAGCTGGCAACAGGGATAATTTGTGGAACAGTGCAGGGGACAATTATAAACTTTTTTGGCAAAATAACTACCAAATTGTTTAGTACAAAAGCACAAGGCGGTGCTATAAAATAAAGGTGGTTTGTTGTGTACCTGTCTTCTTCTGATCGGGCTGAAAAAGTTTGCTGATCAGTCCTCTGCAGCACATGACTAGTTTTCTGATGAGGGTAATTTTTGAAGATAAGCCTGACCACGATGTCTGTGAACCCTGGCCTTTCACAACAGCCGTATAAAAACTGGAGCGCTACTTGAGGTTCAAAGTTGAAATTTACTATGGATAGGGCCTGTTCTAAATATGTTTGTTTTTTTCAGGTGGATATTTGCAATCACAGCATTGTTTCGGTATGTTTGGACAGATCTGTAAAGGAAAGGTAACCATTTGGCCAATCGTTTTTTATTTTGATGCTTTTTTTCTTTAGACCAGATACGGTTAAAAATGACACAATCCTTAGCTGTAGACTTTAACAAATAATGGAACTTCAGACAGCATCCATGTACAGCGTCATAAGTCTGCAACTACTGACACGTGCTTGGTAGTCTGCAAGGGATTGGCTCAGAGAAATATTAAGCGCTGTCCCTCTGGGACTGTCCTGCCTCTGACTCCTTGCACTTCATACTAACCATCTCACCCCAGACTCTGCACTTCCCAACAGAGCCCCCGAGGGCTGCCCCTTCCGGTCACTGCCTGGGAGGTTGTCTGGGGTTGGGTCAGGATGTGCAGTGGTGACGTGACTAGCAGAGGTCTCAACCTTCCCAGATACATGTGTATTGGTGCATCAAGGCCGGTTTCTGCTTTGCATTCTGGTACCTGCAGTGCTATGTATCCTATTGCTACTTCAAGACTGCAAGTACCAGATTTCAAACCAAAAACGTAGACGGGCTGAACTACTCATGCATAGTCCTTGCATGCTTGGGAGCTCTAGAAGAGGTGGAAAGGAAAAGCCTGCAAGAGTACGCTACTGCATAGGTATGCAAAGCATTTCCGGTGGCACACTTCTTCCCTTGTAGTAACGTCTCAAACACCACTGATGGCACCATAATCACAAACTAACCCCGAAAAATCACGTCTCCCCGTCAGACTCTGAACTCTCGCTTGGCTCCAAGTTCACTTTAGTCTCTATGTTCTCCCTTAGTCACAATTTCACCTGAAACCTTCCTCTCCTCATTATTCCAGGCTTTTCTAAACCCCCCACCCACCTCTGCTGTCAAGTGGTACCCTTTGACACATTTATTTCACCCCCTAACAAAAATTAAAATGAAAACTTACCTGCCACCTCATCTCACCGCCTCAGTGGTCTTCTGCTCACAGGCTCTCAGACTCCCCTGTGCCAATCCAGATGCTGCTCTCATACTGGTAATACTATAACCTAGCATGAGAGAAGCACTCGGATTGGGCAGAGCAGGCTGGTTTTACTCTCCCAGAGGGACTGGGAGCCTGTGCCTGGAGATCAGAGCCTAGATGAATCTAAGTGGGCATGATGGTTTTTCAGTCCTAATACAACCGGCCAAACAGTCATGCACACTTGCAGTGCCCACCACTCCTCCTCCCTGCCCCTACCACTGTGAGAATGGCCCTGCCCTCAAGACTCGGCTCCGGCATGAAAAATATAATGATAATAAAACTGCTTTATAATCATTTTATTTGACATATTCTTAATGTTTTGGCAGAGGCAGTTGGGCAACGCTCATCTGCCCTAATGGAAGAGCCGCCACTATCTGGAAGTTTGGGCACACTTTCGCCATTCAGGTGTCAGCCACCAGTAACATCCTTGAGGCTGAAACTTCATAACTAAATGAGAGCCATCAGTTTTGGACGCTGTTAGTTTTAAAACTCACCAGCTGACAGGGCTTTTTATTTTCATTGCTGAAACTTCTCTTGTTTTAAAGGGCAACATGGATAGAAATTGTGAGGCACCTGCTGGGTGCCAGGGCGCAAGTCTGCAGGGTACCATCAGTTAGCTCCTAAGTCAAATTGTGATTCAAAACTCCTCTGATTTTCACTGTTGCAGATTTTCATAGTTTAAAAAATAATCAGTACAATTAATCCTCACAGTCGTACTACTTAGGTAATTCTGTTTTCAGGGTCCTCTGTACAAAGTAACGAAAAGGTTAAAGAGAGGAGTCCCACATTCCTATTGCCTTATAGTAAGGGCCACTAGAATTATGTGGCCAGGGAAGACCAAATTATGTGTCAGCATTAATTCAATTATACAACACTAAAAGGCAAATTATGCTGCACAATGCTACACATTTTATGATAGCACTGCCTACTTATTTTCTTTCTTTTTTTTTTTTGTACAGGTTAACACTGTCTGGAAAAGGGGATCACCTTATTAATATCAGCTCAACACTTAAAACAGCAATAAGCAACATAAAGAGGGCCAGTCAACCTTTGCAAAGGGCCTTCCGCTGTGTGACAACATGGTCGCTGCATTTTTAGTAACTTATTATCCGTTCGCGCTAGAAACATAAACCTTTTTTTGTTAAAATCTGCAGTTTGTGCAGTAGATGATGGATTAATGTGGCAAATGTGGAAAATCGATAACTATGCAGAAAATGCTGCAACCACAAAATTGCACAATTCCAGTGGCCTGCTTATTGTCTGAAAATGCTTAGGAACACTTCAAGAACCATAATTCTTTGCAGTGGTCTATTTGATTTCCATTGACAACAGTGAGAGAGAATCAACAGATGTTTTTGATCACATTTGTGATTCCATAACGTTACTCTCACTGGTTATAAGCTTTTGCGCACAATACCGGTTATGGCATGAAGCGAAGGAAAAGGACTATAGCTCCTAATACGTTCACTGGAAAAAGTTATTTCCGATGTTATGTCTGATCTCTTTATTTTAAAAAGTTGTGAGAAAAGGCAGTAGGACTTGCTTGATTATTGTGATAGCATTTGTTAAGCCAATAGACCTATATTGGGGATTGTTACAGTAATTACATGGTATTTCAAAGATTACTGTAGTAGTGTTTTGGTATTGGCAGCTGACTAGAATAAACTGTGACCATAGAAGATTTGCACTATGATAATACTTGTTAGGCCTTCTTCGAGATTAAATTTTTTAGACAACTGTAATTTTGTATATCTTTGCAATTTTACTGATGGTTGCCTTGTAGTGAAGCTTATGCTCATTACAGTTGGACTGCCTCTATTACACCGATGAGCCAATTACAAAAGCTATAGATCTGATTAGGCAAGACTGTGGGCCAGATTTACCAATTTCTCATGCAGTGCAGTGCAGCAGCCGCAAATGGTACTGCAAATAGCTGCTGTGCAGCGCGGAGACACCTTTGTGCCATAGTGCAAGAGTGTCTCCTTGAGACAAGCATAGGTTTTATACTGGAAGGATACCCTTCCAGTACAAAATACTATGCTTAGACAAATTTTAAACATTTTTCCTCTTTATATGAGTGCTGTAAAATACAGCACTCATGCGAAGTCGGAAAATAAAGAAGAAGAAAAGCATTCTCCTTCATAGCGCCTAGTAGAAGGGTGCGCCATTTTCGGATGCTAAACCCTGTCTACTTTATTTAGTAAATTGGGTTTAGCGTCGGAAACCTTGGGTGGTTGCATGATAACGCCAATGTACTACCCATTGTATGCCCCCTTGGCGCTAAATAATCATAGCAGCACTATGCACTGCTTCGCGTTACTTTTACGTTACTTCCAGCACTGGAAAGAAAATCGGACAAAAAGATTTTGCGCTGATTTGCATCACTTTTGTGAAGCAAACACGGCGTAAAATCTTAGTAAATCGGCCCCTTTGTGTTTATTACCATTTGGACAAACCTTAGGGGTACACGATTTGCACTGTAATAATTCTTTCTTGAATCTCTGCAGAAGGTCTGAGTGGCATATACTGGTATATACACTGGTATATGTACACCACTTCAGTCATTGACTCTCTTGCCCTGTGAATGACATTTCTCTGACCACATGTGCACAGACACCTGAAAATGAGTGCATTTCAGTGCCAAGGCTGGTGGGTCAGTCCTTTAGTTTTCCATGTTCTAGTTACAGGTCCCTTTTCATTTCTTTCTTTCGTCTCTTTTTATTTTCATGATTATAGACTGCAACACCTCCAAAGACAGTTCTAACTCGCTGCTTTCTTACTGCTCACTCCATCTGCAGTTTACCGCAACATGTACAGCCACTGCATCTAAACCACCTGACCACCATGGAAGAATATTGTCCATAAGGTTTCATTGTTTTTAACATTGCAAAATGGCCAAAATGTTGGTTTTAAATGTGGCAGTCCGATGCAACTGTAAAACAATGCACCACATACTGCACAATTGCAAGACGGCCACCTTCTGCTTTGTTTAATTTTGTTATTGCGAGCATATATCTGCCATTTTTAGGATAGAGCTTGTTTCTTTTTCAGTTTTTATTCTTTAATTTCTTGCCTATGTTGCTGAGTTATTGTTGGTTGGTTGTGTAAACGGGTAAAAGCAACAGTGAATCAGTGAGGAATAGATGCATGAATGCAAGGATGAGTCACAGAATGCATGTATGATTACTTATTCTGTTCTAAACCCATTAATGACTAAAGAGGCACTTTAATATATAATCCACACCAATTGACATTGCCAATGCTTGGTATCAACCTTCAAGTGATAGCTAGTCGATTTTCCTAGTTGCTCATCTCATCACTTGGTTGCACACACAGGCTAGAAACGTGTGCATGCCAACATTCTGTTGGCGCACACAAGGAAAAATAATTATAGGGAACATTAGTTATGACTCACTGCAGCAGAGGCCAGATACAAGGTTCCAGGACTCTGGAACTTGTTATGTTCCTGTACCTCACACAGCAGGCCAGTCAACACGCCCTGGAGTCCCATCTGGGTGTTTCTAGGATCAAGGAGATAGTTCAGTACTTCATCCAGCAGCAGGGCAGTCATCTGGTAGCAGCAGGGCAGTAATCTGGAGGTCCATGCAGTCCTTTAGAAGTCTACCACAGTTACAGGAGTATACTAAAAAGTGTTATAGGGGTCTAATATTTATACCTGGTGCCAACCTTTGAAGTGGGAGGCTTCTCTCTACTACCCCACATATGGTTCTAGAAAGGTCTTCCCATCCACTGTCAAGGCTCCAAGATGTCTGGGCTGACAAAAGGCTAGTGTCAGGTTTTTTGGTGTGTGCTCGAGGTAAGACCCTGTGAAATGTGAGTGAGACAACTCTGCTTCCAGCAATTCTGGCAGCATGGCCAGTCTGCCTGCACTCAGTCCCCTTTATCCCACTCTCTGGTAGGAATACACAAACCCCAAAGCCATTCACAGTCATGTGACCCAAGGTACTGGCAGCAAGCACTAGACACCAAATGGTTAGGGCAAGCAAATGCCAACTTCCTAAAAGTGGCCTTTCCTGAACTGTGACCTAAAATCCGACTTTACCTTTAAAGAGGATTATTTTAAATTACAATGTATTTAAGTCTAAAAATAATATTTCTACCTGCTCCCAATCAAATGTTAGCACTTATTAAATGTAATAAAGCAACCCCATGTTATCCAATGAGAAATAGGAGTTTTTCACTACCAGGACATATAAAACTTAAACCCACATTTCCTACTATTTAAATATAATGAACTATGCCCTCTGGGTATTTAGGACATACTTTAGGGGTGAGGTTTATGCATTAAAAAGGAGGTGTGGGACTGGAAAAAGGCTAATTTGCCAGTTTGAAATAGCAGTTTAAAAAGTACTCTACAGGCTGCAGTGGCAGGCCTGAGACAAGTTTAAAGTGCTACTTTAGTGGGTGGCACATTGAGTGCCAGAGGCCCATTAGTAACATTTAGTTTAGAAGCCCTTGATACATGTAGTACAACTTTTCTAGGGACTTCCAAGTAAATTAAATCAGACAATTAGATGTACACCAATTTTGCCATATTTATGGGAGACAGCACAAGCACTTTAGCACTGGTTAGCGGTGGTAAAGTGCACAGCATCCTAATGCCAACAAAATCAAATTCAGAAAAACAGGCAGGGTGAAGGCAAAATGTGTGGGGGGTGGCCCTGCAGATAGGGCCAAGTCCAACAGAAACGATTTGGACAATTGTTTGCAGGAAAAATATAGTCAGACCTGTTTCTGCTCAAAGCATCCAAGTGACCATGTCCATCGAAGTGACCAAGTCCTCAAAAATAAATAAAATGTGACTTAATTTCAGAACCTCAGTTTAAGGCTTTTTAATTGGTTCTGTTGTTGTGGCAGCATAACCACAGCTTTCACTGAACATCCAAAAATCTTACCTTTCATTCCCCCTACAGTAATAATAGGTGTTTAAGAAACACCCTGGATTCGCAGAGTACTCCTTCTTGCCACAAGTCTACCAAGATTTTGCTGATGTCTTCAATAAAGGTAAGGTCAGTGTTTTACCATCACACCACCCTTTAATTACAGGATAGACCTACAAATTGGAGCTCTGCTCCTTAGCAGTAGGATTTACGTTCGTACTGAGCATGAGAACCAACACCTTATTGATTACGCCGACAAGCTTCTGGAGATAGGCTTAATTTACCCATCTCGATCCCCTATGTTACTCCTATTGTTCTTTGTTCTCTGGAAGAGATTGGAACCTAAAGCATGTACAAATTTATAGGGCTCCTGATTGGGTAACTATGAACAATAGCTACCCTTTGCCTTTAATTCCATCCCTATTTGACTAAATAAAAGGAGGGTACAATTTACAGTAAACTGGACCTTGAGGGACATATCACTTAGTGCACACCCAAAAGGGTGTTGAATGGAATACCACTTTAGAACCTAATTTTGTCTTTGCAAATATCTTGTCATGCCTTTTGGGCTCTTATAAGGCTGTAGCGACCTTCCAATATTTTATCAATGAAGTCTTCCATGAATTCAGGGATGTATGCACTCTTGTCTACATTGGTGATATATTGATTCTCTCAAATTCCGTTGCTGACAATGTAATTCAGGTGAGATCTGTCCTACTGAAGGATCAAGAAAACCATCTCTTCCCAAAATTGCAAAAGTTGATCTTCCATACTACCAGCATAGAAATACTGGGGTTCATTATCACAGCTCCAGACATTCAAATAGACTCAAAGAGAATAGAAGTTATAGAAAAACCATAAAAGATGTACAAAGCTTCCTAGGTTTTGCCAACTTCTACATACATTTTATGGGCCAACTGTCTGCCACTGTGACTCCAATCACATAATTTCTCAACAAGGGGGGTATGTTACTAGGGGAAATCGGAGGGTGAAGAAGCCTTCAAAATGTAAAAACTAAGTTCAACACAGGCTCAAAACTCAGACATCCTGATCTCCTGTGCCATTTTCTTGTCCAAACAGATGCTTTGCAAACTACAATTTGAGGTGCCTTGTCACAGCTGGATCCTACCACAGAGCCATTGCATCCTGTAGAATATTTGTCACACAAATTGAGTCCAGGTGAAATTAGTTATACAGTGGCTGACAGGGAACTGTTGGCCAAAAATGTACCCTTTGAAGAGTGGCATCACTACCGTCTTGGCATCCAACACACTGTGACAATTTAGACTAACCACTGAAATTAGCAGTTTCTGAAGTTGGTCCATGCTCTGTTGGCCAGACAACTACATTAGACAACGTTTTTTAGTGATTACGGTTTTGTGATCATGTTGCAACTAAGAATCTAGGAAAAAAGAATGGCAGGCAAATGCCTTGTCCTACAATGGGGACACTCCTACTGAACTCCCTACTAATTCCCCTGTCTTCATACCAGCTCACAAAATGGTAGGAGCTATGTCTATTGCAGAGTTTATGGCTCAATTACAAAAGAAGCAAGGGTCAAATAAAGTTTAAAAATGTAGTGTACCAACACAAAGATCGCAAGGACAATGACTTGTTTTATGCCAAAAACTCCTTATACCTCCCAATGTCCATGAACAGGCCTTCCATGCTTCCTTTGGAGTTGATTGTCAGGACACCCAAGAGAGAAGACACTAGGCCTGTTAAAACGTAATTTGTGGTTTCCCTCCATGATGTTTGATGCCAAAAGACTTGTAGAGACATGCACCATCTCTGCCTTGAGAAAAGATTCTCATCTAGCCGCAGCTCAGCTACTCCAACCTGTTTGATTATTGACAAAACCTTGCAAACAGTATCGCTAGTTTTTATAGTGGAATTATCCCATTCTTCTTAGGGTTGTAACAGAATCTTAGTAATCATAGATCACATTACTAAAGTGGATCATTTCATCCCCTTAAAGGGATTACCCAGGGCCAATAAAGTAGCCAAAGTGATTGTCCAGGTGATAATTTGTTTGCATAGAATCCCTTCAATTGTTATTTCTGACTGAGGCACCACCCTCCAACCAATGGCTGAGCAGAAAATATTAAGCTGTGCCTGGAGCACTATCTACGCTGTCAAGCTATGCAGGATTGTTCTGACTCAGGAGATTCTTTGTGGTATGCAGAATTGACATATTAACTACACTTCTAGTTTGCAGCCTACATTGAGGAACAAAGAAATGCATGCACCAGACTCAGGACCCAATTTTGATTGTGGCAGATGGAGTAATTTCTGTTGGCCTACTGGGCTTAACCTCAGGTTGAGACTACTCCGCCCGCCAAATTTAGAAATGACTGCCAAGCTGATGGTCATTTCTAAAGCACTGGTAGGAACCACCATCACAGCACTTCCTGTCAATGTTTTTTACAGTTTATGCAGGGCTCCATCAAAATAAAAGATCTCTGCACCAAACTGTATTCTTTTTTATTTTCGAAAAGAAAACCCCAAAACGGTATTTCTTTTTGAAACAAATAATAAAATGCTACTCTCACGGCGGAATCTTCTCTTATGGTGAGAGGAGCACTTACCAGTTTTCACAGCACCTTACTGTCAGGTGTTTTCTGGCAGTGTTGGGCAGTGTAAACTGACCTCCATTTCCACCCATCTAAATCAGGTGGGCAAACTTACAGGTCTGCCTCCGACGACCCTTACTCTATAGGGCAGTTGGAGGGGATGGAGTAGTCTCTGTCATCATTAAATCAAGCGCCATTCGCATTGGCAGGACAGCCACATTCTTCAGTGTAACGATACACCGTTGTGATGGAGTATCCTTACCACCAAAAGTTAAATAGGACCCTTAGTTACTACTGTGCATGACTTCCATGAACATTCAATAAACATTCAGAAAACTGCCCAAACCAACCTAGCACAAATAAAGACTTAAACCTCACGTAAACAACCATAAAAGACCTGGAAAGACATACAATTTTGAAGAGCAAGTATGACTGTCCACTAAATATTTGTGTCTAAAGGTTACAACAAATTCAACCTACGTTTATTGGACCTTTCAAAATCCTCAAGATGTGTCCAGTGACAGTAAAATTAGAGTTACCAGCTGCCTAAGTACATCCTGTTTTCCACATACCTTTAGTGAAACCTGTAAATGCAGGAACCTGCTAATCCACACCACCTCCATCCGTCCAACTATGTGATCATATGAGGTAAAAGCCATCCTATATGCTAAAAGGGTTAGGGGACCTCTTTGTTATCACATTAATTGGAAAGAGTCCTAGCCGAAAATAGGTCTTGGGATCTAGTTTGCCAAGCACATGCCTTTCGTTGTTGTGTGCTTAATACATGGCCCATTGTGGTTGTCCCTATCTCAGCTTGACTGTGCACGTTGTAGGCCTCATTTTCCTTTGTGCATGTTATTGCATAAACACGTCCTGCTTTTGTGCCACATTGTACTTTCACATGGGACCCACATATGTTTTTGCATTCTGTTCTTTTCCTGAGATTTCGTCTGAACACCATAGAAAAGGTCAAACAAACATGTCCCTTGTTATTCTTACTCGCCAGGTGCTAGCACCTAGACATAACACAAGAATGCAGCTGTTATTTATGCGCACACATGTCCTATCATATAGATGAGCACATAAGCAAAACATAGACACATGGAATGAGAGTTCTGAGAGTAGAGCACTGTATCTGCTGAGATGTAGAGCGTTTATCTGTATGCTAAAGTAGAGGGTCCGCCAGTAATCCCAGTGATCTTTGATATATAATAATTCTGATTTCTTAGCAAAGGAGGAGGACTCTGTCCTGTCAAAATACTGGCCTTTTCATGATATATGATTTATAAGCCATGCTAGTAGTATTTTTAGTATTTATCTGTTTTCTAATTGTGACACATATAATCATTTCAGAGCACAATAGTTTAAATAAATATTCTAACCTTCGTTCGTGTCTCCTGGTTATCCTATTGTGGACGAGTATGAGAGCGGCAGAGTGTGCTCTGTTCCCACGATCTCTGAGAGGGTCGATAGAGTTGTGTTCTGGAATGCCAATTCACTTGTTGTTATGTTATGTTACTAGGTATTTGTTGAGCGCACGGCTACTCCCAGGAGTGTCCCGGCGCTAGACATAGGACCCGTAACACCAAGCCAATTCAGCTGAAGAGATAGCCATAGAGAATATTAAAACAGTATTGTCTTTAGTTTGTGGCGGAAACACAAAAGGTCCTTTTCCTGGCGCAGATCAATAGGGAGTTTATTCCATAATGACGATACCAGAACCTGAAAGGAGCGGCCGCCCTGTCATGAAAGATAAAACCTGGGCGTATGAAGCAGGTGAGCAGAAGAGGACCGTAACAAACGTGTAGGCACGTAGTGTAAACAGCAAGCTCTTAAATAGGGTGCGCCGATATTATGAGAAGCCTCAAAGGCAAGGACCAGAGCCTTGAAGAAAATTCTTTTACGAATTGGCAACCAATGTAGTGTTCTCAGAAGAGGGGAAGTATGTGCGCGTCGGTCAGCAAGAAAAATCGCTCGCGCATCAGCATTCTGAGCCACCTGGAGACGGATAAGAAGAAATTCCGGTATACCCAGATATAGGACATTGACATAGTCGAGACGAGACAGGATCAGAGCCTGCACGACTATCCTTCTGTGAGATTGAGAAAGCAGAGGAAGAAAGTTCCGTAACATCCTGAGTAAACCGAAGCATGTGCCTACCACCGATTGGACCTGGGCACTCATGGAGAGTTTACTGTCCAGTTTAACCCCCAGATTCTTTACCGTGGTAGCCAGATTGGTAGGCGGGGGCATGTTAGGTGGCCACCAGTCACGCCAATTTTCATCAGGCGCTCCGCCGAAAAATATCATTTCAGATTTTTCTGAATTGCATTTCAGATGATTGGTGTTAAACCAATTGAAGACTGCTGAAAGGCAGAGCTTGATATTATTTCCATCCAGGACTTCATCTCTGGCACATGTAAATAGCAGTTGCGTATCGTCTGCATAAGAGACGATACTGGCGCCGAATGATTTAACCAACGTTGCCAGAGGAGCCACAAACACATTAAAAAGTTTAGGGCTCAGAATGGAGCCCTGAGGGACTCCAACATTCATAGCATGAATGCGGGCCTCAAAAGGGGGGGACCAAACAGTTTGCTGTCTATTTGTGAGATAGGACCGAAACCACTGCAAGGCAAGGTGCCCGATACCGCACCTCCAAAGACGATCTAAGAGAAGGTCATGGGATACGGTATCGAATGCTGCCGATAAGTCGAGTAGAACCAGCACTGCTCGACCGCCCTTATCCAGAGTGACTTTGATTAATTCAGAGACCTCAAGGAGAGCAGTTTCAGTGCTAAAATTAGCACGGAAGCCAGACTGGCTAGAATGTAAGATGTTGTTGGATTCTAAGAACTCTCCGAGGATGTGATTGACATACTTCTCTAAAGTTTTGGATAAGGCTGGGAGCAGTGAGATGGGTCTATAATTACTCGCTATCAAGGGGTCAGCGGAGGGTTTTTTCAACAGAGGGAGAATTTTACCCAGCTTCCATTGCTCCGGGACAGTCCCCATAGACAGTGAGAGATTCAATATCTTGTTGACAGCAGGGTTGATTATCTCAGCAATCGATGCCAAGATTTTTGCAGGACCGGGATCGGTCGGGGAGACAGATTTCAGGGCGCGGAGAAGATGTAGAGATTTCTCCAAAGGAATGGCAGGGAAATGTGTAAGGTGGTTTATAGTGGGGGGAGGTTGTTGCAGCAGCCAATCCAGCTTTGTGACATAATTAGAGCTTGTTGCATCAAAAGAAGCTTGTATAGCTGAAATTTTATTGAAGAAAAATAAAGCAATGGCATCAGTCCAAGCTTTGGTAGGGGAAAAAGTTTTTTTTATGACATTAGGAGAAGTAAAATCTTTCACTACTTTGAAAAGTTCAGCACATTTGTTACCAGCTTGCTCAATTTTTTGGTTAAGGAAAGACGTTTTAGCTGAACGAATTTTGCAGTAATATGCTTTTAACGCATTTTTATAAGTTTGCTTTGCACAGGAGTCATAGCCCTGTCGCCATGACCTTTCAAGATGTTTACAATGGCTTTTGATTTTCCTAAGGTCAGCCGTAAACCATGGTGCGGTAGGTCTTCCTCTGTTAGCAACACGACTTTGGGAAGGGGCCAAATTATTAACACAAGATTCGAGCCAGTTGTCAAAAGAAGATACGTCAGCAGCCAGATTGTCATTAAATGAGGGGGGATGTCATTTCAGAAAGGTTCCTACGGCCGCAGGGGTCATTGATTTAAAAGATCTGAAACTACTGGTGCGTGGTGTATAAGACTTGCCTGTTGTAGCGGAAGAATCTTTAATGCTAAAAGTCAGTAGATAATGATCGGACCAAGCTACGGGGGAGGGAGAGTCCATTTCAATCGGTTTATTCGAAAAGACTTGGTCTAATATGTGACCCTTTTCATGTGTGGAATGTGTCACATAAGGAGAGAGATGAAGCATATTTAAGAAATCGAACAGTTTAATTGACTCCGGGTTAAGAGGCGCATCCATATGGATGTTAAAGTCTTGTTTCTCTGGTAAGGTTAGGAGGGCAAGTGAGGCACTATGGCTAGTCGGACTCGGACCCATAGATACTGAGGTGGTATGGTGACTCAGTCAATACATACTGATGTTCTATGGTTCTAAGCATAGTTCTATTCCAAGAGTAGAATCCCTGCAACACCAATTAAAAAATAGGTTCACCTGTGACTAGGGGTGGGCGGAATTTGCGGAATTAACCTTCGCAAATTATCGCGAGAATGTTTAAAATTATCGCAAACAAGCAGAAATATCGCGAAGATGCGGAAGTTTTTTTCCGGCATGTTCGCGAGATTTTCTGCATGGTTGCGGGTCGCCAACTTACCCATGTGGTTGCTTGCGGGCGCGGCCATCTTGTTTTGAGTTGTTCTCGCGGTGCATGATCGCGAGAAGAAAGACGTGATCGCGCGACGCATGACGTCACTGCGGGCGCGAACTGTCGCGAGACAGCGCAAATGGCTAAAAACAATACAACATCTCATGGAGAACGCGACCGGATCAAGAAAACTTGTCGGCGAACGCAGGGATTCAGGTAAGGCGATCGCGCGCGCGCGAGAATGTAATATTTTACAGCGCGAGCAAGAAACAAATTATCGCCAAGCTGCGGAAACCGGAATTTTTGACATTTTCGCGCTCTCCGCGGAACGCAAAAATGTCAAATTATCGCAATTTCCGCGAACGGAACGACATTTTTGCCCAGGCCTACCTGTGACACCCAACCAAACCAAGGCGATTGGCGATGGTCCTGGGTTCCCAGCGGGCAAATAATGACAGACTGGCAGTTAAGTCCACGTGAACAGGGGCCCAAGAAGGAGCCAAAAACCTGATTTAGGGTGTGCTGACCTGCCCAGAATGTTCTGGAAATCTCATGTGACGTGTTCTCGCAAAAGTTGCAAATCTCACAAGAGCAGCAGCCATTTGGGCATGGCTGGTTATATAAGCAACTGCTGTCCCAGATCTCACACTTCTCATTACTCACCTGTCCTTAAAACAGCATCCAGTCAGTCCTCGTCTTCACGCTTGCAATCTTTTGGACCTTACTTTCTAGTTTCTCAAGGACGCCCAGGTCCTTCTTCTTTACGATGTTGGAGATTTTTCCTCAGTGACCCTGGACCCTTGCACCAGAAAAGACAAGAAAGAAAACCTTACCGGCAGATGCCTGCACTTGATCAAACAGCAAAGTATGTATGCAGACCGCTCTATAGAAGGTATTTCTCATCCTGGCATTCAGTAGCAGGGACTTCTGCATTTGATGAGTCTGTTCCCCCTTGAAAAAGAAAAGAGAACAAGTTATGTTGTCTATTTGATTGCTTGAAAAAAAGCAACTAGCAATTGTTAGAAAAGCATCCTCTTAGATTCACCATTATTTAAGAGGTATCCCAAGGAGCCATTTTAGAGGGGAGGGCTGTAGTTTCCCTAAGTGCGTTAGATGTAACTGTGCTTGCTTCCTTTTTAGAAGCCCACATAAAAGAGAACCCAGAGGTAAGGATAATTGTCATTAAAGTGACTTTTGACTTTTACCCAGTTTAGATTTTCCAGTTAGCGTTCTGCACCTTTTGGTGCAATTTTTTTTTAAAAACTTTAAAAATGCATATTTCCAGTTTCCATGTTATTCTGTTCATTAAAATGCTCTCTGTTTATATAAATTGGAAAGGGATTCTTACTGTGTTCAGTCTTTGGCTTTTTATCCGTCTTGGTACTTTTAAATGCTTTTCAAATTTGCTTAATTTAAATTTGTCTGTGCTGTGCTATAGCTGTGAGGGGTTAGGATCAGGTTTAAATTATTGAAACTTTTACTGGATCTACCAAGAACAGTGGCATACACTTTTACTTGTATTGGACTATCCTCCACCCCAACTAAAAATATACTTTCTCACACCTACGTTTGATGACCATGATGGTATGTGTTTAAAATGATGTATTTTTGTTGTAAATAGTTTATATAAAGGTTATTTGTTTGATAATGTCCCTGACTAATGGTATTTGGTGTCACAATTTAGAACAGCTTGGTGTCAAACATTAGATTGCTGACAAAACTTGTGTCGATATTTTGCAAAATGTGGACATAGGATTATGTTGTTCTTACTTTTTTCCAAGTTTTGGCCACAGTTAAAGAATTATGCCATATTACGACGGGGAAGATTTACAATGAAAGTGACTCAGCGCATTCCGCAAGTCATTTGGCTGTGCTGCACTGAGCCACTTTCAAAGCACAGGGATGTGACATATTTACAACAATATGTCACATCTCTGTGCTTCCCCCTGCGCTGGCGCACAAACTGCAGCCATGCGCTGGCGCAGGCACCCTTGCACCATGGTGCAAGGATGCCTGCGTCGTGGGGAGATTGTTTTTGTACAGGAAGGGACACCTTCCTGCACAAGAACAATCACTACAGGCATTTTCCTCTTTAAATTCCTGCTGTAGAATGCAGCATGCATTGAAAGAGTAAAAACTAGGAGAAATGAAAACATTTCTCCTCGTTGCACCTCCCTACGCCTCCCCTAGCGAGGCGTAGCTTTCACACGCATTTCGAGATTGACGAGGAATCGTAAATCTGGAAACGTGTATCGTTCCATGGGTGTTGCGTGGAAACACCAATAGTAACACCCATGGAACGCCCCTTTCACGCAAAGTGCTGTGTGTAAAGGGGCCATATTTACAAGGACAGTAAAGGCCATGCAGGGTGGCTTTTCCAGTCCTTGTAAATATTTAGCAGTAAGATACGCCACCAGTACGTCACAAAAATTGACGTACTGGTTGCGCAGGGGGCTTGTAAATCTGCCCCTCTGTTTTTAATATTGTTTAATTTGATTGTATTACAAAGAGGTTGTTTTTGTATTTGCAGCTTTGAGAAAGTCCATATTTGGCTGAAATGCATCAGCTGTCATAAATTGGCTGTAATGGATGGTTTCTAACACCTCTAAAACAAAACGATCTATCGCAAAACACCCTCTGTGCCTCCGTTGTTCTCCCGTACCTAGGAAGCTAAAGGAAAAGTGTAGGCACCAGGAACAGATTTGGAGAGCAAGATATCACACACATGAAAAAGATAATTACTAAATGTTATTAAAAGGATACAAAAATCTGATTAAAGAAACTAAAACGAAATTCTACACAAATAAAATAAAAGCAGACTGCAACTCCCCCAAGGAGTTATGTAAATCAGTTAGAACATTAACCACTTTTGAAATAAACAAAACAAAACCCCAGCCAGTCAAGATTTTTGTGAAAGAATTGCAAAATTCTATTTTAGCAAGGTTAAGAATATATTTATAGATTTTAATAATCAAATTACTGAGCCTCTTTCCATTTCCTGTCCTGAAAGAAAACCCAGAAGACCAATCTCTCTGAGTCTTCCCAAATGTTAAGCTTTTTTACACATCTCATGACTGAGCAAATCCCTTCTGTTTAAAAAATATTAAATCTGGATCCCGCATGGATCTCTGCCACCCTAATGTACTTATAATGTCTCTGACATAATTGCTCTTTATCTGACACCCCTTAGGAGTAAGATTCTGGAAATTGAAGATTTTCCAACCACCTAGAAAAAAGCATCAGTACTTCCACTTATCAGAAAATTGTCATTCGACCCTACGGAAGAAAAAATCTACATACCCATTTCACGCCTACCACTTCCAGCCAAAATACTTGAGAAGGTAATGAATATTGAGATTACTGCCTTTCTTGACGCCAACAACTGTCTACATCCAGTACAACATGGCTTTAAGCCACGGTATGGTACAGAATCGGCCCTTTTGGCAGCCACTAAAGAGATCAGATCCATCGTGGTCAAGGGAGATAGTGCGATCCTGGTCCTGTTGGACATATCGGCAACATTCAATACCGTGGACCATGTCAGACTGATCAAGCGCCTGAACAGAATTGGCATAAAAGGATCAGCCTTAAAATTAATTAGGTCATTTCTTACAAACAGAGAGCAAGTAGTAACCTTAGAGAGCTTTACCTCCACTCATTTTTATTTACCTTGTGATGTCCCTCAGGGGTCATCCCTGAGCCCAACCATTTTTTATGTGTCTGGCACACCCTTCATCCTTCTGATTAGATCTCTTGGGCTCTCAGTATGCTCATATGCTGATGGCACCTGATAAGTAGTTTCATTCTCCTCAGAGCCAGAAAAGGTAGCACTCCAGTTAAGTGCATGCATGACCAACATTGCTCAATGGATGGCACCAACATTTTTTAAGCTTGACTCTGATAAAATGAAGGTGCTGTTATTCGGCTACAATAACACCCTCTGGAAAAAATCCTGGTATCCGGAAAGTCTAGAATTGCTGCCAACTGCATTTCAGAAGGTGAGAAACTTAGGTGTGGTGTTCGACAATAAACATACTTTTGTTGACCATTCTAATCAGATAACATCTTCTTGTTTTTTAATGCTGAAAATTTTTAAAAATAATTCCCTCTTGAACTTAGGAAAACAGGTATCACGGTACTGATCATTTTGAAGACTGACTATTGTAATGCCTTACTGGTGGCAGCCCAATCTTGAGTCTTCAAAAAACTTAAGACTCTTCAAAACTCAGCTGCCAGAGCCTTATTTAATCTCCCCAAATTATTTTCTGTATTGAAATCTATCAGATAACTCCATTGGCCCCCTATTAGGGCACGTGTTCAATTCAAAGCTCTCTGTTGGGTCCACAAGGGACTATACTAAATGGCCCATGCTGTCTTCAAGATACTTTTAAATAGCACTCTCCCACGGGAACTCTACGATCAAGTACAGCCATCAAAGTGCAAGTGCTGAGAATAAAGAAAGAAAACTGGGGCAGAAGATTTTCTGCCTCACCTTCTAAATGGTGGAATGAACTTCCTGACCATTTGAGATGTCAACCCAACCCCTTAAGATTCAGAAAGGATTTAAAAACCTGGCTATGTTATTCATAGGTCAGGTTTTAGGAAAGTTAGACTCACCATCATGTTATGTATTTAGGAATTTATGGATACTAGCACCAAGACGCCAATTGGTATTAGCCCGCTTCATAAGACCCTTAAAACATAACATAACATATATTTTGTGGCTTACAAGAACAATAGAGATTGGAAATTTTACTGAAACCAAGACTCTCTGAAACAGTTAAGTTCATGAACTTGTTCTCTACCTAAAAAGGACTTGAATATCATGAGACTGCTGTGTGCAAATACATTTGCTTAAGACAACTTAAATGTAATTGCGTCGAGGGCCAAAAATGATAGGACATTCCCCCCTTCCAAGTGAGAGCAGCAGTTAATAAACCTGTAGCACTGGGACACTCTTCGAATAGCTGTGCTCTTTATACTTTATAAGTTCCTTGATTTGATTTGATTTGACACATCAATGAGTTAAAACATTTGGGGCCATATGCAGGAAGCCTAATACCGGTCGGTAATGGCCGATTTTCGGTAAATATCCCGTTACCGACCGGTATTTAGGCTTTTGGTATGTAGGGGGCACATTTCAGGATTCGGTAATTTACCGAATCGGTAAAATTACCGATTCGGTAATTTTACCGATTCGGTAAATACCGAATCCTGAAATGATATGTAGGGGGAGTGTGTGGTTGGTGTGGGGATTCGTTATTTACCACCAACTAAAAGTTGGTGGTAAATGACGATTAGCTGTAAAAAAGCATTTTTGTGCACTTTGAAGTGTGCAATGTGGCAGACATACATGCCCTTAGGGTCTGTATGTGTGCCACATGTGCACACATGCACTAATCAGGGGTGCAACAGGGTGTCAATGTGACACCCTGCCACCCATGATGATGCCTCCCCCATTACCGATTCGGTATTTACCGATTCGGTAATGGCAACTGGCTTCCCATTCATTCCTATGGGCCTCCAGGCCCATAGGAATGAATGGGAAGCCAGTTGCCATTACCGAATCGGTAAATACCGATTCTAAAATACCGACACTTACCGATTCGGTAATATTTTACCTACATTACATTTACCGATTCATAAATACCGAATCGGTAAAATTCGGTATTTAAGAATCGGTAAATGTAATTTACCTACATATGGCCCCTAGGGTGGTGCAACGGGCATTTGCGCCTCAGATGCTTGTGCAGCCCCTTCTGTAATACCGATAGCAATGGCACACATAAAGCTCCAGCATTATCTGCAGGAGATGTTCCCTCCGCAGCGAGGGGGTGTGCCCCATGCAAATGAGGGAATCCCTTTGCCTCTGTGCCCGGGCCATAATACAGACGTGGGTGCATAGGCAAAGAAGCTCTCACGTGGCGCATTGACAGGTGGCGCACTGTCAGGGCGCCTCCTCAGAGTAGCTCTTTGCAGGGGGTAAAGGGTGTCTTATGGACCCCCTAGACATTCCCTTGCAGGCAGGTGCAGTCAGTGACTGCATCCTCCAGCAAAGGAATCTATAATCTGCCTTCAAAGTGCAAGCGCGTTGCTGCCTGCACTGTGAAAACATGGAGCGGCTTTAAAGCAGCCGCTCTTTTTTTCACCTAGATGCCGAGCGTATTCATGGTAAAAGGGCGCATTTTTATTGTTCGCCCCTGAGGCACATTTTAAAAGGTGCAGCCTGCGCAAACAATGAAAATGCGCCTTTACTGTAATACAGCGCCTAAAGCCTATTAAATCCCTTTCTGCCTTCTTTGAGTATAATCTGTATTCTTACTATTAATCTTGTCGCCTATTATTTGTTAATGCCATAACCAGTTGGATCCCACCACTAGACTCTCAATAACTTGATCCACTTTGTTCTCTTGTTTCACTCTATCCTATAACCACTATTCTACCTCATTTCTCTGTTCAACATAAGGTTTGACTTGCTTAAAGGAGGCCTCCATTGTCCACTGCACCATCCCAAACACTCAAATCTTCTGTTCTGCTATGCAATTCTTCTAAGGGCCGGATTATGATGTCGGACGGGCCTGAATCAGTCCTAAATCCTTTGGGAATGGGACAGACAGACCTACTGTCATTGGTCCCAACCCAGCAAGTATGATGCTACCGAAAACTGTTCATTCGCATTCCTATACTTTACAATGGGAGCATGCATTCCGCACAGAATGCATGCTCTCAGTGTAAAGAGCTGAGGTGCAGTTCATCCCTGCTCCCGGTGGCAGGCACCTTAAGGTGCCTGCCACAGAAGCAGGGATCAACAGGGGGGCACCTTAGGTGCCCCCTAGACCACCTTCTAGAGGCCTTGCACCCATGGCACCCATGGCTATCGTAATTCCTCGGACGGAAAGAGGCACACATGGGATTACAGGCCCCTTTCTGAATGGCAGACGGGCTCTCCGAGCCCGTCGTAAGCCATTTAGAAATCCTGTTTGGGTTAATTTCCGACCAACTCCATCCAAATGGATCTGTCAGAAATGAATCCAAACTGGAGATTACGATGCCTTAGGAATGTCTCCGACCGAGGGTCGGAGCCATTTCCTACGGCATCGTAATCGGCCCCTTAGTCTTGAGAGCTCACAAATGCTAATTGAAAGTCTCAAATTTCTTTTGTCTTCTTTGATGTATTGTATGTCTACTTCCTGATCCTCCACACCAACTCCTCCTAGCTTACTGCGTGTAGATGTCTGCATTCCTCTTTCCACTCACTCTTCTACCATTTTATAGTCAAAAGGTCCCTTTCCTGCCTATAGTCCTTCACCACATTTCCGCACCACTATCTTCTGCTGTATGTTTGTACTATGCTAATTTCACTATATTTAAATTTAACTATCTTCAGTTATTTGTTTATGGCTCTCTTCCTGTTTGGAGCAGTTAGTCATCATTTGCCCCCACTCAATCCTCGACAGGTCTCTCTTATTTGTTTGATTATTTTACTGCTTTTAGTCCTTCAACACTACTTCATCATCCATTTAATTTCCAACTTACTCCGTTGTAATTTATTTGCACACACTCTTGATTGTGGCTATAATCGTCACTGGGTCTTATTACCTTTTTGGAAACATTGTTAAAATGCCATCATTTCTCTAATATTATGTAAACTTGTTTAAAAAGTGAACCATCACTTAATGCTACTTAACACGTATTTGTATGTGAGTGCAATTATGATAATGTACTACATCTCCTTTTTCCTTTTTCTTATTTTTGCTCTTTTTCTTCACTGGTCATATGTCACGATATGATCTGAAATTCTGATTGTACAAATACCTTTATTATTTGGAAAATGTATCGATCATTTTGGACACATTCTTTCACTATATATTACTTTGTTTTGCGCATACATTCATTTTATGGATTGGTATCATCAACGTTACAGCCTTGAATAAGCCCCAGGCTTGCAAGCCAATAGGGGGCGAAACACGTGTTGACTGTACCTCACAACAGTTTTGTTATATTTTTGCTTCAGTGATTCTTATAGATTAAAAATCACCTTTGACATTTTCGATCTTGTGAAATAAATACCAGATGTATACATTTGAAACAGATAGGTGTCAGAATAGCTGACAAGATATAGCCAGGTGGGTGTACTGTAATGTACATGCTTCACTACGTCATCCTAACTGACTTGTTCACAAACGTATGTTGGTCTCAGCAGCCAAGGCACCCTGGGCTCAGGTGTGCTGGGCTATGTCACCCCTTAACGCGTAGGTGGCCTCAGCAGTCAATGTGTAACTCAAGCGCAGCAGCACGGAGAGGCGTAGCGTGAGGGAGACACAGAGTCACAATGTGATCATCCAGTGTGCGGAGCTTAGCTCAGGATTGATTGCGGCACTGCTTTGAGCAGTAGTCAAGTCAGGTCGGGCCAGTCCATTCATGCACTTTTCTCTGCCACCCTACTACGGACTCTTGATGATGAAAGTATCTAAATGGCAGTTTTACTTCTCTAAATTCACAGATACCCAGGCCTTTCAAAAATTGAAGGTGAGCCCATACATGACTACATTTTGAAAAACAATCAACAGAATGGATTTCTCCCATTGAATACAATTGATCAAGAGGCAATTTCAGCCGGGAGGCAACGATATTGGAGCCATTTTTAATCGGGTCTATTGGCATGTATGGGAGCATAAATCGGCTGCCTGCAGTGACTCACTGTAAGTACACACCATGGTACTCACTGACTGTTTTGGTCTCCAGCGTTGCCACCTGCATGCAGTGGAGAGGCAGGATGCAGTCACAGAGGAGGCCAACCAGTGCCCCATCCCCAAGGACCAGGCTCAAACCGTTACTCTTGAACACGTGAATTTCACTTTAGTGTGTGATGTAATTCCATTACATCTGTGAAAACATCCACATTTTGGCTACATTGACCATGGCAAATAAGGAATGAGGATGCGTGAGGATGTTTGTGTAACAGTGAACATGGCTGTTTACTTTGGTGTCCGCGTGCCTCAGAGAACTCGGTCACACTTCGGACCTCCTGCAGGGCAGTGAATGCTGAAGAATATTTCACAAACACTGCCTAATGGCCAAAAGCAGTATCAGCCAGAGACAGACAGGCAAATGCGTGTTGCCGCAGGGAGACTTTTCCATGCTAGCTCGATGTGCCCTTTATCAGATCCAGACAAAGAAATTAATTTCATAGCTTTGAAAGTGTGCGCATTCCCTTTGTTTTGCAGAATATATGGTGCACGTTCACTCACATTTTCTATTTAGGGCACATCATTATTCACATTTACTATATAAGTGTACTTATTTAATGTTGCTATAAAACTGTGGCACTGATCACAGCTATATTATTGCAATTTATGCATTTGAGGTTTCGTACAGCGCAAAGAACACTCTGTAGGTTAACAAAGTGCTTTACATCATGGTTGGGATCAGAAAAGGTATAAAAGCATGTAGAAAAGGTATATATACACAGGATAGAGCTGGTATAAACTATACGTAATGAGGTATATTCACAAGACCGTGTGCTAAACATCACCAAAAAATGTTAACACAACTTAACACATCGCAGCCTATCGCGGGAAAATAACCCTTTGTCAACGTGGAATTCACAACAAGGCGGTACCATGCGATAGTCTGCCAAAACCGGGGACAATGTCCACGATACAACCACCTCGATGGAGATAAAAACACAAACCACAACAGCAAAAAACCTGCGATGGGCCAAACCGCGTTGAGGAAATCAGCGATGAGCAGCGCCAGGTCTGCAACACAAAACTAGCCAGGGGGAAAAATCACCATAAAAGTAGAATAAACACCCAAATACAAACTGACCAACAACCAAGCACCATGGAGGCAGCCGGAGCAGGCGCAGAGGATGAGTGCAACCCCAAAAGCACCCCGGATGACCAGCCCAGGACCTCTGGGACAGGGAAGGGGAAGGACAAGAAGAAGAGGAAGACAAAGTTCAGTCCGCCGGCGAACAGGATCAAAGTCACGGAGGTGATGGAACACCATCAACAACTGTTTGTTACCTCCAACGTGTCATTGGGCACCAAAACTGGAATATGGCGGGACATCGTGGACAAGGTGAATGCCGTTGGAGAGCACAAAAGGACAATGGAAGAGGTCAAGAGGCGATGGAATGACATCAAGCGGAAGACCAAGAAGAAACTCACAGCCAACCAGAAGGCCGCAATGCAGATTGGAGGTGGGGGCCCAGCGCCACAGCTCGAGCTGGATGACATGGAGGAGCCTGGTGTCGACAGTCATCAGTGTGGATACTGTGGCCAGAGTCGGGGGACCTGACACTGCTCGACAGGACACAACACAACCGCAACTGGGTGAGTGACCACCAGGTACTGGGGGGACAGGTGGAGATGGTCACGATGGCACACATGCACAATCAAGCAGAGCATAGTGCACACCCTCAATGACTCTGGGTCATCGCCCAGATCCCTAGACTGTCACAATGTACAATGCCATGCTGTCTGAATGTCAACATGTCCCATGCAGCTACGTACATGTGGACACATTACAACACACCATCTCCCCTTCACATTGCAGGGCCAGTGTCAACACCCCCTGCAGAGCAGTCCCAGCCACTCTTCACTGATGACGAGGAGGGCAACCCCAGCATCGACACCCAAGCCCTCCTAGACAAAACTGACATCATCTGTAACTCACCTCCAGGATCAGGACTGACCAGCTGCATCGAGGAGACCCCACCCACCACCCACCACCCAAATCACCCAGCAGGAGGCACCCACGGCCCGCCAGTCTCCCAAGACCCCCAGGAACAATACATGGCCTTCCAACGCCGTGTGCTGGAAGCCCAGAGGGAGACGGCTGAGCAGGTGTGGGTGGGGTTCGACCTCATGGCTACCAAACTAGACACCATCCATGGGTGTCTAGACCCGCTCCATGGCCTCCAACGAGCCCTGACTGACACCGCTGGAGTCCTGACGTGGAGAAAATAACACCTGTCCGCTCAGAGGGGCTCCAGCTATAGCAGCCGTGAGCTGGCACACATGCGTAGGCTCATGGAGGACATGGTGCGTATTAGTATTATTAGACTCCAATAAACAAAATTGGAGTTTGGCGTGGGTGTCTAATGTGAAGAGAAAAAGCAAAGGCATTTGCATAAAAATCTTTTGGCCTCTCTAGTGATAAACTGATGGGCGGGTCTGTAATGACAGAATAGGCAGGCAGATATACAGAATTTTCCCGGCATTCTTAACTGCCGTCCATTCTCTAATCACCTTCTGCACAATGGACAAAAAATAAATTGATATAATGAAAGACCGCCATTATATTCAACTTCCCATAAATAATACAGTAAGTAAGAGCGCATGATAACAACCAACTTGTATTCAAAAATTGTTTTGCCAATATTTTATTCTATTTTTTCCAGATAACTATTTGAGAAACCATCATTGGTTTACAATACTGATTTTACCTACAAAATAAAAGTAGCTTGGAAAACCCTAAACAAAAGGAAGCACAATTAGAAAGGCTAAAAGAAAACATTAGAAGACATCAAGAGATATTCAGAGGAAAGTATCTCAGAAGAAATGCTTCAGAAGAAAACAGTTTAGGTGCAAATGTCAAAATCGCCAACTAAAGATGAAAGCAAATAGCTTTATTGATGTATATATTAGCATGGTACTCTAAAACACATGTACATATACTAATTGTTAGCAATGTAGCATTCAAAATGTTCTTTTTCTGCAAAACATAATGGTACTAATGAACATTGCTATAATATTTGTTATAAGAGTATTAATCATTTTCACATTTGACAATCAAATCAACACAAAAGCCTGGAATTTCCTAATAAGTACGAGTGTAGACAAATAATATAACTTTTTAAAGAGGCATCTCGTTTAGGATATCTCAGTAATCACTGTTTAAAAGCAAAGGGTTCATATCATAATAATCCCTGCTGCCACTGGCTTAAACATATAGATTAGGCATAGCAGGCTTCCAACATCTTAGATCTGTTCTTCAGCTCTCACATCCAGTGATGTTGAAGATTTAACAGTGTGATATCACTAACAACTACATGCCAGCCTACCACAGACAATCAAATCCTACCAAACATGAACCACGCTCTGTCAACTTCAACAGATGCCCATTGCCCACTCACCTTCCCCTCCTTAAACCATGAGAGGACATTAGAAGAAGTGATGGGTTGCACAGATACAAGAAGAAGTGGTAAACCTAAACTTACAAGCAGGTCCTCAAAACTGACAAATAAAAGACTACCACTAGTTATTTCTCTAACAGAAGTAAGGCACCCTTACGCATTCCGTAAAGCCAAAGCTGGATCCCTCAATAAAAAGGACAACGGACAACATAGCCACCCACCATGTTACTACCCAAATGGAGGACCTTCAATGCTTTCTCAAATGACACTCTGACAAGGCTTCTCCATGCACTGAAGAATGGTAACATCCTGCCATCTGCACTCAGTGAAACGTTAGGTGAACTCTGACTCCTATACTTACCACTGCTTTTGAAAATTAGTTTAGTAATCTAACATCTGTAACACGTGACACATTGACGTATGGAGCCACCAATCCATACTGTTACATCTTAAAGCATATATTTTGCATTGCACATCATTAGGCCATTGTTATCATTACAAAGCTACAGATCAACACTGCAATCTTGTCTAATCATTACCACCAAGTGTGAATACATTGCAATGAATACACCAAGTCATATGCTGTGAGATATTCCAGCCCCTCAGACGCTGACCATTGTTTTGGTTTCATGAAGTACAATGAGCGGTGGCCTTCCCGACAACCAGATGTAGCGGTCATTCCAGCAACAATCAACTTAACATGTTTAATAGGTCACTCACAGGTGACTCCTGTCCAGAATCCCTCATGCTCCAATATATAGCGCCCATTCCATTCTCCCAGAACACCTCCATGTAATTGGGATCACAGCACTCGTCCTCGCTTTGAAAACGTGCACCCTTCCTGCTCATTGCTGCTTGTCACTCACCTTCTGCCCCTTAACGTTATTACTACCCACAGTAAACCCCCATTTCTGTACAGTTGTGCATCCCACAATAAATCGATTCAAATTTTACATATCACATAAAAACACAAACCCAAATTCTTCTATTGTGCCTATCTTTAAGTTAATTTTGTTGAATTCTGCATTTAATGTTTAAGTGAATAAAAATAAATAGGAATGTTTTGCCATATTATTCTTACTTTAGATAAAGACCACGACACATAAGAACCTGAACATAGCTAACAATGACGACACTTGCTTTGAGATTTTTTCACAGATTCAATCGCCTCCTTTTAAATTGTGTTATTGGACAGATTTCTTGAACCATGGCGGAAATAAATTGTTCTTTCTCATCGAGAAAGTGAGATAGAAGTGAGTTTTCTGAGCTGCACATCCAGCAAATGAGCTGTTATTGATAGGGTGAGGCGGTCGTCTCAGAGCGCATGGTGCTTTAAAAAGGACCCTCACTAATCCCTTGGTTGTAAGGGAATATGTCTTTCACATGACTGATGAATGGAGGTGTTCACCATGTTCCAAAAAATAGCAAGCAGGCATTCTATGGCAGAAAAAGACACAAAACAGCATTTCTTCAGAGCAGACCAATTCATTCCTGTTGGTGGCACTTGATAATTAGATGTTGCAGCTCAGTGGTGCGAAGCATTGACTTACTCCCAGAGGAATTTCTCCAATATAACAGTTCCAGTTGTGTATTTTTTTACATGTCTGAAAGAGCATTGTCCTTCCTGGCACCACAGAAAGGAAGGAAGCAAGGAGATATCGATAGGTAAATAGCCGAGAAGGCACCAGACTATGCATGACGACAGTTCTGCTCTTGAGTCAAAAGTTGCCAAACTTCCAATATTTTCTAATATTTTTATAGAGAATTAGATGTACTTCTCAACGATGACCCACTGCAAAAAACTCTCAAACTAGTGAAAACGGTAGATTATTAACAGATGTTAATTTTTTTTAAAAATTGGCACTTCATCAATTAATAAACCCAAACTAGTTTGAACCATGATTGTTTATTTTGCTTTTTGAATCAGGTGGGTTAATTATCTTAGGGGTGCATCAACACACACCACAAAACTAAAACATGAATATGCTATACAAGGTATGCACACATATTGCCTAGATGGAACTGGTAAGGAAAACAACTAAAACAACACATTTTGCAGACTTTCCTGATTTCCTGGAGTTTGCACTTGAATCTGATCCTTAGAAAGTGTATTCCAGAGTTTTGCCATTGCATTTTCCCGGGATCCGGTGACATTTTCAAACAATTTAGCAACATAATTCTTTGATGAAAATATAAAAACCTATTACCCATGTAATATGCTACTTATTACATATCCAGTTTCCTCCATCGAGATAAGTACAAGTGCATTGACTGCAGACCTCGAGTAAGTGTGAGAGATGGAAAGTTTCAGTCTCTTGAACAGATGGAGGTGGTCGAAGTCAGACTTGATCAGCTTGGTTCTGTGATCATCTACAATGAGATTATAATTGGTGATGACGCTGAAAGGGTTCTCACATAGGACCAGGCAGGGTTAACGTTCAGTGAGTGTAGAGTAGCCATGTCATTGGAAACAAATGTACTGATTAAAAAGACTTCTGCTAAGGATTTTTAATTATGTTTTGTATGAAAAGTAGGAAAATAATTGTTGGACTCACATTTGAAAAGTGTACATAAGTAGTTGCAAGGCTTTATGAAAGCCTTTAATATTGCAATAAATCAAACTGAAATAAACACTCTGATGCAATATGTTGTTGAGGGAGTAAGCAACAGAGAAATGATGTCGCCAGCATTTGATTGTGGGGGACACTATCAAACATAATTCAGAAATTTTGATTTGTGATTTTATTTGGAAGTTTGGTTTATAAATCACTTATTGATTTGGTTTAGTTCTCCATGGCTTCATTTCTCATGCTTGATAGAAAAAAAAGTTGAGAATAGCTTTTTATTTATTATTATTATTGTTATTACTGTTGCACTGAAGTATATTTTTAAATCATAGAACTGTTTCATGTAGTTCATGGATTGTTTTGTGAAATTATAGGTTTGTCAAATCTCGTCTTGATTTATAGATTTAGTAGATGCATTTAGTAGATATTTTTTAGACTTATTGTCCTATTGTTAGACCTAGCTCTTTTAGCAGGGTCACCACAGGCTTTTTGCCTTGTGTTGCTGAACCATTTTTGCTGGCATTAGGACTCTGTGCACTTTTTCCCTGCTAACCAGTGCCAAAGTGCATGTTCTCTCTACCTAAAACATGGCAAAATTGTCCTATATCTCACTAGTATATTGATTTCACATGCAAGTCTCTAGTATATAGTAAAGCTGTACACAGGGCCTATAAATTAAATGCTACTCATGGGCAGAGGCACTCGTTGTGCCACACACTAAAGCAGCCCTTTAAAACATGTCTCAAACCTGCCACTGCAGCCTGTAGCACAGATTTACACAGCCATTTAAAAATGGCAAAATGTACCTTTTGCCAGGCCTAAACTTCCTTTTTAATATTTATGTCACTGTTGTAAGGTCTGACTCTCCCATTAACTAACAATGGATTACCTTATTACATTTAAGATGTGCTAACTAGAAATTGGGATCGCATAGAAATTTTGTGATTTTAAGTCAGAATTCTGAAAATGCCACTTTTAGAAAGTTAAAAAATAAAATCCCAGATATGTATCTAGGAATACCAGGTGCACTACTTAGAAGTCACTAAACAAGTGTACACAAAATTATCAAACGTTATTAGTGCAATTATACAAAAATTAACAATCTGTAAACAATGTGTCCAATGCTTCAAAGAAGTTCAGCCAGCATCAAACGTGATTCAATCTATTATTTATTCTTGATTGTCGCAGATGCAATATATTTCATATAGTGCAGAAATTTGAAAAGAGAACCAATATGCTTGAAGTTAGCAGAAGGATTAACAGCATAACATTTCCCAATGTATTTTGGGCTCTGATATAAGCCCTTCATCAGGGCATTCTGAAATATATTAATGAACTGCATTATTCTTTCTAATGACAAATGTTCGGACTTAGTCTAAAAATTAAACCAGGACAAAACTTCATCAGGGCTCTATTAGAGGACTCAATTAGAGGACAGAAGGAATAGGAAGAGAGAGAGAGAGAGAGTCTGTAATGATTGAGCACATGCTTTGCCAGATGAAAATAAAAGAAATGAAGCAAAACCAAAATGTGAAAGCGCGTGACCAACACCATGGAAACTACTCTACTTAAAAGTGAAAGTGTTGTGTGTGCTCAAACATCTAAGACTGAACTCAATGTCAAATATAACTAACTTAAGTGCCAAAGACAACAAGTGCTCCGCAAACTGTGCCTGTGAATGTGCTCCACAAATGACAAAATATACCTCGATTACTAAAGTGTTCCACACAAATTACTGAATAATGGAGTCGATAGGAAGGGCCTATGAAAACAATAACAGTAATCAACACAGTATATAAAATGATAAAAACTAAACGAAAATGCAATTAAAGGATCGTTCTTACCTACGCATACGCTCACGGCGAAAGAATATACTTATGACCTTCCGCACCCGTCAGAAAAGGACAAAACTTAAAGCGACTAAAGTGACACACTGATACCCTGAAATAACGAAATACCAATAAGCTTCCGAAGTTACACCATTGAATGACGCCAAACAAGTAGAAAACGCCGACTGCAACCCGTTATCGAAGAGCGTCATGCTGAGTTTAAAATAAGACGCACCGCACGTACGTGGTGAAAGTAAAAATAAGAGTGATGCGAGACAACAAAGTGACCGAGTGTTAGAACTGGGATTTCTGGTTGGCTAAGGCTTGCGCCAAAGTCAGGCAGAAACCACCACTCTAGTCAGGGCAAGGAAGTTACACGCCAAAGATAACCCCTGCTCACCCCCTTGGTAGCTTGGCACGAGCAGTCAGTCTTATCTCTGAGGCAATGTGTAAAGCGTTTGCGCGCGCACCCAGTAACAACACCCAAGGCCCACCACAAAAGAAACTCCACACAAGGTATTATATAAAAATAGCCTTTGTATTATAATAAAACACATTAGATAATAAATACACACTTTACAATGTGCCAACAGGCACGGGCAGAATTTACAAGGGATTATATGTACAGGGGACAGGGCCACATGGACCACTGTCAGGAATCAGCACTTTTAGAATATAAAATTACTGTAGCACAAAGTACACATATAACACAACCAGTAACTACTGGTAACCAGAAAGTACCACCTACGCAACCCCAACCACTTTAGGAAACTATCGCGCAGGGACTCAGAACCTCCCTAGTACCACCTGTACTAGGAGAAAACAACCACCTAAGTATCACAATACCTATAGGGGGAAACGCACATTACACATGATGCCTAAAACATTCAGAGGTGTAGAACATGGCACATGACGCATAAACTCATTCAGAGGTGCCGGGCAGGTAAACACATGATGCATAAAACATTCAGCGGTGCTATGAAAGAAAACACATGATGCATAAAATACATTCAGCGGTGTAAAGCAAGGCACATGACGCATAAACATACATTCAGAGGTGCAGGTAAGGAAAACACATGATGCGTCAAAACACATTCAGAGGTGTAAGGAAGGAAAACACATGATGCATAAAATACATTCAGCGGTGTAAGAACAAGGCACATGACGCATAAAATACATTCAGAGGTGCAGGTAGGAACAACAGCGCAAAACTCCACATGAGCCACCACCTGTGGCAGTCCCTGGACCAACCGGCCTGGTAAGGGCTAGGACGCTCTGTCCCAGTCAAGCTGCGCCAGCTGCGCAAGCAAAAAGCGTAGAGTTCTCAACCTAAACATTGCAGCTGCCCACTAAGTGCTGGGCAGCTGTAGAACTGAGCGTGGACACCACTGTGCCCTCGGCACACAAATCGCCGTCACTCGTGGAGCCTCTCTGGGCTCTACCAAAGGAATGCCCCCTAGAGCCTTCGTGGCCCTAAACGTTACTGTGGGGCAAGGGGGGAGCGACCCGCTGCCATCTAGGGCCACTCCGTCACGAAACAACTGGTGCCCCCTTAAGGTGGAGCCTCGCTGGGCTCTTGCAAGTATTGGGGCCGGGTCCAACACCGAGTCAAGTTGAAAAACCGAATAAAGTTAATAAAGTAAGACAGCTTACTTTACTAACCAGCCACCCCCAGACCGGGGCTTTACATGCTGCCCAAAATACACAAAGACCTATCGAACCCTCCTCTGAGACCAATAGTATCTGGTTGTGGATCGTTACATGAACCATTGGGTCAATATCTTGATGCCTTTTTCCAGCCCATTGTGCAAGCAAGCCCGTCATATCTGCATGATACTGCTCATTTGTTGAAAATCACCAATGAGGTTCACATTCCAGACACTGGTGAGATTTGGTTATGCACAATAGACGTGGTTTCATTATATACCTCGATTCCCCATCTTGAACGTATTGAATCCATTGAGTGGGCACTATTGAGACAAGAGGATGTACAGGCTAACAAAGTGTTCCTTCTTGAACTTCTACATTTCTGTCTATTAAATAGCTATTTTAAACGGAAGGATCGTTTTTTCTTCAAACCAATGGTACATCCATGGGCTTTTCAGAAGCCCCCAGCTACGCAAATATTTTATGTTGAAATTCGAGACAGAACACATTTATTCTGATGTTAACTGGACTAGAAACATGACTTTATACAGTCGCTTTATAGACGATATATTAATCATTTGGCTTAGGTCACGTACCGACCTGGAAAACCAAATCATGAAACTAAATGATAAGGATCCCAGAATCCAGTTTACTTTTCAGATTGATTCACAAAATATAGCCTTTTTGGATGTTTTGTTGAAACGTTCAGGCACCACTATCAACACCAGAGTGTTCAGGAAACCTACCGACCGCAACAATGCCCTGTTATACCGCAGCTTTCATCCCTGGTCTCTTAAACGCAGTCTTCCTTACTCACAGTTTACCAGAATCAGGCGCATCACTTCAGGTTTGGAGATGGGTTTGTCTACCATTCAAGAGTACAAAAAAAAGTTTCTAGCCAGGGGTGATCCTCAAGAGGTAGTCGATCAGGCTGAGACACGATCACTAGTCCTACATTGTAATAACCTTTTGCAAAAGACATCTAAGGGTCCAGTCACACCCAGAGAGGTGTTTGTTTCTACTTACTCCACTCACTCATCTTCCATCAAAAAGATTATTTCACAACGGTGCGATTTGTTACGATCAGAACCAGATTTTAAGGGTATTTTTTCTAATCCTCCCTTATTTGCATACAAAAGATCACACAATTTGAAAGAGATTTTGCTTAGATCTGTTGTCACTGTTGAAGTACCTTATTGAGGGATGTCTAAATGCATGAACTGTTCGCATTGCAATAATGTGATCACAGGCAGATGTTTCCCACATCCACGATCAGGGAAAAAGATCATGTTAAGCTTTAATGCCAATTGCAACAGTCATCATGTCATATATGTGATCAAATGTCCCTGCGACTTGCACTATGTCGGTAAAACTGAGAGGGTCCTCCGCACTCGTATTACCGAGATCAAGAGTAGAATAAGGACCAAAACTATGAATTCTCCACTAGCTCAACATTGGTCATTCCATCACAATACGATAGCACAACTAAGATTTTGCGTAGACACTTATCTTGACAGGGACATGTCCAGAACACTATCTCAATGTGAGACTCACTGGATCTGGTTTATGGAAACAATGTCCCCGAAAGGTTTAAATGACAAATTTGAATTGTCTTGTTTTTTATGAATCCTTTTGTGTTTTTTTAAACATCATTGCTATGTACATCTCATGTATATTTGACCACTGCTGTGTTTACAATCTGGTTCTCGGTTGGAATCTGCTTACCATTGTCACTTTTTAAATTTCTTCCTTCACTTGTATTTTTGTAATTTCAGTTTCAGTTAGGTTTGAGTATGTATTAGATTAGATTAGAGCACTTTTCATACTTTCTCTTGAGGCTTTCAGCCACCAGAAAGGAGTTTCAGCATACTTGTTCCACACATTTGTTGTCATGGTTTAAATTAGATTTTTTACGATGTATATTACATTGTTAATTCAGTGTTAGAAGTGTATAGACTTTTAACTTTCAGTGTTATTAATTCGATACTCATTGCTCTATCATACGACATTTCAGCCTCTATTATTGTGTTAAAACATTATTAGGAGCGATCTCTTGCTCTTCTTATTCTTTTACTTCATACTTTTCTGATTATATGGTGGAGGGTAACTTTAGATTAATCTTTTACTTTTCAATATTACTTTTCATGTTATCTACTGTCTTACTTTATTAACTTTATTCAGTTTTTCAACTTGACTCGGTCACTTTGTTGTCTTGCATCTGTCCTATTTTTATTTTCACCACGTACATGCGGTGCGTCTTGTTTTAAACGCAGCATGACGCTCTTCGATAACGAGTTACAGTCAGCGTTTTCTACTCTTGAGTGGTTGAACTTACTTGGAAAATTAATCTGCACTGGTGAGTTTTCTTCAGACTACATAGCTTATTTGGCGTCATTCAATGGTGTAACTTCGGAAGCTTATTAGCATCTCGTTTTTTCAGGGTATCGTTTTGTCACTTCAGTTGCTTTAATTTTTGTCCTTTTCTGACATGTGCGGAAGGTCATTAGTGTATTCTTTCGCCGTGAGCGCATGCATAGGTAAGAATGATCCTTTAATTTTTGATACTGTGTTAATTACTGTTATTGTCTTTATAGACCCTTCCTGTCGACTTCATTATTTAGTAATTCGTATGGAACACTTTAGTAATCGAGGTATATTTTGTCAATTGTGGAGCACATTCACAGGCACAGTTTGCAGAGCACTTGTTGTCTTTGGCACTTAAGTTAGTTATATTTGACATTGAGTTCTGTCTTAGATGTTTGAGCACACACAACACTTTCACTTTTAAGTAGAGTAGTTTCTACATTGTTGGTCACACGCTTTCACATTTTGGTTTTGCTTCATTTCTTTTATTTTCATCATGCAAAGCATGTGGTCAGTCATTACAGTCTCTCTCTCTTCCTATTCCTTCTGTCCTCTAATAGAGCCCTGATGCAGTTTTGTCCTTGTTTAATTTTTAGACTAACACTGAGCATTTGTCATTAGAAACAATAAAGCAGTTCATTAATGTATTTCAGATTTCCCTGATGAAGGGCTTATATTAGAACCCGAAATGCATTGGGAAATTTTATGCTGTTAATCCTTCTGCTGACTTCAAGCATATTGGTTCTCTTTTCGAATTTCTCTTCTACATGAAATGTATTGCATCTGCGACAATCAAGAATAAATATCAGATTGAATCACGTTTGATGCTAGCTGAACTTCTTTGAAGCATTGGACACATTGTTTACAGATTGTTAATTTTTGTATAATTGCACTAGCAACGTTTGATCATTTTGTTTACACTTGTTTAGTGACTTGTGTAAGTAGTGCACCTGGTATTCCTGGATACATATCTGGTTTTTGTTTTTTCGCTTATGAATCAGGTGGCCAGTAGAGCCCCTTTCTAGGTGCACAAGTGATCTTGATAAGTTTTGTAGATAAGTTAAGGTTGTTAAATGGGGGAGGAGCCTAGCGCGCAACCAAGATGGCCGCGTAGGTGCGAGGCTCCCGAGGACCTCCGTGACCTCCTACATAAATCCTGACAATATCCTGTCCTAGATGAGGGGACTGTGTTGGTGAGCCCGAGCTGAGGTGTCACCCGTTTTCCGCTTCCAAATTGGACCTCGGACACCGGCGGGAGCACCGAGTGAGGTTTGCGGCCTTCTCCACGCCGGCCCCCCGGATTGGAGTTGTGGGGCGATCCGGAGACAAAGTGATCAACAGTGGCGGGCAGGGCCGGGCGACTCGCGTACCCCGCACTTTCACTTTCGCTTTTGCACCCTCCTTGCTGCGTAGGCGAGGTTGGGTTGCGGGGCGGTGTGCGGTGGTGTGGCCTCGTTGGGGTGCCCTGCCGGCCCGCCGGCTGTGATCCGTCCTGCGGACCTGTGGTTGCCCCCCCCCGGAGCCCGTGAACTGGTTTGTCGGCCTTTTCCGAGGTGATTGGCACGATTTGGGGACTGAAACCATGTCCACAAAGCAAGATGGCGACCGGGCGAAGGTGAAATCGACCCGCCGTGGCGCAGCCCATCAGTCCAACAACATGGACCGCTACACCCTCCAGAAGGGATCTCCTGAGGTGCCGCGTAGGTCCCCTGAGGGCCCGACTGATGCTCCTGCTCTGCCCGCGGATCTGACCCTGCGAGATGTCATGGGCGCTATCGCCGAGATGAAGGCCTCGGTGGACCAGCGCTTTGACACACTGGCACAGAAGATTGACTCGGTCCACGTGGATGTTGGCCTGGTGAGGGCCGATCTATCCAAGACCAATGACCGGGTCGATTCTTTGGCCCACACCACCTCGGGCCTCACAACGGACGTAGCGGCCCTCCAAAAGTAGGTGCGCCGGCTTGGCCAGGCGAGCGCCCTGATGGATCGTCGACTGGAAGATTCCGAGGGTCGGGCCCGGAGGAACAATGTCCGCATTGTCGGGGTGCCGGAGGGACGTGAGGAGGCGGCGGCGGACCTGTTTGTGGAGGACCTGATTCTCACCCATCTCCAGCCCCGGGGGCTGAGTAAATTCTTTGCGGTGGAACGTGCCCACAGGGTTCCCGGAGGAAGACCTAAGGCCGGAGCCCCTCCGAGGCCTCTCATTGCCCGGATTTTCAACTTTCGGGACAGAGACGCTATCCTGCAGACTTCTCGGCTACAAGGACCGGTCAGACTCGACAATATGGACGTAAACTTCTATCCTGATTTCACCCCAGCGGTCCAGAAGCAGAGACTGAGCTTTCTCGGAGTTAAACGTCGTCTACGGGACCTGAACCTCAAGTATGCGATGCTTTTTCCAGCTAAGTTGCGGGTGAAGGTGGATGGCCGCACGCACTTTTTTGATCGTCCCGAAGCGGCTGGGGACTGGTTGGACTCTTTGCCCGGGGATCGGGGCCGGGGGGGTGGGGGGGGCGCGGTTGGAGGGGAGGGCTCGCCGGATCAGGACTGAGGGACTAATAGTAGGCCTCGCTCTGGACAACATTATCGTCACTTTTGACTGTTCGTGTAAGTTCCCCTCCTGTGGAGGTAGTACGGGGTCTCCTGGGGGCTCTCCCTCCTCCTCTGGGGGACTAGTTAGTTTAATCATTTATGGGGCGACAGGCACACTGCACTTTGGGGGGGCTGTTTGGGCTCATGCAGGGGTGCAGGGAGGGGGGAGTTTTGTTGGGATGGGTGGGTTGGGGTGGGGTGTTGTTTGTGTTTACCGCAAGGCAAACCCTTTATTGTATTGGTGTTTTTAAGGTGCTCTCAGGGGGACGAATGATGGCTTCTGTACGTGATGGGGGGTAGGGACCTGACTTTATTGTCTTGGAACGTTAATGGACTGGGGGATAGGATCAAGCGAGGTGTGGTCCTGCAGTATCTGAAACGAACTTCGCCAGATGTGGTCTTTCTGCAGGAGACACACCTTATTGGTAATTCCTTTTGTGCCATGAATCGGCGTGGCTATCGTTTGGTGGCCCACTCGGGCTTCACGTCGGGCTCACGGGGGGTGGGCATCATAGTGAAGAACTCGCTCCCGTTGGAAATAGACGAAGTGCGCCATGATGAGAGGGGACGCTACACTGTCTTAGTGGGGAGAATGGAGGGCAAAGTAGTTGTCTTTGTATCAGTGTACGTCCCACCGGGGTTACAGTCTACCACTTTTGCAGACCTGGGGCGCCTCCTTCTTGACCTTCCGGGGGGGCTTCTGGTGGTTGGGGGGGACTTCAATGCGGTGGTTTCTGGGACCGTGGATCGCCACCCCCCTAGGGACCTCCCCCGGGCGCAGGCGTGGCTGTCCGGCTTTCTAGATACACTGGGATTGGTGGACTGCTGGCGCTTAAAACATCCCACGCAGCTGCAGTACACTTTCCACTCGGGTGCCCATGGTAGCCTCTCTCGGCTTGATTATGTCCTTGTCCCTGCGGCCTATGTGGGGAGGGTAGGAGAGGTACGCCATTTGGCGCGGGGTATTTCAGATCACTCCCCGCTCCTGTTGCACTTTGATGTCTTCCCGAGGGGGGAGGGCAGGGTAGCTCCAATCAACGCCTGGTACCTGCGCGACCACACCATTCGCGCTGATTTGATTAAATCCTTGCAGCGGTATTTTGATGAGAATGTGGGGTCCGTCCCTTCGGCTATCTCCCTGTGGGAAGCCTTCAAGACAGTTCTTAGAGGGGAGGCCCTCTCCTTTATCTCCCATGCCCGGAGGCGCGAGCAGGAGGAGGTGACCCGGGTGGAGGCCGAAATTGCTGAATTGGAGGGTGATCTAGAGGGTGGGGTGACGGATGCTGCACTACATGTCCTACAACTTAAGCAGGCGGCCTACAGGGCCCTCGTCACGGAGGCGGCCAGGGGCCTCAGTAGAGAGCAACAGGGGCGACTGTATGATGTGGGTGATAAGGCTGGTAAACTGCTTGCGTGGTTGGATAAGAAGGAGAGAGCGAGTCGTGTGGTCCCGCTGATTGAGAGGATGGATGGTGTGCGTGTCACCGAGCCAGAAGACATTGTCTCTTGTTTCGCGGATTATTTCCGCGATGTGTATTCCCCGGTTTCTCCCTGCTCGGAGGAGGATTCCCATGCCCTGCTTAGGGATATCGCGCTGCCTTCCCTTTCGGTGGAGGACAGGGTGTCGTTAGATGCCGCTCCCACCTCCGACGAAATTGCCCTCGCCATACGCTCGGTCGCATCCGGCAAGGCCATGGGCCCGAACGGCATCCCTATCGAGTTGTATAAGCTGCGACCGGATGTACTGGCACCCCATCTCCGCGCGATGTTCCTGGCGGCCCACTCGCTGGGCTCCCTCCCGCCGGACCAGCGTCTGGCTACAATCGTGGTGATCCACAAGGAAGGGAGACCCCGGGACCGGGTTACATCCTATCGGCCCATCTCGCTCTTGAATGCGGAGCCCAAAATCCTCGCCAAGGTGCTAGCCAACCGGCTGGTCGGCGTGGTGGGCGATCTGGTCCACCAAGACCAGTCCGGCTTTATTCCCCATCGCAACATGGCCCTCAATCTGCGGCGCTTGCACGGGGTGCTCGCGCGTGTCCCGTTTGTGCGGGAGCCGGCCGTATTGGCGTCCTTAGACGCCACCATGGCGTTTGACACGCTCGAGTGGCCATACATTTGGGCGATGCTGGCGAAGTTTGGATTTGGCCCGGGGTTCATCAGCTGGGTCAAATTGTTGTATTCGGGCCCTTTGGCGCAGGTGGTGGTGAATGGAAGAGTATCGGTCCCATTCGAGCTGGGACGGGGCACGCGACAGGGCTGCCCCTTGTCGCCGCTCCTGTTCGCGCTGGCCTTGGAACCCCTGGCGGAGTGGCTGCGGTGGCACCCTTCCATCCGTGGTCTCCGTTGGACCCCCGAGTATGAGGACCGCGTGTCCCTATACGCTGACGATATCCTTTTGTACCTAGCCTCCCCGCGTAAATCACTGATTGTCCTGGTTGATGTTTTGCGCTCATTCGGCCGCAACTCAGGCCTTGTCATCAACTGGGCTAAATCATGTGTGTATGTGCTTTCCGGGGAGGCTCCCGTCCTCCCGCGGGGCTGTCCGATCCAGATTGCCTCTCAGGGGTTTCGGTACCTGGGTGTTTATATTACTCTGGACCCGGAGGCCCGCTACGAGCGGAATTTGCTTCCCCCCCTCCAGCGCTTGAAGGAGGACGTCGCGCGTTGGCGGCGCCTGCCGCTTTCGCCGCTCGGCCGGGCGGCATTGTTTAAGATGATGTCGTTGCCACGCTTCCTGTACGCTCTCCAGAACACTATGGATTTAGTCCCAGCGCGCTACTTCCGTGAGGTGGAGAGTCTACAGCGCCGCCTGTTCTGGGACGGGAGGCCGCGTATTGCCCTGGCGAAGTTGACGCTCCCATGGTACGACGGGGGGATTGCCCTCCCGGATATTAAACGGTATTACTGGGCCTCCCAGCTAGCTGCAATTAACCATGGCCTTTACGGGCCCGCCTTAAACCCGGCATTTGAAATGGACAAGATGCTCCTGCCTGGTGGCGACTATAATCGAGCGCTCTACTCTGGCGCGCCCGGCCCCCGCCTAACGGGACCTACGCGTGTCATGGTGCGAGTATGGCACGCGGCTAACGCAGCTATGGGGTGGAAGGACCGTTTGACCCGGGCATCACCGTTGTACGCGTCTGAGAGATTGGGCTCCATGTGGACCTCGAAGGGCTTCGAGAGGTGGGACACGATAGGCATCAGTAAAGTGGGGGATCTCTGGACGAGGGGGGGATTTAAAACATTCGAGACGCTGCAGACGGAGTTTCAGCTGCAGGGCAGTGAATACTTTCGGTACTTGCAGGTCCGTCACGCACTGGGCTCCGTCTTCCCAGACGTCGCCTCCATCCCGGAGTCCTCCCCCCTGTAGGATAGGGTGCTGGACGGCCACGTTCCGGACAGCACGATCTCCCTTATTTACAAAAAATTGATTAACCCCTTCAGTGCCCGCCCCTTTCCCCGCCCAGTGCCGGCCGTTGCATTAGCGGGCGGGGTCTATGACGAGCTGGACTCGTCATGGGCACAGCGCCACCGCGGCCCATGACGAGTCCAGCTCGTCATGGGCACTGAAGGGGTTAATGACCGATCGGGCTTGCTGACTGGCCTCCGCGAGGCTTGGGTTGCCGATGGGCTGGAGTTGGACGATGAGGACTGGATTTCCGCGGTGGCCTCTCCGAAGGAGGTGGCCATACCGGCTCGCCTTCGCTTCGTCCAGCTTAAGATACTTCACCGGGTTTACATGACGGGGCCAAGGCTTCTGCGTATGGGCTATGCTGAGGATGGGTTGTGTAGGCGTGGGTGTGGTGCTTTGGCTACTTTTTTGCATATTTTGTGGGAATGCCCGAAGGTGGAGCGATTCTGGCGTGGTGTGCATGAGGTCCTGCGAGTGGTTACGCATGTTGCGCTGCTGCCTGAAGCGAGGAGATGCCTGCTGAATGTGTGGGAACCAACTGACTACTCGGTTCCGCAGACGCGATGGGTGACTCTGGGATATATGATTGCTAAGCGTGACATTGCTCAACTGTGGGGATCCCAGAGGCCCCCGGCGGTGTCGGCCTGGAAAGAACACATGGATTGGTGCATGTTCCGAGAAAAGGTGGTGTATGTGGCGAGGGGTAAGCCTGGGGCATGGGTGAAAGTATGGGGCTCCTGGAACGCCTACCGCGGGGGTATCTGCGCACCACCACTGCTGCCTGCTGCCTCGCCAACCCCGTCCCCTTAGTTGACTCCTTTCCCCAGCCCCGGGCACAGAGTTCCCCCAGTCCTCGATCTGTTCCCCTTCCCCTCTTTAGACTCCTGTGGATGGCTGGGGTCCCCCATTCGGGGAGCACGTGCTGTTACTTTCGATTGCGGGTTGCCTTGCGGGTGTGATTTTTCGTGTTGTTTGTATAAAATGAAACCGTATTGTGGGGTCAGAGTGATGTGGCCCACGACGTTGATACCTCCTGATTCTGCTTCTCTGCAAGGCCAAGTGTTTTTGAACGTATGTCATATGCTCCTGTCATTCTAGCGGCCGGCCGGAAGGTTGTAGGCCCATACTTGTATATTCTTGAGATTGCATCAGTTTTCTGGTAGCAAGATGATGGTTTTTATTGTTTGGTTTGGTGATTATTGCTTGTAAATAGCTTATTGATTATTGGTTATTGTTATTGATTTATGTACTAACACTCTATGTTGAGTCGTGTTGAGTTTTATGTTGTTTGCACGGCTTCTGGGATGTAGGAAGTCGGAAGTTTGTAACGGTTCCGTAGTAGAGCAGAGGTAAGTGCTGTTCTCGGGAAAGATGGAATTGTTGTTATCCTGTAGGTACACAGGAGAAAACGTGTGACAATTGAAGTTGCACGACGCATTGTCTGGGTTCGATTTGGTGACATCGCCGTGTGTTGCCATTAGAGACATTTTCTGTGTGAGAGAAGTGTGTATGATAGCGAAGGTTACCTGTGAAATTCTGGTCTTAGGTACCAGGGATCCAACTGGCATTCCGATAACGCTTATCACTGGAAAGGTAATAGGTACTCTGTGAGCTTTTTAAATGGACAAAGGAGAGGTAAGCGCTGCTTTGTTAACATATGTCATAATTCTGTAGTAGGACAGACTGTTCGCTGTTCTCGGGAAAGACAGGATTCTGTGTGAATGTACTACTTTTTCATGTGTGAAAGTGCGTGAGTGTAAAGGCATTTGGGTTAATTGTGAAACTCTAGTTTTATTTCTCAGGAGCATTGGGTCTCCAACTATGTGTCTTAATTCTGGAGAAACGGTTAGCTAATGCTTGTTACAAGGGTAAGGTAGAGGGATGTGCTACTTTATCAACGGAAGTAACGATTCAGTAGTAGGGCAGAGGTAAGCGCTGCTCTCGGGAAAGATGGAATTCTCGTGAGAAAGGTCTATTGCTATTCTTTGGTTAGCGAAGCAGACAATGGAGACGTTTTCATGTTGTTACTTACAGAATTGTAGAAATTGAAACAAAAACTTACTGAGCAGATTTGTAAAGGAGGGGTAGACAGGAGCAGGAGCTGCCGCAGCGGCTGCTGACGTCAGAACGACCGCGCTGGGATTGGACAGTCGGTCAGAACTGTAAAACGCTCCGGATTGGTGCGTTAGTGTGCGCCGCGCTAGGAGTGGAAAAATACAGGGTGACGTAAAACGCTCCCTATTGGCGCGTTAGTGTGAGTCACGCTGAGATTTGAGTATTGTGACCGTGACGTAGACGCTCCGGATTGGTGCGTTAGTGTGAGTCGCGCTGCGATAGGACAGAATAGCGATACAGTTGTAGGGAGAAACTAGTACAACACGAAAAGAAAGGAAAATGTATTACGATCCACCAGAAAAAGAGAAAAAGTCATGGTTTGGAAAAATTAAGAAGTGGTTTAAGAAAGACAAACCGGTCAAAACTAGGGAAGGACAGTTACTTCCTCCACCGAAAACCCCATCATCCTTAATGATTGCAAAATATGGATATCACACCTGTATTTGGTTAGACAACTGGGTTAAGTATACGAAGGAGGACGGAGTGTTCGCTTTTTCAGAACATGGTTCATTTAATTTGGCTGTTTTGAGAAACTTGAGAGAGAAAATGATGAATTTAGAACCGAGACCTAGACCGACTCAATTTGAGGCTTTGACGGAATGGGAAGACGAAATGCATGACCGAGAAAGACAGAGAAATGGTAGAGGATATAGGTACTTGTTTGGCTGATCGTACGGACATGAGACGCATGATGATCGAATGAGAAGGTGGTGGAATGCGAGTATGACTGAGGGTTTGTTTCCCATAAGAACTGAAGGAGACCATGAAGGACGAAAGTGTGTAGAAAAGAGGCATAATGTGGAGACGAAAGGGTATGGAGGGAATGAATCCGAGGATGATGTTCTTGATGATATGTTCTATAAGAATCCACCACCATAACGACCAGGACCAGAAATATTAACTCCAAGTGCCCCAATGAAAGAAACAGTACGAATCATAAAATCGACACTAGAGTTCCAAGATTTAGGAAGAAACAATCCTACTAGAGAGGTAGAAAAGAAGTCTGGAGGAAAATTGGATGGAGAAAATTCAGCAGAATATAAGAGAATTAAATAAGAATCTGGAAGCAGTAACTGTACCAGTAACGATAGGTCCAGTAATGCCTATTTTTGACAAGCAAATAGACAGTGAACATTGTTTGACAGTCCCTTATAAAAGTAATAAATCGGTTGAACAACCAAGAGTGAGTCAGAGTGAGAATCCATGGAGACAGACTATGAGTATGATTGAACCGAATTTTTCAAGCAACCCGTTTGTAGGTCAGAACTGTGCAGAGAAACGTATGACAATGATAGAGACCATGTCAGAAACACAAAAAGATTTTGGACAAGGAAATGTAGATAAGCCAGTAGGACCAACTACAGAGGAGTTGAGTGAATGGTTGAGAAGCTTGCAAAAGAAAGACAAGGAATCTCAGTCAATAGATGTAGCTAAATTACGAATGGTACTGGAAGAATTAATAGTAGGAACTATCCCGACAGAGAAGTTAAAAACGTACCAAGATGAGGAATTGGTATTTCTGTGCAAAAGCGTAACATGGAGAGTGAAAAATCTTCATGAAAGATTAGGAGAAGTGGCAAATGAAATGGGCATTGATATTGAAAAGGTAAAAGCCTTACAGAAACCCTATCGAGTAGATTTCACTGAAAAAGACATTGAAAACATGAATACTACAGGACGAATAGGTCAGATTAAGGATATAATTATTTTGTTGAGAAAATGGGGAGATGTGGACAAATGGAAGAGCAGATGGTATCGTAAGCAAGACAAAGTTTCAGACAAAACGTTTTCAGCCTATCCTATGAGAGAAAAAGAGAAGGTTGTGACAGAATACCCTATGAGAGAGATTCCAGGAGGAGGATATGTGCATGTCCCATGGACTAGACAGGATATTTTGTCATTTACGAATGACTTCCCTCGACTGCGTGAAAAGCCCGTCGAGTGGTATAGACAGGTAGACAGATTTGTGAAATTATCCAAAGTATTGTGGATTGATTTGAATAGCCTGTTTGATATAATTGTACCAGCCGATTTATGGACAGAATGCAAAATAGTAATAGATTGGCCAACACAGGAATACCCAAGGGATCCTAAAACAGGAGCTCCAGACCCTGAGGTAATGAAGAAATACGAACAGGTTATGGCATTTTTGAAGAACAAAGTACCCCCTAAGGAGACAGATTGGGTGAAAATTGACAGAACACATCAAGAAAGCAAAGAATCAGTACATGCCTATTATGGGAGGTTAATTTTAGCCTTTAAACAATTCAGTGGAGATGAGAATTTGAGTGACAAGGATTTGAGTCATTTCGCATACAGGTTTGTATATGGTCTTCGTCCAGAAATTAGTGAAATGATAAAACAGCATACGGTAGATTGGCAAAACAAGAAAATAGATGAAGTATTGAGACATGCTAAATATTTCAGTGATGAAATTGAAGCAAAACAGCGAAAACTAAAAGAGAAGGCAATGTGGGCACAGGTAAAAGTAGCAGAGAGACAGGAAGCACAATTAGTGGTACAAGCAGGGTAAAAACAAAGATTTAATCCTGGGAAAAATAAAGGGAATATTGAGGAAGCTAAGAAGAAGTTTCCATGTCATAACTGTGGTAGGATAGGGCATTGGAAATCCGAGTGTAAATTTCCACCAAGTACTAACAATGAAAATTCATCCTTGAATCCACAGGTGCAGAATGAGGTGAGTGAGTGGTCAACAGCAACAACAACAGCAGGGTGTAACACAACAGAATCAGGTGCCAAAACCACCTTTTCCACAGAACAAAAATTGCCAGAAGTATAGTAAGGAAAATGGATTCTACAACGAAGAACAGGTAAATAAACCGCAACGCGCTAGTGCTGCTTCGCAGTATCGGCTGCAACGCGATGAAAGCGATTCAGAAGAGGTTATTGACGGTGCCGAAGGGAGGAAGAAGAGTATGTACTTGGCGCAACCCTAGAAGTAGACCAGACAGGCCCATTTGTAGATGGGAAAGTTAATAATGAAAATATTACTTTCCTAGTTGAAACTGGTGCTACTCGATCAACTGTTAGATCAGCTGATGTTAAGAATCTTCCTCTCTCCGATGAAATGATCCAAGTAGTTGGGGTCTCCAACAGACAGATTAAAACTTACCTTACAGAACCAGTTAAAGTTAGTATAGGGACATTTTCTGAAATGCACAGATTCGTAGTGTGTGACACCAGTCCTGTGAATTTGTTAGGTAGGGATTTATTGTGCAAGATGAATTGCACTATATTTTGCACTCCAGATGGAATAGCCTTTGAAACACCTGATGATGATGTGCTATATAAGATGACATTGGCAAATAAAGAAAAGGAGATTACAGGAGCATATGCTGTATTCAATCCTGACGAACTACCAAAAGAATTGAAACAATCAGTAAAAGCAGAAGTTTGGGTCTTCACAGGAGAAGATGTAGGATTGATGAGGAATATAGATCAAGTACAGATAACTGTAAAAGAAGGAGTAAGTTATCCAAATGTTCCACAATATAAATTGACTCCTGAAATAATCGAAGGAGTTACTCCTGTGATTGACAAAATGATAAGGCAAGGAATATTGAGAGAAATAATGAGGAGCCCATGTAATTCACCGATAATGGGACTGAAAAAGCCTAGTGGGAAGTTCAGAATAGTGCAAGTTCTGAGAAAGATAAACAAAATTGTTGTACCATGTTGTCCCACTGTACCAAATCCATCTGTGATTTTATATCAGATTCCTCATGACGCAGAATGGTACACAGTGATTGATTTGTGCCATGCATTCTTTTCCATCCCATTACACCATGACAGCCAGCACATTTTTGCATTTCGTTTCGGCGAGCGTATTTTGGCGTGGTGCCGAATTTTACAGGGGTATACAGAAAGCCCCTCAATATTTAATCAGCTATTGAAGAAGTCTTTGGAGAGTCTAGAAATGCCTGAAAATTCAGTACTAGTCCAGTATATCGATGACCTACTTGTGGCATCGAAAACTCGTGAAGCTTGTGAGGTAGACACAGTAGCTTTGTTAAATCATTTGGCAGATGGAGGGCTAAAAGTGTCACCATCTAAACTACAATTTTGTAAAAGAGAAGTCCAATATTTGGGACACAGCATTGAGAAAGGACACAGGAAAATAACCATAGACAGAATCAGGAACATAAAAAGAATGAGTCCACCAATGACCCAAAGGGAAGTGAGAATGTTCCTGGGAATGCTTGGATATTGTCGTCAATGGATAGGAAATTTTACTTTGATTGCAAAACCTTTGGTACGACTGACAAGAAGTGATGTGAGAGATCCAATTGATTTGAACAAAGAGCAGTTAGCAGCATTCAAGAAATTGAGGGAAGGATTGTGTGAAGTGCCTGCATTGGGTATGCCTGATTATGATAAGGAGTTTGAGTTGTATTGCAGTGAGAGAAATGGATGTGCACTCTCTGTTCTAGTACAGAAGCATGGAAAACTGAGGAAACCAATTGCGTATTTTTCATCCATGTTGGACCCAGTAGCTGTAGCCCTTCCTGGGTGTCTGAAAGCAGTAGCTGCTACATGTCGAAGTTTGGAACAGAGTGAAGGAATTGTGATGGGGTATCCTGTGAAAGTGTTTGTGCCTCATGATGTGGTGATTCTTTTAACAAGGAGTCGTACTCAGTATATGATGCACAGACGACTGACTAAGTATGAAAAGGTCATTCTGGGCGCAACAAATGTGAGTCTTGTGAGATGCGTGAATGTTAATCCTTCAACATTGTTGCCCGATGTGGAGCATGTGGAGGTAAGAGATGAAGCAGATCATGATTATTTGGATGTACTTGATTTTTGTACAAAACCAAGGCCTGACATAAAAGATGACCCTTTACCAGAAAGTGATTATGTCATGTTTGTTGATGGATCCTGTTTGCGAACAGATGATGGAGTGCTAAGTGCAGCATATGCAGTATGACCAGTTGCAGCAGTGATGGAAGCATCCTATTTGAAAGGAGTAAGGTCGGCCCAAGTAGCTGAACTTATCGCCCTGACCAGAGCATGTAAAATTGGGAAAAGTGTGAGAGTGACTGTGATAACTGATAGCCAGTATGGCTACGGGGTGGTCCATGATTTCAGCCAAATTTGGCTGCAAAGAGGTTTCCTGACCTCAAGTGGGACTCCCATTAAGAATGCTGAAGTGGTTGGAAAGTTGCTGGAGGCAATACAGTTGCCCAGGCAATTGGCTGTGGTAAAATGTGCCGCAGTGGTGATTACATTGCCACTGGAAACAAATTCGCCAATGACATGGCACAGTATTGTGCACGAAATCAGAATTCAATCAATCGGGCAAAGGAAAAAGAATTGGTTTCGTGTTTCCCAATGTTTACTAACACTGTGGGAACATGGGATGAGGTAAAACAATTGCAGGAAGAAGCAGGAGAGGAAGAGGTAAAGCAGTGGGTAAAAGCAGGATGTGCACCAAGAGAGAAAGATCATGTGTGGGTCTATCGAGATGGAAGACCAGTAATGCCTGATAGCATGACGTCTGCCATGGCACGGATGTATCATGGACAGGGACATATAGGGAGAGACGCCATGATTCGGTCCTTTAAACAAACTTGGTATAATGCCAAGTTCAGGCTTGTGGTGGAAAGTATCTGTCAAAGATGTCTAATTTGTCAGCAATACAATCCAGGAAGAAAGACAGTGGTGAGTCTAGGAACAATAGGCCGTAAGGGAGGGCCTTTTACCAGAATGCAAGTAGATTTCATTGAGATGCCTCCTTGTAGCAGATTGAGGTATGTTTGTATGTTTTGGTAATGGTATGCCTATTCTCTAGGTGGGTAGAGGTGTTCCCAACAAGAAGAAATGATGGAATGACAGTGGCAAAATTATTGTTGAGGGAATTTATACCTAAGTTTGGGTTCCCAATAACAATTGAATCAGACAGAGGAGGACATTTTCATAATGAGATCATAAAACTGATTTGTGAAGCATTGAATGTACGACAAAAACTGCATTGTGCCTACCGACCAGAGGCTTCTGGTGGAGTAGAACAAATGAATTGTACTATCAAAAACAGAATAGGGAAAATGTGTTTAGCCACAGGTATGAAATGGCCTGATGTCTTGCCTCTAGTACTCATGACTATTAGATCAATACCAGACAGAACTACTGGTTTGAGTCCTCATGAGATCCTCATGGGACGCGCAATGAGACATGTATTTATTCCAGTCAACAAGCTAATGACAATAACTGATGACATGGTATTGGAATACTGTAAAAGCCTGGCTGACGCAGTTCATTCTGTGTTTCATCAGGTTGGAGCGGATGCCACCACTCTTGAAAAGAAGCCATCTCATGATCTAAGCCCAGGGGACTGGGTAAGGATAAAAGTACACAGAAGAAGAAACTGTTTGGTTCCCAGGTGGGGAAAACCAAGGCAAGTCATCTTGACTACAACAACAGCTGTGAAGTGCGCTGGATTGAAGAACTGGATCCATGCAAGTCATACTTTGAGAATTCCATATCCAGTTGACTGTAAAGAAAAGGAGTATTTTGATGAATCAGAATCCAGTACTGAGTCAGATGACGGAGAGCCAAAAGATAAAGAAGGAGAAAACTCAGAAAGGGGGGAGACATTTTCAAGGTTAACTTTGGTCCCCAGAAGTAACTCCCTGAGGAAAAGATTGCAGATTTCGGAATCTAGTTCAGACTCAGAGACAGAACCAAGAGCCCATTCATCCAAGAAAGAACAAAGGAAGAACAAAGAAAAGGACAGTGGAGAAATAATAAAAGAAATCTGTGAGAAGGAAGTACCAGATGAAAGCTTGAGAGAAATTCCACCTGAAACAACACCTTTAGATGGACAGGTGTCAGATACAGAGAGAGAGGGAAAGATTAATGCAGAAGACCCCCGAGAAGGTGTAGGGAACTCCAACATCCAGTTAGAAGCAGGGACAAGTAGTCAGCAGGAAGATTGCGTGATGGAGATTCGAGGAGGGACAGAAGTAGGGAAAACAAAAGAGGTGGAAAAAGAACTCGTCAAAGGTAAAAAGCAAGTTGAAACAGAATCTGAGGAAAGCGAAGATGAAATACCAGAAGGCCGAGTTCTGAGAAAGAGAGCTTGGAGAACTGAAAAGAATGATAAAGGGAGTAAATTGAAAAGAGCGGCCAAAGAGGAAGAGTGGCCAAACAAAATAAAGAGACTGAGATATCGGCTGACATGTGTAAATTCGCCAAGAGCAGAACAGGTGAATGAAGTAACGAGTCAGGGGAAATCGAAAGAAGAAGAACAGACAGTAGTCAAAGAAAGCAAAAGAACAAGAAAACCTAACCAGAAGTATAAATCACCGGAATGGACATATGTGGCCCTGCCTGAAGTAAAGGAAGAGGCGGATAGCCAAGGCAATCCAGAGGTGGTTGTACCAGAAGTGGTTGAGGAAGATGAAGAATCGGAAATCCTGAGAGTTATCTTGTCCGATATTGGAGAAGAAGCGGATGTTCAGGACAACCTGTATGTTGAAAATGAAGGAAAGGTGAAAGATGATGAGATGCCAAATTGAATAAGACAAGAATATTACTGATGGAAAAACAATAAAATACTGAAAAAGACAAAAACTGGTAGAACCACGTAGCTGCTTAGAAGCATAGGGTTAGAAACTAGTTGTGAAGTAGAAGAGGCCAAGTCAAAAGACACGGCTCATTTTAGAAAGATGGCAAACATAGAAAGTAGTAAAAGTAGATGTACCTTTCTTAAAAGATGGTGCAAAATGTGTTGTTGTTGTACAGGATTATTAATGCTTCTTTGGCGTATTCTTGCTCTACTAATTTAATTTAAAGTTACTGTTGATACATTAGAAGGACATAATGATAACATAACTAATATAGGGAAGGTTCAAAAGGTAGTTTCAACTAGAATAGATAAAACTATTTACATAAAGACAGCCAGGTCAATAACAGATTTTTCTAACAATGTGTTTTCAAAGTTGTTGTATGAATATGTAAAAACTATGGACGTAAGGGATTGCTACGTGTGTATGCAATTACATGCATCTGTATCTGAAGGAGTGACTTATCATCACCTTCCTGTAACATATGGAATAACATCTAGTGTAATAGCTAGTTTGTTTTATCAAACAGGTAAATTAGAGTATTATTTTTCAGATGTAGATACTATATTTTCACAAGTACCATCAATTAACAAGCTAAATAAAGTAAAATCTGCAAAAGTATTAGGTGAATTTTTCTTAGAGACAAATAAATTAACGTTAGAATATATATTTAGAAATAACTTGACTTGCAGTTTAAAGAAAGAGGAGAAGACATTTTTGGATATGGTTGAAGAAAGGAGATTGAAAATGCAAAGGAAGGTTTCAGAAGGGAAAGTGGAGAAAACGGTTTGGGATGTAGAAACGGAGAAACATTTAAGAGGAGAATCGAGTCCAACTGTGGCTTTAGATTGGCCCCAGAAAGGGAAACTGTGTATAAGAAGGAATCAGACGGCATATGACAATTATTTTCTAGGGAATAGTGAGTGCCATGATACATACCGGATCATGGGAGGATGGGGATTTAAAGGTTGAAGAGATCCAGTCTTTCCAGGACTGTATTTCATTTGTGGGAACAGGGCATATTATCGTTTGCCAGACCATTGGTATGGCACATGTTATGTTGGCCTGGTTTTTCCAAAGATTTTTCACATGGATAGAGGAGAAGATGGTGTACATAGTTTAGGTAATCATTTAGCACGTAGTAAGAGAGAATCTTGGGCTGAAATTGTAGGTGACATTTTTGGAGCACTGATACCCGCAGTGGGAATATCTCTGAATGCAAACAAAATTAGAAAACTTTCAACAGTAGTGGATCGCTTGTCAACAAGCACCGCTGGAGGATTCTTATTGGTAAATACTGAAATGGTTGCCATGCGTGCTATGGTAATGCAAAATCGACTTGCCCTTGATGTTTTATTGGCAAAAGAGGGTGGAGTCTGTAGAATGCTGAATGTTCAACATTGTTGTACTTACATTCCTGACGAAAGTAAAGATTTGAAAATTTATATTCGGAATATTACAGAATTGCATGACGAAATTGTACCACTTGAGGTTGAAGGTGTTTGGGAAAAGATTGGTAAGAAAATATCTGCTATTAAAGACTTTGTAGTAAAACTAGGTAGTACATTTATAGGTAAGATATTATTTACATTAACATGTGTGATTATTTTGGTATTAATAATTAGACTAGGTTGTATTTGTTGTAGAAAAAATAAAAACCAGAAAAGAATAAAAAGAGAAAACTTAAGGAGAAGGGATAAGAAACAACAAAGAGAATTTGAAGAAATAGAACTGGAAGAATTAAAGAATAGCATGTATAAAACAGAAAAAAGAAAAGAAACAGGGGAAACTGAAATATGAATAAAACAAGAAATCAATTCGAAATTTCTGTAAAAAGAATACAACATTTTATGTTAGTGTGGTGATATAATCACCAAAGGGGGGATTGCTGGAGCGGGTAGTACAAAATTTTGTATACCCCCCATTCTGCATGTTTATATTCATCCAAATAATCAATTAATTGTAATATTATTAATCTGTTTGAAGTGATAACTCACCAACTATATTAACAAGAGAAATACATGTGGGAATTGCACTTTGCATGGCTATATTAATTGTGAACTAACTAGTGTACGCATATCAATAGTAGAAAAGTAGAATATTATATGTTATATGTTGCTTTAAGTGATGTATTTGTGATTTGTGCTTTATTTAGTAAGTATAAACCGCTCTGAGTGTTGCTTCTGCTAGATAAATACACACACATATGGGTATTTGGTAAGGGGATAACATTTTATTAGTCATTTCCATCTTTTAATTACGTTTTTGTGTTTCTTTTGCTTAAGTTGACCATTTCGGCCTATACAAGATGGCTGAACGAGACGTTAAACGTGACTGCCTTGACAACACGAGGTTCTGGGTGAAGTGCGCATGCGTCACCGCCAGCAACAGTGGCCTGGACCTGACCCCTGGGGAACATGTACCCTCCAAGGTCATTCCGAGAACCCGTCCAAGACTAAGAGACAATGCTCAATTTAAAAGCCGGAACAAGCAAGTTTGATGACTTCATCTTTCAACACCCTGAGAACTGCTCATTGCCAGTCGAAATTGACCAATAAGAACTCTCTAAACCCAATCTTGATACAATTTTGTTAGTATTTTCATTATAAAAGTCGGTAGGGAATTAGGGTAGTATTCGCACGCTCTACTCCCCACCTCTGGACGCCCTCGCTCTTCTTTGACGAACTCGATTTCCTGACGTTATGCTGACGGAGAGGACGGTGACACTGCTGGACAGCTGTTATCCTGAATCTATGAGAGAATGAATTGCGGCCTAAACTTTGCAGAAAATTTCTCTTTGACTGACTGACTTAGAGGACGACGTTAGCCAGAATAGGTAAATATGATGCTCTGAAATGCTAATGATGATTTTAACATTTCCTTCAATTTTCTTAGATAAGGAATAATTGATTAATTGACAAATGTGTTGTGTCGATTATTTGAAGAAGAAGATTAATAGAAAAGTAATAGAGCAAAGGTAGACGAGTAAATCATCAAGTACCAACTCAACTAAATGATCTATCTCGGTATGGGAGGGATATCTTAGGTTTAATGTCAATGTGTTAAAGGTGAGGTAAAGGTATTCCTCTCATGTCAGCGTTGTGAAGCAAATTTTCCCTCAGAAAACAGGTCAACCAAGTGTAAGTATATTGGTGTGATGGGCCCCACCAATGAATGTATGTGAGCAAATTGAATGTCGAGGTAGTTGGTCTGTTCCTAAGGGGGAATTTGACGTTCCACGCTGCATCAGAATCTCTACCTCGATAGAGACTTCCCTTGCTGAAGTAGGGGCCTGGGGGATCGGGAATAGGATTCACTTGTGGACTAATCGTAATAACGGATGCAATTTGCGTTGGACAGTGCCAGTTGAGACGATGGATGGGAGATGCGCTCAGAATAACCTCATTTCTGCAGCCTCATTTGAGGCTAATGTTAAGTTGCGTAAGCCTGAAAATGCCTCTATATGTCAATTGCCGCCAGCCGACTTTCCCTATGCTCTATGTTAGCTGATATTCCGAGACTAGCTAAAAAGGCTGTCAAAACATTCAACCAGCTTATCAACAAAGTTACACATTTGTTGCACATAAATTCTAATAGCAAGATACAAGTGTTTAATGACATCCTGTTCGTATGTAGGGAGAGATGGGTGGGTGTATGGATAAAGAGTTTAAAGGTGAGTGCATCATTGTGAACTCTAGAAAACCACATCTTGCTGGTGAATTAATACACTCATTTAACTCAGCACAGGAACAATAGGGGTTTACACTTGTTTTTAAAAAAAAATTTTTTTACAGACATGTGAGGATGTTTCCGGGTGATTGAGCATATAAAGTAAGTCTGCCTGCACCTCTCCCTATGGTCACGCCAGTCTCGACACTTGAACAGTATTTGGTACTTCTGAATTTTCTGTAAAATAACCGACTTGGGAGTACTTCCAAAACAGAGCAGAGTCCCATGCTTGAGGTTTCTCAGAACTATACTGTTCAACAAATGATTCCTGTTCTTATTAGTCCTGAGGATGAGCCCTGTTTGGTTGATGTTGTATCTCCATCAGAGAAGCAATGCCAAATCCTGGGTAAGACGTCTAAGCTACCTGGAGTGTCCAAAGTAATGAACATTTTGAATTGGAACATGACTGTGGTACCAAGTAGGTTGAGTAATGAAAGTTGGGTTGAATATGTTAAGCTATATGATATTAATTTCCTCCAGTAAATCTTGTCTAAAATTGAATTGATTGTGATTTGTTTTGTATTTTACCGCCCCCACAATCAAGTCACAAGCGGGACGTGCATGGGCTGGTTTAATTAACCTCATGGTTCAAACAACTTTTGTTTGCTTTAAGAGCCCAATTTCAACCAACAGTGACGTGTTTCAGACATTTCATTTGACCTGGAAAGAGAAATTCAGTTTGGTCAGCATTCATTTGTATAATGATATTTTTGTGTCAAGTGTTAAGTAATACAAGTTTGCCCAGCTTTTTATGTTTTAGGTCAGCTTGCCAATAGGTATGCTATTTTGGATATGAGGCTTTGTTTGGTACTCGCTGGGGCTTTCAATGCTAAATTAGGGGATAAATCTTTTGTAGGCAACTTGTGTCTATTTGAGGCCGGGACTGGAGGGCTCAAAATACAGGGAAAGAATCAAAGAGTCAATTTGTTGTACCACTAGCTTTCAAGTTTTGATCTTCGCAATGCCATTAGGTTTATGGTTTGATATGATATGTTACAGTCTAGAATCCCTACATCTGTTTTGGAAGGTTATCAGTCGATAATCAACTACATTTTTGTTCCACCTCATCTTTTAAATCACACAGTGAAAGGGATTACTCAACCTAGTATTTACAGTGACCATAATCCACTTATTATTGGTATGGCTGTTCCTGGGGGAAGTAAGTAATAACTGTGGTGGGCAAGAGTGAGCTTACCACGACAGCAAACTGACATTTACTAGCCTGGTGACCAGTACAACTGGCTCTTATGCACATCAAGCTCTGATCACCTGGCCTGGATTGGTAGGTGTCTTACTATTGACCCTTGAGCTCGTTGTAGGACTTTGTAAAACTAGGCCACACAATTAGGGCTTTTTTTTTAAGCCACCCCACAAACAGTTCTTGGTTTGATAGTGGTTGCAGGAAAACCTGTGTAACTTTACACAGTGCCTTCCATCCAAGGGGTAGAGTTTCTATTGCTTGTTGCAGGAGAAAGTATAAGCAAGCCCTCTCTAGATGGAAACTAGAGCCTCAGTATGACATATGGCATTAATTGCCACTTCGTGCAAGGTAAACACAAAAGACAGGCTATTTTGGCAAGTTGTTAATTAAAATAAACAAATTATGATGATTCTATATTAGCTGAAACTTAACTCCTGACTATGGGTTGCTCATTTCAACCAGATGTATTGCTCAGGTATTTGCAGTGGGGAGGATATAGACCACCTCTGCCTTACTTCCCCCTTGAATTTGAATTTTTCTTGGATGAGGGAATTGAGGCAATCAAAATTAGCCTCTTTAAATAAAGCACCTGGGACAGAATGGGTTTACTGAAGGTCTACAAACTCAATTCGCAATGCCACTGTCTTGGAGATCTGCCATCATTGTGTCTGTGTACAAAAAGGGGAAATGTGAGAACCTTAGTTGCAATCAACTAATTTCTCTTCTAGACTCCACAGTGAAGATCACTGGAGGATTATATTGGGAATATTATCTACATGGGTTTCCGAATTTGGTCTGCAGTCCAAACTACAATTTGTGTTCAGATCAGGGCATGGGATGATGGACCAGTGCCTTAACTTTTATCTTTAGATCAGTAAATACACCATAGCCAAACATAGCTCCATTTATCTAGCCTTTATGGACCTCTCCTCTGCGCAACAGTGTGGTCAGGTTTAGCATCCAAACAAGGCTGGAATCCATGGGGGTGGAAAAGGGACTTACAAGTTTTTTTAAGGGCCCTACATTAAGACCTTCCTGTCTCAGTTAGATATGGGGAAATGCAGAGTGTACTGAATCATTTGGCCTTAACCAAGGTGTTCGTCAAGGTTGTGTCCTTACCCCAATCCTCTTCCTATTAAATGCAAATGGTGTGGAAAATATTTGGTTGCAAAGGCTTGGATGTGCCAGTTATTAGGAATAGGCCCATTTCCATGTTAGCATATGCGGATGATGCTATTTTATTGTCTAGAACACGAAATGTGCTTAGAACTTTGTTGGAAGTTATATCGACTATATGGCTACTTTGAACTTGGAAGTCAACCCCACCAAACAAATTGTCATGGTTTGTGGACTGAGGCACTCATGAGGTCCTTGACCATCCAGGGTGGACCGTTTATGAGAATCAACACGCTCTCCTAGCTTGGTGTCACTTATGATTCGGAGAGTACCTGGTGCCGATGCATTGCAAGGGCCAGGTTCCGTTTTTCAAATTGGCTTATACCATAGGTTATTCAACTATTGTCCCACTTTTGGAAGTGTATGGGAGGAAATACTCAACTATGTTAATCTGTGGGGCTGGCCTATGGCAAAGTCACAAAATAGTCAGTGGTTTGCAGGCTGAGTAGAACACAGCCTGTTGACAATTTTTAGATCTTCCTCCCAATCCTCTGACTTTTGCTATATATCATGAGTTTGGTCCAGACCAGGATTCTCCAATGTCGGACGCGGTGGGAAGAATCCATGCCATGTTTTTAAGATAACTACATTTATCTAGTTGGGGTATGCTAAAATTCTGGCATGGATCAGGCCCTCCAGAACCAGCATTGGAGAACCATTGTCTAGAATAAGGGCCTTATTATGAGTTTGGTGGGTCCGAGCGATTTGAGCTCAGCGGTCCGACCTCTGTATTATGAGCTGGGTGAATTGGCATGGCGAAGACCGCCACTGGACTGCCAAAACTGCCAGCAGACCGCTGACCACAGTTGGGGAAAGGTGATATAGGGGAGCTGCACTATCGTGCGTATTACAAGTTGCCTGTTCCACGAGCAGACGGCAGCTGTCCAATCGCCTGCTTCGAGATGGCAGCAAAGAAGGATTTGGGATGGGTACTGACCCCTTTCTTCTTCTTCCAGACATATTCTGATGTAGATCTATTTCTCCAGGTCCCCCTTTCACAGCAAGATCTTCACGCCGAGAATTACCCTGAAAATGGATATATGGTATTTTTACACATATATCATGCATATGTGTGCATCCGAAACATCTGCAGTCCAAATGCACACACAGTTATCGATAGATATGTAAAACATGCAACCGTTCAAGATCCCCGGCTCCACACCGCCAGCCCTATGGTCAACTCATAATACGGCAGTCTTTGGACTGCCAGCACCATGGGCTGCTGGCTGGGGCGGACACAGTCCTATGGCAGTCAGACTGCCAAACTCATAATAAATACCTAAGTGTAGGATCTGATTAACTTGGACTCATTAATACTGTGGTGTTCAATTTAGTGTAATTCCTAGTCTTCAATAGGGAAGTGTCCCCTTAGTGCATTACATTAGGTGGAGATGTACAAACATGGGTAGACCAACTAATCTTTCTATGTCATGAGAATTAGCCAAAATCTTATTCTAGATTGTAGGCAGTGGGAAAGGGAGGTGGTGGAGCTGACTAACACCCAGATTCGGGAATAACTCCTGGACTTCTGAAAGTTTCAGAAGAAGAAGTGTCCTGCTGCCAGAGGACTGCCCTGCTGCTTGATGAACTGCCTTGCTGTCTGTAGAAGTAAGACTGGACCTGCCTGCCTTGATTCCAGGCTACCCAGAGTGACTCCAAGGATTGTTGGCTGTCCTCCTGTGTGAGTTACAGGAAAACCAGATGACCGCTAGAGGTTATTTGTGATTTTAGGCTTGATTTTCACAAAAAATGTTACATTTGAATTTCTCCTGTTCTAATTATTAGATTTTGTTTTTCTGGTATCATTTTATTATTAAAATGTACTCTAAGTTACCTAAATTGGTTTGGGATTTTCTCATTTTGAGCTTTCTATTTATTATTGATTGTGAGCTGCATAAAGACTTTACACATTGCCTCTATGCAAAGCCTGACTGCTGTTGTGCCAAGTTGCCAGAGGGTTAATATCAGTTCAATTTAGTGACTTAGTCAACCAGACGATTGTAGTTGTTGCTTTTTGAACAAATTATTTGTTGAGTTATTTGTTTTATTTATTGAACCCTTCTTATACTTTAGTAGAAAGGGATTTTTCTGGGGTGCTCCTCTTTGGTTGAAGTTGTGTCACTGAATTAACGGGAGAGGAAGCAGTGATCTCTTTCTGAATGAGAAAGAACTCCATGTGCTCCTGGAGTTATATAAAGGCTTCTGCTAGAAAGAAGTTGTGCCTGTGGTAAGGGTCACACAAATGTAAAATACAGATCTATATGTTCCCACCTTGTTGTAGGTTTTGCTATGAGATAGCAGCACTGACACTGCATCGCCTTCCCTTCCCTTGTTGATTCTGTCCGCCAAGGCGAGGGTGGGAAGTCTCTCCTGTACTCCGGCTTCATTCGCAGAAGTCGGGGGCCGCGATCTTAGGTGCTATTAGGTCAGCGCACCAGCTTCTCATCAGACCAAGGACAAAAGCAGATGCAGCCGCGAGAGCGCAGCGGGCGTGCCAAAGGCGTGCCAAAGGCGCGCCTAAGGCAAGCCCGTCTGTGCCTGTCCGCACCTGGACGTCACCAGACGCCAGACATGCTGATGGTTCCAACTCAGAGGCACCAAGCTATACCAGGGAGTTTTTGTTATCCATTGGCCAGCGACCAAACCCCTGCGGCTTGCACCTAGGGTGGAAGAGCCTTTTTGCTGCTATAAGTGTGGCTACAATTCCTACCCTTCATGGCCCACACCACCCTCTGCCCCATCTAAAATCCCTAAAAGAATTCTACACTTGAACGTGCGCTCTTTGGTCAAACACTATATTGAGATCTATGACCTTATTGAGGATGAATCTCCTGATGTGTTTTTTATTAATGAAACTTGGCTCACTGATGACATAGTGGCCGAACCAGGCCTTGCACACCCCGTGGGGTTCAGCATTCGGACTCTTAACAGAGGGACTAGAGGTGGGGGATTAGCTGTTATTTTTAAATCTCACCTTCACTTCACATTTGTTAAGGAAGACGTTGTAGGGTGCGAATGCGCCCGTTTTGTCATCTCCTTTAGCGCACACTCCTCTTTCTCTGGCCTATTAGTATTTTCGCCCCCCTGGATCCATCTCAAAATTCAAAACAGCCATTATTGAGGCTGTGCACTCCCTTGCACTGAGAGTCGTGAATTTTAGCCTCATTGGCAATCTAAATATCCACTTTGATCGTCCTTCCGATCTGGAAATTGGCAGCCTGCCTGCGGATTTCGCTGCTTCTCAACTAAGACAGCTGGTAGTGGGATCCACCCACACTGTTGGGCATTTACTTGACCCAGTTTTTTCCAACATCCCCTTTCTTATGGTCAAGACCCCTAGGCCAGTGTGCTGGTCCGATCACCACCTTATTTCCAGAGCTGATCTTAGGGCCACCTTCAGACGCTGCTGGCATAAACTCAAGCTGGAAGACCTTCTTGCCTGTCTGGCTTCTTGCCCCCCTATTCTTGACACTAACCCGGTGCAATCGTATAAAGCAATCTGTGAGTGGATACTTCAGGCATTAGACACTCTTATTCTGGCCAAATGTTCCAAAGGCCGCTGCTCTAGCTCCAATCCTTGGTACAACGATTTTCTAGCCGCTCTGAGCACCACATGTAAACAGCTAGAATGGGCCTGGAGAAAGGACTATGACCTTACAGATAAAAAACGGTATCAGGACACTATTAAACGCTACCATAAAGCCATACATTTGGCTCGAGCAGCCTACCTCGCTAACGAGATTAAATCCAGCAAAAACCCTATGAAAAGCATTTTTAACATACTTTGGGGCATATGCATCAACCAAACTAATACCGATTCCTTAATAGCGAAAAATAAGGAATCGCCATTAAGGAATCGGTAATTGGCATGCATCAACAGATTCGGTAAAATTTAGCGATTCCTTAAAAATCGCTAAATTTACCGATTCCTTAATAGCGGGGCACGCAAACGGCCCCACTAGCAAATAGCGAGTTCGGTAATACCGATTTGGCTAATAGCGAGTTCGGTAATACCGAATTAGCAATTACCGAATCGGTAATAGCGAAATCGCAAATTGCCGCGTCGCACCGGGAACAGGCTGATGACATCACCAACCAGGAAATACTGCTGCCCCACCCACATAGCCTCGACAGAGGAGCAGACAGGAGCTGGAAAGAAGGACAGGCTGTGCAGAGTGAGGCCACACAGATTCTGCCAGTCACAGCACACATCCATCATGTCGCAGGAAGTGCCATCCAGCGCTGAATCTGCACGCAAGCGCAAGAAGAAGTTTTCAGACAGGGAGCTGGAGTACCTCATCGAGGGAGTGGCCAGCAAACACGACCGCCTCTTTGGCAAGCTGTCCCTCAAGGTGCCTGAGACTGAGAAGCGGCGCATCTGGCAGCGCATCCGTGAGAGGATCAATGCGGTTGGCGTCACTAGCCGCAGCATCGACGATCTCAAAAAACGGTGGTATGACCTCCGGAAGCGCGCAAAAGAGAGGATTGCTGAGAGGCTCCGGGAGGCAAGAAGGACTGGAGGCGGAACAAGCACTGCACCATCCAACACAGCCCTGGAGGACCTTGTGGAAGGGACGATAGAGCGGGAAGCCGTTGTGGGGGTGATCCAGATGGACACGTCCGGCGCAGCCACAAGTGCCCAAGGTAAGATGCATGCCTGTGCCACACCCAGCATAGCGTAAATCCATACCCATGCCCCCAGCCCAATCTCACTGTGTCTGCAGCTCTGGCACAGACAGTTCCACACATGACACTACTGCATCTTGGGAGTTGTAGTCTAGTCAGCCCAGAGTGCAGGCACAGGCGTAAATCCTCACACAACACATATGTTGTACATGGCTGTAGACTGTTCATTTGTTGGACCACAGAGGGACATTGATGGGTACAACACTATGTAGGTGTAATCATCCCACTAATCATGCACTGTTTCACACACAGATGCATCACCTGGGGACTCTGACGACAGCGACCAGCTGATCATCTCTGAGACACCCGTGGAGTCAGACCAGGAGACTGTGCAGGATGCGCACGCACCGCCAACACCTGCCACCCCACCAGCACCACCTCCACCAGCGCCACAATCATCGGCACCAGCACCAGTGCCACAAGCCAAGGCACCTGCGCCACAAGCCAAGGCACCACCACCTGCGCCACAAGCAACGGCACCAGCAAGCCAGCCTGCAGCCAGTGCAGCCACAATACCGCAGAGGCACAGGCACCAAGTTGCGCCCTTGCAGGAGATGGCAACCCCCCCCCCTCAATTGGCACCCACGCAGCGCACATCCACACCACCTGCTGCACCACATGGAGGCTCAAGACACGCACGGCGTCACAGGGCCCGTCGCAGTTCCGTCTCCTCAGCTGACCAGGATGTCCCAACAACCTCTGCAATTGAGGAGAGGATGCTGCGCACACAGAACCTGCAGGGAAGACATGTGGCTAGCATCAGCTGCAACATCGTGCGCCTAGCGAGGGAGATGCGCGCCATGACTGCAGCAGTCACCGACATGGGCTCCGCGGTCAGGGACATGGGCACGGCGGTCAGGGACCAGACCACTGCGGTTGCTGATGGCAATGCTCAGCTCAGGGAGGAGGTACGTGAGCTCACCCGTGCCATCAGGGAGGGCCATGAGTCCCAGAGGAGGAGTAACCGGCAGCTAATGTTGCGTTCTGCCGCCGCTACCAAGGCCATACAACGGCACAGCAACTGCACCGCTGTGTTGGCACGCCGCACAGTCTCCCTGCAGGTGGACCTTGGGCACTTCTGCGGTGATGTTGCCAAGTCACTGAGACACATCACCACTGCTGTGGAACAACTTCAGAGCAGCACATGCAGTGCTGCAGCATTGGGAGGGGATGACACCAGTGAGGCTGCCTCCAGTGTCAGCAGCGTGTCACTGGCAGAGGCCAGCACCAGGCGCCGAAGTTCGCGTGCCTCCACGGGGACAGGCCGTGGTGAGGGTATGGATGCACCTGAGCGGAGGCTTGGTGTACGTGGCAAGCGGCACTAGAAATTTGTACATGCTGCAGGTCCATGGTGGAGCAACCATGGCCATCCAATTATTCTGTTTGCACAGGCCTGACTTTAAGGAACCTTTTATTTACATTTATGCAATCGGAGCATGATTCACAATGCTAGTTCTGTTGCACAATCCTCAGTGCTACTGTGCATTAAACAGTTGCACCCAACACCAACTTGTAATGTCTCATTTTACCCAGGGTCAAAAATGATTTTGCGTTATGTCTGTCCGCCTCCTATGGCCCTCTGCTGTGTTTGGGATGTGTGCCGGTCGTCGTTGGGCGGGTGGTTGGTCAGCCTGGGGGTCGTCATCCCTGTCCACCTCCATGGGTATCCCCCTTCTGGTGGCAATGTTGTGCAGCATTGCACATACAGCAATTATTCGACAGCATGTGTCTGGTTGGTATAGCATTGCGCCGCCAGTCTTGTGGAGGATACGGAAGCGGCTCTTGAGAATCCCAAAAGTCCGCTCTATCACATTCCTCGTGCTGATGTGTGCAGCGTTGTAGCGATGTTCCTGCGGGGTTGCTGGATTTAGGTATGGGGTTAGTATGTATTCCCGCAGGGCGTAAGCACTGTCACCTAGAAGATAGAAGCATAGACTTAGCATTGGTGATGTACATACATGTGTGGTGTTGGTGTGGGGAAGCGTAGTTCTACTTACCTAACAGGAGTCCCTCTCCAAATTCGCCATTGAGTAGTCGCCTGTGCATTCCACTGTTGCGGAAGATGTATGAGTCGTGTGTGCTCCCTGGGAATTGTGCCACTAGGTCCGTTATGATGTTGTTGGCATCGCACACAACCTGCACGTTGATCGAGTGGTATGACTTGCGGTTCCTGAAAAGGTACTCATTTGCTGACGGAGGGCATATGGGGATATGCGTGCAGTCGATGCATCCAATCACATGTGGAAATTGTGCCACCTGGTAGAATGCCTGTTTAGTGCGGTCCAACTGCTGTGGGGTTGTGGGGAAGCTGATGTGTCTGTGGAGCATTGTCAGCATGGCATCTAGGAATTTTTGGAAGAAGCGTGACAGTGCGCTTTGCGAAACACCTCCAGCAACCGCAATTACCCCCTGGAAACTCCCAGAGGCCAGTAGGTGCAGGCTGCATAGTACCTGAACGTGCGCAGGGATAGCATTTGTCCGGTGGGTCTGGTGCTGCAGTAATGGTTCCAGGTCTGCAATCAGGCGCATGATCATAGCGCGATTGAGGCGATATTTCTGGTACACCTCGTCCTCATTCTGGCCGAGCAGGGTTATGCGCAGTCTGAACACTCTCTCCTGTACCCTTCTCCTGCGCTGTCCTGCTGCATTGATCCGCATCCTCCTTGCAAGCACGTAGAGGGCAGCCATTTTGGGGGAGCCAACAGGGTCTCCTGGGCCAAATTTAAGGGTTTAGTGATTGCTTCAATCATTTGCACATGTAGGAATATTTTTTTTTCTTTTTTTTTTTTTTTTTTTGTGACTTTACCTCCAGGTTTTGATTCCCCTTATTTAGCTCTGGCAAAATAGCGATTTTTGGGATTTTCGGTATTAGCGAGTTTTCTTGCATTGGGGTGCGATTCGTTATTTGCTATTGGCAATTTCCGGGAGCTAATAGTGATTTCGGTAATTGCGGATTCGGTATTTAGCGATTCGGTAAATTAGCATTTTTGGTATTAGCGATTCGGTATGTTCGAGGTTATTTATTTAGCGATTCGTTATTTGCTCGGGTTTTGGGTTGATGCATTGGGATTGGGTATTTTTAACACAATACCGGGAGCTATTACCGAATCGGTATTTGACCGACTGGATTTTGGCTTGATGCATAAGGGTGTTAATGATTTTAAAAGAAGGAAGGATCCCCCTACCTCGACGATCACGTCTGGACAGCAATGTGAGGATCTGGCCACCTTCTTTGTCCAGAAGGTAGAAGCTATATATAAATCCTTCCCTATTTGTACCACAGACTTGGTGACCCCTTCAGCACCCAAGCCTATCGCCATTTTGGCAGTAATATCCTCCATCTACCAGGACGCGTTTCTCCCATTGAGCTCTAAGGTCAAATCCGGCTCCCATCAAGACCCCATGAGGCCGGCCCAATTTAGAGACTGTCTACCTATACTTCTTACGCCCTTATGGCAGACGATTAACTCCTCTTTCAGCATGGCAGTGGTCCCTTCGGCATGGAAGCAGGCAAAGGTGCTCCCCCTTCTGAAAAAACCCTCACTGGACCCCAACAAGCTGGAACATTTTTGACCTTTTTCTCTTCTGCCTTGGGTTGCAAAAATCGCAGAGGCCCACGCCAATAGAGTCCTCTCGGACTTTCTGAACAACAGCAGGATCCTAGACCACTCCCAGAATGCAGACACATGCAGTGAATATACATCAGACGCTTGTGCGTGCAACCAAACCTAGGGGCATATGTGCAAGCCCCCATCACCATGGGAACGTCACTTTTTGTTATATTACTGTGGCAATAGGGGCCTTGCCTTTTTTACAAAGCAGCATTAAGCCACTTAACGTGGCTTAACGCTGCCTTGTAAATAAGGCCCCCTTTCTCTCAATGCTTAGCGTGAAAGGGGTGGGCAGGGGGTGTTGCGGTGGGTGTTCCACTGCAACACCCAGTGATTTTGAAGCTACCATCTAATTACAAGGGCAGCATAAATAAGAGACAGTACCAAAATTAAGCCCAGGGCAAACGTGGTCATAAATTGGCAAAACAAGGAGAAATGCTTTATTTCTCCTCGTTTTTGCTTTTTCCATGTGTGCTACCTTGTGCAGTACACATGGAAAAAAGCAAAAAGCCTTGGATTGTTTATGTACAGGGAGGTGACCCCTCCACAACAGAAACAATCCTTTAAAAAATGACATTTTGTAACTTCCAGGTGTGCTGCATTAGGCAGCACACATAGAAGTGACAAAATGGCATTTCAGGATTGTTTATGTGCAGGAAGGGACACCTTCCTACACATAAACAATCCTCCCCTGTACGCGTGCAAGGGTGCCTGCATTGGAACTACACTGCTAAGTGTAGCGCCAGCGCAGGGGGAAACTCAAGGCTGCACCATATTCTTGTAAATATGGTGAAGCCTTGCGTTTCTGAAGTGGTGGAGTGAGGCGTTAAGCCATGACGGCTAACCGCCTCAATCCACCACTTCTTTATAAATATCCCCCCTTGCGTCTAAATAACACTCACTACATGGGAAAACATATCTGCTTCACAGGGAGTTGGTGAAAGATGGAATCCTGTCATCCGAAAGGTGCATGAACTGAGCCCATCATTGCCTTTTTGCTGCTTGTGTAGTTCCAGACCTTTAGCAGTTAACGAGAAAGTATTTTATGAAAAAGGTGCTTTCACCTTCGACCTTCCAGAACGTAATCTCCTTCTACCTCTTTGGGAACTACAGTAAAACATAGGAAAGACTAGCAGTAACCCAATGTTTGATAAACAATGAATAAATAAGCCGAAAACCATGGAACATACAAATGAAATAAAAGCAGTGACTGGCGAGACTGTGTAAATGCAAAAGAACCTATCTTGCCAGGAGAATGCAACAGGGCTCCATTCTCCCTCACTATCTAAGCAAATCAGAAAAAGAAAACTCTCTCGTCTAATAGGCTATTTTCACTGTTCTTCTTTTCGTTCACTCTCTTATACCGATCTACCTGGCTAAACGATGATAGACACACACTCTACAAGGTGATTTTTCCAAACCCCACAGACACCCAGGAAGTTTGAAAGTCACCCAGACTCCAAATGATATGTTCTCTCAGCAAACAAATACTAAGGAGACAACAAAAAGTTCTAGTTCTTTAAAAATTCTTGTAGGAGATATGCACATGGGTTGCTAAGATGCTCAAAACAACATGCACACATTTTACACACTATCTAAAATATATAACACCAAAGCCTTACCCATGTGGAAACATTTGCTGGAGAATTAGCTGGATTAGCATCTACTTCACCCCGCCACACCTAAATTAGGAAAGATTCATTTATACACTCAGGGTCCGATTCACAAAGGTAAACTTAGACTTGGGTCTAAGCTTGCTAGATTTTGGTGTTCACATAGGTAAATTATTACTAATAACTTTACTACTAGTAATTTTACTAACAGTAACCTTTCTACTAGTAACTTTTGTAATAGTAAATTTACTAGTAGTAAAGTTACTAGAAGTAATTTACCTTTGTGGATACCAAAAAGTAGTAACCTTAGACTTAAGTCTAAGTTTACTTTGTGAATCCGGCTCTCATTGAACTCAACGTATTCTAGCCACGAGAACGAATGGCTGCACCATTAATATAATATTGTATGATTTGAACATAGTCATACTAAGTGTTGGTGGTAGCTGATAACAAAAAGAAAGCAAACCTTTTGTGAGTGTAGCATTTGAACTGAGGCTGCTAGAGGTATACAGAGACTGCATCCAAATGGAGAAGGAAGCCTGTGGTTGCTGATCTGATTATAAGCTATAAAAACGTCTTCATGTAGCTCTTTAAGTTTAGTGACTGTGAAGGTTGGCCTAGAAGGAGCAGGGCACACTGATTCATTTGGGGATTGCAGGTCTACCTACGGGAGGGAGTTGATGTGAAGAAGGGTGCCCCAAAATAAGGCTTTCTTCCATTTATCATGGTTGGCCCAGTTGTTTAGGTCCTGCGGGGCCTAGTCAGTCTACGGGCCTGATTCACAAAGGTAAACTTATACTTTTATAGGAGTTTACTATTTTTTTGCTATTCACAAACTCCATTTCAATAGTAAGTTTATGACTGCGGAGACTTCGCAGTCGGACAGAGATCTCCGCACATAAAAATAGCAGGCCTATTATTTTACGTGCGGAGTTCTCCGCCCTGACTGAGGAGTCTCTGCAATTGCAAACTTACTACTAAATCGGAGTTTGTAAAGCAAAAAAAAAAGTAAACTCATGCAAAATTGTACATTTACCTTTGTGAATAAGGCCCTCAGTGTTTGGCTGCCCTTTCCCATCAAACCACCGGTCTTACTTTCGTAAATCTGTAATGTAATAAACAAGCAAATTAAATAACAATATGAAATTTTGGGCTGAAATTAACAAAGTAGCAAACGGAGCCTTCCACGAACACAAGGCAAATATATTAGAGGCAGACTGGATACATCACTTAGAGCAAAATCAAGGGAACAATTGTAACCATCAAGTGCTGAAATCAGATAACACTACTCATCACCAACATAAAGCGGAAGATCCTAAACAAAACTTTGGTAAAAATTGGATCAGACCACATCAAGTACAAATGGTTATAAAAAAACTGAGGTCTACTGGCGCTCCTGGCCCTTACGGCCTGCCAAACGAGCTCTTTAAACACGACCAATTGTTTTGGGCAGAATACCTCACCCCATTGTTCAATCATGCTTTTCAAACAGAAAATATACCATCATCTTGGAGAGGGAGCATTTTGCATCCAATCTTTAATGCAGGAGACAGATCAGACCCGGCGAATTATAGGTTGATCGCTCTCATAGATGTAGACGCTAAAATATACGCATCAAACCTCCTGTTAGCACTGGAAGAATGGGTCTCCACGAATAAGATCCTCCCAATCACACAGACTGGTTTCAGGCCGAGAACAAACACGTTGTGCAATTTGTTCGCCTTAAAACTTCTGGTAGAAAAAGCAATGGATAAATCTACAAAATTGTACACCTGTTTCGTTGGTTTAAAATCAGCATTCGACACAGTACCCAGGGAGATCCTATGGCAAAAGATGGCAAACTGGGGCATTCCATCAAAGCTATTACATACCATTATCAACCTATATACATCGACATGGGTCAAGATAAAATTAGGGAATGGTGAAAGAACAACAGCAAAAATCCCAACCCATATTGGCCTAAAGCAGGGATGTGTACTGGCGCCTACTCTTTTTAACATTTTCATAGCAGATCTGGAGAAGAGTATATCGGAAATTCAGAGTGATCCCCCAAAGCTAGCATACCGCAAAATAAGCCGCATGCAGTACGCAGATGACATCGTTTTATGCAGCTAGACCCCAATGGGCCTACAGCGTTCCATCACAAGGTTGCACGAATACACCAGGGAGCTTGGCTTGCTCATCAATTACAAAAAAACAAAGGTCATCTGTTTCGCATCACGTTCAGGGAGGCAAAAATTCAAATGGCATGTGGCAGATAACATCATAGAGCAAAACGCCACTTACAAGTACTTAGGAGTAGTGGTAGACTCAAGGTTGACTTTAAAAGACCATTTATTGTACAGAAAAGCCCAGGCCAACAAACTACGTTTTGCCCTAAATTTATTCAAAACAAAATTGAAATGTCCATCCAACCTATATTTGCTAAAAGTAATCACAGCCAAATTCCTCCCTACCCTCACGTACGCCCCCGGAATTATTTAGAGGTCAAGACGCAAATTTCTTGAATCTTCAACAGTCAGAGTTATTCAAATATATTTTTCAGATCCCAAAGTTTGTATCACAAGCACAAGTACATCTGGAATTTGGGTTACAAAATCAGCACCCTGCAAGACAAGCAGCAATATAAAAAATGTGCTGGAAATTAAAAGCAGCACAAGAGGATTCGTTGATGGGGTACTGTTGGCGTGAAATAAAGAACCAATCTAAAGGAAATAACGCCTGGAAAACAGCTCTAGAAGAATCATTGATATATCTCAAAATGAAAGAAGCATGGAACACCAATCACACCTTTGCAATTTAAAAAGAAATAGCAAATAATGCGGCAAAACAAATAGCCTGGATTACAGATAAAGCCGCGTTAGCAAAGAAAAACCATGGTTGGACGGTATTAGCTTCATATGAGAAATGTACCCTTCAACCATATCTAGTCAATCACATTACAACAGCTACCCAACAACTGCTACTCCGAATTCGGATGGGTGCTTTCATTTCAAAGGATCAGGTTCCAGAATGGAAACAAACATGGCCAACATCACTCTGCAGACTATGTGGTCAAGCAGAAGAAACTCTGACTCATTTATTGTGTATTTGTCCTTCGCTGAATAATTTGAGACGTTTTTATTTATTATATGCATTCCGTAGATACCAAATTAGATCATGTCGGCCAGCAGTCATGTTAGCATTGAATAGCAACATGCTACAGGTAGCATGGAGGCCTCCAGATTTTTGCAGAAAGCCAGTTTCTTAATACAGAAAATTGAAAAATAGCATATGGCAACAACATTTTTTTTTTAAATAAAATGATGAGGCGCAAATAGTAGTTTAAAATTCAAACATAAATCTTTTTTTTAACATGCCTGTATAATACGCCTGTGTATTTTTTATTTTTTTATATGTCAATTGGAAGATGTCGGCTCAAAAAAATTGTAAAGGTTTTAATTAACTATATACAATAAATGTATTACTTACTTACTGTAATGTAAAATGTCTGCAGTGCACTTTGCTTTTCGAATTGCCTTTCCTGCGACTGTCTAACTTGTTGCAGACTTACGCGATGTGTCAGCCTGAGCTTGCCTGGGCTGGTGATGGGCCCTCCTAGGGACATCTTAATGATTTTGGGGGCCCTGGGCCAAAAGTATATCGAGGGCCCCTGTTCAGAACAGCTTTTAATTTATGATCCAGTTTATGCTCTTTAATGCCCCTTTGTACAGGACTCTAATAGTGCACAGGCAGACTGGTTCAAATTCTAAATGTGTTTATATCTAATATTCAGGGATATTGAGGTGTGTTCTCAATATTGTAGCACGGCAGCAGCTCACTAATATTAATATAAATAATCTCTGTGACTCCTTCCATTTCTCATATGTGAGGCCCTGTTTTGATATAAAAGAAACTTTTTTATTGATGTTGCATGAAACATTTTTATGAGCCATTGCGTCATATTGAGGCCGCCGTTGCGTCACTTTTTGTGATGCTGCAGCGCCGTAAATAATGCACATTGCGCCATATTTACGAAGTGATGCATCTAGGCAGATACGTCACTTCGTAAACCCCTGCGCTACATTATATCTGCATCAGGTATAATGTATGCAGGGTGGGCATTCCCCCGCATCAATGCCTCATAGTAGTGGCGCATCGAAATCTATGAGATTTCAGTGCACCACTTCTAGGACGCCATTGCATCAAAACAAAGGGTGACGCAGACCCTTTCACATGGGGCTTACCCCATGTGAAAGGACACATTGCTGGAGTTGTGTCTGTTTTCAGACACACCCCAGCAATGCGCCACTTTTGCACATACAGATATATTACTAATACTGACGTAACTGTAACTCCTTGTGACATGATGCACCGTACTGTAAATATGGCACATCCTGAAGTAACGCATCGCTGCTTTGTCGCAGCGATGCAACACTTCTCATAAATGAGGCCCAACATTTCTCAGCAAAATGTCTCTAATAGACTCTCACACATCACCCCCTTTAAAAATAAATTATTGGAAAACAGTATCTAAAGCAATCTGTTTCAGAATTATTCAAGGTCATCAAGGCAAGACTCTCTACAGAGCAGATCTGGGTCTATCATGGGCCCCCACTTTGCCCATGCCTTTAAACGTCTCTGGGCCCTCCCCCAGGGCCCCCTACTTTGTCTTCTGAAAGTGAGAAAGTGACAAACAGAGGCTAGGGCGAGAGGGTATGCCAGGAATGTGCACAGTCACACTAAGATGCACCTGAGAATGAGAGGCAAAGCAGAATTAATCCTGACTATTTTCACTTCCCTCGCAGCAGCACTGAGTGTGCAATTGTGACTGTGCTCAGCCTGAGTGTCACCACTGCTGCTTGCACGAGTTGGTACATCTTGTAATATTGGTGCACGTTGCTTGTCTCAGTAGTGCGCCAAATGTAGGGTAAACCTTCAAGATTCAACCAGGGTGTTTTGCTGTTTATAAATGGACATTGGGAAGAGGGTGCCCCTGGTTCTACCTTTGTAGTCATTCTTCCATTTGCATAGTCATGGGCTACCTTGCAACACGAAACGTCCAACTAACCGATGCTTGTCAACCACCAGGCAGTGACGAGACAGTCAGTACCACCGTGAAAAGATATTGCTTCGCCTCGCCTCAGTCTAACAATTCTAGCAAAAACAACAATCCCAATGTTTAAGCTGACATAAGAAGATGAAGCCTCTTTTCGGCCTAGAGACTAGGCCGGCTCTAGGGCGGTGCGATTGGTGCCACTGCACCGGGCATAGACTTGGGGTGGGGGCGTCATTTTTGTGAAAATGTATTTTACCATTTTAAAAGCACCTGCTGCTCTTTCTTGGCCTCCAGCAATTTTCAGGCATCAATTACAATGTCAGGATAACTCCCCTGATTAATCGTCCTTCTGGAAAGAGATTGGAGGTTTTTCTAGTGGAAATTTTGACTCATCCTAAGGTAGTGCAGAAGGTTAAAATGCTGCTGCTATGAACGTGTAGCATGCAGATAACAAAGTGCACATACTGTTAATAGGTCAGTGGGCTAGTGCTTCTGTAAGGGAGCTCCTTTTGTTATTTGTCATTTATAAGACAAAATCCTGAATTATATAACATTGAGATCTTAACTGTCTTCAAAGAGCTAACTTCAAACTGCAAGGTGTATATTAGACCTACATGTTTTTTTTGCCCAGTCTTTCATCATGCTAATCTTGCGAAAAGGGTTCATTTGGGTAGAAAACAATTCTTATTGTTAAAGAGAACCCCCAACAATGATGTTACGTTTTAAATTCTGAATTTGTGCTTTTCCAGAATAAGGACTCAAACTATATTGCCTACCAGTATCGGTGACATGTCACTCCTACACTACACCTTGTAGTCCTGTGTGATGTAAAATTTCTTATAAACTGATTTACACACATATGATTGTCTCTGTGCAATGTGTGTGTGATGTAAAGTGCTCTGACACCTTACATTGGTATGAGTGGTGATATAAAACTAAATGAATCTGAGAGTCAGTGAATATGGAGACTTGAGTGGCACAGTTAAAGGGTGTCAGTGAGGGAATCCGTGGCAGAGGTAGTCATTGGGGGGGGGGCACCAACAAGCATTGTCGCACAAGGCACCACCAGCGCTAAAGCCAGCCCTGCCTAGAGAACATGATTAGCAATTACACAACCATATTTCCATGGTTTCTCGTCCATTTTTTGCAAATTGTCACGTGGTTTACTAATGCCCATGCTTCTGTAAGGGAGGAAGTGTAAACATTTCAGGGTGTAAGTGTAAACATTTCAGGGTGTTCATACCCAAACTCAGAAGCGACGAGGGTTTGGCTTATGTATATGTTCTGTGGCTTATATATATGATGAGCACCACCCCATATACCTGCAACACCAGATATTAATTCTACTGCATATGGTCATTTGCAGCATCTTAAAAGAAAAGCCCATTGATTTCCAAATAATGCTCCATAAAGCGGTTGCAAAAAATATTTTAAACTGCAATTCATCAAATGCCATTTTGTAGCCTATGATAATAAACTGTTAACTTGCAAAACATTAAAGGGCTACATATTACATTGTCCAAAAAACTGTGGTCCTACAGATAATCCTAGTTGAAATCATGACAAAGAGAGGCCAGAATATGTAGAGGAGGCAATGTTGATGGAGTCATATTTCTGAAAATAGGGATTTGTTTAGTCTGAACGCACAACCCGAAATCATTGTTTGTAATTGGAAAGCCCTTATATAGTGACATTTGAACATGGGATGAACGAAAATGCCAAAACTAAGAAATTTGAACAAATCTGGTAATTCTTCAAGACATACAATAACTTTAAAGACTATACAAAAAGGACATGAGGAAAACAAATAATTGTTGACTGCATCATGAAATGATTTCACTTGCATTTATAAGTTCACCTAACTAAAATGGCACTTTGACCACTGTTTTTTCAAAGAATTTCTGTTTTCTTTTAACATAAGTTAAGGTCTTAGCTTAACCTAAATATAGTGTCTTTTTTCAAATATTCATATATATAGTCCTTGTTATAGTTAGAACAAGATTTCCATAGGAAAAGCATTTTTTGTTTTGTAAATAATTTTGGCACAGTTTGACGACTCTTCACAATCTTTTCTTTCCAAACTAGTTTGCCACTCACTCCCACTACTGATTGGAAAGTTTTGGGGTGATTTGTCAAGCGGAGGCGGAGAAAAAGGGGGCAGTCCCAAAATGTGTTATTCCCATACAATTTTTCATAGGGATTTTAGACTCCACTCCAGTTTGGACCGCTGGACGGAAATAAAAGGCAGATAGGTGGATCTTGGTCTAGAAGGAGTGCTTTTTGTAATTGGTTGTAATCTATTCAGCACTTTTGTAGTTATTAAAGAATAAACATTCATGTATATCTAGAGACGCGGAGGGTCCACGGATCTGACATATTAGCAAAAGCCTCTAAATTACCTTTACATCGATGTTATATTGACTTTAGCTCTGCCTTTGATAACGTAGAGAGATAACTCATCCTCTCCCTCACCTAGAACCCAGAAATCACCAGACTCAGCTTCCAGGAAGGAATGAGAAACGTAGCAGCCTGGATAAAGGACAGCTGCATAAAGTTCAACACCGAGAAGATGAGGTCCTCACCCTCGGACCCTGCACCTCAGCCTGAGACAACACCTGGTGGCCCTCCGCCCTCGGGAGCCCACCCATCTCGACAGACCACGCTCGGAACCTCGGCATAATCCTCGACTGCTCCGTCTCCATGAACCGCCAGATCAACGCCATCTCCTCCACCAGTTTCAACTGCTTCCCCATCTTCCGTAAGATCTTCAAATGGATCCCCCCCGACTGCAGAAAGACCGTCACCCATGCACTCATTACCAGCAGACTTGACTACGGCAACGCCCTCTACGCCCGAATCAACAAAACTCTTCTATGCAAGCTCCAAACCATCCAGAACCGTAATCAGGCTCGTCCTAGGGACACCGTGCCATGAATATATGACCCAACACCTATGAAGCCTCCACTGGCCCCCCGTCGAGAAGAGGGTCAACTTCAAACTCCTCACCCATGCCCACAAATCCCTCAACAACATCGGACCCAAATACCTCAACAACCGAGGATGTCCACGTATCCAAGAGGAACCTCCGCTCTGCTGACCTCGCCCTGGCAGAGGTCCCCCACACCCACAGAAGCAGAAGCAGCGGGAGAGCTTTCTCCTACATCACAGCCAAAACCTGGGACGAGCTCCCGGTCAACATCAGACACTCCCCAACCCTCCACATGTTCAGGAAGGACCTCAAGACCTGGCTCTTCGGCCGACCCGGAGCTGTTCCCCCCCCCCCCCAGTGCCTTGAGACCCTCACCGGTGAGTAGCGCGCACTATAAACCACTGATTGATTGATTGAGACAGTGGGGAAAACTGGTGGGATGGGGTATACCACAGCCTATTTTAAACATGCTGTCGCTTCTACACACAGATACTTGGGTGCAGATGAAATTAGGCGGTGGCCCTCACCTCTCCTCCATAGTCCCTACAACAATAGGATGGAAACAGGGTTGTGTGCTTGCACCAACCCTGTTCAATCTATTCATGGCTGATCTTCCAAAGGTGCTTGATGTCTGCAATTCCCATTCACCCAGGATAGGAGGAAAATCATTGACCAATCTCATGTACGTAGATGACGTAGTTCTGCTCAGTCATACTTACATCCGCCTCCAACATCTACTGACAGAAATGCAGAACTACGCAACAGAAAACAACTTAAAAATAAATCTGAGTAAGACTCGGACAATGTCAATAAATAACAAAAAGAACCTACAAAGGAATTGGTTCCTGGGCGGTACCAAACACGATCCAGCTCACTAGTACAAGTATATAGGAGTCAAATTCGAGAAGGAGGGATCGGTTAGGCGTCAGAAAGAGGAAATAAGAAGGAAAGGTCTGCTGATCCCTCTAACGATGAAAAACCTTGCAAATAAATTGATGGGGCCGTCTTTGACCCCGCTCCTGAAGGTAGTCTAGGCTAAATTTCTCCCCTCGATTGCTTACGGCAGCGTGGCGGGGAAGAGACGCTAAGGGTCTGGACAACACGCAGGTCAAAGCTTATAGAACTATGTTCTGCCTTCCACCCTACACATCACCTATTCAAATAAGGTTGGAGTTTGGTCTTTTACAGCAAGTCTTAGCAAGGTATGGCGCTTACATCATCTGCTGGCATAAGATTAGAAGTGCAACTATAAACACGCTAAATTATTTGCTGTGGCATAACATACAGCACAGGGAGCTCTCCCAAGCTAGAAGCTAGCCCTGGAATCTACCAAATTTATGGTACTTTGGGATGCGCAACTCGGCTACCTCAACTTTAAAACTCTAGTTTGGAAAACCATACAACAAATTTCCTTGGTGGAGGACAAGGCAAGCTTTTCAAACAGATCTCACACCTGGATGACCCTCAACTCCTACAAATCACTTGTCCCACTATCATTCTTTAATCAGGGCTAGCCTAAGGCCATACAATGAACTTTTTAAGGCACAGATTGGGGATTTTTCATGTGCTCAGTATCTTCCACGATGGCTGAGGACAACAGCACAAGACATATGCAGTCTGTGTAACACCAAGAACGGCGATATTTTACACCTAATCTGCTTATGTAAGGAACTGCACCAAGTACAGCAACAGCTTCTAAAAGAACCTCTTAAACAGAAAGGCATCCACACCAGGAGGCAAGCAGTGCTGGCCTGCTTAAACCCTGAAAATACACAATTGAATTGCAAACTGGTAAAATTCCTCATTTGGCTCAACAAAAAATGTCCAAAATACAAAAAATTGTGCCACAAAGCGTTGCCGCCGCAGGCTGTCTTGCCGACAGGGAGAGGCCTTGACAGGATTAAGTTAAGGATAGACCATCAGCAGCACAGGGATAATCCTTGCAATAAGTAGAGACAATTTGAACAACACAGTTAATATGATTTGATAAATGGACAAGCATGGTTGGAGCAAAAAACCTGAGATGGCACTTTACAGTATCCAGAGAGCTAATGGCATTCATTAATGACTACAATTAATTCTGGTTTTAAACTGTAAAGTATTCTCTATCTTTGAATGTTGTCAAAATGTTATTCTTTTAAGTGTTAATATTGCAATGGTTTTAGTTAACTATGCAAAAATAAAGAAATACTAAGATCTGATTGGCTGCCACGACTTCAATCAGGAAGTGGAGGCAGCCATCCGGGGACTTGGACTTGGCCAAGTCCCAAGAAACAACATTAAAAAAGACAGGGTAGAAATACCCTGATCTGCTCGGCTTGGTGGTGAGGTCCCACACTGCGGGCGGGGGGCAAAAACCATAACTAAATAAAAAACTGGGAATCAATGGTGAATCCGCAGGAAAAATATTTAAAAGTACATGCACAATTCCATGCACTTGTTTTTACAAATAGAGGAACTTTTTTATATATATTGGGGAGAGGGCATGCACACTGCCCCCCCTCTGTGGGCTGATTTTAGCCCCAGGGACCGCATCCCTCGAGGACCTACATTTGAGGTAAATTATGAGAGTGGCATGCGGCCACCCCACCTGAGCCTATATCAGCCCTGGGGACCACAACCCCCTAAGCCCAACCATGATGTAAAAGGGGGAGAGACATGCATCACCCCACCCTGGACCGATTCCCGACACAGGGACCCCACTCCCAGCTGCAAATTCAATAATGGCCCTAGGGACACAACCCCCAGGGCCGGCTCAAGCTATGTCTCAGGCTGCCCAACCCCAGGACATAGCAGTTTCCCTGCCCAAACTGGCGCATGCAGGGGAACCTGTGTTTGCTCTTGCTTGGTGGGTTGTGCGAGGCTTGGGGTTGGCTGCATGTGCGGGGTTAGCCACAGGACTGGCCTTAGGCCAAGCCCTGTGGCTACCCTCTCGACACGCATGGCCAAAGGCAGGGGTGGTTTGATTAACATATGGTATTTTACTTTTTAAAAAACTAGAAATTTAGTAAAAAAAACAAAGGTTACTGGAACATTATAGTTAGGTAACACCATTAAAAAAAACATAGAAATCCACTAGAAAAAGAATAAATATTACAGGGATGTTATAGTTAGGAAATAGAATTTGAAAAGATTAGAAATTCACTGAAAAAAACAAAGGTCACAGGGATGTTATAGTTACGCTCAGATTTTACACCCACAAAACCATGGAAATTCAGCATTTATACTTATACTTATTCCAACCATAACTCATGCCCTAAGATAGCTATAACTCGCACCCTTGCCATGCACAGCTAATTACCCCATATGTTAGATGAATCATGACATCTTCTAAGACACCATTGATAATATCACTGCAACATTTGCAGTAAAATTATTGATGAGAAAACTGTGCATGGTGAGGGCGGGAGTAATAGTTACTTAAGGAACTCACTGTTACTGCAGCACTAGTGTACTGGAGTGTGAGAACATAAAATAAACAAATAATTCTTCCAGGGAGGTTATCACTTCAAAAGATGATGACATTAGAACTCGGGAAACTAGTGGATAATAGCTTTCTTTGGTTGTGTGTCACGCAGCACTGGGTGGAAATAGAATGTCAGGTACTTTAAAGACATTATTACATCATCATTCTCACTTATTTCTCCAAACGTGAGTAGTAGGGATGAAAGCTAGTAAGACAGAACTGAAGAGGTAGAGAAGTGAGGAGGAAGTAAGGAGTAGTAACAACAGAAGTGTGAGGTGATTGAGGGGAGGTGAGGATGATCAGTAAGGAGAAGTGAGATGGAGGAGTCATGACACTCTAAAAAGTATGCTGTAGTTGTGAAACCTCTGAAATGTTAAATCTGAAAATTACAAATCGAAAGTGAAACTGAGCCAACATTTTCAAATGACACAGACAAAGGACAGTGTGGTGGAGCTTTTTTGGTTAATCAGTGTGGATATATTCGCTATGAGTTATGCAACCATATGGTACAACATGTGGTGTTTTGCCCAATTATTTTTGGGGACTTTCTCCCTGTATCAAAATCCATGTTTTAGTGAGTTAAAAGAACGAATGGGTTAATATGAAGAGATAAAAACTGGGTAAATTCATTGCATTTTGTGAGATTTGATTGAGAGATTGTTGTGAGATAAATGTTAACATGAAGTAATTAAAGCAATAGGTTTAAACTTGTAGTGATGTCCTTTTTGGACTCACTTTGGTTCTCCCTTAATTTAACTTAGTAGATGTTATATGCTGCTTCTGCTTGCACAGCCACACATACCAATTTTGTGACATTATTTTAGAAATACGCTTTACATCTTGTTTCGTTATTCAGTGACTCTGCTTAGGATTCCTTCTGAACATTTTGAACAATGACATCTAGAATACTTTAAACCATGTTTTACTGTTTTCTGCTCTGTCAGCAACAGCTCCTAATATTTGAGACATAACACAGTGACCCAGCTGTAGCTTTGCAACACAGTAGGTTTATCATATAAACTGTATTTTGCACCGTAGAGGGCAGAGTGGAGAATTCAGGCAGATGGACCTATCCTGGAACTAATGCTGGCCAAGTATGGGGTCCGTTGCCAATCCCAGAGATCACTGATATATCCCTTTGGTTACACAGTAAGCATATGCCTAGACAGATAGATAATTTGCCATGGTTGGGTTGTTCATTGTATACAGTCTCCTAGTAATACTGATTACTTTGCTAAGTTGTATTTGTATACCAATTTGCAGTGTATCTGCTTCAGAATAGACTGCAATAGTTTAAATAAAAGTATTGTAAACTTTCATTGTGTTTTTCCTTTGTTTTCGAAGGTCATGCCTGAGTGAGATATGACAGGTGATGGTCTGTTTCCACAGTTCCCTTGGGGACCCTTGGGGACTAGAGGTCATAATCTAGGTTTGCAAAAATCACCTGCTATTCAGGAAAGGTTAGGAGTTCAGGTTCGGGTTGACTGGTACTGATGCGACACAGTCCCTACATTCTGATGTCCTGTCATCCCAAGGCACTGTTCTGCTTACCAGCAGATTCCCTGTGACAAACTAAAGATGATTTACTGTGAGCATGCCGAAGGGGATCCAAGAAATTGGATATGGCCTAGCACTTAATGGTAAAAGAGGTAGATATTGGGCCAGTACAGCCCTATTGGTCCTCGGAAGTCAAGATAGATGATGTTCTTATTTGAGCATCCTTTAACATTCTATTTTTTATCATTGTATTGCAAGACTGAAGGATCCTAATATGCTTTCAATTCTTGCTTTATTTTAAGATCAGCAGTCAAGATATATATGCAACTACAAATCCCATAAGGCTTAGGAAACACAGCTAATGGGATAAAGAATATAGTACACATGAAAAGCCAATGACAACCTACCAAAACGTTTAATACCTGCCTTGACTACGAACAGCCCTCTTTTCTTGCTGCCTGCAGTCAAGATAAGTATTTGCATATTACTTCTCTCACTATTACATGCACTGTTTGTATTAATTTGCACTTACCCTATTGGCCTTTGTGGTTGCAGATTGTTAACATTTGCAGGTACCTTGTTTGCCTTAGTCGTCACATTCCCGCATTACCCATGAGCACTGTTCTCTTTGTGCACCGATGTGTCTCGGGCCACTTAGCCATTTTATTGCACTCCAAGATGTGCGTCGACATCTCACGCTGCGCCTTCTCTCTATTGGTAGCTGTATTTGTGCTTCTTTCCTTCCGCAGGCCTAAGCACTCCTCTGGTGGTCTTTCCCACGACGCTTTGACATGTATAAAGCATCTGAATTCCTTCAGGGGTGCAGCCTCTGTTCCCGCCTCCATCCTTCCCTCAGTTCTCTCTGTCATTCAGGGAATGCCCATAAAAGAGGCCTAGGTTTCTCCTAACTGCCTTCTTTTTCTTAACCCTTTGTTTTCCCTGATATATATTTTTGCCCTTTTGTTAGAATTATGGAGATAGATAGCGCTCCTATCTTACATGAAAATAATGATGAAGACAATTCCCTCAAAGACAATTTGAATGAATTTATTCAGGCTTCAGTAGAGCAGGCTGTTGCAGCGTCTAAGGAGAAATCCACAAAAAATATAGAAAATTCAGTGCCTAACTTAATTTCAAAGATGATTCTGGCCCATTCTGTGGGGTGGAGCAGAAAATGCAAGGCAATGGGGTTCCCCCTGTGGCTAGTACTAAAGCCAAAATGATTTATAATACTGCGCTATTGACTGGTGAGGTATCCTCACACACAACAGAGGATGTGATTCCTCTCTCCTTAGGAGGGGAATAAACAAAAGAAAAATAGTGCTAATTTACAATCGTCTTTTTCCAAATGAAAAGCATAGTTAAAGCACATTTTGTCTCATATCATCATTTCTCATATCCCTGATACTGACTACGATTTGGGTGACTTGGATTGGGATCATGATAAGGAAAGTTAGGGACATGGACCCTTTCACCTCTCTTCTCCTAAGGGACAAAAGATGGCCTCTCTCTCTCTCATAACCCCTTCAAGGCCAATCTGGTTATGAACGCACAGGATTTTCCTATGTTTGACCCCAACCTCACCCATCACCCTAAATCCACTGAGTAGTTTCCCGCTGACCTGGTGGGGCTGTTCTGGGCTTCTAGGCTGCGCTTACCTCTGGACAACCAAACAAGAGCCAAATTTAAGTCTAAATGTCCCCACCATTCTCTTCCGTCCAAGATTACTGCTACCCCAGCCATAGGGAAAGACCCACGTAATGGGGTAGACAAAGCCTGGTCCACCTACCAGGACAAATGATTTAATATTGTTGATCCCCTGGCCCGGCTTTTTGGTTTTGTGGAATCAGCAAGCCTGGACAAATCTCCCATTGAGCCTGACAATCTCTCTCTTTGGGTACAATGAGCCTTTTGCTTGATTGGCAACACAACCTCTGCTTTGACCCACAAATGCAGGAATGGACTTTTGGTAAAATTGGACCATAAACTGGTTAACCTTGTGTCTATGGATACTGGCATAAAGGCAGATGGTCTCCTGTACAGAACTTCTTTTATCAAAGAATTTAGTACATTTGTGTTGACCTTTGCATCGCTTGACAAAGCTCAGCAGTCACTAAGAAAAGTTTTCTGGCAACGTGTTTTCACCAGGGCAGGTGGAGGCAGGAACCGCTTTACCAGCCGCAACAACAACCAGAGGCTCCTTTAATTTGTCTTACCAGGACTACAAGCCTCATTTCTACCCCCAGAGAGGTTTAGGCTCCTGTGGTCATGGAAACAAACTTTCCGGATACATTCCCAAACAGTCCCTCAGCTTGCCGGCTTTCCCGTAGGGGGCCGTTTTTGTTTCTTTCTTCCAAAGTGGCGTTCCATAACAGCAGTCCAAGGTTATGTAATAGAGCTCTAACTGTGTTTCCTTGGCCTCCACATTTATCTTCTGAAATATCCAACCTCATATCCCTAGAAATTCAGGTCTTATTACAAAAACAGGCAATACTACCATCCCTTCCCAATCCATCCAGTTTCTTCAGTTCCCTCGATGTAGTTCAGAAGAAAAACAAGAAAAGGCCAGCTATCAACCTCAGACAGTTCAACCATTTGGCCATGTACCGCCTCTTTAAAATGGAGACCATTTTTCATCTCAGAGATTCCTTACTCCAGCATGACTGGATGAATATATACCTGTACAACGCATGCTTTTACAACGCATGTGATTACAACGTGGTCGTTCCAACGACCGCATTGTTACATCGCAGTACCATTACAAAGCAAGTCATTACAACGACTTGCTGTAGGGGGTGCTGGATGTCCTTCTCCAGTGTGTGCAACAGTAGGGAAGGTGTTGGAATAGTAAATTATACTATTCCTTAGCTTAGAGCGCCCTTACAGCAAGACATTGTAACGACTTGCGTTGTAATGGTATTGTGATGTAACAACACAGTTGTTGTAACGATGTAATGGCTGTTCCCCTGACTGGATGGTTGGTTTGGATTACAGGATGCCTACCTCACGGTCCCCATTCATGTGAATTACAGGAAGTAGATCCAGTTTCAAGGGTTGGGTCAAATATTTCATTTCTCATCTCATTCTTTCGGACTTTCTTCAGCACCATGGTATTTTACCAAGCATGTGAAACCAGTCGTAGCCTCTCTCAGAGTCCATGGTGTCAGATTGAGCACCTATTTAGACAGCATTCTTTTGATGAGTCAAAGCCCACGCTCTTTGCAGACTCAAGTTCATCTAACATGCTCCTGATTGTCAGACCTGGGTTTCATTATCAACATGGAAACATCCTTACTAATGCCAACTAAACAGATACAATTCTTGGGTTTCCAAATTAAACTCATCCACTGCCACCCTACATCTCCCCTCCACGAAGGTAAAAACAATGAAATCTGAGATTCTCCAGACTCTTTGGAGTTTTGTAAACTCCTTCAGAACTCTACAGAGAATTGCAGATGTCCTCTCTTCTTCCATACAGGCCATCTTTCCAAGCACTCTTCATTATCAGGCTCTTCAAAGATTAAAAATTCACCATTTACAATGAGGCCTCTCTTATTCCAATACCATCTATCTAGATCAGGAGTCTGAGCCAGAACTCCATTTAGAAACCTAGAACGGCAAGACAATTTTCACATCAGCCCCGATCTTCTGTAAGAATCAGATGCAAGTCGAACAGGCTGTGGTGCCCACTGTGGACCAATCTGGATTGGTTTTACATGGTCTCTAGAGGAGTTTAAATTGCATATCAACTGTTTAGAGATGCTTACAGGCTCCTTTCCAGCCAGAAGCCTGGCAAAGAACAGAGTTCATTGCTCCATTCTTCTTCGGATAGACAACATTTCTGCCGTGTATTCATGGGTGGCTGGCACGGCTCTCGAGTGGGGGGGAGGGAGTGTGGGGGAAGAGGGAAGCAGGCTGCATTGCAAAAAATAATAACACTTATCTTCCAGCTGCTGGGTCCCACGTCTTCTCTCCTGCTCGCCTTTATCTCACTTCAGGTTGGAACAGGAAGCAGGCAGCCAGGCTACCACCCCTAAGCCAATCACAATGATGCAATGCAGCGTTGTGATTGATCTGAGTACCTTGACACAGCACTCAGCCAGGACTTGTAGGGGTGGGCATGTTCTCCATACAAGCTGTAATACAGCCTGCAGGGAGAAGAGGGAAAGTGCTCATGACTGGTTTGGGCAGCCTGAGAGGGCCGACCAAACAGTCATTGTGCACAGGAGTGTTCTACCACTCCTCCCCTGCAGATCTGCCCTACCCCCTTATGCACTGCAGCAGCAGGAGGACAAAATAAAATGATAATAATAGTCCATTATTATCATTTTATTTTTTCCTTTCTTTTGCTGCTTTCTGGCAGTGGGGCGATGCTCCTCCACCTTAGCGGAGGACTCGCCACTTTATACATTACATCAATCACCTAGGCGGCACCAGGATAAAACCTCTAGTGGAACTGGCAAAGGGATTTGGGGAATTCTGCCTCTTAAACAACATTTCTATACACACAGAATACTTGCCAGGAAATCTCATCACTAGCAGATTGGCATTCCATTTATCTTTGAGATTCCAGCGATTGAAAACTTCATCCTGCAGTGTTTGCTTCTTTACAGTGCAAATGAGATCCTTTTCAGATAGACTTGTTCACTTCTCATCTGAATTGCCAACTTCCCCTTTTTTTCAGTTAGCACCCAGATCCCCTGGCCTTAGCTTCAGATGCTTTTCTTCTGGACTGGTCTGTCTTGATCAGTTACGTTTTTCCATCTTTCCTCATCATAAAAAGGGTCTTAACACAAGTCTCCAACAAGCATTTCTCATCCTGGCTGCTCCCTTCAGGCAATCACAGGTAGGGTTTTCCCCCGCTTGGAATAGGCAATGGACTTTCCAGTTCTTCTTCCTTCCTTTCCTTCTTTTCCTGATCTCCTCTTGGACCACTCAGGAGTTCCACACAATCTAGTTGTAGACAACTTCCTCACTCTTTCAGCCTGGAATATAAAAGGATCTCCAAACCTTTCCCTCTCATTTCACCAAAGGCTTCAAAGTACATGAATAGATCCTGGGCCCCAGGAACTACAAAAGCTTACAAATCAGCTTTGTTGTTATGGGCAAGCTGGTGTATGGGAAAAGATATTACTCCATTTTCAGTGGGTAGAACTTACATTGTAAACTTCTTGGCAGTGGAGGCTAGCAACGGAAAAACATACAGGACTATCAACATGTGCAGATCGGCCACCTCTACTAATCATTCATATATCAATTGAAAACTGATGGGAGAGTATCCGCTCATTTGTTGACTTTTAAAGGAAGGGCAATTTTGCAATCCTCCTCTTTCTAAATATGGTTTTGAATTTGTTTTTCTCTTGTCCTGACAATACTCACCTTTCACTGAAAATGTTATCAGCTAAACTTACCATGTTATTATGTCTGATTTCTATCAAACGCTTATCTGATGTTAAAGTACTAGGTATTTCCTCTCGTCTGTTCATGTCCATAGACATTCAGTTTACAGTTTGTAGATGAACTAAAACAAATTCAACCTCTGTGTTTGATCCCTACTTTCCTAATCAACCCACATTATGTGTTGGCCAATGCCTCAAAATATATGAGCACAATACAATTGATTTCAGAACGTCCTTTGAACACCCAACTCCCTATTTCCTTCAGAACACCTAAAAACCGGTCTCTTCCCGTACCCTTGCTCGTTGGGTGAAGTGGGTTATGTCTTTGGCGGGTATTGATACTTCCATTTATGGCACCCATCTTCCAGACAACCTATAGCTTTTAAAGCTTTTTGGCTTGTTCTCGTCTAAAAGACATTCTGAGGTCAGCTGAATGGTCAAATGATAATGTGTTCTGAACATTCTATTGCAAACCTGCACATTCGGCTTCTCATGTTGTTGTTAACATGCTTTAAACAAGCATTAATGGGGCCTCAAGTTTTACGAAAAATGTATATCTTCTTCTGGAGTTATGAAGTGAAGTCTTAATTCCATTAAAGACATGGAGGTAAGTGTTATCCCACCTCAACACTTATTAATGTCATGTTTCTTTTCCTCCATGACAGTGGCTCCAGCGCCTCTGCCTGACTATTCTTAAGGCTCTCGCATCTCATCCTGGTTCTTCCCTACAGTCTTCTTCAATTCCGGGCCCATGTGGTGGTTCTGTGTCTCCTGCAATACCATCTGTTTTCCTGGGACCTACTTTGATTAACTTTTGCTAAGAACTTTTTTCCTTGATTATGGCAATGGCTATTGTGTTTTATTTTATTTCGTTATTCAATACCTAACTGCTGGCACAAGACAGGAGGGCTGTTCGCAGTCAAGCTAGGTATTATACTTGTTGCTAGGTTGCCATTGCCTGTTTACATGTGTACAGGGTTCTTTATCCCATTGTATGTGTTTTCCAAGCCTTATAGGCTTTGCAGTTTATTATACATCTTGACTGGTGCTCTAAAAATAAAGCAAGAATCGAAAGCATAATACTTGCCTTCATGTCTTTAATAAAATGAAGACTTTCCTTCATAACTTACTAGGAAAATCTACATTGTCCCAGACAAGACGTTCTGCTGAGATTTAAGAAAAATATGCACCTGCTCTCCCAACATGGGCTGCAGTGGGATCTGGTACGTCCTAACAATTCCATCCCAGGTCTACATTTCTAGTCAACCTCAGCAACATTTGATTGTCTTTTTACCATTCTCTCATGTTGGCCTTATTTCTTCCATTGACTTGGCAATAGCCTCCTGACTTGAGTTGCAATATTTTCTCCTCTTCAAGTGAAATGTTGTTAGCTTCTCCACTAGATGTTCATCTGTTTAATTTTCTCCTAAAAACTTTCTTCTTTGACTTGTCTTCGCAGATATCATCTTGTCTTTTCTCTAACAGCAACTTTTCTGGAACTTATTTCATTTGCTTTTCTCTTCTAGTTGTTGTCACCTGTACTGCACTGACAACCATTGTTTTATCTTCACACTAAATGGTAACAGATTGCCCGTAATATTTCCATCTTCTTCATTGTATCTTGAATGTAGGCATGTCCTTAACGTCACTGTCTGTCTTGCCTCGATGGCTTTGTAACTACCATCGTCAGCATATGGTCCAAGCTCTTGCCTTTCCTGGATATTCTTTTGTTGCCAGTGCCTTTATCTGAACATTTCAAGGCTGCTCTGAAGGATTGTGCTATATAAATAAACCACACTATATTTGAAAAAATGAGGTTATTGTCTTATGTAGCCACCCACTTCAGAAATTAACCCTCTTCCTTGAACTTTCTCCTACGCCCTTCATCTGGACTATTATCTGCTATTATGAATCACCCAAGACAAAATTATCTCCACGGAATGCCAACCTCTTTTGCCATATTTTCATGAGTTTTTTACTTTCTCTAATCTAGTCTTCACTCTTCAAGCTGCAAAGGATCAACTTCTCCACTTCTCGATACTCTTCTTTCTGGGTGCATTATTGAGTTCTTCATTATTTCCTCTTTTTTTTTTTATGTATTCAGCCCATCATCTACTTCTTCAGATACTTTCAAAGACCCTCATTACAAGCTAGGTTTGAATTTGATCTCTATTTCAAAGCAGTGTTTGTAGGGGAATCAGAATTACGAGTTGTGTGATATTTATCATAGCATTATTGTGTTGCAGTCGAAAAATTCTTGCAGGTCAAACCTGGTGGAGTTAATCGGGGGAAAAAATCGGGGAAAACGGCAAAACATCCGGAATTTAGGTGGCATATCAACAACAACCGGCGATAATTATCGCTGAGCGCACTTAGCGCTCGGATAATTAGCGCCGGCTAGCGCCGATTTTTATCGCTGAGATAGCGTGCTATTAGCAACGCTTATCTCATCGGCGATAAAAATCCTAGCGCTAACTGGCTAACGTGAGATTATCGCTGGAAACCCAGCGATAATCTCACGTTAGCTAGTTGATAGGAACTCACAAACTTATCCATGATATCCACCTTCCATAGGATATCATGGCTAAGTCAGTCCTGAAGCAGGTGTTAGGAAAGTAGCGATAACAGGTGTTATCGCTACTTTTCCTGACGCTATGCTTCATAGCGTGGGGCTTGATGATAGGAGAAATGTCGCTTAGCGACATTTCTCCTATCATGTCAGGTCAGGAACGCCCACTTTGCATCTCATTAGAGATGCAAAGCTGGGCATTAGAAATCCCCACGCTAAAGCAAGGTTTCACGCGTTAGCGTGACCTTGCTAATATAGCGATAAAATTATCGCTGCTTTTCGGCCGAAAACGGCCGCTAAAGCGGCGATAATTTTTTATCGCCTCGTTGTAAATATGCCCCTCAGTTAATTATAAATCGTTTCCGCATGTTATACCTCATTTTCCTGCTCAAAACTTGGAATAGGAGGTATTTACCACACGTGGAAAATCCCTCACCTTGGGGTAATGGTGTTTATCTGGTGTTGTAAATACCCCACCCTGTTCTGACAAACTTGTAACAGGCGTCAATTTCTTGTCTTTATTTTTCTTTTCTAAATATCCTTCTCTGATATACGTAAATAAATTAAAACATCCATATCACTTGTTTTACTTACTTCAGCCCAGCACCACACTGTTCAGAAATTGGTGATCTTTTTCCTATGCTCTGTATGTCCCGCTAGTCTGCCCTTCTTGCTTCTTCCCTATTTTGAGGGTGTTAACTTGCCCCTGACACGACGATCCTATTCACGAAATAGATTAGCATAGATAGCCGTAACTCATGTATAAATGAAGTTCCTGATAATACGACATCCGGGTTACAAAAAGCAAGAGAAAATAACGGAAAAGATTATAAAAAAAAGAATTGATCTACCACCGGACTCCTATCCCTATGTGATTGTACTTGCAGGGGTCCCAGAGTGGAGTAACATTAGGGATGAAACCACGTCTGAATTAAAAAATAAGGTAATGTTCTGGCTAGGAAAAAATAGACCCCTCAGACCTGATTTATGTGGGGAAATCATTAATGTTCGCCGTGTTAATTGGCTTGGGCCAACAGCTAAAGACATTATTGGGGATTGTATTATCGTAAATTTCAGAGACGCAAGAGTTACCGAATTCATTCGTGGCTTCCCAAATTATGGAAACCCTGGAGGAATCCGGTCTTTGGATTTGAGTTATTTCTATCCACCTGCTCCCCCTATTGCTGTTACTGGCCAGAGACTGACTACAACACGTTACGAAGGAAGGCCCCCCTATGTCAGAAATCATCGTAAGGATTACAGGGTGCCTATGACGCTTGGTGGTTTCAGACCGTATAACCCTGACCATTATCAACAAATAGGTAATTTATTTAATGTCCCAACGCACAACAGATTTGAGTCTCTATCAGGCTTGGGGGGGGTGGATTGACCAGCACGGGAACAGACCATTGACACCTGTGTGGAATATTCCACCCCTGTTCAAGTAGGGGACAGTCAGGAAATGGGGCTTCCCTATGACCAAGCAGCACAGGATTTGGCTAGTAACACACTAAAACTTAATGAAGGGGTGGACAGGACATTTTTGGGAATTCTCGATGAGAGAAAGGGCATTACAGAAAAGATTACTACCAACCCAAGAAAAGATACATATGATAGGACTGAAAAAAATTGGTCTATTATCTATTGGAATATTGCCGGCCTCAGGACAAAATTGGACAATCCGTTATGGCATAAATTAATTGATGACCATGATGTTATATGTCTACAGGAATCGTGGACGAAAGACGTATACCATATGAATGGTTTTAGAACTATTTTTACTCCGGCAATTGGCTCAGTGCACGGCAGAGCTAAGGGTGGGCTCTGCACATATGTCTCTAACCGTTTTATTTGCCAAACTATCGAGGTCTTTCATAACACCACTTATTACCATATTGTTGGCCTACACATGAAGAAAAATTTCTGTATCCTGGTTATTAATTTTTACAATAATGTTCCTCCGGCAGACTCAGCTTTAATTTTTAAAAAACTTAGCTCGGAAATCAACTCCATACTTTGTAATAAAGGAAAGGAGTGTGTCGCCATATGGGGGGGGGATTTTAACTGCACTATTTGTAATAAAGCCAGGAACGGAATTTGTGGTCTTACTTTGGATAAAGAGTCCACACCAACACATTTTGATCATAATGGTAAGGGCGATGCCCTAAATGAGATTCTTTTTGTGAATGACTTAGGGTTCGCAAACACTTTATGTCAACCAGAAGTTTTGTTTACTCCCACCTTTTGTGGTAGGGGACTCTCCTCTGTAATTGATTTTGTTTTGATTTCTTCGTGCTATAGGAGTTGTGTTAGAAATTATGATGTTTTAGATCTATCCCTCAGTGATCATTTTCCCATTAAGGTGGAATTTAGTAACCCCCGCGTTATCCTTGATAGCATTCCCAGGCCACAATCTAAGGATATTGCTCTCTCTAGACAAAATGGATACGCTTTAAAATGGTCAAAAATCATACCTGCTGACTTTCTTTCTAACCTAATTAAGACATGCAACACATGTTTCAACACTTGTCTGGATATTGCCTCCAAAGATCAAGAAGTTGTAAATGATTTTAAATCTATTGTAACATGCATTAAGGAAAGCCTGTGGGTTAGTTTGAAAAAAGATAATAATAAAAACAGAAAAAAGGAGGGATGGTTTGATCATGAGTGTACGAAGGCACACTCTAAACTTAAATTGGCATTAAATGGACAAGTAAGGGATAAAATTCAGATCAGAGAACTCCGTAAGTCTTATAAACTGACAATCAAGAATAGGAGGGCCAGTTTAAAGAAGGAAGCGTGGGAGGAACTACTAGGTGCCTCAGAACGGAGAGACATAACTGCCTTTTGGAGGGCAGTAAATGCACCATATTTTAAGGATGACACCAAGGCGAGGATTGAGATTGCCATTGGTGAGAATGAATGGGTGAGTTATTTTGAGTCCCTTTACAGCCCCGTTAACCCTTTGAGTGATTCGTTAAAGCAAGATTTACCTAACATATCCACAAAATTTAAGAGTTTGAATTTCACATTCACACTGAGCGAGGTGTTGAAGGGTATTAGCTTGAGTCAGGGGGGCAAGGCACCAGGCCCTGACGGGGTACCTGTAGATGTCTTTAAAGATAATCTCACACTATGGGCTCCCCTACTAACCAGATTTTTGAACGCTGCTTGTAAGTTAGGTCTCCCTACTACCTGGTATGAATCTATAATAGTACCAATCTTTAAAAAGGGCGATAGGGAAAGTTGTAAATGCTATCGCCCTATATCCCTACTCGATTCCACCATCAAAATTGTGGGCAGGGTTATTCTTGAAAGGTTGCAGGCGTGGGCAGACGAGCACAAGATTATCAGCGACTTGCAATATGGGTTTAGGGAAGGGGTCGGGACTGTTGACCAAGGACTTAACTTATTCATCCTTTTGGAAAAATATACTAAGGCTAAGGGCGGGAAAATGTTTTTAACTTTTGTAGATTTAACTTCCGCCTTTGACTGTGTTACACACAGCAAACTATGGTTAATTTTAACACGATTGGGAGTTGAGGAAAATATTATTTGTTTTTTAAGAGAGTTGTACAATGGGGCCAGGGCTACAGTCAGATTTGGTTTAAAGGGAGAATGCACCAGAATGTTTAACATTGCGAGGAGAGTGAGACAAGGATGCGTCCTCGCTCCGTTCTTATTTACAATCTACATCAATGGGCTTGAGGATGTCTTGCTGCGAGACTGCACAGACATGCCATCGGCAATTAAACGCCATATCCCGGCCTTAATTTATGCTGATGATGCCGTTCTGATGGCAAGGACCCCTGTTGCAATGCAAACTATGATTACTTCCTTTGCCACTTTCATGACTGGTTTGGACCTAAGGGTGAACTGCACAAAAACGTATTCCATGAATTGTGGCACCAAAACTAAACAGAGGAAAAAAGTTATGTTCATAGAGTCTAAGCCTTTAGAACATATTTCTACTTTCCCCTATTTAGGAATCATGTTTGAATGCTCAGGTCAGTGGAATGCTGCAGTTAAGGGAAGAAACATGCAATTCACTAAGTCCATAATGGCCCTTAAACTTTTTAGTAAAAAGATGGGTAAGAAACCATTGAAAGAGTTATTGTGTATTTATAAATCCAGCTGTGTGGCCGTGGCAACTTATGGTGCAGGAATTTGGGGTTATTCAAATGTAGCTAGTATTCAGCTAACAGAGAATAGCTTTTTGAAATTTCTTTTAGCTACCCCAGACGGTACATCCACTTTTAACGTCCATGCTGAGCTTGGAATGTTATATATTGAGGACCTCATTAGAATTCAACCTGTCCTCCTGTGGTATAGGGTTTGGACCACAATTGAGTGCCATCTAAATCGCCTCATATTGAGGGACACCCTAAATCTGGAGAATGTGCACCGAATAAAATGGCTGAAGTATATTAAAAGCTTCTGCGGTCACATTAACCATCCGGAATTCTATGATGATCCTGAGTCTATGGCAACGATCTCTAGGAAGGAACTGAAAAGGTTATGTATTATGTACCTAGAGAAGTTAAGAGAACGAACGGAACTGACAAAGAAAACTGTGATGTCCCATCAATTGATTTTAATATCGCAGGATATCCAACCATATTTAACCCTGCGGTTGACGGAACATGAAAAGTTCCTGTTGATACGTTTTAGACTTGGGTTTCTTTTTAGGTCTGTGAGTTTTCCTGTAAAGAACGACTGGTCAGCTGGAATTATTAAATGCCCCTGTGATAACATTTCCTCCCAATCGGACATTCATATTTTATTCTTTTGTAAATATTATGATATACCTAGGAAAAGGTGGATTAAGCCAATCATAAAATGTATGAATTTGAGACAATGCCGACCTGCCTTTTTGATTATACGAAAACTTGAGGATATATTTACGGTCGCCTCGGTTTCTGTATTTCTAAGAAATGTTTTCCATCTAAGAAAATCAATACTGTTTTAAATGTATTTTAGAGCCCATGTGCCTTTTAACACCTATTTTATCTTTATCATTATTGATTTGAAATTATCTGTAGTAAATGTGATATAATATGCCTTTTTTATGTACTTTTATGGTTATCATTGTTTTATAACCGAATAAAGTCTTATTGATTGATTGATTGATTGATTAGCATGTATCCGTCTCAGAGTGAAGTGCAGACAGGATTCCACACTTGTCTCCATCCTGCTTCTGGTGGAGACGATTACCAATTTGGTGACATTTATTGACAGAACCAGAGGCAGTCTTGCAGAGAACGTAGCAACATTTTTTACCAGTGATCTGCTTAAAGGGGGGGAGGGACACATCTGTTAAACACCCATGCGTGCTTTAGCAAATGATTTCAAAGCTATTCGCTTTTTATGTAGCCATACTACAATTAGGCCTTTCCTATGCGTACTTTATATGCAGAAATGTGCACATTAGGCGCCGCTGGTGTTATACGTCCTAATGTTCCGAATCACGGTATTGCCTTCGGTGCATCAGGGACTTGTAAGCTGAAAGCTAGCAAGCTGCAGATGATTGGTTTCACTTTTCAGCAGGGAAATCTTAATCTCCTAATTGAATAAAAATTGATTTGTTTCTGCAATGAGATACCAACGGCTATGAATAGAATTCAGATAATCACTCAAATGTACAGTGTGTCTGAAAATGTATGCAAAGGGAGTGAGATCTTGTGTACACTGGCGTTCCATTAAATTCTTTAGACTCTACATGTTCATTGAGACGCAAAGGAATGTGCTGCTGCCTTCAGTGATAACGTTTGCAATCGTTTTATTCTAGTAGTTGTCATCGCCTAAGGCAGACTGCCGCCTATCAGATATGATTCAGGTTTCTGTTGCCCTTACACAACTTAGGGTAATTGTTGGTGGGGACAACAGAAGCAGATATTATTTTTGAATTGTTTTTACAATAAAGTTAAAGTGCACCAATAGTGTTATATAAAAAATATAGATGGGTAACAGTGACTATCAGGGGTGTCTTTCACTAAGGGGGGTCCTGTGTAACACTCTTTAATCATTTGTATGTTATGTATGGGCCCCTAAAATCAGGTTTCTCTGCTTTAACTGATACACAAGAACAGAAGAGTAATAGTGGAGCCATACTTAACGTGGCCTCTCATTCCTATCCCAAATATACAAAAAATAACAACTGGCCTTTTGCCACTAACTCCCTTTCATCTCTGTGTCATCTTTCCCACACCCCCTGCTGAAGCCGGGCACTCGGTTCTCCATCCAGCCCTCCACTGACAGGCTCTGTGGGACCCATGTCAGTGTCTTTTGGAATTTCTTTTTGACATAGCAAATGTGGGAAACAGCTTTGTTTCCCAATGTTGTTACGTTGTAGCAGTGAATAACTCATTTTTTATATTTGTTTTTCTCTCTACTGGCTTTCAGTGAAATAAAAAATATATAGAATTACAGTTGGGTAACTGTGAATAAAGGGATGTTCTTCTATAAGGGGCTCTGAATGGTGAACCACCTTCACAACGCGTGCGTTACACTGCGATACATTTACATCGCGGTCTTGCCCTGGATGGGGCTCTACACTAAGGAATAGTATGATTTACTGTTCCAACACCTTCCCTACTGTTACACACACTGGAGTTGGAATAGTAAATCATACTAGTCCTAAGTCCGGCGCCTCTAGCGCAAGTCGTTGTAACGACTTGCGTTGTAATAACTATGGGGCATACGCATCAACATTGGCATTTGCGATTCCTTATTAGCGAAAAATAAGGATTCGTTAATAAGGAATAGCAAAAGGCTATGCATGTAGGAATCGCTATTCAAATAGCGATTCCTTAACTTTCCTTAATTGCTACTAGCAAATTGCGAGTAGCAATTAAGGAATGCCATCCCAATCATTCCTATGGGCCTCCAGGCCCATAGGAATGAATTGGAGATTGCATGAGCAAATAGCGAGTACCAGTAGGTTCTCGCAAATTGCTCATGCAATTTCAAGGGTGCAAGGGTGTCAAAATGACACCCTATTGCACCCCTGAAATTGATATGTGCACATATGTTGCACACACACATGCTCTAAGGGCATGTGTGTGCGCAACATGAAACTTTGAAAAATGCACAAAAGTGCATTTTTCAAACTTTTAGCAAATTACCATGCAGTTCATCTTCATGGTAATTTGCTCCTCCTATTAGCGAATTAGCTAATTTTTTAACTTTCATGCATTACATTTAAGGAATCCCAAATTGAGATTCCTTAAATTAAGGAATCTCAATTTGTGATTCCTTAAATGCTATCGCTATTTAAGGAATCGCTATTTAAGGATTCCTTAAATAGCGATTTTTGCTTTTGGGTTGATGCATTGGGATTGGGTATTTTTAACTCAATACCGGGAGCTATTAGCGAATCGGTATTTTACCGACTGGATTTTGGCTTGATGCATGAGGCTGTAAATGATCTAAATGATAGCGTTGTAACGTCACATATTCCTTCTGAATTTCATCACTTACATCAAATAGACACGCGTTAAACTGGAGTTGCCTCTGATGTCAATCACATTTTATTCATCTGTAATTTTCTTTTGAATATGTCCCTCCAAATGTTCTGCCCCTTTTCCAACATACATGCAGGGGGGAGGAGTAATTGGTGAACTATATAAACACATTTCAAAAAAGGTATAAAAACCTGGTCTCCTGCCACCCATCCCATCACCCTCCCCAAATAAAAAATAAACAAAAAAACCTGGCCTCCTGCCACTCACCCCCACAACCCTCTGCACACTCCCGCCCATCCCAAAGCCTCCATCAGAGTGAGAGCACAGACCTGCCACCATGCTGACAGAGGCTCTGCAAAGGCTGCCTCTAAGCACAGCTATGGATTTTGTCTCAGTGCGGGTCTCTGCACACCCAGGCTGACAGGGGGAAAGGCAGCTGGTGCTGGCTCAGCACTGCCTGTGGTCTCTAATCTGCCTTGGGTCTTTGGGGTCCCCCTTTACTGCCATTTTGCTGTTGCCCTTGGGGCTCTGGAGATTTGAGCGAAGGGGCGAGACAAAGGGAATGCAAGCGCTTTCCATGGGTGCTGTCATGACAGTGGTTAACAACAGCACTAGCGAGATTTCGATCGGCAATTAATTCTATTAGGATGTGCTGGGGGGAGTAAATAGGAGCGATTAGAAGCTGATTTTCGAAGATCAATGGCTGCTGCTCCTGTCTCCAATACCCCAGTGTTTATAGCAGCAGGCAAAAAAGAGACAGAAACAGAGTGAGAGTTTGGAAATAAAAAGGCAAGAATGAAAGATACAGGAAGGGAGCAGGTCTGGTTTGAACATTTTATCTGGGGTTGATGTGGGTTTAACATTTTTGCCAGAGCTGCGTCTGATTCCTATTCAGCTCTTGTTTCCACTGCCAAGTAGAATGTGCCTGAGGACCACCTTTAAAATGGGTGAGGGCGCTCTATACGGAGCCCTTCGCGGAATGCATACGGAGCAACCCCCAAATTGCTGGCATACAGAAGGGTGAGCGAGTACACAAGATCATGCTATAAGCAGATGATGTCCTCTTAACCCTCACTGACCCAGAAAACACCCTGGTGACCGTGAGGGCGGAACTAGCTCTGTTCAGTGAGGCCTCTGGGTTCAAGATGAACTTGAATATGTCCTTGATTCTTGGCATAACCGTCACTGAGATGCAGAGAGCCCTGCTTGCTGCCCAAATCCACATTCAATGGGCGGAGGGTGGGATTCTACATCTGGGGGTACAGGCCCACTCCACACTCACTACTACTGTGGCCCATAACTATGGAAACCTAACCGTCATGCGGTCCGAGCTTGCTAAATGGAAGTCCCACAGCCTTTCTTGGCTCGGTCAAATACCAGCTGTCTAAATGACACTGCTTCCCAAACCACTTTATGTCATGCAGACTGTGCCCTCCAAGGATGCTAGACAAATTGTAATCCCTTATTTTGGACTTTATTTGGGAAAGTAAGCAGGCTAGGATGGCCAGAGCCTGTGCCTACCTCCCGCTACGGACTGGGAATCCAAAACCTGAGCTGCTATTATCAAGTGGTATAATTGCACTACATGGTGGAGTGGTCTCGCACTCAAACAGAGAAACACTGGCGTTACATAGACCAGGCGATTGCTGCCATACATATTTGGAAAACACCATGGCTGCCAAGAACTCGCAGGCCAACAGGTGTCTATGTCTCTCCAGTAGTGTGAGCCACAATTGGGGTTTGGTACAGGGTCCAATTGCGACATGCCTCTCTACACCAAGTAACCCAGAATTACCATCAGTTGCCATGGGTTCGGCGTTCGTAGCCTGGCAGGAAGCCAACTGCGAATGATTGGGGGACCTTTTCAATGTGAGGGACTTATGGACTTCCCTCTTCTTTTGGTCTTCCTGACACAGTACTATGGCAGTATCTGACAGTTGCACATTGGGTGACTCAGCCTTGGATTCGATCGCATGCTAGTTGGGTACTAACACCTTTTAAAAAGTGGCTTCTCAAACGTTCCTCCAACTAGAAATTACTGCCCGACCTCTATGCTTTTTTTGTTATACCACTGACGCCCCTAAAATCACGCTCGTGCACCAGACGGGAGGGGGAATGTGGGGGACCTTTCAAAGACAGACAATGGAATGAGATCCTACACCGTGCACGAACATCACTTAGCACCACTAGTAAAAAAATGCTCCTTAATATTGCCCACTATTGGTACCTCACCCGGGCAAGAATTGCTGCCTGGAATCCCACAGGCGCTGGCCGCTGCTGGCATCAATGTTGTCATCAGAGTACACTTACGCACCTTTTATGGCAATGCCCCAAACTGAAGTCTTTCTAGGAAGGAGTCTTGGAAGCAGTAAACACTATGGGCCCAATTTACTAAGGCAATCTGAGATAATAATCTAACTTTACGACTTTTGGTATTCGCAGAGTTAATTTATGAGTCGTATATTTACGTCAGCAGTCGGGCTGGAATCTCCGGCTCAAGCCATACTCTCCGGCTCGGGCCGGATGAAGTGGAATCACAAAAAGGAACATGAGGAACATGGCATAAATGGTAGATGAGGTCATGAAATTCAGTTTGAGCAGGGAAAATGGTGTGTCCGGACACTACATCACATCCCAGAAACGTTTGCTCCTTTGCATCATGGTACATGCACTCCACAATTTGTGCTCCCCTCAGTGTTGACTGTAGTGTTACACCAAGCACAGAACATGAACATGTGGCTCTTTTAAAGACAGAAGACCTAGAAAATCGATCACGATGTGATAACATTGGAATTAGGGACCTGGAAGAGGGCGCGGAAGGACCAGACCTGGAGGCGTTCATAAAGGGGCTCTTTGCCAAAGTCCTGGCGTCAAATCCAATGAAGGTCAAGATTGAGAGAGTGCACCACGTGGGGGCCCAGCAAGGAGGAGAGTGGCGACGCACCTGCGACATCCTTGTTAAAATGCACTCCTTTAAAGCTAAAGAGGCAATTCTTCAAGCTGCCAGAAAGAAAAATGAGATACCTTTCCAGGGCTTTCGTTGTAGCCTCTTTCAAGATCTGGATCTGGCACCGGCGACTTTACTAAGAAAACAGCAATTTAGGCCCATCACTACGAAGCTAAGAGAAAATAAGATTAAATATAGGTGGACATTTCCCTTCGGCCTGGCCTTTGAGCTGAACAATAAAATAAAACATATCACAGAGTTTAAAGATGGTCTGAGGCTGCTGGGACTTCTCCGATTGTGCCAAATCTCTTATGCACAGGTGGAATAAGATTGGCTCACATCTAGCTAGACAACTACGTGGAAAGAGAGAGAAAGAATTTATTGGGGCCATATAAGATGCAGCGTGGCACCCCTCCCATGAAGATACCGATAAAGTCAATGCTTTTGGGGCTTTTTATACAGATCTTTATTCTAGGGATTACCTAGAGCCTGCAGCGCAACACCAGTATTTACAATCGCTAGAAATTCCACAGGTCCCGCCGGATTGGAATGAGAGATTAAACGCTCCCATTTTGGGGGAAGAAGTAGGGAGGGCAATTACGGTTCACAAGTCGCCGGGTCCCGATGGCTTGACAGCCCACTTTCACAAAACCTTTGCACCAGACATCATCACCTAGCAACTCTTTCTAACGTGATATTTGAAGGCCAAACCATTTCCAAATCAATGGCGGAGGCCGTTATCACGGTTATTAGCATACCCGGGAAAAATCACCAAGAATGTGCCTCTTACAGGCCTATCGTGCTTATAACTTAGATGCCAAACTCTATTCCTCAATCCTGGCAATGCGGATAGAGAATTAGATGCCAAACCTAATCCACCCTGATCAATCAGGATTCATAAAAGGCAGACAGACCCACAACAACATTTGTAGAACCGTTCACCTGATTGAAAAGGCGACCACATTTAAGATACCTGTGGTGTTAGCGGGCCTCGAAACCGAAAAGGACTTTGACAGGGTGGATTGGGCATTCCTTTTCAGCACACTTGAACACTTCGGGTTCGGTAAACCATTTATAGATATGATTAAAGCTAACTACGTGCGCCCGCACTCTAGAGTTCAGGTTAACAGGACCAGCTCAACCTTTTTTCCCTTAGAGAGAGGCACAAGGCATGGCTGCCTGCTCTCACCACTACTTATCGCTTTAAGCATTTAGCCTCTGGCCATATGGATTCGTAAACAAGCAGGAATCCGGGGTATCCCATTTGGGGGGAGGAGAATAAAGTATCGCTGACGACGTGCTGTTATCTCTCACCTCCCCGACCAGTCACTATGGGAATTACAGGATGAACTGAGGACTTCTGAAGAAGTTTCGTGTTTCAAGGTAAACCTTATAAAATCTCATCCTGAATCTCACACTGTCCAGGGAGGCCATGAGTAGACTGCGTGACTGTACTCCACTCCAATGGGCTAAACATACACTCAAATACCTGGATGATAACCTGACTCCCACACTAGAGGGGCTGTTTAGGGCTAACTATCCCCCATTACTGCTCCAAATCCAGCAGGATCTTAAACGTTGGAAGCCTCTCTTTATCTCATGGTTAGGGCGCATCCACGCGATAAAAATGACCGTTCTACCTAAATTATCATCTCTATTCCTAAATTATCATCTCTATTCCTAGCCCTCCCAATAGACTTAGATAGGGATTTTCTGCCTAAATTGCGGTACATTTGGCAGAACAGTAGAGCACGGCTTCCCTTTCACACTCTCCGTCGAGCGAGAGGCGACGGAGCGGTGGAACTACTGGATCTCCACTTGTATTTCAAAGCAGCCCAGCTTCGTATTTTGGCAGAGTGGTCAAAGAGCGAATCAGATAAACATTGGCTGCATATGGACAGGGCAGTGGTAGGAATAACAATATGGGATTTTATATGGACCTGTTTCATAATTACGATATTCTCACCTTTGACATTTGTCAAAGTGATTTGAAGGTCCCACCCAGCAAACACTTCCATTATCTCCAACTCAAACACTGGGCCCTCCAACCGCAGGTCAGGAAGGCTGCGACTCGGAAGAAGACGCCAATGGAAAGATTTGTGCAGAAGGTGGGGTCCATGAGAGGGGTGATCTCCTTTTTTATAACCTGCTTCTCTCTACTACACACGCGCAGAGACCCCGGTACATGCAGACATGGGAACAGAGTACAGGGAGAGAGATCTCAGATACAGAATGGAAACATCTATGGAGGGATATTGCCAAAGATAGTCACTCACTAGACCTAAGGGAGGCGCACTATAAGATTCTCTTTGATTGGTACTTATACCCAACAATACTCAAAAAGATCTTCCAAGAGTCTTCTGATTTGTGTTGAAGTTTGGTGTGGCCTCTTAGGGGACTTCAGTCATATTTGGTGGGACTGCCCCTCAATTCGACCCTTCTGGGAAGAGATTTTGTCTCACATGAAAGATATCCTGGGTTACCCTATCCCTACCACCAAGGAAGGAGCACTTTTAGAATTGAGAGATCCAGAGCTAGAGCAGCAAACTAAAGCAGACAGGGCTATAATGTGGGCGTGCCATGGGGCAGCCAAAGTAACGATTGCAGCAGCGTGGAAGAAAAAGGCCACACCAGTGCTTTCTCAGTGGCATGCCTGGCTCTGTCTATGGAAAGGATGGTGGATATTTTTAGAGACGACTAACATTTCTTAATATAAACGAGGCTCTCTCGTTGCCTACCTTACATGTGTTCTCCCCTTGGCGGTATGACCTCCCTCATTCCGCGATATGCACCTATTCCAGTTTTTGTTGGAGGACACCTCATCATCTTGGAAAACCAGCCTGACAGCAGCAGGGTACACATTGTTTACAGCCAAACTGAACTAGGCCTTGAGCCCAGTACTAACCTCAATAATGACCGCCTTCTGGTAGTTAAGGTATCTTGTTGAGGGTGGGTTAGGGTGGGTAGGGGGAGAGGGAATAAAAAATTCGAGGCGTTTTGTGATGCAACGTTTGAATCCGACAGGATGCGTAGTCGAAAATGAAGGGTGGTGGCGCACTCACCACTTTCTAGTGAAACTGTGACTTTTTTAGATAATTTGTTAGATGAGGGGATAGCTACGGCATGTTCTATTATGTAATGTACAATAATTCTGTGAAATGCTAATGTGCCTAATGAAAAGAAATTTGACCAAAAAATGTCCATGAAACCATGGCTAAATCAATAGAAACAGAACACGTTAATAGTCATAAGAAAGAGTGGCCACATAGGGGGTTTCTAGGGGGTGTATTAAATTATAAAGTGCAGCAGGTCATGTTGTATCATGATATTCCACATTTACTGCACTATGGAAAGCCATGATGATACATAAACCCTGTTTAGAATGTCATGTTAATGTCTTCTTTAAAAAAACGAAATAGGGCAGGAGTGGATTGCTTGAATTATTGGCTATTGCAGGTATACTTAGTGCTTCATTCCAGTCCATCATTTTGGTGCACACCTGGCCACTTTATGTAGACACTAATCATACACAAATGTGCTCCAACTCCAACTGCAATGACCCCCAATGCCTGGCCAGGTCCCCTCTAGACTGAAGAATGAGCAAACCTATGCTGGCTTCTGCCTTGTTGGGCTGCAGCGCTGAGGTCCTATTACACAGTGAGCACGGGGCCAGACTCATTGCATACCATTAGGGGGCTCACTTAGGATTGCAACAAAAAAAAAGATGACTGGTATGTTTTAATTAAACTCAGCATGAGTAAATACTCAGCTGTAATCCAGTTAGTCACTTTTAGCCCACTGGGTGACTCCAGATGCATTCCATTCATATGCAAACCTACTTCATTAGAAACCCCCTGACCCACGCTACCAGACCAGATCATCTCTAGACAGGAACATAAGAAACCCAAGACCTGCCTCAGCCTTGATGAACCTCATCATTGAAGGGCAGCTTGAGTTCTCTGGCATAGTGAGCGTGGAGCACAAGCCTAGGCATACCTGTCCATGCAGGGTGCCCCATTAAGGAAAGCAAAAAATATGATAGGTGGAATGCTTCAATTAACCTCATCTACTAGTAATCACTAAGGCACACATTCCAGTCTATCACTATTTCACCATTATACATTGTCAGACGGAGAGCATTCATATGTAAATCAGGTTTGATTATACCCCAGTAGGAGCATTCCATTGTGAACATCCAGGTCAGGTTCTCTCTAGAAGAGAGCAAAAGCAGCTCAAGACTTGTTTCATAACTGCTTTGCCTCAGCAATGAGGTGCAGCTTGAATTCTATTGCTCAGTGAAGAGTCTTGCTATTAGGACCCTCAGTGGACACTCAGTTACAGTTGAGCCAAGAATCCTGTATAGGTCTTTAGGTTGGCGGAACTTCTATTGCATAGTGAACTCTGTCTGGGTATGCCAGGAACAATTACGGCATCATAGTTAAAATAGCAACATGACAAAACTGCAGTTAGGGGAGATAAACATATGGGGGGCAGTGAATTGGCTGGACATTAATATCATCTCCCAAGATATACCTTCTATAAGCTCATATTTATGGTACACATTTAGGTTCAAGGATCTACATTCCAGTAACAGACAGTTGGGTCCTCCATGGTTTGCATACCCAGTGCATTCTAATTTTTCTTCCCAGAGCCAAAGATAAGTTCCCATTCTGCTATGAGGATCTGGGTGTACTATATGATATGACTGTGGGGTCTTATTGTGGAGTGCACTCAAAGACACCATCTTGGGTCCAGTCAGTATTGTATACTTAGCATTAGGCTCAACCCTGTGTAGCTGTGGCTGCAAGCTGTAAGCTTGTTAAAGGAACTTGGTGTACAGCATTAAACAGTGCCAAACAGCGAAATAGGAAAATCACAAACCAATAAAAGACACAACAACAATTTATAAAAATAGGCATATTTTATTGCATTTTTAGAGATCTTGATCTTCAAAATTCACTAGAGGGTTCAGGAGATACATATTTTAGAACTGTTTAGCATTTTTAAATGCAACCACAAACAATCATTGTCAAAAGTACAGTTTGAAAACTTTTGAAAAGTTTGGAAAAGTTAGTGTGAGAACTCCCGCCCAACATGGGTGACCAAAATCCAGCAGGAATAAGGTTGAGGGGTACAGAAAGGATTCTTTGGACAATTACCTGGCCAACAGAGCATTTTTGAAGCAAGTTCCAAACTTTATAGAACAACCGCCATAGTAGTTAATGAGTTGTCCTGATGCTGAGGGATGCAGGCAAAGATGCTCAAAAGGATGCTATGGTTGTGGTGAGTTCAATAGGGGTGTCTAAATGGTGATACCTCAGTCCATGGGAGATGTGGTTTGACTTTGGCCATAGAGATCTGGGTCCCTCGAAGTCCTCTATGTTGCAGATGCTGGACAGCTGATGCACCGCTACTAGTCACGCTGCACTATGGTTGGATGCAAACTCTTTTGTGGGGACTGTAGTCCCCAGGGGAACAATGAATGTGACTTTGGACACCACTCCTGGGCCAGCCAGACTCTGGTAAAGTTTTTTTTCTATTTTGGATTTGTATTCTATTGTGCCTGATGACTGGTAGAGGCAAAAAAATTCTGTGGTGACTACCACTTTGTCCATTTGGGCTCTTTCAGCTCTTGTTGTCCTGGTGCTCCTAATTGTTTGCAAGAACAAAAGGCATCCTGCTCAGGGATGTTTTCACAAGCAGCCCTTCAAAGGTGGCTTCACCTTTGAAGCCTGCCTTTTGTTCTAACACATTGAGTAGTCATCCTGGGAGAGGAGGTGATGCCTCGCTCTGCGGAAACTGCCTTTGTTCTTGGGCCTGGGCGTCAATCACACATCTCCCAGTTGGTCAGAAACCTGTCTATGTGGCAGTGCCTTTGTGCTGTCACTGTAGTAGCTGGAGTGCAGTGCGCCAACTTTCTAAAAGTTGCTTCATATTATTAGTGACTTCAGATCTGACCTGGGCATCGATCGGATTTAATTACCCAATTAATTTGATACCTTACTTGACCTTGTTAGGTGGAGTGCCAACTGTTTAACCCTGTGTTAGCCAATTGGACTCCTAACCTTTCCACAGCAAAATGAAAATTTGGAATTGTTGCTGCAAAGACATATAGAAAATCATATTATCTTACTTAGTAACATATAGCTGTCTGCTATAGGACTCTATCTGGCACATGCATCATGCTAGGATTTTGAGAGTCCTTAATTGCGAATATTAAGGATTCGCAATTAAGAACTCGCAAAATCCTATGCATGTAGGAATCGCTATAATAATAGCGATTCCTACGCATTCCTTATTTGCGAGTCGCAAATTGCGAGTCGCAAATAAGGAATAGCTTCCCATTCATTCCTATGGGCTACAGGCCCATAGGAATGAATGGGAAATCGCTAGCGCAATTTGCGAGTGCCAATAGGTACACGCAAATTGCGCATGCAATTTCAGGGTGCAAGGGTGTCAAAAGGACACCCTGTTGCACCCCTGGAATTGACCTGTGCACATATTTTGCACACACATGCCCTAAGGGCATGTGTGTGTGCAACATGAAACTTTGAAAAATGCGCAAAAGTACATTTTTCAAAGGTTTTGGGAATTACCATGAAGTTCAACTTCATGGTAATTTGCGCCCCCTATTGGCGAAATCGCTCATTTTGTTACCTTAATGCATTGCATTTAAGGAATCTCAATTTGTGATTCCTTAAATGCAATAGCAATTTCAGGAATCGCAATTTAGAGATTATTTAAATTGCGATTTTTGCATTTGGGATGATGCATCCCTAATGCAAAAATACAGGTCGCAAAGGGGCAGATTCTGAGAATCTGCCCTTTTGCAACCGTTTTTTCTTTTGATGCATGTGCCTGTATATGCCTTACTTAGGGGATACTTACATGTATCACTTAAGGAAACTAGCGGGTTTGCCTTTAGGTGTAATGGCAAAGTCATACTGGCACTGTCACACCCTGTCATGCCAGTCCATAGTGGCAGGCTGGGGTCCATTCTGTCTCTGCCACACACAGGGGGGCACAATCACTGCTGCAGCCCTGGGTAAACACCCTTTCTTACAAGCCCTGAGTATCTGGGTACCATATACTAGGGACTTATAAGTAAGAATGTACTTACCAATGGGTGTATCCAATTCAACATAACTTTGTATAGAGTTAGAACACTGGCACTGAGGTCTGGTTAGCAGGCCTCAGTGCACTCTCAGAGTCAAACATCAGCAGCATCAGTCCAAAAATATGGGAGTGAACATGCAAAATGATACATTTCCTTACATGCCCCTCCACCAGATGAAAGATGATGAGTAAGCTAGCCCTTATCCTGGTAATTCTCATCATCTAAGTGGAAGAACCTGGAATGAGCATCCGGATTGGTATTGTCAGTCCCAGGTCTATGCACCACTGTAAAGTCCATACGCAGTAGGGAAAAGGACTAAGTCTGGGCGTTGAACTACGCTCCGTTCGCGGAGCTTGCAAAGTTTAGGCAACTTTGCGATTCGCGTAGAGCGCGAAGTTGCAGATTGCTATGCAATCTAGCGCGTAGCGTAGTACTTTTGCTTCCTCGCGCGCTCAATATTCATTCTCACGCGCGCGGTAACGTCTTACTGTGATTCTGCGATCGCCAACTTGCTTTTCTGGCCGTTCGCGAGCACCACGAGATTTGTACTATGGCTGCCCAAGCGAACACGTCATTCAGGCGCGCAAGCTGACTTCCGGCGGCTGTCTTGGGAAGATCGCGATCCCGAACATGCAAAAACTACAATCTGGCGAAGAATATCTCGCGAGCTTCATAAAACATTCTCTAAAATGATAATTTTGCTCAGAAAAACATCTCAGATTGTGATTTTGCTGTAGTCTTTTGTGTAAGGTGGAGTCCTTTCGTTTTTTAAACTCTTTTTTTCAAGAGGAAGGAAGTGTCCTTGAGTCTACAACTTCCTGTTCCTGTCCAGCAGGCTCCTCCCAGTGCTTTGTGCATGTGCTGTTCACTTTCATTTGGATTTGGAGCTGGAAGGTTCACTTTTTGTGTCTGTCTGCTGCATCATACCATTGGATTGGATTTATTTGAGGACTTTTTGATTTGAGATTTAATTTACTACAAGTAAGTTGGAGAATTGGTGTGTTTGTTTCATTGGGGCTTGTTTGTACCTACATTTGTCTGGGATTTTCATTGTTTTTTAAAATTATTGTTGTGGCGGGTGGCCTGTACTTTCAATAGGGGCCTAGTTGTTTTTCTCTGCAATTTTTGCCAGTAGGGTACCCATGGGTCCATGTTTCGTGGTGTCTGTAGTATTTTCAACATCATGTAGGGCATGGATGGCATAGGATTGAAAAGCTAAATGTGGCTGTGGTGTATTTGACTGTTGGTGTGTGTCTGTGTGTGAAATACCTTTGCTGGATGTGTGTGCTTGATGTGTAACTTCTTTCCAATCCTTTCGTAGCCCTGTTGATTTTCATTTTTGGAGTAAAGCTGTGTTGTTTAGCAGGCCTCCTTGGTCCCGTCATCTATTATAGGCCTGCTTCAGTTCATTTTTTTCCATGGCCTGTTGTGACTGTGAGTGCCTATGTGGCTTGTGGCAATTTTGTGGTGGTAGTTTAGTAGTGTGTGCTTCTTTTTCCATAAAGGCCTGCATTTCTTTTCTTTGTTCCCCTTGGCTCATGCTTGTTGTTGTTGTGTCCTCCTGGCCATGTGTGTGGCGGCCATTTTGTGAAGGCAGGCATTGTGCTTTTGCCATAGGCTTACATTGACTGTTCCAAGCTTGTGGCCTAGTCTGCCAGTAGGCCCAGAGTTAGTCAGACTCAAATCTTTGGTGCGTTATTTAAATTTACAGTTTGTTTTTGTCTGTTGATTTTTTTTTTGCACCATGGATGGCTTTGGATTTTATTGCAAAAGATGTTTTTTGGGGTGGAATAGCAGTTTTTGGGTGTGTGTTAAATAAATAGGGCTTTTCAGCCAGTAGGTAACCCTAGGGATTCAGCTTGCGTACTTTCGGTAACTCTGCACAGCGCGACAACGTGGACTTACAATTTTCAGCATTTTCGCGCTCTCAATATGCGTGTTCGCGTACGCGATAAAGCATTTTTGTACAGTTTGCGATCCCGAACACGCAGCATTTGCAATCTGGCAAATAATATCTCGCGAGCAACATAAATCCATCTCAAACGCTGATTTTGTCCATTTTGCTAAAAAAACTCCTCAGGTTGTCATTCAGCTGTAGTTTTGGAGCACGGAGAAGCTTTTATTTTTTTTAAAATATTTTTTATGAGAGTAAGTAAGTCCCACAGACACTACAACTGTTCCTGTCCTTTGTAATCACTTTTTGGTTATTATTGTGGTGGGTGGCCTGAGCATGTGTGGCGGCCATTTTGTGGAGGCAGGCATTGTGCTTTTGCAATAGGCCTGCATTGTCTGTCTTGTATTCCTGACCTTTTCTTGTTTTTGTGAGTGGCCTGGCCATGTGGTGGCGGACATTTTGTGGTGCCAGCCACTTTGCTTTTCCATAGGCCTACAAGCTTGTGGCCTAGTTGTACAGTAGGCCCAGGGGTACTACTCATCAATTATCACGGGTGCATGGAATTTAAACAACTGTTTTTGTGTTGTGCGTTAAATTTCAACATCATGTATGGCTTTGGATGGAATTGTAAAATGTGGCCTTTACTTTTTTTTCGGGGGTAGATTTCACTTTTTGGGTGTTGTAAATAAATGTCTTTAGTTTTTATGTGTATATGTTCGTTGTTGTTGCTCCCTGATGCTGCATCCATCCCATAAGATGCACACATTTTTATTTGGGGCAAACAGGCTAGACTACATTTATGTTTTTGTTCTTTGCTATTCTTCTTCCTGAGTGTACACAGTACAAATACACCAGGATCCCTGGCCTTGTCAGTCTCTTTAATGGCTGGCTATACTGTTGTTGTTCACTGACTTCATAAAATTTAATAATTGTGACCACCCACCAGACACTAAAGTTATATATTATATTATTGATCTTTTGACTGATGTTCTTGTGGCTTTTTTGCTTTTAGGTGCACAAAAGACAGAGGAGGTGTGTCATCATCATCGACCGTTGTGGTGCCAGACCGACGTCCTGCTGCTGTACACGACGTGACGTGTGAGTGACCTGACCAGGCATCTCTGCAACTTGTGCAACTGAGTGCTGTTTTGACATCTGAAGAAGATGCCCCCAAAGAAAGCAGGTAGCAGGTCCTCCGGTACCAAGAAAGTTGCCATGGAGAAGAAGGAACAGAAGAAGAAGGAAGTGTTACTTAAGTCTGGTGTGCCTCCCAAAACCTTTTTGGAACACCAAAAATGACGCCTGCAGCAGCGGTGTCGGGGGGCCAAGCTGGGGGCAGCACCTCCACATCAGTGGGCCCAACCCACCAACCCAGGCCCAAGCAGATGAGTGTGGAAGCGGTAGCCAGCCTTATGGTGGAAAGCAGTGATGTTGATCCTGAACTAAACTTATCGCTATCTCAAAGTAGTACACAATCAACGCAGGAGGGAACACAGCAGATAAGTGGTCAACAGCCGCAACCACCGCCTGCAATAGTACCTGTTGTTCCTCCCAAAGTAGGGGCAGTTCAGGAAATTGAGCCTCATGCAGAGGAAGAAGAGGAAGCCACTCCTGTAGAAGTTCCATTGGCTTCCAAATCCCCAGCAAGGAAAAGGAGGGTTAGTACATCAAGTTCTTCACCAAGCCCCCCTTCTAATGATCTAGATGCCACTTGGAAGCCACAAACTGAGTCTGAGAGGGAAACAGGTCACAAGAGCAGGCATGGGAAAAGGAAGGTTCCAGAAAGCCTTACACTTATGGAGGTTGATGTAGAAGAGCATGAGGATGATGATGATGATGATGATGGTGAGCCAGTCATCACAAACATCACTCCCGGGCCTAAAGAGATGGAGACCAACATTTTTACACTATCCAAAATGGCTGCGAGGGATGTAGCACGCATACCTCCAACACAGGCAACACCAACACATCTCCAGCTTCCATATTTACATTAGCAAAGGGCCGGCAGCGTCCTACATCCAGCACAAGCACCACCTCAGCAGAAGTAGGTAGTGGCACTGCACAGAGTCAAATTCAACACACACCCTCCAGTTCATCTGGCATTGGAAGTGGGAGTGGCACCTCCCGCAGGAGACAAAAGTTAAGCTCCCCAGTGTGGGACTTCTTTACGGTTAGCGGAAAGGAGGAGAACATTGCTATATGCTCCGTTTGTCATACCTCTGTTAGTCGTGATAAGCTTGGTACAAACTATGGTACCGGAGGCCAAATGACCCATCTGAAAAAACACCACGCAATCCAGTGGGAGGAACACCTTAGTCGCATGAAAAAAACTGGAACCATTGCTGTTGGGCCTAAACGAGTAGAAAGTCCGCTCACGGTGGAACAGGAAGAAGAGGGAGACATTCTCTGTGCTAGTGGTACACAAAGTAGCCCTGTCCCCAGCACTGCAGTGGTAACGCCCACATCCTCAGCCACATCTCATTGGCACAAGAGTAAGAGTCAGCCTGAGACACCAAGGAGTACTGCTGGCCGAAAAAGTGCGACGTTGACCACAGGAAGGAATACCATGCAGCCTACCATTCTTAGCATGTTTAGTAGGCCGGAGGGGCAGTACGAACGCAACCACCCAATAGCACGTTTGTACAATGCGAAGCTGGCTAAAATGTTAGCACTGGACCTTCTCCCTTTTTCTTTTGTTGAATGGGTGGGTTTTCTGGAATTTGTGACAACCATCTGCCCAAAATTGAAGGTTCCCAGCCGCTACTATTTCGCCAGAGTTGCTGTTCCAGCACTACATCACGACGTGCTGGAATTGCTTGGAAAAGCCTTAAAACAGAGTGCTGTTCAGAGTATCCACCTGACAACAGACATGTGGACCAGTTGCCAAGCCACTGATTACATGTGCATCACTGCACACTGGGTCTCTTTTTCATGTGTTAAAGATAAGATATCTGCAGGTGTTGTTGACACTGCTGAGATTTTTAATGACACTCACAAACATGCAACTGTAGCAATGTTTGCTATGGAGAAATCTCATACTGCTGCAAACATTTTGGATGAGTTTAACAGCAAGGCGTTTGAGTGGCTGCGACCAAGAGGGCTTACCATTGGTTTTGTTGCTACGGACAATGGCAGTAATGTAGTTAGGGCCATGAAAGATGGTGGCTATTTCAGGGTCCCATGTTTGGCACACTGCATTAACATTGTTGTTCAAGACTTTCTGAAAAATGAAAGCAAAGTCAGCAGCTTACTGACCACATGCAGAAGAATATGCACAAATTTCAACCATTCTTTTAAAGCCCGGAAGCAGCTGAGGGTCATTCAACGTGAGCATAAAATGCCAGTCAAAGCACTCATCCAGGAGGTGCCAACACGTTGGAACTCAACGTATTACATGCTTGAGCGTCTGTTTGAGCAGGTCATACCACTTAATGCTTATGTCATGAAAAGGTCAGGGGATCCTACTGTGAAAGGCATGAGAGTTGAGATGGCCCAATGGGACTTCGTCAAATGCCTGACAGAGATGCTACTTCCTTTTGAGGTCTTCACACGTGAAGTGAACAGGGAGGACTGTACTATGGGCCAAGCTATCCCATTGTTGTACATGCTAGAGCAAGAGCTGAAGGAGGTGTCAGAAATATACGCAGGTGTGGATGACAAAGTAGACGCATATTATTTAGCAGACACCTTAGTCGCTCGCTTATCTGACAATACAAGGATTCAAAATAACATTGTGTCACATCCACATTACATTACTGCCTCAATTTTGGATCGACGTTACAAATTATTGCTGCGCAGTAATGAAGTAATTCCTTTTTCAGAAGTGGATGTTGCCCAGTACAAAACTTTGATAGCTGAGGAAGCCACTGACTTTGAAAACGAAAGGATCTTAATTAGAGGCCCGCCCCCCCAGGGCAGAAAAAGTACTGCACGGCACCCAGAGTCAAGTTCTACTTCAGAGGCCGAGAGCAGTGCGTTTGCCTCCCAGCAGTCAACAACACTGTCAGCAATAACATCAACAGCACCAACAGGATCATCAGGCACATTTAAAAAAACGGCAGGTGATTGGTTTCTACAGAAAGGGTTTTGTATGTCCATGACTGATGCAAAGGCAAAAGAGGCCAAGCAAATCGGAACACCCCTGAACATTGAGCGGATGGTTCAGGCCTATCTAGATGACACAACAGAGGTCTTCATGGAGCAAAGCCCATTGGTGTATTGGTATGGGAAAAGAAGCCAATGGCCAGTGCTCAGCAGGCTGACGATAAAGTATGTGGCTTGCCCTGTTGCAAGTGTCTATTCAGAGCGTGTTTTCAGTGCTGCTGGTGCCATTGTTACTGTCAAAAGGACCAGTCTCTTGCCCAAAAGCGTTGAGAGGTTAACCATGATCAAAATGAATCAACACTTTATACCACCGGAGTACAAAATACGTGAATCACAGCAGGAAGAGGAGAGCGGCTTCGATTACATAAGTAGTGGGTTGTTAGACCTACTTATGTCCGAACCACCAGAGTTGAGGATGAGCTCCTCTTCCATGACAACTAGCCTTTCAAATTGTTCTCCCTTCCTTTATTTGTGTGTGACTGCATATCTGTTTTTCTGGTTCAAAATCTAATCACAACAAATCCATCAACAGTCTCCTCTTTTTATTTCCCTATTGGAGTTGCACGTCTGTGCATAACTGTCCACTCCACTCCTCAGGGTCCTGCTCCATCTTCCTTACTCTCCCTAAGTACATTTCAAGCAAACTAGACATTGGATGGAGATGGAGAAAAGTACACTACATGTTGCCTCTAACAGTCCCTCCATAAGAAGTGAAACGTGACTCCAGCTATATTCCGTTTTGTTTCCAAGCCGAAAGAAACTCATCACTGACTGTCAGAAGGCTAGGCAGGCATCAGATCTGACAGCCAAAGAGAACAGCAAGACAGGTGATGAGTGATTAATATTGTGAATGATGGCATGCATTGCATTGGATGCTGGGTGACTACGAATAATTGTGCATGCCATGAAGTAGAACTATACTAGTTTATCGACAAAGTAAAAGTGACTCAGGTGTGGTGACAGTTAATGTTTCCTTGTTTAATAATAACCACATTGTACTCCTACCACTGCAGGTGCTGGCCAATATCCGTTGCAATTTTGTAATATGGAATATATTATACTTAATCAGTCACTACAGACTGAGTTGGTGTTGGAGAATACGTACCACACGGTCATCATCATGATGCTGCTGAGCATACTATCTTTGCACACAGTCAGTTGGATCGGAGAAAATTGATGGAATAACTGCGTTTCATGGGCTGACTTAAAAGGTAAACAGTTTGAACAAGAACCACAGCAGACCTAGGCTAGATGTCCGTGTAGTGGTGTGGACTGGAGTAGAGTGTAGTGGTATGAGGGACAGTGGTGCATTGATTTAGTCACTTCATTTGGAAAATGCTAGGTTGCTGCAGTGCATATGACATTTCTCTGGCTCAGTCAAAATGTAAGTAAGGGGTAGGGTGCCTGGCCTGTGCCGTGGTTCTCCTGTTCTGTGGCTGTGCTGGCTCCTGAGTCCTGTCCCGTTGTTGTTGTAGCTTAATGCTGTAGAGTAGACACTATGTATCCTATCCAAGCTGCCTCAGTCTGAAAGTGTTCTCTCCAGAGTCTTGTCTTCTCGTCTTGCACTCCACTGTAATTGAGTTTATTGTTTTAAATGCAGTAATTTTTCAATACCCCGTTTGTTTTTCCATCTACACTTACAGGCCGGCCTTTAACCTGTGCTATAGTGGGAGAAACAACTCACACTTACCTTACCAATCCGCATCAGGCAGGCAGTGGTACCCAAGATTGATGTGCGGAGTGTCCATTGAAGGGAGGACCAAGAGGAATGACGAGAATGATGCAACTCCACATTTGAACCAGGATAATACAGTAACTTTAGTATCATTCATCATTCGTCTTTCAATTTATTTGATTGCTTTTTTCTCTTCAATCATTACGACTGTGTGTTGTGGTTTGTTTGTTAATTGATCCCTACAACTATTTTTTAATTTGCTTTGCTAGCTTGAAAAATAAAAGTAAGCCCGGTACAGCATGTAATTAGGTTCGGTCTGAGCTCTGAGGGCGGCAGACAGGCAAGGCAAATTTCATATTAATAATTTCTTACCTGTACTGTCTCATTGGGTAATAGTAGTTATAGTAAGTACAACTCATTATCATTAACCATCAAGTTATCTTCCTCAGCATGCATGCATTTGCTTTTTCTCACTTTATACTTTGATTTCTTTGATAATGGATCATGGTCGTCTTACAAGATTGTGTTTTACTTTTGTTGTGTCCATTCATACTGTCTGTTTTTCTTTCTCAAACCTTTCCCAAAACCCCACTTCCCATCCATTCATCAATCCCTAACCCTCTTCCCCCGGGCTGTGTGATTTATATTGAGGTGTGATGTGATGACTACATTAAATGTACACCAACAATTGATCACACGCTTGCTGGGGCAGATGTGGTGAAAGCAACACTAATTGAATTTCAACTAAGGCAGGGCAAGGATCTTCTTCTGCTTGCCCACCCATGCTGTAGTTTAATTTGTGTTCTGTTCTACTACTCCTCCCACAGTCTCTCAGTCAAGTGACTTTCTCTTTCTTTTTTCAAATGCTATTGCCAGTGTCTACTACTACCACCACAATAATGGCATCTTCTCCGTTAATTTGGGAAACCAACCATTCAGCCATCAGTGTGCCGAACTTCATCCTCAATCACAGGTAAGATAAGTTTGGTGGGAGGTATGGACTAGGAGGAGAGACTGACAGTACTATTATGACAATTCAAAATAACTCAGTGAGGGGTACTGCATCTATCGGTTTGTGTGTTACAAAATCGGCAGATCTTTTAAATCAAACACTGGCTGTGGGCATGCAGCAGCACGGAAACAAAGTAACAAACCATGTAACTTAGATTGAATTCTGAAAACTGTAAACCCCCACAAAACATTAACATCGTATAAGTAAATAGAATAAAATTTAATATCCCCTAACAAAAATAAACTATCCCACTCTGACCTAACCCACCCCCTCCCTAACCCCAACCAATGTCCAAAACGAAACGAAAGTCCAAGATTACCAATGTCCGAACGAATCCCCAACGCCCAAAACCCACCCCCCAACGAAAGGAATTAAAAAAGGGGCAAATGACGAGGTCCTCTATTGTCGGTGGGCCTTGAGGTGTTTGTCCACCAGGATTTTTACCCGCTCCTCCAGGTTCTCTCCTAATCGGGCCATCCGGCGGAGCAGCTGGCGGCGAAATGCCCTGCAGTTACATGCAGGGTGGAGGGCAGCAGTGCTTGAAATGGAGGCGCGGTGGCGGGCGGCTGCAGGACCATGGCGCCGTGAAACTGGAGCCAGGGCCTGACTGGGGCCCGGGGCATTGGAGGAGGCTGCAGCTGCAGCCGCCTCCGCCTCCTCCTCCTCCGCCTGAGCCACCAGCCGGCGATAATGTTCGCAGATGGCCTCCAGTTTACGGCGCCGGGCCCTAGCGGCCAACTCCTTCCGAGATGGTCTTGTTGATGTGGAAGCAGTATCTATATCAAGAAAGAAAAAGAACATGTTGTAGCCAATACTCTTAGCAAAACAGAAACACTAAAATCATTCAACACATAGTGTCACAGTATCACTAGCAAGCACAGTTCATAACATTTGTGATTTGGTGGTAAGTATCTCTACTCCTACTTCCTTGGACTCTAACATTTGTGGGAGTTTCCGACATTATAAATATAATCGTACTATGTACTCCAGTACACCAGTCGTGTTGTTCTTATCTGTAGTTTAGCCCAATTACATAACCTTGTTGTAGCCGGCATGCCAGCTCAGTCAGCTAAGCTTGCACCCAAGAGAAACAGATATGAGCCACATGATGCAGACTCATGTTAGTTTTATTTACTACTACTCTCTGCAGGTGGGGAAGCTCATATTTTTGTATGACGCCTTACGGCCGGTGGCACTGGCCATACTCTGTCTGTTACATGAGGGCAAATGCACAATTTCACTTCCACCCTGCCCTGGGTACTACAAAAAGGCTTATTATTAATCTGATCCAATGATCATTGCTTATATTCAAATTATAGATGCTAATACGATACGACATTAGGTCAGTAGCGGTCGGTGGTGGGAGTGCTGCCGGGCGGTGACGTGGGAAGGTACAGGGTGGGGATAGTAAACTATGGATTAAGGACAATCACAGGTAATTAAACAATACATTAAAAAAAAAAAAATTGCACGCACTGCATCGCATTCGGCGGTGCAATGAAAATAATTTTATTTATTTTTATGTCGATTACCTGTATTTGGCCGTAATACACAGTTTACTCGCCAGCGCCACCCACCCGTCCCCTCCCCATGTCACCGCCCGCCAGCACTCCCACCACCAACCGCTACTGCAGAGGGTACTTTGCTTTCATTGATTGTGTAACCAACCATAAACAACAGATAGGCCACCCTTTGCAGGCTGGCTGACCCAATCGAAAATACATAAATAATAATAGGTAGGGAGTGGTCCCCAGAGTGGGAGGAAGGGGCTACCGCTTGATAATATATATATATATTATCTACTGGCGGTCGCCAGTAGATAGTTATAGTTAGGACCGTGTTTCCATAGGAAATCCGCAACATTCTATTTGGAATAACTTTGGCGCCGGCTGACGAATCCTCGCGAAATTTTCAAAATCGGTGGGGAGCTCCACTCCGCTCCTACCCTGAAAGTCTTGGGGGGATTCGTCAAGCGGGGGCTGAGAAAAAAGGGGGGTCCCAAAACGCATTTTCCCCATGCAATTTTCCATAGGGACCTTTAGTCCAAGGTACAGCCCGAACGGCTGAACAGAATTACTTGAAATTTGGCAAAGAGGTTGTCCTCAGGTCAGGCATGTGCCTTTTGCATATATGGTGTCAATCTGTTCAGTAGTTCCTGAGAAAATCAAAAGTAAAATCACATATATATCTGGGCGGAGCCTAACCACACATCTCATCGTGAGATCTGATTGGCTGTCAGTACTTCATCCAAGAAGTGTTGGCAGCCATCTTGGGACCAATATACATGATAGTACCTCATTAAAAAGCATTGCAGTTAATAGAAGGTTTTAAGACTTTAGTTACATTATAAATCATTTGTTGATGGTACCATACTCATTTTAGGAATTGTGGTGTTCTAAGGTGATTTTACCATGTGAAAAAGCCTTCTGCTGTGATATCACGAGCCATGTTTGAGAGAACTATTTTCTCATACTTTTCCCACAGAGGTTTGGAAGGTGATCTATAAGCTAAACTGAGAGCATATTTTCTGTAAATTCACATTATCTTTCTCAGTCATGTAAGAATGAAGTCTGACATTCTCAGTAAAACATGTACATCCAACAAGGGCAGCGACTGTCAGTTGATTCCTTTGTGTTCTACTGCAGCTTCCCAGAGTGCTCTAAAGAACAACTAGAGCGCTAACAGTCTTACTTATGACAAAAGTATGGCACACCTGAAGCCATCTTGATTGGAATAAAGTGGTAACACTTAAAACCTTTAATTTACAAAGGAACAAAATGAGGGGGTTCATTTTGCCATATAAATTATGATTAGTGCTGCAGAAAGAAAAACTAGGGCACATTTTGACTTCTGAAATCCTCTTTTATTTCATAAAATCATTCTGACATGCAGACTGAAACATGCACTTTGAATACCAGCAGCAGACTTGCCTGGTGAGCAGTAGCTTTACTACAGTGATCTAATGAGCAACTAGAGTGCTAACATTCAGAATTTATGGAAAATGTGTGACACATCTGAATGCCTTCTTGATGGAATCAACGTAAAAAACTGAAAGTATTTCCTACTGAGGAGACTGCAGTAAATGAGGAAATTAAGAAACTTCATAGCAAATAAATCTCCCAAGATGGCCACCAGAGACAAAAGAGCCCAAATATCACCCAGATGTAGCCCAAGTATAGCCCAATGACAGAATGTCCCAGAGTGTTCTTAAGAACAACTAGAGCGCTAACAGTCTTACATATGACAAAAGTATGGCACACCTGAAGCCATCTTGATTGGAATAAAGTGGTAACACTTAAAACATTTAATTTACAAAGGAACAAAATGAGGGGGTTCATTTTGCCATATAAATTATGATTAGTGCTGCAGAAAGAAAACCTAGGGCACATTTTTACTTCTGAAATCCTCTTTTATTTCATAAAAATATTCTGACATGCAGACTGAAACATGCACTTTTAATACCAGCAGCAGACTTTTGTGGTGAGCAGTAGCTTTACTACAGTGATCTAATGAGCAACTAGAGTGCTAACATTCAGAATTTATGGCAAATGTGTGACATATCTGAATACCTTCTTGATGGAATCAAAGTAAAAAACTGAAAGCATTTCCTACTGAGAAGACTGCAGTAAATGAGGGAATTAGGAAACTTCATAACAAATACATTTCCTAAAATGGCCACCAGAGACAAAAGAGCCCAAATGTAGCCCAAATATCACCCAGATGTAGCCCAAATGTAGCCCAATGACAGAAGTGTGCAAAACACTTATTTTTTGTGTATTTGCAGTTTTATATAGTGCAGACTTGTCAGGTATTGGAGTGCTTTACATGAACATTGGTTACATCACACAAGATCAAATTCATTTTGGTTGTAGACATGGGGAGATATAGGGGCATATCAACAAGGGCTTTATCTCTGCTTGTTTGGCTTTAAAAGCCAAAAAAGCAGAGATAAAACTAGCACCCTATCAACAACAGGGTGCTAACATGCAAATTCGCATGTTAGCACCCTTTTACTCTACGCTTCCCCTTGCAGCTCTAATGAGATGCAAAGGGGGCGTTCCAGAGTAAAATAATAGGAGAAATGTCGCTAAGCGACATTTCTCCTATTATCAAGAATATCGCTAACCCTGTTAGAGACAAAAAAAGCAGCGCTAACCGCAGTTAACGCTGCTTTTTTACGTCTGGTATTTTTCTGACTTAGCCATGATATCCTATGGAAGAAGGATATCATGGCTAAGTTTGTCTGTCCCTATCAACAAGCTAATGTGAGATTATCGCTGGGTTTCCAGCGATAATCTCACGTTAGCCACTTAGCACCAGGATTTTTATCGCTATTGAGATAAGCGTTGCTAATAGCACGCTATCTCAGCGATAAAAATCAGCGCTAGCCGGCGATAATTATCCGAGCGCTAAGTGCGCTCAGCGATAATTATCGCCGGTTGTTGTTGATATGCCCCTAAGTGATTTGACCAGAATCACAGAATGTTGAGCTGAAGCAGAAACTCCAACCTGGTTCCCCAGTTGCAAAGTCTGCAGCTCTGGAAGTAACACCACACCCTCTCCCCTTGGATGCAACATTTAATCAAGTGGTCAACTGGATAAAAAAACTAAGATTACAAATAATTTAAAAGTTCTTTGTCGCTATTTGAAAACTCAGAAAATATGTCCTCATTTTAGTTTTTTAGAGCACTAACCATAATTTTGATGCAAATAAGACCCTCTCATATATGTAATTTCTAAAGGAAATGCTCTAGGCATTACAGTTTTGATTACATCAAGATGACGTCAGGCATTCCACACTTTTGTAATAAATATAGAATGCTAGCAATCTAGTTGTTCATTGGGATACTGTTGAGAGGCAGAGGCCAGGGGCACAGACTCTGAAAATTGAAGGCAGGTAGGAGAGTGCAGAGGCAACAATTTGACCACACTAGGCACGCAGGAAGGGCAGTGGCAGCACAACAGACTATGGAGGGCAGTGGAAAGGGGGGCAGGGGCAACAAACCAACAATACAGGACTGGCAAGAGAGGCTGTGGCAATATAATAGACGTTTGTGGGCAGAAGGAAGAGGCAGTGGTCATACAACCATACATGCCAACAGACCCGTTTCAGCCAGGAAACGTCCAATGTTTTTAAGTTCAAATGGGCTTTACTTGATCTGTTTCCTGTCTACAATCTTCTCTTTTTCAATGTAACTCAAAGGGTAAAATCAATACCCCAGTTTTATTTAAAAATCTCCCTCTTACCAAGTTCAAAATGTTTGCAAGTATGGTACATTGGATCATGGTAGGCAGGAGGAATTGGGGTAGGGACATGGACTCAGATAACAGAGGACAGGAGGGACATTGAGAGTTGCACCAAACTGACCCTACAGGGCAGGCATCAGGGTTTGCAGCAGCACAATACACCACACAGGGCATGCGGGACGGGAGTTCAGCACAACAATCCATAGAAAGCAATAGGGAGGGGACAGGACCATGCACATCGACAACAGACAACAGAGGGGAAAGAGGCAATGGTAGCTAGCTGACCATAATGGACAGACAGGGGAGAAAGCTGCAGCATAATAGACCATAAAGGGCAGGAGGGACGGATCAGGGGCATTACAATGGAACCGGCAAGCCAGGAGGGAGGGAATAGGGGTCTGCACATGGAAACAGAGGGCTGGGGGCAAGGGGGCAGGGCAGGAGCAGCAAGATGACCATGGAGGTCAGGCAGGATGGGCACTAGAAACAAGACACACCATGGAGAGCAACAGTGAGACTATGATGGCATACACACAGACCATGGAGGGAAGGTGGGAGGGGGTCAGGAGCAGCTAGCTGAGCACACAGGGTGGGAGGGGCCATGGCAGCACAAAAGACCATGCATGGCAAGCAGGAGGGTTAGTGGCAGCACAATGGCTATGATGGCTATGATGGGCAAGAAGGAGGGTGCAGGGGCATGCACAAAGGACCATGGAGGATAGAAGGGAGGGTCAGGACCTGGGCACAGACAAGTGAGTTCAGGGGAAGGGGCCTCACAACAGACCGCACGGGGCAGGCAGGAGGAGCAGTTGCAGCACAACAGACCAGGGAGGGCAGAAGGGTGTGGCAGTAAAATGGACCATGAGGACAGGAGGAAGGGGATAGGGGCATGGCATGTGGACAGGCAGGGTGGAGGTGGCAGGGACAGGTTACAGTCATCTCACATTGCTAGGCAGGTGGTAGGGGAGTGGCAGCTCAACAGAACACTCAGAGTAGATAGGAGTGGCAGGTCCATGGAACATGGTGGTCAAAAAGGATGGAGCAGGGGCATGCACAAAGACATCGGAGGCAGGGGGAAGGAGAATAGGGGCAGCAAGCAAAGCACAGTGGCTAAGCAGGAGGTCAATGATGGGCCATAGAATTGGGCAATGGAGGGCAGGATGAGTGGACTGGTACATCATGCTAGATGCAGGGCAGTGGCAGCACATCAGACCATGCATGGCAGGAGGGAGGAGGCTAGTCCATGGATTCAGACAACAGAGGATAGGGAGGAGGTGGATGGGGCAGCAAGCTAACTGTTTATAGAAGGTGGGTATTAGGAACTTTATTGTTTTTAAAATGTATGTCTGTGCGAACCACTTAAAATATGAACAAGTATGCAGCATAATCTCACTTTTATTCAGGAAGAAGAGGACGTTTGGGACTGTGACTCCGGGCTCACTTGGCAGAAACATCCCCTGACCCTCCACCCCCATCGCAAAATGTAATGCCCGTGAAAAGGGTAGGTGGACGCAGTGTTATATAGAACATAGTCCTGAGAGCACGATTGAAAATGAAAACTAGATATAGTATATGGTATAAACTATGCACCAAAAAGTGTGATATAAGATGAACCGGGGCGTGAAATATAATATGCAATACATTGTGCGCAATGACAGATTCATTGGGGAGCGCGAGATAGCACAGGCACTAGCGCTTGCTAGGTGATATGCGCCTTGGAGTGTAATATGCACAGGGCAGTGTTGTGTAACCTAAGTAGTCTCTAAAGTTGTAATATAAAATATGTGCTGGGTAGTGTAACATTGCATATGCACTGTGACAAAGAGTAAAATAAAAAATATTACACATCCGGCGGTGGATGTGTGTTTTATTAACCGTGAGGGGGTTTCTTGCATAGTTTGGTCGAATTTTTGTCGAATCCCCTTTGAATGGCTTGGTGTGCATGTGTATTAAATGTGCCCGTCAATAGCTACCCATGTTTGTATAAATAAACGACAAGGGTGTCTACTTGGAGAGTACCCACCAGCGGGGGCACCGAGATTAGGCACGGTAGGGTGTCAGACATGTCAGAGCTTCACTAGCGGTATGAATACATTCTACGTGGATTCATTGTATGCATAGTCGCCTTTTAATGAATATCACGCAAATCGTCATGGTGATAGGTACATACGGTTTGTCCAGCATGTCCTAGGTGTTTCTATAAATATATATTTAAAAAAATAAATAAAAAACAAAGGCCGGCCCCGGGGGATGGGGTCCCCGGGGCCATAAGTGGCCTGAGGAGGGGGGCAACACAGCCCCCCTCCTAAAGAATAATTTTTTTTAAAAAAAGGCCCTGACCTGGGGGTTGGGGTCCCCGGGGCCGATTAAGGCCTTGGGAGGGCCAAATTAATTTTTTTCAACAAAAAAAATTAGTGTGCAGGCCCTGGGGGATGGGGTCCCCAGGGCTAATAAATTAGAAAAAGAAAGGGGGCCACACAGCCCTCCTTAAAAATAAATAAATAAAAGACCGGCATCGCGCCGGAGGCCACATCCCCTCCTTGCAGCACTCTGCAAACGCGCCCCCTGGCCAGTTGTAAGTTGAGGAATTAATTCCCCTTCAATACTGAGGGTCCCTGAGGGCCAACTAGCCCAACAGGTATCTCCAGTATGCGCCAGGGAGCTGCTTTGCAGACAGGTGTTCTGAGGCCACGTCCCTTTTTACACCTCCATGCAACGCAGCTCTGTGGCGCTTACTGGAGGTACCTAGTGGGCTAGTTTGACCCTAGGGACCCTTAGGATTCAAGGGGACTTAATCTCTCAACTCAGAATGCCCACAGGCCCTGTGGCGCGTTTTTAAGTCGGGGAAATAATTCCCTTTCAATCCTGAGGGACCCTGGGGTCCAACTAGACCACCAGGTGCTTCCAGTAAGCACCACTGCTCTGCGTTGCAGAGAGGTGGTGCAGGCCGTGCCACTTTTTACACCTCTCTGCAACGCAGCTCTGTGGCGCTTACTGGTGGTCTAGTTGGACCCTAGGGACCCTCAGGATTCAAGGGGACTTAATCTCCCAACTTAAAACGGCTACAGGGCGTGTTTACACAGTGGGGATGGGAGGGGACGGGGCATGAGGTGACGTGTTCAAACACACCCTGTGGTGTGTTTTAAGAGGTAGTGTTAATCCCCTGCCCTATTATATACTAGGGGCTTACGGAGGAGGTCATTCTAATCACAGGGGGACCCCAACACATAGTGTGCCCTAGTGTATGTAGGTGTTTTCACTGTATTCTGAGTGTCTTAACATAGCACTGGCTCTAGGACTGGTTAGTCAGACTCAGTTACCACCAGTATCCGTCTGAAAAAGTTGAGGGTACAGGATGATTTTGCAACAAGGCTTGTTTCTGCTCTTCTGTTTTGTTCTTTCTGCACGTTATACTTCTTCCTGCACTTTCCTTCGTCTTTGAGGACTTCTGTTGCTTCTTTCTGCATTTCTTTTTTTTCTTTCTGTGCGTTTTTCCTTCTTTCTTCACATGTCCTATCTCTGTAGGCATAGCTAGAAATTAGCATTTAAAAAACCTTTGAAATTCACTGAAAAAAACATAGGTTTCAGGCACGTTATAGCTAGGAATTAGCATTAAAAAAACCTTAGAAATTCACTGAAAAAACCATAGGTTTCAGGGGCGTTATAGTTAGCTGGACTTTTCACTCGTACAAAACCATAGAAATTCCCCCGTTATAGTTAGTTCAGCTAACTATAACTTGCGCGCCCGCAATGCACTGCTGATGACGTCACATATTACATCACTCATGACATGGTCAGTGACATCACTCATGACATCACTGATGACATCATCCTTGTGATAGAGTGGCAGACCTCCTCTCCCCCTGATATAACCTTTGATACACACATTCAAAAATAGAAATTAAAATTTTCAAAACAATGGACATACCAATACCAGTTACAACAACCTATTCAGTAATTGTAAGATACACATCCACATCCACTCATTCACCAACAGTCCTATACAGTCACTCATACATGTACTCACTCATCATATGTACTCATACACCTATACATCCTGTTACACAACGCCACTCATCCATAAAGTTACTCACACACATAGTCACTCATGCTAATAAAGAATCAAACATCCATTTTACCTGCATATACAGTTATACACACACCACCACACTTACTTCTACAGAAACTTACACATACTTAGTCTTTTTAACAATCACTTATAGACACACATACTTATTCATACAGGAACTCTTTCAATCTCTCACTCTCACATATACTCACTTATATACACCAATAGTCACATATACTAGTTTAAAACATATGTAGTTACTCATAGAGACACTATTGAGACAGTCATTCACTCACTAATACACCCATGCACACACTCATCCACCCATACATTCCTACACACATGCTGTCTTCAACACATACAAACAGTGAGTCACTCATTCATGCACCTATGCACTACGTAATAACCCCACCGAACCATACAGACATCAGACACTTATACTGATACTCAAAAAACCAACTAATAACCTATATAGACACTCATGTAGCTACTCACCAACCCATGCAGCCACTTATACACAAAGTGAGAGACTGATACAGATATTTACATATTTAAACATTACTTACTAAGCCATGTATTCACTAAGATACACTTAATCAGTCAGTTATACAATCAATTTTTCAAAAACAAATCATCCATTTAGACACTTATATACCCATTTATTCTTCCATCGACCTTGAGATATACATATATAAAACATATGTAATTTTCAAAAATACACACATTCACTGGATGATGTCATCAGTGATGTCATGAGTGATGTCATTTGAGATGTCATCAGTGATGTCATGAGTGATGTCACTGACCATGTCATGAGTGATGTAATATGTGACGTCATCAGCAGTGCATTGCGGGCGCGCGAGTTATAGTTAGCTGAACTAACTATAACGGGGGAATTTCTATGGTTTTGTACAAGTGAAAAGTCCAGCTAACTATAACGCCCCTGAAACCTATGGTTTTTTCAGTGAATATATATAAACCAAGAGAAGGGTTTACCAAATGCACCAAGTGCAAAGCCTGTAGCTTTGGGAAAAATACACAGATATACACATTGGGGCTATCTAAGCGCATGAAAAAGATCAAAGGACATTTCACATGCAAGACTGATTTTGCAGTCTACGTCCTTCAATGCCCATGTGGCTTGAGGTACGTGGGCAGCACGATCCACCCAGTCCACAAAAGAGTGCTACAACATCTTAGAGCAATACGGAATGGGGATAATTCTTACCCCATTGCGAGACATTTTGAGGCATACCACAATAAGAATCCACAAGGCTTTGTGTATTTTGTAATAGATTGTATTCCTCCAAACCAACATGGAGGCAATAGAGAGAAAACGCTACGTAAATTAGAGTCCTGCTACATTTTAGAGCTAAACACACGATCCCCGTCTGGATTGAATATCGAAGAAGATTTAATCACACATTTATAATTCGATTGTTGATAGCTTTTTAAGATATAACAGATTACCAAGCAGGCAACTTCTCTGCCTCGTTTTTAAGTTTGCATAATAATTTTTATTTTCTTATTTTTTTGGATTTTCTTGCATTTCTTTGGTATCAGGGACACATTGATAATTAACTAAGCAGTAAACCTTTGATTATTTTCCACTATCAGCCCACTGGGGCCATAGATAATGAACTTGTTGTGTAGCGTGAGTATGTTTTTCAATGTGAATTTGCTAAATGATATTTTCAATGGAACTTTCTGCCCACTGGGGCTCAATTGAGATCGACACTGTAGAGGGGTAATTCGTTTTCCTCATGTGTATATATAATGTTTTGGGAAAATTAATTTATCCCCTGAAACAAATTAGCCATGATTTGATAATTTTGAAATGGCCGTTATTTCCTGTGCAAACTAAGTATTGTTTTGTGGGCTATTCTGTACTATTGTAGTACGACTTAGTACTTCTCCAGGTCTTAATATATTCATTTATATTGTTTTGGTATCATGAAAGGCATTTTACTTGCGGTAATCTCACCATGTAACCAGGTGTTCAATATTGAGATAACTTTGTATATTGTAATGGTGCCACGCTACCTATGTGTTTGAAAAAAACCAAAAAAACTACAAGTCTTTCTTTTAATACACTATGTGAGTAGTTTCAGTCATGTGACATGATGTAAACACTGCATTTAAAAATGGCTAATCAAACGGGCAAGCCGTTGGTGAACAAGCCTGCTAGACAGGCGAAACGCGTCCTACCAGTCGAGTTCAATAAAGTTTTCTTGGCCAGAACACGGCGTCGTCATCCTTGTGCTACGAGGAGTTTTGCTATTTTACACGGACCGTGCTGGGGTGGTCCGCTCCGATGACGCACCCTCCGTTCAGGAGTGCGGTGGCAGTTACCTAAGCTTGGAGGAATTATATATATATATATATATATATATATATATATATATATATATATATATATATATATATATATATATATATATATATATGTATGGCGTGCTTGCAAACTACTGCAAGTCTACTGTATTCTTCTGATAATACTACCTATATTCCCCTATGCTTTGCTACTGTTGCGCAGTTTCTTTTACATTTTCTTCAAAGTAAGAATCTCCAGTGACACTTTCCACCTATACTGTCTATTGATGATGATAGTAGTAGTAGTACATCCAGGCATACATCCATTAAAGTAAACGTGTATCCTTCTTTTTTATATATCTCATACTTAGTTGGTTTCACCAACAACCACCCATGCTTCCGCTCCTTCCTTGCTTGCCTTGGCTTTGAGAACCAAACAACGCTGATTCTTGCTATTTAGCACTATCCACCCATACTGTGTCGCCCACCCAGGCAGGCATTCTCTTTCACCTTCCACCTTCCACCCATCCTTCAACAACCCATGCATCTGATCTGATTACTATCAGCCACCTATGCATGCTTCCAACAACATATCCTTCTCTGCCAGTCAGTCATATTATTTATCTCGCCCGTCCTTCCACCCTTAGTTCTTTCCCTCTTTGTTCAAAACATCCATCAAGGTCATCTGATCTGAGTTTGTCTTCTCCATAAAACCTTCACAGCTGATTTTGGAGTCAAATACAAGAGCAACCAAAATCAAAAAGTGTCCTCTGGGAGTAAGCAAAACGGTCAAATACAAGAGGCCATTGGTTACTCAACTCACGCTGCTAATGCTAAGTGGAGGGTGTCTTCTTCAACCGTTGTATAGTGTTCACTACAACTTAATAAGTCGCACAGTACAGTGAAATAGTGAACACACTTCCATCTAGTAGTAATGTCAAGAAGTAATGAATATATAACTTACCGGGAGCGAGCCGGCCACTGCTGCTCGCTCCCCCCGTCTCTCCTGCAGGTGCCGCCAGTTCTCCTGCCCCCTCCGGAATGGCCGCATCGCCGCTGGCCCCGCCGGCACTGGTGGATGGTAGTGTGCCTAGAAAAACAACACAAATTTTTAGATGCCTGGAAACCTCCCCCTATTTTAAGTGTTCACTAGGAACATTGAAAAAAAAGTTAATACAACATACATCAGCACTAGACAGTAAGTACAGTCAGTAGACAGACACTAGTAGTGATATGGTTCCTAGGGTCATCTAGTCCTACTCTACTCTTTTGCAAGTTAGCCTGAGCCATGTGTAACCCTTTTAGATTCATCATGTCGACTACTACTCTTTTGGCGCATATTTAATTATACCTGCCAGCTTATTCACATGTGCAGTAGATGCCTTTGAGGCCACTTGACTGTTGCGTACAAGTGAAGAGGTCGAAAAACAACCTACTTATTGAGTTTGTTTAGTCCATATTGCTTAGCCATCACATACATGTTACACTTTTTGCCATGACTGCAAAATGCTTGCATTCACCAGTATACTATCTAACGGCTAACGCGCAGCATTTTTCTCAAATAATAGGCGGAAGATTCCCTTCTACAAACCAGAGATTTACAGAGCATATTGGATGCAAAATGATGTAACCAGTATTTCTACGTTCTACGGTGAGGGGTCTTCCAGGATTCAAAAGATTTTGGCTCGTGTTCTTGTTGTAGTGCACATGTAAATGTTTACTGTTTTAATGTTAGGCTTATTGCTGGCTTATTGACTATGGCTGTAGTAAATTAAAATTCATATTAACGATGTACAGAGTTTGATACTTGTTTCAAATAAACCTTTTGAACTTACACATAGACACACATTTGGTGTGGTGGGGTGGACTTACACAAGTGAGTGAGCAAAATGGTGTTATTAATTATTATGTTCTGGTGTGTCTGTCTCAATCATCATCAACATTGTGTATCTTCTTCGTGGGGGAGTCGGGAGTGGGACCCTAATGTGAGACACTATAGCTAGTCGGTCAGGGGATCGTGGGTTCTTCGGACTGAGGTGTGATCAGTAATTTCCAACTTCCCATCAGCAACATCCTATTTTGTTGTGCATAGTTTTGTATGTGGCTCTGCAGAATCACTAGACAATAGTAGTATCATGTACTATCCGATCAAAAATACTAGTCAAATATCTGGTTGGCCATTTTGTTTGTGGTAATTCTCAAAGCCTCAACATTTGAGAAGACTTGAAGAGGACAACCCAAAGGACAGGACACAGTGGCTAGAGCTATTGGTCAATCAGAGTTTTATTATTCCAAAGAAAACCTTCTATGAAGAGTGGGCAACTGTGCAAGCTTCGCTACAGACAGAGTAATAATAGTAATAGTAGTAGTAGTAGTAGTAGTAGTAGTACAGAGAGTCATAGCAGAGGCAGTTAGAAGCAACTTAGTTAGAGGCGGGGATAAACAGAATTTGGAAACAGATAGTCAAGGTCAAAGAAGTAAGCTTTTGTAAAAAATAGAATTAGAATGTGGAACCATAATTTATAGTTCGGAAAAAAAAGATGCAGTAAAAGTTAGGGAAATATAAATGTCAATATAACCACTTGAGGACTTACTGGGGCCAGCAGCAGAAGCCTCGGTAGAGGAGCGGTCCTGTGGTTCCCCCGCCGACTCCGACCCCGTCTTGTTGCCCCTGGGTGGTGCTGATGATCATGTAAAATATAATAAAGAAAGACAAACTTTAAGGAGTGCTGTGAAACAAATAATAAATTATTTTGAAAAATAAGTCAAACATAATTTTAGGAAACAACAATTGCAATAAAATTGACCTATCTAATCAGATGGATCGACTACTGTCTTCTTCCTGCATTCACGGATTGTCTACTTATTTATGAACACTCCAGTGTTCCATAATCATTCTGATTACAATACGAAGCTTAGTAAGTACCACCTGACCTACACCACCTATTCCAGACGGGCCAATTGTTCACTAAGTCTGCATTTCCATTTTTTTCAGCCATCAAATGCATAGATGAGATGGAGGACACATGCATACATTAGTGCATACATACAACAAATTGTGGGTTGGTTGCATGATTTTGATCTAGTTCTGCTACTGACTGACCATGCTAAGCCTACCACTCACTAAACAAAGTACAAAAAGTTCGACGGAGGACTGGGGTAAGCAGCAATCAGTGACAGAGGAGGCGTCACGCAGACCGCATAAAACAATTATTAACTAATACTAACAAACTAAACCTAGTATCCAATATCCATCCACCACTATTTCACAGTAGGACAATTGAAGGACTAGAGTCTCTCTAGCAAATCGCATTACCTAACTTCAGTTTTGTAAAATAAACTTACATAATCAGCATCAGCAGCACAAGCTAGCGCAAACTAACTTGCAAACAAGTAAGAGTACCACCGAGCACCTGGGTCCTTAGCTTAAATCAAAGAACATTTTGCTTTTTGGAACGTAATTTACCAGCAACGCTTGGCACGCAGCAGTAATCTTGTTGTTCATCAAATTTAATATACACAATCAGTTACTCACCAAGCCCGATGACCTCGACACCTAGCATGTCCAACAGGTCCTGCTCCCGGTCCAGGATGTCGGACCACCTGTGGGCTAGCTGATTGTGGGTGCGCCGGACCCCAGACCACCGGAACACGGCCCTGCGTACCTTCGCCCACCGACGGTGCTGCTCCTGGGTAGCGTACCCGGAGCCGGGCCTGCCGCCTGCTGCCAAGGTCAAGGGGAGGAGGCGCTGGATGAAAAAAACAAGGGCGACCACCTCCTCCTCCACAAACAGTTGCCGGGCCTGCACCCCTGCAGGACACATTCTGCCGCAAGGCAGGCGGCCCTTCTCTACTCCTGCAGGTCCCTTGCCCTTGGCACTCAGACTTGGTGTTCCCTTGGCCATGGTTCGGGGGTGGGTGGGAGGCGGAAAAGAAAAGTTAGAAGGGGAAAAAAAAGTTAGGGGGAAGAAGATAGAAATAACTTTATAAAAGTAACAAAAACACAGTAAAAGTGGAAATAAAATGCAAAATATAAACTTAGGCAAAGAGAGAGGTAGATAATAACTAAAAAAGTCAGAAAAAATGCTTTAAAGACAAAGGATTGCAAAGATAAAGGGTAGATACAAAAGTAGGCCCAGAACCATAGCATAGAGTGAAAAACAAGATGGCCGCGCCCATTCGCGACCGCGTGGGTAAGTTCGCGTGATATTTCTCGCGAACATGCACTATTCTTCGCGAACAAGTAAAATGCGCTCCCGAACACGTCAATGCACATCGCGAACACGCTATCCGCGACCCGGAACAGGAAATAGGCATCGCGAACGGGCGCCCCAAGCAACTATGCAAGCTCGCGAAGCTACGCGAAGGTCGCGTAGTGCAAGTACATCTTCGAGAAGCTTCGCGAAGCGCGGCTACGCGAACTACACCCAGGGTTAAAAAGGACCACCTTAACAGTTTTGGGTTTTCTCCTTTCATCTGCAATAACGATCTGACAGGCATGTGGTCAGTTTCAACTGTGACGTGAGCCCCAAACAAGTAGGGTCTTAGCTTCTTTAGGGACCAAACGACAGCAAAGGCTTCCCTCTCAATGGCTTCCAATGCTGCTCTCTGGGAAGGAGTCACCTGCTAATAAAGGTAACTGGTTGATCTTGACCCTGGATATTCAGCTGTCACAGTACTGTCCCAATTCTATGCTCTGAAGCATCAGTTTAGACAACAAACTTGTTACTAAAGTCAGGTGCTTCGGAAAAGGTGCCGGGCACATAGCTTCCCGAAGGGTGTCAAAGGCCTTTTGACATAAGTCAGTCTACATGACTTTCCTCAGCTGTATCCTGGAGGTTAGCACTGGTAAAGGCTCTACTATAGTACTATAACCTTTTATAAATCTTCTATAGTACCCAGTCAGACCTAAAAAGGCTCTGATTTGGGTCTGAGTCTTGGAGCCTCCCAGGCCAGAATTGTACCGATGTTGAGTTGGGGAGATTATACATGGTCTCCACCTACTTGGTGGCCCAAGTACATTACAGACCCTTGTCCTATCTGGCACTCACGTGCCTTGATAGTCAGGATTAAAGCATTTCCTTGAGGTGAACCAGGTGATCTTCTCAGGTGGGACTAAAGACAGTTATATCATCCAGATATGTTGCACTCAAGTTTTCCAAGCCTGAAGGTACTTTATTCACCAATCTGTGGAAGGTGGCAAATACATTTTTCAAACCAAAGGACTTCACTTTAAATTGAAAGTGGGCTTCTGGGGTTAAAAAGGCAGAGCTATCCTTTGTTCCAGGTGTGAGGGATATCTGCCAATAACACAATGGCAGAAGGTACTCAGATATTTGGCAGCCCCAACCTATCAATTAGCTCATCAGCTCTGGTAAGGGGGTGAGAATCAGTCTCTGTGGCTGTATGTAGTCCTTTGTAATCCACACAGAATCTTAACTCATGTTTACCACATTTTGAATTGGGGTTGGGCACCAGAACCATTGAGCTGGTACAATGAATAATAAAGGGCTTAATCACCCCTAACTCTAGCATTTTGGCAAGCTCTGCTTTAATGCTAGCCTTAACCTGGCCTGACAGTCTGTAAAGCTTGCTTTTGACAGGTGAACTGTCACCTGTGCCCACATCATGTGTGTACCATGTTGTCAAAGCTAGGGTCAATGAGACTAATTCATCAAACTGCCCAAGCAAGTTGCAGCAGTCTCCTTGTTGCTAACTACTTCAAGTAGTAGAGGACTACTCCCTCCACTGAACCATATTTGACATTTGTTAACATCAGGTCTAGGTGAGTTTCACTCTCTTCCTCTTCTCTACCATCTCTCACCATGAACATTTTAATGTCAGCTCTGCCATGATGTAACTTGAGCCTATTCACATTGCCGGGCCTGTGGGGTTGCCTTAGAGTACTTATGTCCACAAAGTATGTGACTTCTCCTTCTGTTCCAAGACACGGTAAGGACCAGTCCATTTATCTTGGAGTGTTCTGGATTCTAAAGGCTCTAACACCCAAACCAATTGTCCAGCCTGGTATTCTTTTTTTGAAAAACAAAACAAACACCGGGCACAGTGTATATTACCTTAGAATGGCATCTTAACTCTAGACTAAATTGATATATCTATACTGAAAACACAAATACTAATAAACAATAAGTATAGATTGTTTATTATTTTCTTTTTAATATTCTTATATCTTTTTTATAGAAAATGTTTTTTAAATAAATAGTGAATAGACAAAGATAAATAAATGTACTTTCTGAATAATATTCTATGAACCACATATATTCTCTTCCTTAGACAGAAAATACATTTAAAATGATTTCATGACATTATATTTCAGATAACACAATTATCATAATGTCAATTCATTTGTACACACATCATTTTGTCTTTTTTCAATTTTCTATTTTAGTCAAAGGAAGTATATAATAATAAAAACCCATGAATCACAGATAGCTAAATGCACAGAGACTGGCGGCTTGTTGACAAACAACGCGTTTCGGCTAGGCCTTCGTCAGGACTCCGTCACTGTGGTTTACTAAACAAAAAAAATATATATGTAAACATGATTATAGTCTACAGTTTACATGCCCATTTCAATAATTAAAACCAAGTAATAAAACCAAAGGTACCCATTTAGTAAAAATGGTCCAGTCTAAGGTTTCTATCCTCGAGTCAGGCTAAAACACCAACAATGTATGACAACTACATATGGTTAAACATTGAATTTACAGCATAAACCATAATTCAATTTGCATGCTGACAGTGTAAAGATAGAAAACAGTATCAAAACCAGGAAATTCTCAAGAAGTCAATAGTTTATGTTATCAGTGATTAGAACCAAACGTCCCAGCATCAGAACATAGAGAAAATTAAAGTGGGTGCATATTTCCTGATCTACTTAAAATGCCCTCATATACTTAGAAAGTTATCTTGATAGATAAAATGTTATATTGCTCAAGCCTACCTCGTGGGTGTCTGAATGACAATATCCTCGAGCATATTGGGATGTAAAATAACTCTATCTTGGATATGCAATAGCTGTGTTGATAAGACAAGAAAGGCAATATTATAACCTCATAATATACTTTTAGGCTCTAAATGGCAATATAATCTCATACAGAGTCTGCCTTATTTGTTAATAAATACTTTATAATAACATATTCTTTTCTGGCCACTATATAGGGTTATTATTAATATTCCAGCTGACAATGCACCTTCTGGGGGGGGGCTATCCAGTGAGTTTGCAACCTGGATAGCAATACAATAAAGGAAATAATAAATGAAAGAATAAATGACTATCTGCTCTGCAAGGAAGATACTGGAGATATGTATCTCAACAGGTGTGTCTAATTACAGAATATTATATTACATTCTGTGCCCCATACCAAGGGATCCTTAGACAATAGACCGTGTGTTTACCTTTCCACAGGTATTCTACCTCTTCTATTGGAATGCATACTCCATTTCAGTATGTCCTGGATTGCATCAAGCGAGGATTACCTAAGAGGTTGAACAAGTATGTATGCAATCCATGAATCAACAGGACCCACTTACTTTTCAAGATGTTACATAATATATCATGTCACTAAAGGTGTCCACTAACCTTATGGTTCTGGGTAGGAATGATCAATCTCGCAAATGAGGTTTGAGCCGGGAGACGGCACGCTGTTTACTTGCACTTTCCAAATTTGCATAGTTCCACAACGTAAAGGTATTATTGCTGATATATTTTTAAGACTTGTAAATTTTAAAATACATTTTTACTGGGCTTTTAACTTTGGGCAGGAACTGTTGCTAATTGCACTTTACTCACCGGAGTCTCCAGGAGCTTCCACTCGGTGGCAGGGGCGGGGGCCGCCATCTTGGGGGAATCGCGGTTGGCGGTGTAGTTTCTTTGGCCCTGACTATATTTAAACACCACATGATCCAAGCGCTCAGCGCTGCATCTCCTGAGGCTTGAGCCGGGAGACGGCACGCTGTTTACTTGCACTTTCCAAATTTGCATATTTCCACAACGTAAAGGTATTATTGCTGCTATATTTTTAAGACTTGTAAATTTTAAAATACATTTTTACTGGGCTTTTAACTTTGGGCAGGAACTGTTGCTAGTTGCACTTTACTCACCGTAGTCTCCAGGAGCTTCCACTCGGTGGCAGGGGCGGGGGCCGCCATCTTGGGGGAATCGCGGTTGGCGGTGTAGCTTCTTTTGCCCTGACTATATTTAAATACCACATGATCCAAGCGCGCAGCGCTACATCTCCTGAGGCTTGAGCCGGGTGACGGCACGCTGTTTACTTGCACTTTCCAAACTTGCATATTTCCACAACGTAAAGGTATTATTGCTGCTATATTTTTAAGACTTGTAAATTTTAAAATACATTTTTACTGGGCTTTTAACTTTGGGCAGGAACTGTTGCTAGTTGCACTTTACTCACCGTAGTCTCCAGGAGCTTCCACTCGGTGGCAGGGGCGGGGGCCACCATCTTGGGGGAATCGCGGTTGGCGGTGTAGCTTCTTTGGCCCTGACTATATTTAAACACCACATGATCCAAGCACGCAGCGCCCGTCCGCGTTCAAACTGCGCTCAGCGCTGGAACCCCTGGAGGTATGAGTACAGGCATGAAACCCTCTTTTACTCATTCTAGTGAACAACTACTGGGTTTAAACAGACACACAAGTACACTTGGTTGTGTCTGTTTGGATCCTAGTATAATGTCTGGATCAACAATAAAGATCTACACGGGGTGTGAAACAGCCCTTTCAGAGCTAGATATCACATATCCAGCCAGGGAATTCTTTAGGATGGGTTTGAGTAAAAAGGTTGTTCCGGCTTTTAATTGCGTTCTTTTAAACGCACGCTCTCTGGTGAAACATAGCATTGAATGTGCATCTTTAATAGAGGGCAATAATGTTCAAATTGTCTTTATAACGGAAACATGGACTGATGAGGCTTCCCCTGATCTTGTGAAGGTAACCCCTCCTGGATTCATATGCTATACTGCTAATAGACCTCTTAAAAAAGGTAGAGGATTGGCAGTTATTTATCATGGCTCCATCAAAGCTAGTTTCAATATAATGCTTCATCCCTTGTATGAAGCGCTATCCTTCTCTCTCAGCCTCTCTGATCATTATATGTTCAGGGGAATTCTAGTGTATAGACCTCCCGGTCCTAGGAATCCGTTCCTAGCTGAGGTTGGCAGACTTCTGGAAGCCGGCTTGACCCTTGACTCGTACACTATATTGGAAGATTTTAACTTCTATCTAGAGGATGATGCAGATAAAGATACGCTAAATCTTTTAGATCTAATGAATAGTGTTGAGTTAAAGCAACTAGTGAAGGGACCCACGCATTTGGCTGGGCACACGTTCAATGGGATTTTTTCAAATTCCCTATCCCTCTCTGTTGGAAATGTTTTACCACTCCCCTGGTCCGATCACGCAGCAATTATGTTTGAACTGACCATTCATGGAGGTCGGGGTAGGGATCCCCTCTAGGACAGCAAAGGAGATTAGAGCTTGGAATAGGATAGGAGAGAGAGAACTCACTGAGTTGCTATTTTTGACTCGGGCTTCTCTGCCCGTGGAGGTGGAGGAGGCTTCGGTTGCCTACACTACTTGGTTAGAGGATGCTTGTCATATTCTAGCTCCTAAAAAAGTAATAATTCCAAAGAGGATACAGCCCACGGCCCCTTGGTATTCTCAGAAACTAAAGACTCAAAAATTGAAATGCAAAAAATTGGAATGTTCCTGGAGGAAGGACTATCATTCAACTAATAGAGCTTTATACAAACAAGGCCTCCTACAATATAAACAGATGCTTTTTAATACTAAATGCTAGTTTTTCACTGGACAGACTAAACTAGCCAGTAAATCCTCGAAGGAATTATAGAAAGTTGTTACTAGGCTCGCTCACCCACCACCGGCTATAATCTCAACCAGCCAGGTTCTCTGTGAAGAAATGGCCACGTTCTTTCAATCTAAAGTGGAAGCCATTTATAGCACTTTTAAGGACCATGCTGGTAGTCCGTTAGGGGACTTGGCCCATGATGTTGAGGTAGGACCTGGATCAAACTTTACCATGGATAGTTTTCCTCCAATAATCTACCCGGATACTTTTAAGCTTCTTTTATCTGCTAGATCAGGCTCAACCTATGTCCAGTAGCAATTGCAAAAAAGGCTTATGAACCAATAGCTGGGACGCTTACTACTCTTTTTAATGCTATGTTCGTAGAAGGGCTCTTCCCTAAATTGTGGAAAACTGCGTCTGTCCTGCCACTCTTAAAAAAACCTAGCCTAGATAGTAAAGACTCAAGCAGCTTTCGCCCCATTTCACGCCTACCTTTGCCTTCTAAATTGGTGGAAAAATATATGAACACTACTTTGAGTTCTTACTTATGGTAAGCTAAGGTTCTGAATCCCACCCAGTTTGAGTTTAGAGAGGGTCACAGTACTGAAACCGCCCTCCTTAAATCCACGGAAGAGATTAGGAAAATGCTGGACCAGGGAGGAATGGCGGTGTTGATCTTGCTTGATCTCTCCGCTGCCTTTGACACGGTCCATCATAGGGTTCTGATGGATCGTCTATGGGGTTGCGGAGTGAGAGATAAAGCTTGGTCTCTCCTTAAATCCTTCCTCTCAGACAGATGCCAGACTGTCTCATTAGGTGAGTTTGTTTCCAAACCTTTCTCTCTTCCTTGTGGGGTGCCTCAGGGGTCTTCCCTGATCCCTACGCTTTTTAATATATACGTCTCCTCCTTGACCTTCTTGATTGAATCCTTCGGCTTTGGCTTAACATCATACACCGATGACACTCAAATTGTCATCTCTCTGCAACCAGGTCAGGAGGAGGCAACGGGTGAGAGGCTTCACGACTGTATGGGGGCAGTGGGAGACTGGCTGTTGCATAACTGTCTAAAATTGAATGCTGGCAAAACAGAAGAGATTCGGTTTGGGAACAATGTTAATCTCTGGACCACTGGTTGGTGGCCTGAGGCCATGGGTACTCTCCCAGTACCCTCCAGGAAAGTTAAGAATCTGGGGGTGGTGCTCGATTAACACCTTGACATGCGTGACAAGTAAATGCCTTGGTCTCTGCTACCTCTTACACTCTCAGGACCATGAGGAAATTTTTTGCCCCTTTTGCCGGCTGACTGCAAGCGGACAGTGGTCTCGGCCTTGATTATGTCAAGACTTGACTATTGCAATAGCATCTACTTAAATAGTCATGAGCGCAGCTTACAAAAACTTCAGATGCTCCAGAATGCAGCTGCCCGGTTGCTTACGGGGGCTCCGAAATTTGCTTCCATCTCGAGTTCAATAAAAAAACTTTGCTGGCTGCCAGTAAAAAAACGAATACTTTTTAAATCACTCTGCTTGGTTTTTCGAGCTCTTCACGATATAGGCCCATTCTATCTGAAGCAACACTTTCAATGGTATGTGCCTGGAAGATCTCTATGCTCATTAGGAGCTAAACTCATTGTAGTGCCCACCTCTAAGAGAGTTAGATGGGGAAGCAGAAGCTTTTCCGTTGGGGCAGCCAAGGCCTGGAATAAAGTTCCTGTTGGCTTAAGAAACTGCAATGATTTATTTGCTTTCAGGAAGGCGCTTAAAACATGGTTGTTTTAATTCTCTCTGGCCAAACCTTAGGAGGACTGTAGCAAGCGCCGGGACACCTTTGGGTAGCTGTGCGCTATATACGTTTTTCTAACATAATATAACAATATGGATCAGGCTGAATTCACTTTATAAATTACCAACGTCAGACAATGCTAAATTGGAAGAGAAGATGGAACAAAAAAAAGGGGGGGGGGAATATTTAAGGCCACATGATTGAAGGACCATTATTTCTAAGCTGCTCTTTATGAACATCACGATAATGATGTGAACCTCCTTACTACAAAGCGGCCTACTGTAGATTGATATACGCTCTCATGTCTCATACTACTTATACAACATTACCGGGTTCGATCATAGGACTAATAAGGTAATTCTGATGTATCTAAATACTTGTAAATAGAAGTATAATTTTCTACAACCCCTGGTGTCTATCCTATTCTGCCCCCATGTTAGTAATAATGTCTACGCAAAATTAAATGGCTCGAGAAGCATCTTTGTCAATAACTTAACAGTTTAACCATGCTGAGCATCTCCTATTCCCTCTACGCCACATACCATCAATCTGACTATACGTAAAGTTATTAAAACTGGAGGGGCCCTACGGGCTATATCTAAGATGGAACTAATATTAGAGCAAACGATAATTGAGCATTTGAATATCGTATCAGTGTTATGCTCTGTAGCATTGCTAACTATCGCTAATTCAGAATATAATTTCTAATCCGGCAGAGCCATTACAAGGCGCATTAATCCCATAGTTGCTTCTCGTAATTTACCTTGGTCATATGTCTTCCATGCTCTGTGATGCTCCAACAACCAAACAAGGTGAACTGAGCGTGATGCTACTTATGCTTCCGCCCTTACTTGTGTCTCATGAATGATGTCATCAACGCGAGCCGTACTACATCAGATAGACTAACCCGATACGCCAGCGCCATATTGAACTTCCTTCGCCGTCTTAAATAACGTAGTGCTGATGTCTAGATACATCAACATGAATGTGCAATGCAGGTTTTGTGTCTATATGTGATTAATGCGGAGATACCCCCTCTAGGATTATGCAAATGTATTATCAATCCAAGTTAATCTTTCACATGGTCTAAGGTCCTATAGTATCTAATACTGTTGTTTCAGTGTCTATATGATGATGATTGTGGAAACTGCCAAACAGGTTATAGAACAACTGGCAGCAGAGATTTGGGATTTAGAAAATAAGGTTAAGGCCTCAGGTGTAGTAGAAGAGTCCCAAAAAAAGTTGGAAGACATAGAAAGAGATCTGCATTCATACACAGAATATTTAACTAAACGTAATTTAGAGAAATTGAAAAAAGATGTGCGTTTCTTTAGTAAGGAAACAGCCTACCCGTGTCTATTAGATAACTATTACAGTCAATCAGAGGGAGTACAATATGACCAAACTGCTAATAGGCAATATGGATATGGTAGGAAAGTCACCACTTTTGCCGATACATCGAACTCAGATAATGAAGGACAGTCTGGTAGCTATGAATCTAGAGGCAATGGATATAATACAAGGAGGCAGCAGGTTACATTTCCTCATCACCCAGGGAAACTATTGTGGCTTCAGTGTGACCCCTGAAATCCCCAGAGCCGACTTTCACCCCGCCCTCTACACTGGCAATTTCCTTAGAACTATCACCAGTGGGTTATTTTGTTGTGCATGTAGGATCTCCCTTCTTGAAACTGACTGTCTACAGTCAAAGCACACCTCAGCATTTGATAGGTCAGAGTTCTGTCCCTGATACCGCTCCCCATTTGGAATTAGAGTATGGCCTTCGCTTCCCCACCTTGAACATCTTTTGGGGCCGCTTTAGGTTTCTAACTCTTTTTAAAATTGCTTCCATCCTTTCCCTGAAGGAGGGCTCATCCCACCTTTTTGCTGTCCCTTCCTTTGGACTTCTTGGGTACGCTAGTACTCACCCACTCATCAGCTACAATCCCCAGATGGATAGAGCAAGATAGCTTAGACTCTACCAGATGCTGGTGTATATTCTCAGAGGTACAATTTCTAAGAATGTGTTCTTTCACCACTAAATTGTATAAGTACTCATAGGTATCAACCTTGTTACCCTTAATCATGCTCTCAAGTGATTTCACAGAGGAATCTACAAAAACTACCCATGTATGTTTTGCTCCCTTTTGTATGTTCCTAAACATTTGTCTATACTCCTCAAGGGTAAGACCAAAGAACTCAGTGAGTGCCTATTTTGTGTGGGTGTAAGGTTGTGCCCCCTTATCTTCAAGTGTAAGCAATCTATCTCTGCTTACTGGAGGTGTCAGTTCCTATAATAAGGACCCCCGGTAGTGATCTTGAGTGTGGGCAGGGTAGTCAAGTCGATTCCCCTACTCTCCATCTTTGAAGACTTTTTGTAGAAAAAAACTTTAATCTACTGAGACTTTTCTCCTACAGAACTTATTCATTGTCTGGTACAACCTAACACAAGTTCTGGATCCCACCATTGGCCACAAATGTGAGGATCTGGGTGTTCTATAGGGGTGGGCGGTAAAGTCCAATCCACCGGTGGAGTTCAAAGAGTTTTGCCACACCTCACTGCAGTGGAGTTCAGAGTTCAGCAAAAATACTGCCAACTGCTGCATTGGGGAAGTTACCAGCATCACCATCCCTAGAAATCCATTGGGCTCTACTTGCCCAGATCTGGATCCTGCTGACTATGGAATGCAATTATTTTTGTATTTTCAAAACAATTTTTATAGGCCAAAGGTTAATCTTTGAAGTACGAAGCATAACTGAGAGTATTTTACATCTTGCGATTGGTGAAATCCGTGCCCTCCATGTTGTGAGAAGGGGGGCATTTCGGAGGAACATACCTGGCGGACGGACGCTCTGCTGCGCACCTCTGCATACCTGGGGAGTGGAAGCGCTGTGGTCTCCCTCGCCGCCATTTCTCTTGTTGGCCGCCGTGTGGGGGGACTACAGCCCCCAGAGTTCCAAGCGCCACCTCCCGCTTCCGCTTCCTGCGCGCCCGGAGGCGCTTAAAACTGCGAGGCTCCCTCGGTGGAGCGGGGGGCATTTCGGAGGAACATACCTGGCGGACGGACGCTCTGCTGCGCACCTCTGCATACCTGGGGAGTGGAAGCGCTGTGGTCTCCCTCGCCGCCATTTCTCTTGCTGGCCGCCGTGTGGGGGGACTACAGCCCCCAGAGTTCCAAGCGCCACCTCCCGCTTCCGCTTCCTGCGTGCCCGGAGGCGCTTAAAACTGCGAGGCTCCCTCAGTGGAGCGGGGGGCATTTCGGAGGAACATACCTGGCGGACCGACGCTCTGCTGCTCACCTCTGCATACCTGGGGAGTGGAAGCGCTGTGGTCTCCCTCGCCGCCATTTCTCTTGCTGGCCGCCATGTGGGGGGACTACAGCCCCCAGAGTTCCAAGCGCCACCTCCCGCTTACGCTTCCTGCGCGCCCGGAGGCGCTTAAAACTGCGAGGCTCCCTCCACATTGCGGGACGCGCGCGGGCGGCGCCGGGCTAAGCCCGGGCAAAGGGCGGGCCCTCTGTGGCCCTCAGAGGCCAGAAGAGACTGGGCTGGGCCAGAGACGCTGTTTATGAACATATTTGGTATATACAGCACCGGGTGTGACATTTAGTAGGTTGCCAAGACTTGGCTATTGTTTTAAAGTTATTATTTTTTTAATATAGTATAAATAGAAGACGGGGAAAACGTTATAACAATTCAATAAGCTTTAGAAGGGGCTGTGCCTGTTTATAACATGTCGAGATCTAAGCCCCCTTCTGGGCCACGCACTATGGATAATTATTTGGTCGAGAAGGTTAGTAAGATAAACTCTGAAAGGCGACAGTCGCTAGGGAAAATTAGTACCCCGCAATGAGAGAGCCCTGTAAGGGGTTCATCAGCGTCTAGTATAGAGGATGCGAACAATCATTCTGACATTATTATTCCGGAAGTGGTAGAGATGGTAGAGATGGGACAGCTCGAGTCTGAACAAACCACCCCCAATGAGTTAGGAACAGGAGACTGTCCTGATATGGTAGAACAATGTTTACCGACTCCGAAAGCACGGGCAGTTAGAACTTGTAGGAAATTCCCTATTAAGAAGGGGGCATTGCGTAGTGTGCGGAAACGAGCAGCCTCACCAGATAAAGTCCCTGAAACGAATGAAATGAGTAAATCTAAAAAGGTTGGAGTAGAGGATGATATAGTAACTGACCTAGAGGAGATTATTGGTTTAAAGATTAGAGGCATTATAGATCCTTTGGTTTCAAAAATTGAGGAATTAACAAAAGAGGTTGTTAGATTGGGTGGTTTGCTTAGTAAGGCCTTGGACAAACCAGGAGAGGTGTCTACTGTCACTACTTTTACAGCTGCTGTAACTGACACAACTAGCAATCAATGTAAGCAGTATGTACAGGGAGACCCTTCTAAGGAAGCCAAAGGAAATAAAGGGAATGATAGTGTTAACCCCATAACCCCCCAAAGGAGCATGCACTTAAGCAGCAAGGCTTTGCCTGCCATAGATAATATAAATGGATGGGAGGAAACTAACAAAAAGTATGCTATTAATCTCCCACCTGAGTGTGCTCCTTATGTGGTGGTACTAACAAATGTACCGCAGCTTGATAATAGGGGTCAATAAGAAACCCACGATTCCTTAAAAAATAAATGTCTATCCTGGCTAAATAGACAGTGTGGTTTCCCATTGAATTTCTCTGATAATGTTTTGACTACCAGGAGAGTTAATTGGATAGGGAGTGCTAGGAAAAGCTCAAAGGGGGACTGTGTAATCATAAATTTCAAACATCCACAGCATGTTACTACTGTCCTCCTAAGAGCTGCATCTCTCCCAATTTCCGATAGCAATGTATGCGCCCGAGCACTAGGTTACTTTTATAATCACCTTAATGCCAACCGAAGGGACAATACTAGAATCTCTACTTACCCGCCCACCTCTAAACCTTATTTTGATATCCCCACACAGAATAGATTTCATGCACTTAGCTCCCTGGACTCTAATGATTGACGCATTCAAGAGACGGAGATATGTTTAGAAAGGGAAGAGGGTCCCGATAGGGATGAACATATGTACGACTGTGTACCTGAAATAACATCTATGGGCTCAGGATATGCGCCTAATCAGAACGAGGCAGAGAATATTCACGAGGGAAGTGTGAATATATGCGATATGGGCCAAACAAGTGGGGCTGGCAATGTGGAGGGAAATGTCCGAGGCTCTGCTATTGGGATTACCGCCAGAATAGGTACATGTTCCAGACTGGTGTGCTGGAATGTAGCTGGACTGAAATCTAAAAGCAGAGACCCTGGCTGGGAAACTTTTATTAATAGGTACGATATTTTATGTTTCCAGGAAACCTGGTGCAAAAGTAATATTGACTATGAGGGATTTGTTTCATATAATTTACCAGCATATGGAGAGGGTCCGGGAAGAGCTAAGGGGGGCTTACTCACCCTTGTATCGGTCCACCGCCAAATGCTGGTGATAAAATATGTGCCGGTGGGTGATCTAGTACAGATGATCTGGATTCGTGAAGGCAAAAGCCGTAACATCCTTCTGATCAATTATTATAACAATATTTTTGATAGCACCAGGGGTAGAATAATAACCGATTTGGCCAATGCTATTGATACCCTAAGTCTGGATTCCAATGTAGTATTTGATATTATCTGGTGTGGGGATTTTAATACCTCATTATGTGAATTATTATCTACAAAGGCCTGTGGGGTTACGAATAATGCCGGATGGGAGGTCCCACACTTTGGTCACGATATGTATGGGGAAAATGTGAATGCATTAATAGGGTGCCTTGACCTGGAAATTATGGATTGCTGTAGGGACAGTAATGGTTCACCTGTCCCCACATTCAGGAATTGGCGCTCTAAATCCGTGATTGATCATGTGTTGGTATCTTCTAGTATTGTCGACTGTTTTGCCCCACTGGAAATGGAAATAATGGACACTAGTGATCATAACTGTATTATTGTGACCATGACTCTATGGGAGGAGAATGATAGAGAGATAGGGACTACAGTTGAAAATATCGAAGCCCACCGGGCTAATGGGGTAAGGTTGAGGTGGATAGGCGCAAAAGCATCCGAACTGACTGCATCCATTATTATGAAGAATTTAGCAGACATTGTTTTTATTTTAGAAAATAGATTGGATCATGAGCGGGTCTTATCTAGTTTTATAGGAATCAACAATGCCATTAACGCAAAGTTCACAAGTGGTAGCAGGGGTGGTACAAAACCTGGTTTTGTTTGGTTTGATAAAACCTGCTCTGCTGCTCTGACTGATCTTAAGCAGGCCTTAGCAATAAGGCCTAGGGATAAAAACTTAGTAACAAATCTGAGGCTAGAATATAAAAATGCCATTAAAGCTAGGAAGATGGTTCTACAGCATCAGGCCTGGGATTCTCTTAACCAAGCGGCAGAATTCTCTAATGCCACGTTATTTTGGGCAACAGTCAACTCCCCATTCCTTAAGGAGACAAATACACCTGAGTTAACAGCAAATGTCTCCTGTGAAGGTTGGGTCACCCATTTTTCAACTATCTTTGATTCTGGTAAAAATATTAATGTTGGATCAGATAGATGGCCTATATTACCACTTGAAATCACTGTGGAAGAAGTTGAAAGGGGGATAAGGGCAAGTAAGGGAGGAAAGGCCCAAGGCCCGGACGGGGTTCCAAGTGATGTGTACAAGGAAGTACCGGAAGTATGGGGCCCCTTGTTGGCTGCTGTTTTCAATGCCGCGGTTTGTACAGATCCTCCGCCGACCTGGGAGGAGTCTATTATTGTACCAATATACAAGAAAGGATCCAGGTCTGATGCTAAAAACTACCGACCAGTTTCACTACTGGATGCTTCCATAAAAGTTATGAGCAGGATTATGCTGGTAAGATTGGAAGAATGGGCAGAACAGGATGGAATTTTGGCAGATAGCCAATATGGTTTTAGGAAAGGCAGGGGTACGCTCGATCAATGCATTAATTTAGAATTATTGATCGGGACGTATAGTGAAGCCAAACCTGGCCATATATACTTGTGCTTTGCTGATTTAAGCAGCGCTTTCGACATGGTTGACCACTCTATTTTGTGGTCAACCCTGTTGAAATTGGGTGCGCCAGAGGGCATAATTTATTTTCTTGCCAGAATGTACGAGAGATTAAAAACATGTGTACGTTTCGGTAGGAAGGGAGAATGTACCCCGAACTTTAGCGTAAAACGAGGTATAAGGCAGGGTTGTGTTTTAGCTCCTCTTTTATTTATTTTATTTATAAATGGTATTGATGCAATTTTAAAGGAAGTACATGCAGATGCTCCCCTGATCAATGGTGTTTCAGTACCGGTGTTACTATACGCCGATGATGCTGTGTTGTTGTCAAGAACTCCGATAGGGCTGCAACGATTGATGGATAGCTTTGCCTCCTTTATTAACGACAAAAAATTAGTCATTAACAAAAGTAAAACGTACACTATGATCTGTGGCCCAAAAAAATCTAAACATGCAGTGAAAGGGTTTTTTATTGACAAGTCAAAAGTACAGCAAGTGGACAAATTCTGTTATTTAGGTATAACTTTTTCTAATAACAAAAAGTGGACACATGAATTTAATAACATACGCAATAAAATGGCTAGAAATGCCCATGGAATTTTTAGATTTGCTCAGAAAATTGGGGATCGTAGGACCAGAGATATGATAAAAATTTATCAGGCTAGATGTGTATTAATTGCATTGTATGGGGCAGGAATCTGGGGTTATTGCTGCGCATATGAATTGCAATTGGAAGAGAATTTTTTTCTTAAAAAACTTTTATGTTTACCCACATCGGCCTCTAATGCTCTGTCATCAGGAACTATCTGTGAACTACCTACTTGACCTTTTGTCACTTAGACCTCTGATGGTTTGGCGGTCTATTTGGTTGAATGAGGAGAAGTCCTTTACCAGGTCTATCATCCAGGATTGTTTGCGATTATATAAAGCCATAGCAATACCCTGGATCAAATACATTATTGTGTGTTTTTCAGATATTTTTAACCTGAATATTGTAACTGATCCGAACGCTGTTTTACTGATCCCCAAGGTTGAGTTAAAAAGGGTCTTCCTAGCTTTTGTTGAGAGGAAGAGAACTGTTATTGCTGGTACTTTGTCCACTGTTATGTTTTATAACAGATATTTGGCTATGGATGGATTTCCTGTCTATTTAACCCTTGTCACCAGGCCGACACATACATTTGTGCTGACCAGACTGAGATTTGGAATAGTGCACCACTTGGTGGCCCATCCGATAATGAAAAAACATCCATTAGGACCTTGTAGATGTGACGGGATTTCCAAGCAGAGTACAATGCATTTTTTATTATTCTGTAAGCTGTACTCTAATTTTCGTATTGCCCTGCTAAAACCCATGTTTGTTAAATACGGAACACGTACGGTTGAGCACGCAATGAAATTGATTTTTAACTTACAATCTGCGGATATTTGTTTTTATACTGCTACTTTTTTAAACAAATGCATCAATTCTAGGAAAAGCATGTGTTTTTAGATGCTGAAATGTAATTTTTAAATGTGTAACTGAATTCATTGTTTTAACTAATCATAGTGTTTTTTAAATGTATGATTCTGTCTGCTATAAGTCGTTCATATTTTGTATATTTTGATTTTGTGATTGTGTATGCTTTTATGGTCATTAATTTGTACCGAATAAAGCTGAATTGAATTGAATTGAATTGACAGAGCAGTGTTGGTGGGGAGTGATGGTTGCTCTTCTGATTCACTTAGCTGGATCCTCCCTGTTGGCTGAGCTCATGATGGTGTATGCAGTGTCGCTGCAAGCAGCCCGGTGCTGGAATCAGAGCTGTTCCGGGAGCTCAGGCTGAGCTTAGGGCTGAGACAGCCTCAGAGGATTCCTGCTGCCATGCCAGCCATGATGGTCACCACCAGGTCATTTTGCCCCAGCAGTGCTTGTCAAACAATGCACCCTTCAGCAGAGACCTTATGTCTTCACACTGTGTTATTGCTGTTATTCTTTCTGGGACCTTTGTCACACGGATGACGTTGAACTGAGTGTGTTTACTTGCTTACAGCAGGCTGGGCTCCCTATCCACTGGTGGTTCTACAGTGGTCTTTGCACTCTCCTAGGGGCACATGATTTTGCAGAAGACATTTGCCTATAATAATGTGTGTGTGCCTGTGTTTACGCAAGAAGCTGCAATGTAGCATATTTTAGTAATATGGCCCTGTATCATTAGGCTTGTGCATAGGACAGCAAGGAATGGGTACAGCAGTGGGCAGAATAAGCTCGGGGGAGGTAGTATCAGACAATAAATGAAAGATGTCCAGCCAAGGTAGCCGCATTTTGACAGCCACATTCTCTCACACTTCTAGGAGGGCTAGTGAAGAAGATAAGACGTGACTACTGCAGAAAGTTCAACCACAAAAAGTGATGAGTTTGTGTCCTGCATCACACAGATCACGAGGAACCCTGGGGCTCTTCTTGACCTCTGCAAAAAAGTGAGGTCTTCCAGCCCCCAGTTGGGAGAAGCACTGGTCCGTTATGATTGAAACAGACGGCGTGCTCCCTCAGCAGAGCCTGGGAGTCTAGTGAATCCGGAGAGGGCAGGGTTTGTTCTTTAGTAAACACCATTAGCAAATCCTCAACTAACATTCAATAATGAAATAAGACACCAGGCAAGACTTGAAAATGTCAACAATCATGCCATGTCTCTCCAAACAACGTGAGCTTGATTCATTATGGAATGCGGATGCTAGTGAAGTCAGCCGAGGTTAGGGTGCCCCTGCTATGTAGTGCTGGCAGCGCCTCTACCCCATTAATGTATAGGATCCCATGTTAGTGTGGGGCATTTGATGTATATGACCCCTGAAGAGGTCAGGATACTTCATTATGGAATGCTGGTGCTGTCTTTGTCCCTCTGATTTGTCCGACCGCAACCGAAGGCAGGGTGCCCCACTATACTATGGAACATGGCTATTAGATTTGGGGTTTTATGTAACTCTGCAGAATTCTGCAGTGTAAAACCTCACAAGTATCACCTACTTCTTGTGTACTATATAATACGTCTGTGCTCCCTCATTGGAGTACACTCACAGACACCGTTTTGGGTCCAGTCAGTATTGTTTACAAAACCTTAAGCTCAACCCTGGGTAGCTGTGGCTGCGAGCAGTAAGGTCTGCCAATGGAAATTGGTGTACGGAATTTACCAGCACCAAACAACAAAATAGGGAAATCACACACCAATAAAAAGACACAACAGTCTCTATAAATAGGCATATTCTTATGAATTTCTAGAGACTTTGATCATTAAAATCCACTGGGGGGCACTGGAGAAACAAATTTAGAGCTTTTTATCATGTTTAAATGCAACCACAAACAAACAATGGAAAACATGAATTTTGAAAACTTTTGAAAATTTTGTAAAAGTTAGTAAGAGTACTCCCGCCTGACTTGAGCGACCAAATCCAGCAGCAATAAGATCTAGGGGGCCTGAAAGGATACTTTGGAAAGTTACCTGGGCACTAGAGTGTTTTTGAAACAAGTTACAATCTTTGCAGGACAACCACCATATAAGTCAATGGAGTGCTCCTGATGCTTAGGGATACAGACAAAGATGCTCAAAAGAATGGTCTGGTTGTAGTGCAGTCAACAGGGGTTTCTTTTGGTGGTTTCCCAGTCCACAGGTGATGTGGGACGACTTTGGCAACAGAGATCGGGGTTCCTTGAAGTCTTCTACTTTGCAGTAGCTGGACAGTCGATGCTGCACTACTGGTCATGCACCACCGCAGATGCAAACTCTTTGGTGGGGGTTGAAATCCCTTGGGAATGAAAAATCCACCTTTAGACTGCACTCCTGGAAACACCAGACTTGGGTACATGTTTTGACTATTTCTGATTTGTCCTCTGTTGTGCCCGGCAACGGGAAGTGGCAAAACATCTGCAGTGACTAGCACTTTGTCCGTTCGGGCTCTTTCAGCTCATATTTTCCTGGAGTTGGTTACAGGAGATCAGCAGACTGATCCTCAAATTCACTGGTCTTGGTGAAGCTGCAAAATGGATTTTTCTTGTGGCCAGGAGCCGCAGTCACAGATCCAGTCTCGCTAGCCCAAAAGTGCAGCAGGTGCCGTCCTCTAGATGATGCGCCTCTTTTTGCGTGGTACAAGGGCAGCAGGGAAGTCCTTCTTCAGACCTCTCTTCTTCTATGTGAACAAAGGGGCAGGGTGCCAAGGATGACCTACTTATCCCCGGAAAGTGCACCAAGGGGCGACACAGTCACTAGTGAGTGGGCTACTGGGTCCCCCCCACTCTACTGACAAAGTTCCTGTGATGTGTGGCATCTGGCTATCCCAGAGTGCCCCATTCTTGCCCCCTTCAAGATGGCATGACCCTTCTTCGGTCGTCAAGAGTAAGGGTAGTCCACTCAAGAAGTGTGGCTACCAGTTGGTTACATGCCCTCAGAAAAAAAACTGTTTGGACACAGGTTTCCCTCCCTTAGCTTTGTGTCTTAATTGCAGGAACAAGAGGCATCCTGCTAAGGAATGCTGTCACAGATGGCTCTTCAAAGGTGGCCTCACCTTTGAAGCCTACCTTTGGGCTTACACCCGGGGTAGCCTTCCTGGGAGAGGAGGTGACACCTCGCACTGCATCAATTACCTTTGTTCCTGGGCCTGCGAGTCGGTCACACGTCTCCCCAGGCAGTCAGCAACCAATCTATGTGCCAGCGCCTTTGTGAGGTCACTGTAATAGCAGGGATGCAGAGTGGCACTTTCTAAAAGTTGCCTAATATTAATAAGTACTTCAAATCTGGCTTTGGTATCAGTTTTTTTTTGTTTTGGCACAGTTTTATATAGCACAAACTTGACCCAAATTTGAATCTGGTATCAGAGCGCTTTACAATGCACCAGTTAAGTTACATGAGGACACACATTCATTTTTGTTAGGCACGGGGAAATTAAGTGATTTGCCCAGAATCTCAGGATGTTTTAACGTCATTACCGAGACTCGAACCCAGTTCCCCAGGTCCGAGGTCGAGCGTCCTAGCCGTTAGGCCAACTCCTCTCCCCTAAGGTTGGATGTAATGTCCCAATTAATTAGATACCTTGCTTCACCTTGTTAGGTGGTTCCATTCAGGAGTTAGACGGTTTGTAGTGCCAACCATTTAACCGTGTGTTAGCCAATGGGGCTCCTAACCTTTCCACAGCAAAACAACAATTTGGAAGTGTTGCTGCTAAGGCATACAGAAAATCATAAGTCGTGCTCAGTATCATATAGCTCCCTGCCATATGACTCTTCTACAGTCCTTCCTTAGGGAAGACTTACATACATCACTGAAGGGACGCGGTGGCTTTGCCATTAAGTGTAACGGCTAAGTCAAACTGGCAGTGTCACACACTGTCCTGTCAGTCTGCAGGGGCAGGCTGTTGTCCATTTTGTCTCAGTCAAACTCAGGGTGGCGCAATCAATGCTGCAGCCTTAGGTGAACACTTTGTCTTACATGTCCTGGGATACATATAAGTAAGTCAGTACTTGCCACCTGGGTATAGCCAACTCAACATAACTTTGTATAGGGTTAGAACACTGCCACTAAGGTCTTGTTAGCAGGCTTCAGTGCACTCTCAAAGTTAGAAAACCAGCAGAATCAGTCCAAAAATGTGGGGGTGAACATGCAAAAAGAAGCATTTACTTACATCTACCTTAGCCAGTCCCCGTCCTCACTGCTCAGGTTCTGAAAATGTTCTTATTTTTACAGGGACATCCCTGACTCTGATGTACCATTCATTCTATCTCTTTGCACCAGTCCATATCCCTGGCTAATTCCTCTATCATTGGAACCATGGGGATACCTCATTTCTTTGTGGTATCTTTTGAATTGTGAGACCTTGGTTTACAAGGGTTCCCTAGTATCAAGGTAGGCCTTGGTACCCATATTCACTGGGGCATGTTCTACGCTCACATCTACGAGCTTCCTCTGTTGCTGAATCCAAATACTCACACATCTCTCTCCAATAGCTTTCTATCAAGGGACATTTCTATGACTTATGAAAGAATGTGACCACTTGCCCATAGACATCAATTTTCTGTCTATATATAGGACCCAGGTTGTCTGAATAATATGTTTCTGTGTCTGTGGAGATCAAATTGGAAGGTAGTTCAAATTGTCATACTCCACTGCTGGGTGATTGGGAGGCGTATCATTTGTTTCCAGTAGCCCAGTGGAAACAGCTGGAACATCATCTAATAGATGACATTCCTTAGATGTTTTCATATATGCCGAATAGGTCTTTCAGCACTGCCAGAGTTTCATGTCAGTTGGCTATGTATAACAGGATGTTATCTGCGTAAAACAGTAAAAAGTTGGAACACAGTGGCCTCAGCCACACGTGTTCAGACTACGCAAGCGCTACCACGCTTGCCTTAACCACACATATGCATGGATAAGGCAGCATGCGGTCTAGCTGCTGGCTGCTGCTCAGTGGAACTCAGAAGCAGGAAGAACTCGTATGAGGAAGAGAAGGACTTGGTGAGGTAAGTGGGGCTGGGGAAGAGTTTTGGTGGGTGGGGCATAGTTTGTATGGGTTGTGGATAGTTTTCAGGGTTGTGGGTTGGGATAGTTTTCAGGGTTGGGGTTGGGGTAGCAGTTTTCAGGGATGCAGGTCAGGGTAGTTTTCAGGGATGGGAGTTGGGGTAGCTTTTAGGGATGGGGTTGGGGCAGTTTTTAGGGCATGGGGTGTCGGTAGTTTTTTTAATTAGGGTTTTTGGGTGTTAGGCCTAAGGACAGTGGGGGAGTCAGGTAGTTTTAGGGACCGTGTGGGGGCTGTGGCAGTGTATGTAAACGGGCAGGGATTTAGGACTCAGGGCTAGGGAAGAAGAATGGGTATTTGGGGTACTTTTTAGGGCTTAAGGGCAGGCAGGGTCTTTTTTAGAGCTAAGGGGGGGTCAGGGTAGTTTTTTATATTAGGGATTTAGGACTAAGGGCAGTGGAAGGGTTTGGGTAGTTATAAGAAGAGCACAGGGGGAGGTAGGGGGTCAGGAAAGGTTTTGCTCCTCAGTATGGGGGCAGGTAGGGGATATGTAGCTTAGGGTGGGGGAGGGGGATCAGAGTAGTGGCAACCTTAGCCACGAATACCCCTTTACCATTCGTCGGTCGAGCTGCGTGGTAGAGACAGGCATGGTTTAGCCATGCGTGCCTCTATCATACAACCGAGTAGAACGAGAAAATTTCTTCGCATTACTGTGCCACTTACCATCCTGTGACCTGCGAGCCTTTGCATACTTACTCTGCTAGGAGTTTGATCATCATTACTGCTAATATTGAGGACAAAAAACCTCCTTGTCTGAATGAATAAATATATTTATTCATTTATTATTTAATAATCATAAAAGTACATATAACAATTATAAGCATAAAAACTCAGATAATACATAACAGATGTAATCTCAAAAAAGAGTTAAATAAACTTTAAAACCAAACAACCTTGATAAATTAATTAAAAACATGCAATACAGTCTTTTACGTCCAGTTTTTGCTGACTCTTTTTGGTTAGCCTGAGGATTCTGAACACTTTACCACTGCTAACCAGTGCTGAAATGTATGCGCATATTTGATTTACTTGTAACTCTCTAGTAAAGGGGTGTAACATATGCCCAGGTTCTGAAAGTCAAATGCTACTAGTGGGCCTGCCACCTAGATAAGTAGCATTTCAAACCTGTCTCAGGTCTGGCATTGTGAATTGCAGTGCCGTTGTGTGGAGTTTGCTGTCACTTCGATTTGGCAAATAAAAGTATTTGCCAAGCTTCAAACTCCCCTTTTATTTCATATACGGACCCTAAGGACGTCCCTAATGCTGAAGGTCTATCTAGGTTTTTCTGCCTTAGTGACAAGAACTCCCAAGAGGTTGGGTAGATCTCTCCACTTTCAGCTGGAAAGACACGTGCTAGGGTGGTTTTTCCCCAGACTTTTTAACTTTTCCATCCTGTTTTTGCAGTTTTTTTGGTTGGCCTTAGGACTCTGAGCACTTTACTGCTGCTAACCACTGCTAAAGTGCATGTGCATCTCCCCTAAACATGGTGACATTGGTGTATTCCGGATTGGCATATTTGATATACTAGTAAGTCCCTGAATAGTGCTATAGCATATACACAGGGCCTTTAATTCAAATGGCACTAGTGGGCCTGCAGAACTAATTGTGCCCCTCCCACATACGTAGCCTTTCAGTTCTGTTGCAGGCCTGCCATGCAGTGCCTGTGTGAGCAGTTTACTGCCACTTCAACTTGGGATTTAAAACTACTTGCCAAGTCTCAAGCTCCCCTTTTATTACATATAAGTCACCCATAAAGTAGGCCCTAAGTAACCCTAAGGACAATGTGCCATGTAAGTAAAAGGTAGGGCATTTGTTTTTAATCTTTGCATGTCCTGTTAGTGAGAAACAGACTACTTCGTGTTTCACTACTGTGAGGTCTATTCCTCTCATAGGCTAGCATTAGGTATTCCATAATACACTTTTAAGCTGTAATTGCTGATCAGAGAAGAGTAGCTTTTTCATGTTTCATATCTTTGGAATGGTAATGATAAATTCTCCTTACTGATAAAGTTGGATTTAACATTACTGTTTTAGAAATGCCCCTTTTAGAAAGTGAACATTTCGCTGCACTTACTGCCCTGTGTGCCTGAAAGTCTGTCTACAATACATGTTTGGGGTGGGTGACAGCTACACTTTGTGTATTCCCTTTAGACAGCCACAACACAGAAAGGATAGGTGTGTCTGAGTAACCATCTACATGCATATGCACTCCGTTTGCCTTGCCTGGGCAGGATGGAAGTGAGGGGCTAACACTTCACTTGAGTGAGCTGTTTCCTGTCCCCGCACAAAGGACTGATTACCCCCACAGATAAGCGGGCAGACAGGACTGGGTTGAAAGGGAGCCTTGTGCGCGGAGAGCTGCTTTAAACTCACAACCCCACATCAAAGGCACTACTGAACTTGTAACTGAAAATCTGCCTGAAGAACTGCTGAGCTGCTTCAAGGTCTCAACTGGACTGCTGATCTGGAAGGCCTGCTTTTCTGTCCGTTGCCCTGCTACTTGCTGCTTTCTGACTTTGCTGAAGGAGAGCTGCACTCTGCCTTCATTCCAAGTGATCTCCAAGTGCTTGTTGGCTTCCCTCCTGATGCTTGAGACTTAGGGATTTCAAAGTCACTACCCATGCTCCTGTGACTGGCTCATGTCATACGATTCATACTTTCTCAGTAAAACTGTTCATCTGTTGGACAACATAAATGTCAAAACTGTGCAAGACTGAATCCACGCACACTGTCAGGATACATTGGCCTTAGATCTGGCTAGCTTACAGTGCACCATCTGTACCCCCAACCTAGCAAGGGAATAGGTGGCATGTGCAACCTCAGAACATGACAACCCTCACTCCCCGCGGAAATTTTGGAAACAGATCTAGGACCCTTTAGTTTGATAACTCATGCATGCGCAAATATAGATACAAGAAATACTTGAATTAGCATTTCAATATTTATTGAAGCAATAGGATTCTTGTGTAAAATATGTGTGCTGTAATAATCAATTAACCCCTTCCCCGCTCATGACGGAACCGTTCCGTCATGAGCCACGGTTGCCGTGTGCTCATGACGGAACGGTTCCGTCATGACACGACCGTTGGCGGCCGCTCCGCCTACGCGGCGCTGTTTCCCCGCCTGTGCGGGGGGACAACGCAAATGGGCGGAGTCATGACGGAACCGTTCCGTCATGAGCACAGCTCAACCGTGGCTCATGACAGAGCGGCTCCGTCATGAGCACAGGCCCACCGCGCTGCCCCCCTGCCCCCCCCAGCGCTGCAGCGGAATGTCCGCAGCAGCGAAGGGGTTAAAGGAACCAAAACAGAGTAATCAGCATCACAAGAATAATAAAGAAGATAAACAAGTCCACCATGGTGCTGTTAAAGAGAATATATGCTTGCATATACGTATAGTGATAGTTATGCTCCTATATAGTGCTCCCTATCATATGGTGCCTAGGGTGGGTGAATCAGCCAGAATCCCTGTAGGGTGATCTAACTCCCCAGTTATCTGTGGGTATGTTTCATCTGGGAGGTCGTCTTGGTGTAGGACAGGGTACAATCCTTCTCAGGAGGTAAACAGAATTCAGCTGGGCTGGAAATCCGGCATGGGGTGACTTCAACAGTATCAGCAAAATGCTCCTCGCCCTAGGAAAATGAGTGATGTCATTTATATAACAAAATTCACCTATATTGCCATGCCGAAGTCCCAGTCAAGCTGTCATTTGTTATTCTATCCTGACAAAGCTGTCGCAGAGCAAACAATAATAAACAATATCATTTTGTGGAGTGATCTTTAGATTTTGTACAAAATGTTCAAGGCCCTAATAATATATGTATGAAGATGTGTAAATGTAAGCAATGATATTTAAGCTATTTCATGGAACATTATCTCAACGAGCATGCAAGCGAATGTGTGTCAAATGTCAATGTTAAAGAAAAGATGTTAACTTCAGACTTGTACATTTAAAATGGTGGTGTTTCTGCCTGGGCCTAATGTGATACCATGACTCTTACTGGAGGTGGCACAGATACTTGCAACACGGATTTCGATGCAACTTATGTCTGCAACGCATGTAGCAGAAATGGTTCAACGAACCTGTCGCATGAGTAAAATTGGCGCATTGCATCGGAACCAGAGCTTTGCGTCCAGAGATCGACGCATCGGACAGAGTAACACCACCGCTGCAGCTTGGTGAGATGAATGCATCCCTTTGACAGCCTGGCACAAAATCGGCACATCACGCAACACTGACTCCGGCACACATCTTTGGAACTGGCGCATCATCTTCAGTGCATGAAGAAGATCAAAACATCCTGCTGTTTGCAACCATGAAAGGTACTTTGTTCATCAGGCCTGCAAGGATGCTGTAGCCGGCCGGCACTCCATCGTGGTCAGCCCAAACTTTGACTTTGCTCTGTTCCAGCGCAACCTAAAGTAACCTTTATAGCGCAACTTGTTTCTAAGCCCTTTACTGCATTAATTACTTTAAAATTCAATATTGCAGTTTCTATAAATTGGATTTTTGTCATTTTGGTCTTGTTTTGTACTGAATATAAACTTTATGTTACAAAACCTGTGTGGAGTCTTTTTGTGGTGTATTTATTGTTTGGCTGTGCACGTGTGTCACACAAACACTTTACACATTGCCTCTTCAGATACGCCTGATTGATCTGTGCCAAGCAACCAGAGGGTGAGCACAGGTTATCTTTTAGTGCGTATCTAGCTTACCCTGACTTGAGTGGTGGTTTCTCCTGGCCTAGATGAATACCTCAGTCAATCAGGAATCCCATTTCTAACAGTCACACTTGGCAAGAGATTACAGGAAACACAATGAACACATCCAACACAGATGCAGCAAAAACTATTGTTTGAAATGCTACCCAGAGCAATTGTCAGTGTTGTGGACTATTTGCAAGAATTTGTCCCAGTAACATGTGTGTGTTTGATACTATGCCCTAGATTTCTTGGGCACATGGCTACAGTACATCTGTTCATCGGTCCCTTGCATGATATGCCAGAGGATCCAAGCTATGTCTCACTCACAGCAGAGGCCTAATGTTGCTTGAACATAAAATACCTATGAAGACTTACCACCCGTGGCCCATTTCGAACACTCCATCCAAGGGGCCCGGCTAGAAAGCTTATTAGCAAGTAATAATTTATATTGTCTAGAGTCTGGGGAGGAAGCAGAGGTAATACCATTGTTTTTTGCAGAAGGAGCAGTTGAACCATAGATTATGTTCTAATATCAGCCCCTCTATACCAACATATGTGGGAAGTCAGGGTGGCCCGAACTGGTTTTAGTGATCATAATTCCATCATTGCTGAAACCAAAGTTTTAATGGTCTTCCGGGGTGCTGAGTTAAAAACCTTCGCAAACAGGGATTTTCGACCCTCAGATCAGAATCAGAAAATAAGATGGGAGAAAATTGTCCCGAGCTCTTTTTAGCAGAGTTATACACAGAAGGCAAAGAGGATTTTTAGCAATGCCTTAATGTACATAGTGAGCCCACAGAAGTACTAGAGGCTTATGACAAACTAACAAAGCTGATTGGTAAAAAGCTGACAGGTAAACAGATCTTGGCAGGCACTAAGGAGGCTAAGTGGTTAACTTAAAAAGTTTACCTAGAGATCCCGAGCTGATCAAAGGTCGAAGGAAAGCATGTGATTTGGCTTTAAAACTAAGTAAGGCTGCTTTAAGGGAACAGGCATGGGAGGAACTAACACAGGTGAGTGCACAAGCAAATAGTGCCATATTCTGGAAGGTAGTAAATAGCCCCTTTTTTAAAGATAATAACACAACAAGAACCGAGTGCGTAATTCCAGCCGATCGGTGGGTTAGTCACTTTAAACAGATATATGCAGAGGTTGCTACAAAACAAACAGACTCCTCCTGGGTACCGAGTACTGTACCACTCGCTTTAGGGTTTGAGGTAAAAGAGGTATAGATAGCGATTGAGGGTATGTCTGCACTGAAAGCCCCCGGTCCTGATGGGATACCTGTGGCACTTATAAATCAGACTCTGGTACATGGGCGAAAATTTTAACAGAAGTGTTCAATGAGGCCACAAGGGTAGGTCAACCCTACTCATGGTCAACAGCGGTAATTTTGCCAACTGCCTGTTATCGTGTTAGCATCAAAAATAATGGGCAAAGTAATTTTAGATCACCTAAGCATCTGGCTGGAAGAAAAAGATGTGTAGTCCGAACTACAATTTGGTTTCCGCAAGGGCAGGGGTACAGCGGAGCAATGTATGAACCTACTCATGATCACTAACAAATATACCCTAGCCAAAAAAGGGCATATGTTTTTGGTTTTTATGGATTTAACGTCCGCTTTTGATAGGGTAAACAGGTCTAAACTATGGCAATTGCTGCTCAAAATAGGGATGGATAGGAATCTAGTATGTTTTTTGCATTGGTCCCATCTTAATTTGACTGCCTCTGTAAGGTATAACGAGAATGGCTCCCTAACTAAAGCCTGGAAAGTAAAAAGAGGAGTGAGGCAGGGGTGCATTCTTGCACCGGTTTTATTCACACTTTATATAAATAAGTAGGGAGCAGTCCTATCAGACTCATGTTTAGATATCCCAAGAGTAGGTTCTAAATCAATTCCAGCACATTTATATGCAGATGATGCAGTTTTACTTGCCAGAACTCCGATTGCTTTGAAATGTTTAGTTAATACTTTTATTGATTTTATGGTAGCTCTTGACCTTGCGGTCAATTTGACGAAATCTCATATAATGTCACTTGGTGATCTAAAAAGAGGGAAAAAATCCCTTCCATGTAAAGGAGGAGTGCTGATCAATGTACCAACATACCCATATTTGGGTGTGTTATTTGATGAAAATAGCGCCTGGGTGGCGCAGCGTGCTTTAAAGAAAAACATTTTGGCACGAACAGCAGGAGCTTCACTGGATTTTGCTAGAAGATTAGGGAGTAAACCCATACCACCACTGCTGAAGATTTATAATGAGAAATGTGTCACTATGACAGTGTATGGTAGTGTGGTTTAGGGCTACAAGGAATGCAATGAACTTCAAGGAGTTGAAAACAAACATCTACGTAAACTCCTAGCTGCTCCTTCTAGCATTCCAGTTTTTATGGTACATGAGGAATTAAGGCAGAGCTACATTACAGACAATATTGCTGTAGCACCCTTGATATGGTGGCTAAAAATGTGGTCTAAAGATAAGCCAAACCTAAACCAAATTATTTTAGAGGACTGCATGATGTTAGATAGAGTTGCAGATATTCCCTGCTTAAAATATGTCTCCTGATAGATTTCAGCTCTTGGGCAACCAGATCTATTTAATGAACTAAGAAAGCTGCACTCTGAAGATGTGAAAGCTGTAAAAACTCCATTTTTAATAAGGAGACATCTGGATAGGGAAGTAAATGAACTTAAGAAACCTACATGCAGACATTTTATGATTATAAGTCCTGGTATTTGGTATAATGTCACTTGGTGATCTAAAAAGAGGGAAAACATCCCTTCCATGTAAAGGAGGAGTGATGATCAATGTACCAACATACCCATATTTGGGTGTGTTATTTGATGAAAATAGCGCCTGGGTGGCGCAGCGTGCTTTAAAGAAAAACATTTTGGCACGAACAGCAGGAGCTTCACTGGATTTTGCTAGAAGATTAGGGAGTAAACCCATACCACCACTGCTGAAGATTTATAATGAGAAATGTGTCACTATGACAGTGTATGGTAGTGTGGTTTAGGGCTACAAGGAATGCAATGAACTTCAAGGAGTTGAAAACAAACATCTACGTAAACTCCTAGCTGCTCCTTCTAGCATTCCAGTTTTTATGGTACATGAGGAATTAAGGCAGAGCTACATTACAGACAATATTGCTGTAGCACCCTTGATATGGTGACTAAAAATTTGGTCTAAAGATAAGCCAAACCTAAACCAAATTATTTTAGAGGACTGCATGATGTTAGATAGAGTTGCAGATATTCCCTGCTTAAAATATGTCTCCTGATAGATTTCAGCTCTTGGGCAACCAGATCTATTTAATGAACTAAGAAAGCTGCACTCTGAAGATGTGAAAGCTGTAAAAACTCCATTTTTAATAAGGAGACATCTGGATAGGGAAGTAAATGAATTTAAGAAACCTACATGCAGACATTTTATGATTATAAGTCCTGGTATTTGGTATAATGTCACTTGGTGATCTAAAAAGAGGGAAAACATCCCTTCCATGTAAAGGAGGAGTGATGATCAATGTACCAACATACCCATATTTGGGTGTGTTATTTGATGAAAATAGCGCCTGGGTGGCGCAGCGTGCTTTAAAGAAAAACATTTTGGCACGAACAGCAGGAGCTTCACTGGATTTTGCTAGAAGATTAGGGAGTAAACCCATACCACCACTGCTGAAGATTTATAATGAGAAATGTGTCACTATGACAGTGTATGGTAGTGTGGTTTAGGGCTACAAGGAATGCAATGAACTTCAAGGAGTTGAAAACAAACATCTACGTAAACTCCTAGCTGCTCCTTCTAGCATTCCAGTTTTTATGGTACATGAGGAATTAAGGCAGAGCTACATTACAGACAATATTGCTGTAGCACCCTTGATATGGTGGCTAAAAATGTGGTCTAAAGATAAGCCAAACCTAAACCAAATTATTTTAGAGGACTGCATGATGTTAGATAGAGTTGCAGATATTCCCTGCTTAAAATATGTCTCCTGATAGATTTCAGCTCTTGGGCAACCAGATCTATTTAATGAACTAAGAAAGCTGCACTCTGAAGATGTGAAAGCTGTAAAAACTCAATTTTTAATAAGGAGACATCTGGATAGGGAAGTAAATGAACTTAAGAAACCTACATGCAGACATTTTATGATTATAAGTCCTGGTATTTGAAATCAACCCTTTTGGTCTTTTGTTAATAATTTGCATCATCATTTTCTTTTATACAGATTTAGATTTAATTGTATCCACTGGTCCCTTACTGTACCTAAAGGTTTCTCAAAGTTGGGAACCCTGCAACCATGTGCATGCGATAATTTCTCTGACCAAGACCTGTTGCACTTTATATTATTCTGTGTTTTTTATACTGAGCTGCGAGCTAAACATATCTTACCACTTTTTTAGAGACTGCTATTTTGCACAAGTAAGACCAGCACTGATTTATTTACAAATGTGTTCTTCCCCACTCCTTTTTTATGGGGTTGCAAGCTTCTTATCAGGGGCAATTTGTAAGAGGAAAAATATGGGTTGATAACGGCAATGGCTTGGGCCTATTTGAATATGTTTTTTAAAAATGCGAATGAATTTATTTGTGCTTTTAATTACATCCGTGCTGTAGTGTTAAACCCAAAATGTATGTGCTCTTTTAAGTGAAATTTACTTTTATGGCCAGAATGTGGCCGAATAAAGTTTCTATCAAATTGAATTGAATTGGATACCTCAGTCAATCAGGAATCCCATTTCTAAAAGCCACACTTGGCAAGAGATTACAGAAAACACAATGAACACATCCAACACATATGAAGCTAAATCTTTGGTTTGGGATGCTACCCAGAGCAATTGTCAGTGTTATGGACAATTTGCATGAATTTGTCCCAGCAACATGTGTGTGTTTGATACTATGCCCTAGGTGTCTAGGGCACATGGCTACAGTATATCTGGTCATCGGCCCCTTGCATCATGTGCCAGAGGATCCAAGCTATGTCTCACTCACAGCAGAGGCCTAATGTTGCTTGAAAATAAAACACCTATAAAAAACATGATACAAGAGGGATTTGGCAAAACAGGAACAGTTCATTTAATTAAACAATGCAGCCAGGAGCACAGTCACAGGCATAGGGTCTGAGGACTGTCTCAATTTACAGTCGGTTAAACATGGGTCTTGATACAGTTCATTGAATGCAGTGAAATAGTTCAGGCAATCCTTTTTTGGTAAGAATTGAGAACCTCTGTCTTTGGAGCCATAAATTAATGCGTAGGACTTGGAATCCAGGTGGGCCACAGCCTCAAATAAACACAATGCGGCCAGTGGGTAATGTGTCCAGATGTCCTGCATTGGGAGCACGTGATCACTCCATGTACTGTGTGTGTTGTGTCCAGATGGACTATGTGTTCCTAACCTCATGTGACCTCTGACTTTATGGTGTTTTGGGAACGTGTGCACCCCTCTGACCATGTGTGCTTTATTGGGGACAATCTCCCTGTACCATTGTGGTGTCACTGCATCTGTTTGTGGTATTGATCGGGGATTTCCTGTTTTCGCGTTTGTCTGCCAGATACGGGCCACCCCACCTATTACCTGTCAATCATAGCCCTCGGGACTTGGTTTCAGGGCCTCCCTAACTGTGTTCGTGAGTCCAGGTTGACATGGTGTTCACAATGGGCGAGTTTGTTCGCAAAGATGCCATTTCGTTCTTTATACAAGAATGTATTGATATTCAGACTGGCATTGACTTTGTCAGTATTAACATCTCCTCATCTAGTTGAATTTTCAACTACACTATTTAACCCATACTTCATGACAGTTACTTTATTGGGGGACTGTTATTCATCGGTTTTGACAATTACTACTTTCCTCGTTACTTTCACTTTACCCAATTTGAGGACTGCGTTTTTACAGCAGGAAATCCCTAACTGTACAGAACCACACAAAAACAGAAACATAATGATAACTGGCAGTAACGATGAACACAGACCGAAAAGCCACCGGGGGAGCAAGGAGATCAGTTTCAAGAACCACTCCGTCTCAGGTGCACCTTCCTTCTCAAGCATATCTTTTGTAAATGGTGCAGTACTTGGATGGCAAGCGTCAATGTCCCTTTATCCATGTCATTCACTGGAATAAACGCTCAGCAGGATGCACCAATCATGGCATACACCCCTCCATTGCGGTCATTAAGTCGAACAAGTACAGATGCAGCTTCAGCATGAGGCGGATTGATCTCAGTTTTTTCTTGATCGAATTAAGGCCCAGCTCAGTGCTGCTCATCATTTTAAGCATTTTCCACCTGGTGATTTGCAGTCAGGGGGCATCAGCCTTCGACTGCATGGTGAAGAATTGTATGGAACCTCCCACTGATACTTGTGAGTCAAAGAACAGTGTAAATTCATCTGGAAGGTCCATGTACTGAGTCCAGCCAAAATAAACCACAGTTTTTTTATGAGTCTGATGCAGCAAGATTGCCTTCTTTCTTAGTGGGTGCTGGGGTAAGTCCAATAGTTCTTCTCTGGAATTGACCAGGATAGGGGTGTGTATGGTTACCAGACAACAGAGTCTCGCCATCCAGGGACAAGCTGGATCTAGGCAAACTTGCCACACTGCCTGTACATACCCATTAGCGTGGAGATGCCCCATTGCATATCTGGAATGAACAGAATTGTTCTGCAGTTTTGATCCATGCCTGGTAGAAGCATTCCTTTACCTCTGAAACATAAGAATACAGTGTAAGTTGCCACACAATTAAGGGTTGCCCTTTCCCTTCTAGCCAAGAGTATCTACCCACCTCGTTATCCCAGATTTCTTGTCATGGGGAGTCTTTGCTTTTGTTCAGTCCTCCCCTATGACATCCATTTCCCTTGGTATCATTGAGCTGGATGTCCCTATGTAGGATATACATGTCGGGGGTCCACTCGTTTTTAAAGAAGACTGCCCCAGATATGGTAATGACCACCCTTGGACCACACATGGAAGCAGGAGCGGATGTGTTTGTGCATTAAGCTGAGAGTTATACTACCTCAAAGAATCCCTTCAGTGGGAAGCCTCGGGCGAAACAGTATTCTCCCCTATGGGGTCCTTTCTGTGGATCCTGCCTAGCTCAGTTTGAATATTACTAGATTTGGGAAAAAGGAATTGAGCCGTTGTGTTTGCCTTGGAATGGGTCAGATTCACTACTACTCTTTAGGGTTCTACTTTGCTGGATTGGATTTTGGCCCTGATTCTGCATAGGTATAAGTGGAGAAGGCATTTTACTTTTTCAGGGGCTACCTCTTGGGACCAGTAAAGTCTATCTGCACCTACTGCGTGTGGTATAATCGAACCGACGTAACACCACCTGGATGATGTCTTAGCCCCCATGGTGGTCATGTGTAGTGCATGTGGAATGCTAGTGTTTGGGTCGGTGTAATTATAAGTGACATGTGAGAGATGCCTATGCAGCGCTATGATAGTTTCTGAATAGACTCCATTTGGCCAGGTGGTTCTTTAGCAACGAATAAGTGAGGCTGCACCCAAACAAGACAGAGGGTACATAGAAGTGCACAAATATATAACTTGTAATTGAGCATTTCAGATCTATTATTTGGATCCAGGGGAAATGTATGTGGCACTCTGGTGATTGGGATTTTTGTTCAACAGTTCAATCAAAAAGTTCACAGTGCTGTTTGTAATTCTGATTTGCACACTTCAGATCCTCCTTGAGTGATGATGTGGTTGCTGAAAAGGTGGTGCTCTTGGAGGTTTGATTTCAGACCTGTTGGATAAGACCTTGCCTCATTTGTTATTCAGAAAAACCTTGCATGTGCACCGTTGTTAATGATCTTTTATTCGGGATGTGTTTTCCACAATCCATTTATGCAAATTTTAGTGAGGCACTGGAAGATGGCCCCGATCGTGGTATCTTTTTGATGGCTAAAGCTTAAAGCTTAAAGATGGCTTATGGGTAATCGGGCGTATTAATCTATTTTATGAGCCTTCATACTAGACTGTGTTCTTGGAGTAGTGCAAGATTTTTATGGAGTAGTCTTGTGAATATAGGGATGGATCGTAGCAGTTTTTATCTAGGGGTTTATGTGTGCCACCAGTTTTCTGAGACCCTGTCTTTCCTGGTGTGAGCATGGGAGCGCCATCAGTGTGTGCATGGGAGCACCATCAGTATGGGTTGCTTTCAAACTACACATGCATTGGACTGTATGAGGAGGGGGCGTGGTACTGTTAAGTGTTGCTAGTGGTTGCAACGTGTCATTGGCTTGTGGCTTCAGATGTCTCGGCTCCATCCTTTCTCTAGAGAATTATTTTTGGCTAACTTTGGGCTACGTTTTGGGTGTTTGGGCACTTTCCAGATCTCTTGTGACCTGCTATTTCACTTATCACGAGGTGGAGGTTGTTGTTCCTTGGCCCCCATTGTGCTGCCTTGTGGTGTCTGAGGTCGAGGCGTACTGCTTTCGCTGGATGGTGCATGTGAGGCCTAGTGCATTGGTTAGTTGCTAGGCCTGATACGAGGGTGAGCGCATTCTGCATTCTATTCTCACCTGGAGCTGTGATGGACTTTGTGGCCTCCCCTCTCCCAGGCAACCACCTGTCCCTTGGATTGCGTCTTTTCAGTGGGTTTGGATCTGCAGTTTCTGGCTTGTGGCAAGGGACTTCTAACTAGCGGGCATGCTCCTGTTGCTATTTTGGAGAGGTATGGCATGGTGATCAGACTTTGAAGATTTGAAAAACCCAAAGGAAGGAAAAGAAAACATAACCAAGATCATGTCAACGTTGGGAGAACCGGGCCAAGGCCAAGAACCCTCGCCAAACTTTGCCTAGGGACGATGACTGGACCAGGACTTGCTCACATCTCTGGGACATCTGGCTACCCTGACAAAACTCTCGACTGACTCGGTGCCATGCGGGTGCCTCTCAACTTATTGTGTGTGTGCTGTGGAGGTTATGTGATCTTCACTATCCGGGGTGTTTAGGAATCTTATATCCTATCACCTGAGGACAACTTTATTTTAGAACTGAAAGGGGGCCTCCATTTGGCCAGAGGCTTCTAGTTTTTCGTGGGCACTGTTGGGGATTCACACCATGAAGACAACATGGGTCCTGGGCTGGATGCCAGAGAATGGGAACCCCCTGACTTGGTATTTGGAGCCCTTCCCATTGACTTTGGATGCAGGGACCTGGGTGCCTTCTTTGTACGTACTTGGTCTTGGAGCCACAATGCCCCCTCATCAGACTGCACTCCCCCTGTGGTGTGGCCAGTCAATCCTGCCCTGGTGGATCAGTAACAGAGTGGGGCATCAACTCCCACAGGGGCCCCTAATGGTGAGCTTTAGTGAGGATATCTGATCGACAGAACACATACAGCAGCCCTGAATTCCAATATGTAAGTAAATGTTTATATTCCTAGCATTGTCTCACTGGTCTTTCTTTTTTTTTCCCCTACAGTTACATTTTGGGATGTGGCTGAATGGATGGTATTTTACTTTGGTTTTATCTTACTACGTATTAGGCATTCCCTCACCAGATGGTTACCACTTCCTGCCTAGGCTGTAGCCCTAGTCCCTGTTGGGCTGGGTTCCATGTCTGCGGTTGCTGTTGCCATGTGTTTGTTCAACTAACTGATCCCTGTTCTGGTGGTATGAAGGCTGACTGTTCTCCCTGTGGCTGAATGTAAGGTGTATTCAGGTTTCCCTCGGCTTGGTTTTCTGGGCAAAGATTTTGTGGTGGCTGGCCCTGGCCCATCAATCTCTATTCGTGGTAAGCTTTTAACCAGGATCTGTATGCCAGGTGGTCCATCCTATAGAAATATTAACATTTTTGCGGGTCTCGTTGCTGAAAACCTCCCTGGTCTCTGCCTCTATAGCTAGGTTGAAACCTTCTGGAATTTGTGCTGAAGCTCCCTTTAGGCCTGATTTCATTTGCATGCTGGCGGTCAACGCGGCCCCCTCCAGGGTGGTATTTTTATATTTCTGTTAGGGAAATTTAGCAGTGTCTCTCTAGGCTTGCTCCTGTTTTTCTATATCCTTCTCTTGCTTCTTTTTATGGTAATACAATACATGGACTTGTATCTCCCATCAGGGCTTGAGGTGTTACCCAACAACGCTGTCCAATCCACTTTGTATCTCAGTGGGCAGCCCCTCTTTGAGCATATTGTAAAATAATGCGACTTGTGGTCCTGTATGAGTTCACGGATGTCCTGTCTCTTCTCCTCATTGTTCCCTCATCCAACCCAGAAAATCGGTTATTGTCTCGCCTGGCTTCATAGTCTCTTCCATTAGCCTTCCTATATCAGGACAATCAAGGAACATCTCCCTCAGGGCCGTCCATATTCGGTGCCTGCATGAATTAAATGCAGACCCGTCATGCTCAGTGTTTATCAGCGTAATTGCTGCGATTCAAGCTTGGGCAAACACTGAGTTAGTCTGCTCTATGATAAGACTACATAGAAGACTTTTGATATTGCCTATTTCTAGGTTTCTTCCCGTGGTGTTCTTCTCAAAACATGAGATCCATTTCCCACTCCATCCAACAATGGCAGTAACTTTGTCCTTAGCCCTTCCTTATCCATTTGAGCCCATGGCACATAGATGGTCCCTGACTTGCCCTTCTGTAGCAGCAGTACATTTTTACTTTGGGTAATTCCGCTGGTTTCTCCCTTTTTAGGCACTTCTGCATGTAGGGAAAGTTCTACTCTGTATCTACTCCTCCATGCCGGATGCAGTCTTCCGCTATGGCAATGTCCTCTGGTTCGAAGGTCGAAGGATCCCTCTTTGGCCAAGGTCTATCGTACTGTTATTTTCCCTTGGTCCAGTGGGCTAGCAGGTGGCAGAATTCCCGTGCAAAGTTGCCTTCCTCTGTGGCCGCTATCTCTCTTGTGGTCAGTCTATCTATTCTGTGCACTCAGGTGGAGCAGCGTACATCGCCATTGCTGCTCCTCTCACTTGCGCCCAAAGGTGCCATCCTGTTACTCTTATGTCTTAGTTTGGTCAGCACCAGAGTACCATGGTCTTTTATTTCCCAGTCAGCCCCTCTCCTACGTACAAATTTTGGTGAGGCTTGGATCCCAGTCAAAAGCCTCTCATCTAATTCTACCTCTGACTCTTCACCAATCCTGTGCCTACCCCACCTCTCCTCAAGTGGGAGGCACGCTGTTCTGTTTTCTCGCTGTGCTTCCTTAGTTGGAGCTCTTTTTCTCCCCCTCTTCAGCTGACGCTTTTCTTCAACATCCCGTCTAGGTTTCCTCCTTCGCACTGAGCTATGCTTTGTTCTTTTTTGTAGGGCTTTGCCTTCAACTTAACTCTCTGTTGTTTCCTCTACCAACTGAGCAAATCCTCTAGCTCTGCCCTCGTTTTTGGATCCTGGATGACTGGGGCCCACTTCTTCACTCCTGCTAGCTGTATTACTGTCTAAAACCTCTACCAACCTTCCTGTCATTCGTAAAACTTCACCTAGACTAGTGGGGGTGCTTGTTCTCAGTGCTACTGGAGGTCTATGTGTTGGATGTGACAAGGGGGCAAACTTCTTGGATGTGACAAGGGGGCAAACTTCTTGGAGTATCCTAATGTGGAGAGAGCTAGCAGGCGAGAATACCTATAAACCTGCATATAATGGGGGAGGTGCTGACACCTTGTTTGCTATCTGTGGTGCAGGACTGTCAATCTGGGCTTTCTCGAAGATGGCCCATAGTTTTAATAATGAGTCTCCCTTATCTTTCTTTTGACCTGTGTATTTGGTTTGTATGTGTGTTTTCATGTGTTGAATTATATTAAGGTCAAAAGTTCCCTCCTTTGGCCAAGGAAATGTGTGTGTCTTCATGTGTGTGTGCCATTCTTACTACTTTATTACGTTTTTAGCTTGTGTGGGGAACCTGGTTTGCATGTGTTTTAATGGTGACTCTATGATAAGTTTAGTAATTTTAGAAGACAAGATACCTTAGCTTCTTTTTAGGTTTGAGCTATTCGTGGAGAAAATATACATGGGAGTTGCTACTGTTAATTGAGTGACCACAAACTCTGCGCTATGTACAGATGCATCAACAATTCAACATGAACATTTCGTGCACACAAATAACAACACATATGAATGATTGCAACATAAGAAAATGGCAATTTGTCAATAAAAACAGTATCTGAACGATATTAACTCCTGGCATCAAATACAGTTTGTAAGACATAGCAGCATCTTCATATGAAAAGATAGGTCATCAATAAAAACACAACACTTAAGACAAAACACTGTTTGAAGTAATTAACAGCACTACAACATCACACATATACCTTACATCAATCTCAACATAAAAAACTGACTGTTGCACTGTGGGCTATGATTCAGCCCATGGTGCTGCCCGCTTCTTCGTCGTGGACTGCAGTGCAGCCCGCGGCACCTCCCTCTTCTCATCGGGAGCATCGCGATACTGCATGGCAGCCCGCTGTTACTGTTGGCATGGCTGATGCACTCCGCTACGCCTACCCCATTTCTGTTTCGGGCATGCAGCAAATGTACACGGCGGCCTGTTGCTTAACATTTCGGAAGGTTAGGTTAGTTTTGGAACTGCAGCTTCATATTTTTACATGTTGGGCACTATTTCCTCACCTTTTTCTCACTGGGTAATATATTCTTCTTTCTTCATTCTTCTTGAGGCCATCTTGTTGTCTTCCACCTTCAAATCGTTCCTCAGTCTTGGTCCAAGAAGGCCTTGGGAAGTTTTTGCTCTACCATTCCAAGATGGCGACCTTCCTATTCTATTCATTATCCTTTTCATTATCTTAGCTGGTGGTTACATACTTCCTGTTTGGTCACTTCCTGTTAATGGGCATTTAAGGGGTTGAATCTTTCAATTCCTTGTGTTGCACCACTCCTTCCTTTTTGCTTCCTGTTGGCGTACGATTGACGTTCTCTGTTCCAGTTTGGGTTCGTTGAACCCTTCTACTTCTTTTAGATTCCATACCTTCATTAATTCCTTCCTTGCTGGTGGTTTGCGCTTTTGGTGGATTCTTTCCTTCCTTTTCCTTCCTGGAGTCTCTGCTTCAATCAGAGTTTTTTCCCTACAGGGTTTTCTCCTCTCGTGATTCATTTTGGAAGGCACAGTCTGCTCTGGCTTTTAATTGTTGGCAGCACAGTGGTGGCTACCAGAAGGGGTCTCCCTTACCTCAGACAGACCAGAACCCTTAAGAACCGAAGTCGAGAATCTCTCCAACACACCAGAACTGTTAAGACCATTACAAGCCGTGACACTGACAGAGAAAAACGTATGCCTGCCCAAAAAATGCCTGAGCCTGCTCCAAGCGCATGCTGTCCTGTGACAAAGAGTTTGTGGGAAAAATGGAATAACTCGAGAGCCACAGGCCCCTTTTGGCAAAACACAAATTAAACCTAATCTCCCACGTGCAAATGTTTTCCCCTAAATATCAAAATTGCACCCTATGTCACCCCCAGCGGAAAAGGTGTACCGTCTGTGTTACACCCAGTGGTCCAAGCGGCCAACACCCCTCACTTCTTTCAGATACCAATGGTGTTGAGAAACTGGTGGCACTGAAAGCCCTTTTAGACTGAAAAAGATGATTGTAGTGTCAACTCAGACAATAAAACAATACATATTCACCTTTCCTAGCATGCTGACTATCAAAAAAGGTGCCTTCCATGGAATCTTCTCCAAGGCCACCTTGTGACTACCCAGCTTGGACATGTAAAATAGGTAATGTGTCCAATTTCTGTCGGTGGCAGGGTGCTCAAGTTATCGTTTTACGCTTCTCCCTAGTTTGCCATATGCCACATGCTTTATTAAGGTTCTTATGTAGTCTCTTACCCTCTGTGATGGCTGCTTCCTGACAGAACTCTGTCTCGTGGATTCAGCAGAACTTCTAATCAATTGCAGTGTCTGCTCATCTTTCTTGTTGCACAAGTGTGAATCTGCACTGCTCTCAGGTTTAAGGCACCAATCAGCTACGATGGTGCCGAAATGTTGCTTGAACATGAAATACCTCGACAACCCAGAGACAAGAAGCATTTGGCAAAAACGTGTGTTTAATTAAACAATGCGGCTGGGAGCACAGTCACAGGCATAGAGTTTGAGGACTATCTCAATTCACAATCGGACGAACATGGCTCTTTATGCAGTCCATTTGATGCAATAAAATAGTTCCGGTGAATTTTTTTGGTAAGGAATGAGAACCTCTGTCTTTGTAGCCATAAATTAATGTATTGGATGAGGAATCCAGGCGGGCCTCAACTTTGAGTAGACACAATGAGGCCAGTGGGTAATGTGTCCAGGTGTCCGGCACGGGGAGCAGATTATCACTGCATGTACTGTGTGTGATGTGTCCTGACTAGCAATATGTTCCTAACTTCATGTGGCAACTGACTTTATGATATTTAGGGAGACATGTGTGCTTTATTGAAGTCAATTGACTTGTACTATTGTGGTGTCGCTAAGCCTATCTGTGGGTTTGATCTGGGATTTCCTGTTGGCGCATTTGTCTGCCAGCTATGTGCCACCCCACCTGTGACCTGACAATCAGTGACCTCAGGCCTGGTTTCAGGGCCTGCCGAACTACATATTTTTGAGTCGGGTTAACGTGGAGTTCACAATGAGCGAATTTGTCAATAAAGATGCTGTTTCGTTTTTATAGATGAATATATCGTTATTCATATTGACATCGACTTTTTCAATATTAATACTAACAAGGCCAAATCCAGTATGGGGTTGCTTGTGATTCCTTTTGTTCTGGAGGGTGCTTTGCCTGGCAGTTGAGGATGGGCTGTTTGTATTAGGTAGAGGATCAGTACTGATTTGCATAAGGTGGGTCTAGAGTGGCTCTATGGGTCAAAAGCAATAGGTTGAAATACTACAAAGGGCAATTGCAAGTGGTTTAGACCAGTAGGTCTTAACCTCTGTTCTACAGACCCATGGGGTCATGACACCTACTGAGGGGGTCTGTAACAGTTTAGAAAATGAAATAATATTAGAATATTAATAAAGTATATTTACATTTAAACAAAAATAGGACATTTTAGGAGAACAATTAAATTGGCATCCTTAGTTTGAGTCATGGGAGCAGGTAGAATCTAGAAGATACAATTAAAGGACTCAAGTGAAACACTGATATCAACCTTCAAAGAGATAGTGTGCATTAGGGACAAAATAGAAAAAGTGATATGCTAGAATCTAACATATCACATTATCTTTTATAAATTGAACCATATTTAAAAAGGTTCCATTTAAAATTACAATTTATATATTAGCATTTTTGTGATATTAAAAAATATTTCATACCTTTTGTATTCAATGTATGCTTGTTTCTGTATTTTTGTGTATTGTTTTGAGGTTCAAATCGTACAGATTGCAGTAGGTAGAGTCCCAGTCTTCCACTAATGATTCAGGGGGTTCTGCAGAAGTTAAAATGGTCCAGCTGGTCAAGAACCACATTTGTCCCAACCTCTCTTGTGTTAATGAATAGATTCTTGGAACATATTCAGCGTTGGTTCAACTGCCAATCGTAGACACTTCGTTCTAGGGGTTTTTACAGACTTCAGTCGGGATATTGCACCCATATTTACGCGGCTTTAATGTCTTTTTCCATTTTATGCCTCTGAGGCATCTTATAAGGCAGTAGGAGTCAAAGCAAGTTCACTGTCATCACAGCACAGCCTATTTTTTTTAATAAGATCTTGAATTAATCTACAAACGGTTCCAACGTTACCATACCCCCCTTTATATGCATCACAGTCATTTCAATCTTGAGACTTTGTCAAACACCCTCATCTCTCTTGTACAGCCAGGCCAGATATGTCCAGCCTTATGATCCATTTCACAGAGCCAATATGTAGTGTGCATGCTTCATTGGTAATTTGTGATTTATTTTGATCTTTTTAACCCTCTACTGCCTCAGACCTTGGGTCCTATGAGCAGGTGTACGGTCCTTTTACAAAGCAAATATCTCCTGTTGCATGTCTAGGAATTGCTTTTTGTCTCCCCTTTCTTACCAATGGATCTTGCTACTTGCTTGATAATATGTGGCCTCTAATCACTGATATTCATAACTTTTAGGCGAAAGTGTTTTTGCAGCAGCGACTAGTCCAAGGCTAGATTTATAAAGGTTTTGCACCATTACAAAGCAACAGAAAGTGATGCAAGTAAAACGTGTTAAAAAAGTATTTTCTCTTATCAATCAAGCAAAAGGTGATGGAAGGAATACTTACAGTGGCTATCACCCAAATTGTATTTTTACTTTATAAAAGCTGACTGGTCCATACAGAAAAACTGGGAAGCAATGCAATATTAAATAATAATTCTATGATCCAAAGGTAAGAACTGGCTAGAAAAAAGTTTCAAAAACTCTTTTTAATAGCGCGAAGACGCTAATCCTGCAGTAGCTTTAGCTATTCCCCAGGGCTATGGTATAGTCTGCGCAAATAGACATGACAATAGACCAGGTGGTGGGTTGGTGATCATTTATAAAGACACCTGGGAAATCGCGTTTTCCAAATTTGACCAGATAGGCAGTATTGAAGGACTTCCTTTCTGTATTAAAGTATCTGCCTCCACCTCCTTTTCGGGGCTTTTCCTTTATAGACCTCAGAATTGTTGTCATAGTGCCTCCCTCTCACCTTGTGGATCACATTGCACAGGCTAGCATACGCTACTCTAATTTCACCATCCTGGGTGATCTAAACCTTTATGTGGATGATCCATCTTGCTCTCATAGTGCTAATTTTATCCCTGCACTTGCAGGCTGCAACTTGATCCAACTAGTCACATCCACTACTCATAAAGTTGGGCATATACTAGATTTGTTTTGCTCGAATATATCAGACCTCTCGATCCTTCCCTCTGAGCCGGTCATCTGATCGGACCATTTCTTGAACCCTTTTCATGTGCACCTGACTGGTGAATTAAGGGTCACATCCAGACCAAAGGAATTAAGAAGGAATTAGAGTCCCTGACCCCACTCTTGATAGACTCAGAGCCCTCCTCATCTACTAATCTCGAGAACAGCATCATGAACCTTAATGCATGGGTTAGTGACACCCTCGATATAATTGCATCCCGGAGACCGGTTACCTCTGCAAGAACCTCCCCTTCCGTGCCTTGGTTCTCAGCAAATGTTAGAGCCAAGAAAAGTGAATGTAAAAGGCTGGAGCGCAAATAGAGATTGCTGTACTCTCTGGAGGTTAAAATCTGTTATCGAGCAGCACTTAAAGAATATCGCAAACTACTCTGCGGAGCCAAAAGAGATTTCTTAACTGAATGTATTGCCAGTGCCAAGAACTCTTCAAGAGAGGTTTTTAAGGTTGTGAAGTCCTTCACTAACCCGACAGCACTTACTCACTCTATCACTCCATCACAGGAGTTTTGTAATAAACTATTTGATTTCTTTGAGGAGAAAATATCCCAGATCCATACAACATTCCCAGCATATCCTCATTCTGGAGAGGGCATTTTTAGTAGCCCCAGTGACACTCAGCCAGTGTTCTCGGAATTTGCTACTATCTCATTAGAAGCCTCTTTGGGGGAATTCCAGAAATGCAAATCCGGGTCACCTGGCGGTCCCTAGCTGGCGAAACAATATCGCGCTGATCCGGCGGTAATTACCTGGTAATTTCCCTATTCAAAACCACATTACCTATGGTTTACCGCTGTAAAGGGTGAAAAATGATGGAACATTTGATTTAACGCGCTACTTGCAGAGTGGATTGACACGGGGGTTACTACAGGCATTTTAGGGGCTGGTAACTTGCTGCTGGTTCTACCGACCGTACCAGGTCTTTTACTGCTTATATATTTTAACCTTATCGGCCTCTCCCTCCGCATACCCTCATTTTAAAAAACAAATCACTCACCTGCTGTTTAGCGCGGGGCTCTATCTTTCATTTACGCCTCACAAGCGCCATCTTGGGACAGTCTGGGACAGAAGCTGGGTGCCATATTGGTGTGCGCGCTAGTGTTTCAGACCGCATACTACATAAGCAGGCCAATGGAGGCGTGCAGCGGGCGCGCCGATGGCGCACCAGAGGCAAGCCCGTCTGCGCCTCGGACGAGCCCAGGACGACGTGCGGTGCCTGTAAAATTAATCCGGCACGCCATACTTACTCCAAAAAACAGCTGTTGGAGATAGGTAGCAGGGCAGATATTGCTGCTGTTGTTATCACTAATGTGGACGTTAATGCTGATGACCTGGGGCTGGACATAGAAAATAGGGGCACTAACATGTCCAGTTACCTTAACTGCGGGCTGATAAACAGCAGATCATTAGGAAAAAGCATCATACTGAAATTGCGCTACTGATTGATGACATGAAGCTTGATGCCCTGTTTCTTACGGAAATCTGGATCAGAGCAGAATCAGCCGTAGAGATAGGCCTGTCCTGTCCTGATGGATTTAAAATCATACACAAACCTAGGAAGGAGGGTAAAGGAGGAGGGGTGGGATTGATTTTTAGAGAGGAATTCAATTTCACGCTACAGGTGGATGAGCTAGAGGGAATTGAATTGATGGGATTCTCGTTTCAGGAAGCTAGAGGTAGTCTTTTTACAGGACTGCTCTGTTATCGTCCTCCAGGGAGTACCACTCTACAGCAGCCCCTCCTGAACACCATCGCTGATCTATCTTTATCACATTCTAAATTGGTCGTCTTGGGCGACTTCAATTTGTGGGAGAATGCTAGCAAGAAGAACCAGCTGAGAGACTTGAAGTACACATGTAATAATCTTAGTCTCCAACAACTAGTCACCTCCCCGACTCACCGAGGAGGACACATACTCGATCTTTTATTTGTAAATGAGTCAGAGGCGGAACTTTTAAACATTGTCCCCCAAATATGGACAGACCACAACCTTATCCATTTCAAAATATGGTTAGCTGACTATCATGGCCGAGCCAAAACTGCCGTGTCGTTTCGGAAAGGCAGAAACTGGACTAAATTAGCGAGGACAGGTGCCCTCTTAATCCCACCCACAGTGAGCCCATTCCAGGCATCCAGTACGGTTGAGGATAATTACAACATCCATCAGAAGTTTATTACGGATGCTCTGGATTGTTTAATTCCGCTGAAAAAAATAAAAACTTGGTATAATGAAGATCTGAGACAGTCAAGACTACAGTGCAAGAAGGCCGAAAGGAAATGGAGGAAGGGGTATTTGGACGGGGACAAGCTAGCATTAAAGTCAGCACAGAGTAGGTATAAGCTGCTTATCCTGGAAAGTAAAGCCAATGTTAATGCTAAATCCATTGTGCAAGCACCAAATGGGATTAAAGAACGTTTTAGAATTGTAAGAGCTATTTCAGCTCCAACATGCTTAGAGAACAAAGTAGAGGCCTCACAAAAGCTGTGTGACGAGATTGCCACCCACTTTAAGGATAAAGTGGCAAAGATCGTTGACCTCCTTAAGGACAACTAAGTGGTTGCTCAGGATCCTGGTAAAGAGATAATTAAGGGGACCCAGGGCCAGCAATGCTCCTTGATCACTTTTCCTACCTTTACAGACCTTACTTTCGACACAATGGTGTACAGAATTTCCTCTGGCTCGCCCCTTGATCCCCTGCCCCAGAAAGTGTGAAAGTCATATGGCCACCTGACTTTTCCTTGGCTGCGTCAGATCTGTAACCAATCCTTGGAAGAAGGCTCAGTCCCGGAGGGATGGAAGCAGGCGGTGGTGTCCCCTCTTATCAAAAAGCCTGCTCTGGATCCAACTAACCCGGCTAATTTCCGGCCTATTTCCCTCCTCCCTTTTCCTATTAAGATCTTGGAAAAGGCTGTGAGTAGATCTCTCTCAGATTATTTGGAGGAACATCACTTGCTGGACAGGGACCAGTTTGGATTCCGTCCCGGTCACGGGACGGAGTCGGTCCTGATAACCATGATGGATAATCTGCGAATGCGGGCTGACAACGGGAGCAACGCTGTTTTGGTGCTCTTGGACATGTCAGCCGCATTCGACACAGTAAGTCACCCAATTCTGCTTGAGCGTCTGGAAGGAATGGGGGTAAAGGGCCGGGCATTGCAGTGGCTTCACTCTTACTTGGGGGGGAGACAACAGGTGGTAACCCTGGGACCGTTCTCCTCTGGAAAATTCCCCATAGCCTATGGGGTACCACAGGGTTCCAGTATCAGCCCCATTCTTTTTAATATATTTCTACAGCCATTATTCTCGATTATCAAGGCGTTTGGGGTTGAGTGAGTCAATTGCGTAGACAAAACGCAACTGGCATTTTCGCTGGAGGGGAAGCAGGCGGTCCCCCTGGAACAATTCCAAAATTGTATGCATCTGACCACAGATTGGCTGCGGAGAAATTCTTTGCAATTTAATGGAGGAAAGACAGAGGTATTGTATTATTCTCCGATAAGGCTGATCCAACACTTGCCGGTGGAGTTTAGGCTCGCCCCGGAGGAGGCTCCACGGGCCCCAGCCAATACAAAACGTAACCTCGGGTTCCTGTTTGATAATAACCTCCAAATGGACTCGCAGGCAAGTAAGCGTGTGCTGTGGGCTACTGCAACTACTACGTCGGATTCTTCCGCTTTTGCCAGAGGACATGCGAGCTATGATTGTAAGGAGCACGGTACTGAGCAGATTGGATTATTGCAGCTCTCTGTATTTAGGGGCCCCTCAATACATCCTGCAGGGGCTGCAGAGAGTTCAGTTGGCTGCAGCGAAGCTTGCGCTAAACTGCAGGCGCGACTCCTCTTCTACTCAGGCTCTGAGAGATCTCCACTGGCTGCCAGTCAGGGAAAGGGTCCTTTTTAAATCCCTTTGCCTGATCCATAGGGCAACACATGGGATGGGCCCGGTCCCTCTTCAGGAAAGATTTACTTGGTATCTCTCCCAGAGACAGTTGCGCTCCTCCAGCGCCAATCTGTTGGTAGAACCAAGATTCAAACGTGCCAGAATGGGCGGGAGGGCTTTTAGTGTGGTGGGTGCTTGGATGTGGAACGAGCTCCCACTGAGGATCAGACAGATTGACTCCTTAATGGAATTCAGAAAAAGCCTCAAGACTTGGCTTTTTCCAGTAGCCTGACTGTTTCCGTCCTGCCTAATCTCTCAGCATCAGTGATATTTGTTTTATCAGAGCGCCAGGATACCCGTGGGGTGGAGGAGCGCTATATAAGCACCAATACAATACAATACAACTTTTGATGACCGTGTTTCACCAAACAGGAGACTTTACATATATATGAAAATTAAATTGAAACAATATTAGAGGCAATAATGAGGGTGGTGAGTTATTTTAAAGGGTTTTATTTTAAGTCAAAAGTTAAGGTTCTCTGACTCTTTATTCATTAGTCAAATATCAATCAGGTTACAGAATTGAAAAATAGGAAAAATAGCATTAATACAGAACATATTACAGTCTGCATATAAGCATCACAACTAGGAAGGGAAATGTGGCGCAAATTGTCAGTCAAAACTCTTAAAGAGTTTCTAAGAAAAAGAGTAAGTCTTACAAGGTTAATCAATAATTAATAATGGCAAAAATCCCATAAAGAGAAATAAATGCAGTTTAGCACCTAAAATCTAAATCTGTTCTGATCCTTTCAGCTCTTTCTCTCTGCCTCTGCTTCGCTGTGCTAGTCTGTGTCTCTGTCTCAAGCTGCACCATAGCCCCAACAGAATGCAGCTCCTCCCTGTCTCTGTGTCCAGCACAGAAACTGGGCCTGTCCCTCAAAAAAATGGAAAAAAGAGGAGGCAAAAGCAAAAGCACTCCTCCCACTTGTAAGCCATATTTCAAGTAAAGGTTCACGTGCTCGATCCTCATAGCTGGTGCAATCAGAACTTCAAGACACATCATCTCCCCATGGGCTGACTGGATACGTCATTAATCGGGCTTGTTCCTGTTCAAATTTCAGTCTTGTGATTTATGAAAAAAAAGATTGTTCTTCTCTCCACGTTTAAACAGGCTACAAAAATATGCAACATTGTGAAGGTCGAAGGAAACTGGAGGTGGATTTTTTAACAGAGCCCTTTCATTGAAAGTTGCTAGCAAAGAGGAGTACATTCCATTCTGAGTTTTCAAGGGCAAAAAAAAAAACTACAGAAAACTGAGTCCACTAAAGCAAACTAAAATCACGTGGTTTTCTACACTGTGAAACACAATTCAGCACATTTCTACTCTTGCAAAAATACATGATGCCATTTTGAAAGTACAAATACATTTTCTAAATTATTGTGCATTCTATAATGAGATTACATATGGATTAATCACATATAAACATGGCTGTTCAACTAATTAAGCATGTTTTAACATGAAAGCACCTCCAAACTGAAGCATTCTGATCAGGCCCTATGTTTTCATCTTGCTTGCGCCACAATCTGCGTGCCATTTTAGAACTCATGTCTGCAGCTTTTTGTCATATAATAATGCATACATTTTTTAGGTGAAATCTAAGCTCCATCAGCTCCTTGGCTGAGCTGCTCAATCCTCCCCTGAATGCCATCTGGAATTCTTCGGTGGGACAGGAGGTCTTTCCAGCGTCCCGGAAACATGCATTTCTTTTCCCTATTTTAAAGAAAGTTAATGCTGACCCTACAGTCACTAGCAATTATAGGCCCATTTCCCTGTTGCCTGCCCCTGCTAAAATTCTTGAAAAGCTAGCGCACCAGCAGTGGTGGCTTTTATTGAGTCAAACGGCATACTCCATGATTCCCAGTTCAGATTTTGCCCTGGTTTTAGCACAGAAACTGCGCTGATTGAGATGGCAGATGCCATCCGATGGCTGGTGGATGGGGGCTCTGCGGTCATGTTGATACTACTCGACTTGCCAGCAGCATTTGACATGGTGTCCCATTTCATCTCACTGGGTCGCCTAAAGCAAATCGGCATCCAGGGGAAAGCGCTTGACTGTATCGCATCTTACCTAAATGGCTGAGTACAACAGGTCTCGATCCCCCATACACCTCCACCACAAAACCACTCAAGTGGGGGGTATCACAGGGGTCGGCCTTGAGCCCACTACTTTTCAACATCTACTTGACTCTGCTCGCGGAGCTCATCGCCGACACTGGGATCAAGCTGACATGCAGACACACAACTGATGTGTTCTTTCAGTGGAGTGTTCGCACCTTCCTTTGACTCTCTGAAACTAAGCCTAAAAAACATCCCTGCCTGGATGAACACTATCTTTCTTAAACTTAATGCTGACAAGACGGAGGTCTTGTTTTTTAATCAAGCTGTAATACCCTCCTCTGCATTATGGTGGCCAGCTGACTTAGGACCCCCCCACTCGTAAGAACTCAGTTAAGAATCTAGGAGTTAGGTGGGACAAAGATCTGTCCCTGCCACCCAGGTTCAACAGGTATCTGCGGTCTGCTTCTGCAAGATAAAAATCCTTAGGAAATTCATTGATTACTTGCCTGAGTCAGCACATAAAATTGTTGTGCACGCCCTAATCACTTCCCACCTTGATTATGCTAACGGTCTCTATATGGGTCTGCCAATTGGTCTGATACGTAGGTTTCAGATAGTGCAGAATTCAGCGGCCAGACTGGTCTGCAAGGTTCCCCTTCGCAAACGTATTCCTCCTTACCTGAGACAACTGCATTGGCTACCGGTGGCCAAGTGCATTGAATTTAAGGTAATTACGTTTGATTTCCGGGCACTTCAAGGAAGGGGGCCCAACTATTTGAGGAAGAGGCACTTCAAGGAAGGGGGCCCAACTATTTGAGGAAGAGACTGCGTCCTTACCAGCAGAACAGATCTCTTGGTTCTAACCACAAACAATACCTTACCGCCCCCTATTTCGTGAAAGCCAGAATTGGGTGAATGACTTTTGAGGTGGGGACCTCCAAATGCTGGAATAACCTTCGCCTTCAACTATGCACATTGCAGTCTGAGCAAGAATTTAGAAAGGCCCCGAAAACTTGGCTCTTTAGTCGTAATGACTAAGGTATATTGACCACTATCTCTATCAATGTCCTTGTTAGCGCCAGGACACCCCAATCTTTATTATTATTATTATTAATATTATCATAGTTATCAAAAGCCCAACTCAATGATGAAATCAGATTTTAATAAGTATTTGGTAAAACGTTAGGAAAGTTACCTTTTCCCTGCTTGAATTCCTAAAAGCTACTTTTACTTGAACCTTCAATTGTCATCAGCTGGTGACTGGTTCTGAATGAGGTGTGAAGACTGTTCCCAGAGCACAAATAAAGGCTGGGTGTAAGGGAGGTTTTCCTTCCTCTGCCAGGATGGCCATTTGGGCTATGCCCCAGTACTTAATTTACTTCAAAGAGCTCTGCAGTCACAAGCAAATGTCAGATGATACATGGACAAGCCCCTTCAGGCACCAAACCCAGAGGGAAAGGAGCAGCCCCAACACTGGTATGGAGTAGCACCAGAGGAAAGACTATTTAATATCCTGGCTGCACCTTGGGTGGGCATATTGCCCTGCAATATAGGATATACGTTTCACCATTTTGGGAGTGAGGGGCGCCGTGGGATTTTTTGCAGTAGGGCAGACAAGAACTGCTGCAAAGGTCGGTTTTGTTAGTTCTGGAAACATTTGCCCCATTGGTTGGTGGGGCAGGAGTCATCTCCACCCAATAGCTAGTTCTAGGCATAAATGTGACAGCCCCTGATACCCTCTTCAGAACACTGCTGATCTATGGAAAGAATGGGAGAGGACTGGACCCGCTGTCTGCAGCCTGAGATGAGTCCTGATGGACTGGACCTGCTCCCTCTTGCACCCAGGACAAAGAACAGAACTCCAATGGTCAGAAGGATAGCTCCCTGTTCACACCACAGGGACAAAACAAGAAGCCTTTCCTGAAGATTCCCAGCTGAGCGGTGCTAACAGGACCTGACCTGGACCATGCTGGTGGTCTCTGCTTGAGTAAGTCCGGACTCTCAAGTAGTGTTTCTAAGATCCTGGAACTGCTGCAGATCGGCGCATACAAAATCTCCCTGCTTCCACGGACAGAGTAAACCTACAGTCACACGCACATACATACATCATACGCTAGGGCCCATCACACTAAATTCATACTATTTACTCTATCCACACTGGATATAGGAGAACCAACCAACCTGCATCTACAATGAGGTCAATGCGACCAGAAAATCATTGTCCTGAGTCATGATTTTTAAACATAGAGAAAACATTTAGAACTCAATAAATGACAAGAAATAAACACCCGACACTGAAATTAAAATATACTTATTTATCTAAATTAGTTCAAAAATGGAAAGTCAATCATTAGCAAAATTGTCATTCTCATAGTTACCTATTCTAGCTAAAAGGGTCAGGACAGGTCTCTCAGTAAAGTCTCTCGAAATGCCGTCCTCAGCATGGGTAACATCCAAACGCGGTGATCACCAGGAAAGAATGAATGGACGAATGAACATGGACCCTCTCTAGTCTAACATTTTTATAGATTATGTTGCAAAAGAAAGTAACAAACAAAATTAGATATCCGTTGAGCCGCTGAGCAGAGCGAGCAGGAAAGGAAGTCTCTCGGTTACATTTAGAAAATCTCCGCTCAGGAAAAATCACAAAAATAAAAAGACGGAAGAAGGAAACTCGAGTTTGCAAATGTATCTTTCGTAAATGTTCTTCCTTGATATCTTAGCAGAGTCACCGCATTTGTTTAATTGTTCATTGTGACTTTATCCCTGTCCAGGGTCAGCTGGAATCACGCCCAGAGTTACCATCCTCACTGAAGATTTTCTAACCAGGCAACGCTGCGGTCAGGTGACTTTCGACCATATTCAGCAAGGCCTCCCATCAAAATTCACTCACTCGAGCACAGGCTGTAAAAGGCAGCCATCTTGTTTTAGGCCAAAATGAACCATCTTAATTAAAAGAAATACAAACAACGTTACCACAGCATAATGATAGAACAGTGTTAATTCCCACTAATACCCTTATGTGTATGTATTTATCTAGCCTCTTGCAACACAATAAAGCATTAGTACACGTTATTTTAAAAGCTTTTTGTGCTCTAAACAAACAGCACTTTGCAACATTCATTTAATTAAAACCGCACATTATTATTAAGCAACATATATGCATTCCCACGTGTAGTTTTCTCTCATTAGTAGTATTGGTAAGTTCAACTTCAACAAAACAAACTATGAATTAGTGTTTTTAAAATTAGTAATTTTAGTTAAACCATATAAACGAAACTGGAGCTTAAAACACGATACATTTTCAACAGAAAACTCTGCTCCAGCAATCCCCCCTTTGGTGATATCTTATCACCACAAAAAAACAAAAAAACAACCCAAAAATCAAAAATCTAATTTAAGTCCCAATTTTTAGGAGAAATCGAAAATGTCTTTTTTTTCAACACAACATTAAACAACATTAAACACCAGACTCCCTCACATCATCCCTCTTTGTCTCCAAGTAAACACTCTCCCTCAATTCTTCTAACTCTATTTCTTGTGGATCTCTCCTTGATCTCTTTTGTTTCTTTTCTGCCTTTTCCCTAATCAATCTCTTTTTCCCTCCCCTGTTTTTACAACACAAACACCCAATCTTAGTATCAGTAAAGCAACAATTACACAAGTCAAAGGAAACAATATTTTACCAATAAAGGTACTACCTATCTTAGCAATAAAACTCTTAACAGCAACTATCTTATTAGCTATTTTAGTTCAAACACTTTCAACTTCCAGTGGTACTAATTCTTCATGCAAATCAGTAATATTTTTGATATAGACCTTTAGGTCTTTGCTTTCATCAGGAATGTAAGTGCAACAATGTTGAATCTTCAGCATTCCGCAGACTCCACCCTCCTTGGCCAATAGAATATCAAGGGCAAGTCGATTTTGCATAGACATGGCACGTACAGCAATCATCTCCGTATTCACCAAAAGAAACCCTCCAGCGGTACTTGTCGATAAACGATCCACCACTGTTGACAGTTTCCGAATCCCATATGCATTTAAAGAAATTCCCACTGCTGGAATTAAAGCACCAAAAATATCACCAACTATTTCTGACCAAGTTTCTCTCTTAAATCGTGTTAGTAGATTAATGTGTTCTACATCTTCTATCCTATCTATATGAAAAATCTTTGGAAAGACCAGGCCCACATAACACGTGCCATACCAATGGTCAGGCAACTTGTAATAAGCCTTGTTCCCACAAACAAAATACACTCCTGGGAAAACTGGATCTTCTCCACCTTTAAAACCCCATCCTGTTGCAATGAAGTATGTATCATGACACTCACTAGTCCCAACAAAATAAGTATCATACTGAGACTTCTTTCTGGTAATGCATAGTTTACCCTTCTGTGGTGCATCTAAAGCTAAAGTTGGACTAGCTCCATTCTTCAACTCCTTTCCCATTTCAATGTCCCAAATTGTCTCACTCACTTTATATTTCCCTGCCTTCTCATGCATGTTCATTCTCCTTTCCTCTACCATGTTCAGGAAAGCTTTCTCCTCTTCTTTCAAACTGCAAGTTAAATTGTTCTTAAAAATGTAATCTAATGTTAATTCTTCTTTCTCAATAAAAATCTCACCAAAAATGTTAGCTTCTTTAGCTGGATTCAGCTTTTGGTTCATAGGCAATTGCCCCAAAATACTATCTTTGTTAGACATCTCATAATCTATTTTCCCTAACAAATAAAAAACACTACTCAACACACTACATGAAATTCCATACGTAGCTGGTAAATGGTGATAAGTAACACCCTCTGAAACGGATGCAGGTAATTGCATGCAGACATAGCAATCCCTAACTTCCATTGTCTTTACGTATTCGTATAACAGCTTTGAAAAAACATTGCTAGAAAAATTATTAATTGACCTATCTTTATGTATGTAAATGTTACTAATTCTAGTTGGAACTACTTTTTGTGAACTTTTCTCTACATTAGTCACATTCTCAGTATGTATTCCAAAATGATCTATTGTAACTCTAAAAGTAACTAATAAAGCTAGTACACCCCATAATAGCATTAATAATCCAGTACAGCAGCAGCACATTCTACACCATCTTTTTAAGAAGGCACATCTACTTTGATTATTCTCTGTGTTAGCCATTTTACTACTTTGGCAGTGTCTTTTGACTTAGCCTCTTCTACTCCACTACTGAGACTTAGAACACGTGATTATTTCAAACAGCTAATTTCAGATTTTCTCTTTTCACTTCTCCAAGTGACTCCTTTAGTTCACTCAGTTTGGATTCTCATCACTTTTCACTTCTTCTTCAGCAACATCAAATTGTATTAGATCATCAACAACATCCTGTGCATCTGACTCTTCTCCAATGTCAGTCAAGATTACTTTCAGGATTCCAACAGTTTTCTCCTCAACCACTTCTCGTACGGTACCCTCTGGATTTCCTTGACTTTCTGCCTCTTCACCTTCAGACAGTGCCACGTACGTCCATTCCGGTGACCTATACTTCTGGTTAGGTTTTCTGATTCTCTTGATCTCCTCTGGTTCTTTCGTGATCTTTTGTTTTTCACCCTTTGCTTGATTCTGACTCGACACTTCGTTCACCTGTTCAGCTTTCGATGAATTTACTCGTGTCAGTCTATATCTCAGTCTCTTTATCCTATTGTTAGGCCAAAGATCTCCTCTTACAACTCTCTTCGGTCTCACTTCTTTATTATTCCTTTCTCCAATCCAAGTTCTCTTTCTCAGAACTCGACCCTCTGATTTCTCATTTTCACTCTCATCTGATTCTGTTTCATTTGCCTCTTGTTCTCCAACAATTTTCTTTCACTCCACAGTCTTTTCCACCACTGATTGAGATTTCCCTAATTCTGTCCCTCCTCGGGTCTCCGACACACAATCTTCTTTCTGTCTACTTGTCCCTTCACCTAGCTCATCAGGAATGTTCCCTACACCTCCTCGGGGGTCTTCCGCAATTTGTCCCTCTCTATCTTCTTCTGACCCTGCTTCCTCAGGTATAATCTCAAGTGGAATTTCAACCTCTTCATCTGATTCAAGAGTAGTCTCTGTGGAATTTCTCTTTTCTCTTCTGTTCTCTCCACTGCTTGTTGGAACGTCAGGCACTCTTACAGAATCTGATCTTTCACCTGAGACTCTCAATGTCTCTCCTGAAGCCTCTCCTGAAAAGAAAGAATCACCTGACTCTCTTTCTCCTTCAACTCTTTCAGGATTCTTTTTTCGTCTTACTGGTTCAGTTTCTGCATCATCACTGCAATCTGACTCTTCAAAATACTCTTTACCAGTCCCTTCTTTTGGATTTGGAACTCTCAGAGTATGACTAGCATGTACCCAGTTTTTCACACCAGCACACTTCACTGCAGTTGTCGTAGTCAGAATGACTTGTCTTGGCCTTCCCCACCTTGGAACCAAGCAATTTCTTCTTCTGTGTACCTTAATCCTCACCCAGTCCCCTGGACTCAGATCATGGGCTTGCTTCTTCTCAAGTGTGGTAGCGTCTCCTCCAACCTGGTGAAACACAGAATGAACTGCGTCAGCCAGGCCTTTACAGTAATCCAAAATCATGTCATCAGTTATTGTCATCAACTTGTTGACAGGCACAAAGGCATGTCTCATCGCACGTCCCATTAAGATTTCGTGTGGACTCAAACCTGTTGTTCTATCTGGAGTAGACCTAATGGTCATCAGTACTAGAGGCAAGACATCAGGCCATTTCATTCCAGTGGCTAAACACATCTTACCAATTCGGTTTTTTATTGTGCCGTTCATCTGCTCCACGACACCAGAAGCCTCTGGTCTGTATGCACAATGTAGCTTCTGCTGTATGCTCAATGCTTCACAAATTAAACCCATGAGCTCATTATAGAAGTGTCCACCTCTGTCAGACTCAATTGTCACTGGGAACCCGTACCTAGGAATCAACTCTCTTAACAGTAACTTTGCAACTGTTATTCCATCATTTCTCCTAGTCGGATAGGCCTCCACCCATCTTGAGAACAAACAGACTACCACTAGAACATACCTCAATTTGTTCACTTGGGGCATTTCAATGAAATCTATTTGCATTCTGGTAAAAGGACCTCCTTCTCTGCCTATTGTTCCTAGACTCACCACTGTCTTTTTCCCAGTATTAAACTGCTGGCAAATCAAACATCTCTGACAGATGCTTTCTGCAATCAACCTGAACTTTGCATTGTACCAAGTCTGTTTAAAAGACCTGATCATCGCATCCCTTCCCAAATGTCCCTGGCCATGATACATTCTTGCCATTGTCGACAACATTGAGTTTGGCATGACTGGCCTACCATCTCTATAGATCCAAACATGATCTGTCTCTCTTGGGGCACAACCTGCCTTGATCCAATCTTTCATTTCCTCATCTCCTGCCTCATCCTGCAACTGTTTCACTTCATCCCACGTTTCTAGGACATTAGTAAACATCACAGAACAAAAAGACATTTCCTTTTCTCGTGCCCTATTAATTGATTGATTTGTTTTCGCACAATACTGCGCTATGTCATTGGCAAATCTATTACCAAGAGTAACAAAATCATCTCCTTGTCCATGAGCAGCACACTTCACAACTGCTAGTTCTGTAGGCAGCTGTATCGCCTCAAGCAACTTTCCAATCACTTCAGCATTCTTTATTGGAGTCCCACTCAACGTCAAGAAACCTCTCTGTAGCCAAAGCTGGCCAAAGTCATGAACGACTCCAAATCCGTACTGGCTATCAGTCATCACAGTCACTCTCAAATTCTTCCCAATTTTGCAAGCTTTTGTCAATGCCACCAATTCAGCCACTTGAGCAGATCTCACTCCTTTCAAAGGCGAAGCTTCCATCACTTCTGAAACCTTGCACACTGCATATGCTGCACTCAGCACACCATCATCTGTCCTCAAACATGATCCATCCACAAACAACACATGATCACTCTCAGGCAAGGGTAAATCTCTTATGTCTGGTCTTGGTTTTGTGCAGTAATCAAGCACATCCAAACAATCATGATCAACATCATCTCCCACATTCACATTCTCAGCATCTGGTAGAAGTGTCGCTGGATTCACATTCACACATCTCTCAAGAGTCACATTTGATGCTCCCAGAATGATTTTCTCATATTTAGTCAACCGACTATGTGACATGTGCTGAGTTCTGCTTCTTGTCAAAAGAATAGCCACATCATGAGGTACGAATACCCTTACAGGATATCCCATTATTATACCCTCACTCTGTTCCAAGCTTCTGCATGTAGCAGCTACTGCTTTCAGACAACCTGGCAAACCCACAGCTACGGGGTCAAGTGTCGATGAGAAGTACGCAATCGGCCTTCTCAGTTGTCCATGCTTCTGAATTAACACTGAAAGTGCACACCCATTTCTCTCACTACAGTACAACTCAAACTCTTTCTCATAGTCTGGCATTCCCAAAGCAGGGGCTTCACACATTCTACTCTTCAACTCTTCAAATGCTGCCATTTGTTCACCATCCAATTCCAATGGGTCTCTCACTTCACTTTTTGTCAACTTAATCAGTGGCTTTGCTATCAGCGAGAAATTACTTATCCACTGACGACAATAACCCACCATCCCCAGAAACATCCTCACTTCTCTCTGGGTCATTGGGGCTCTCATTCCTCTGATAATTTTGATTCTGTCATCAGTCACCTTTCTCAGACCCTTTTCAATATTGTGTCCAAGATAATGCACCTCTTTCTTGCAAAATTGCAATTTGGCTGGAGATACCTTTAACCCTCCATCTGCCAGATGATTGAGTAAAGCTATGGTATCTACTTCACAAGCTTCACGTGTCTTCGATGCCACAAGTAAGTCATCGATATACTGCACTAGCACTGAACTTTCAGGCATGATCAAACTCTCCAATGATTTTTTCAATAACTGATTGAATATCGAAGGACTCTCTGTATACCCCTGTGGGATACGACACCATGCTAAAATACGCTGGCCAAACCGGAATGCAAAAATCGGCTGGCTGTCATGATGCAATGGAATTGAAAAGAAAGCATGACACAAATCAATCACTGTGTACCACTCAGCATCATGAGGAATCTGATACAAAATCACTGAAGGATTTGGCACAATGGGACAACATGCCACCACAATTTTGTTCACTTTTCTCAAATCCTGTACAATCCTGAACTTCCCATTAGGTTTCTTCAGCCCCATTATCGGTGAATTACACGGGCTACTCAGTATTTCTCTTAAAACACCCTGTTGAATCATTTTGTCAATTATAGGTGTTATTCCCTCAATTATTTCTGGTGTCAATCTATACTGAGGAATATTAGGATAAACAATACCCTCTTTCACTGAAATCTTTACTGGATCTACATTATTCATCAATCCCACATCTTCTCCAGTAAAATCCCAAACTGCTGTTTTCACTGTGTGTCTCAACTCCTGAGGCAAATCATCTGGATTAAACACAGCATATGTACCAACAATCTCACTCTCTCTATTATCCAGAGTCATTCGATACAAGACATCCTCATCCGGTGTCTCAAAAGCTATTCCATCCGGAGTACAAAAAATTGTACAATTCATCTTGCACAATAGGTCCCTACCTAGCAAATTCACTGGACTAGTGTCACAGACAACAAATCTGTGCATGTCTGAAAATTTCCCTATACTCACCCTAACTGGTTCAGTAAGACGAGTTTTAATCTGTGTATTGGCTACACCAACTACTTGGATTGCTTCGTCCGAGAGAGGAAGATTTCTAATATCTGCTGACCTGACAGTTGATCTCGTCGCTCCTGTGTCTACCAAAAAAGTAACACTCTCCCCATTTATTTTCCCATCTACAAATGGTCCTGCCTGGTCTATTTCTAGAGTTGCACCAAGTATGCACTCTTCCTCCTCTCTTCGGCACAGTCAATAGTCCCCTTCAGACTCACTCCCCTCATTCTTTAACCAGTACTGTTGTACCAGATTTGAACGTCTCGGTTTGTTTACCTGTTCATCATTGTAGAATCCTGAGTCCTGGTTATACTTTTGGGACCCTCTATTCTGCGGCAAGGGCGGTTTTGGCTCTTGACTCTGCTGTCTGACAACCTTCTGTTGTTGCTGCTGTTGATTACACCCCTCGTTCTGCACCTGTTGATTCAAGGGTTTATTTTCATTACTCACTAATGGTGGATTGGTACACTCGGATCTCCAATGCCCCAATTGTCCACAGTTGTGACAAGGGAACTTTTTCTTGGCCTCCTCTAAATTCCCTTTTCCCTTTCCCGCATATCTGGGTCTATTTCCTGGATTATTTGGATTATTTGCCTGCTCCATCAACTGTGCTTCTTGTCTTTCAGCAACTTTCACCTGTGCCCACATTGCCTTTTCTTTCAGCTTCCTCTGTTTAGCTTCAATCTCGTCACTGAAATACTTTGCATGTCTCAAGATTTCATCAATTTTTTTACTCTGCCAATCCACTGTATGTTCACGTATCTTTTCACTTATCTCAGGTCTCAGGCCATATACAAATCTGTATACAAAATGACTCAAATCCTTGTCACCCAGGTGTTCATCTCCACTGAACTGTTTAAAAGCCAGTATCAGCCTTTCGTAAAAAGCATGAACTGATTCTTTTGCTTCTTGATGTGTTCGATCTATTTTAACCCAGTCTGTCTCTTTTGGGGGTACTTTATTTTTCAGGAACACAATAACCTGATCATACTTTCTCATAACCTCTGGATCTGGTGCTCCTGTCTTCGGATCTCTGGGATACTCCTTTGCAGGCCAACCTATAACTATTTTACACACAGCCCACAAATCTGCTGGAACAATTATATCAAACAGGCTATTCAGGTCAATCCACAGCACTTTTGACAATTTCACAAACCTGTATACCTGCCTATACCACTCGACGGGCTTTTCTCTCAGTCGAGGGAAATCATTCGTGAATGATAAAATATCTTGTCTAGTCCATGGGACATGTACATATCCACCTCCGGGAATCTCTCTCATAGCATAAGCATCCACTGTTTTCTCTTTTTCTCTCACTGGAAAAGCTGAATAAGTCCTGTCCACTGAATCTTCCCTTTTCTTGTACCATCTATCCTTCCACTTTTCTACATCACCCCATTTTCGTAATAAGGCAATCATTTCCTTAATCTGCCCTGTTCTAAGGGCACCATTTAGATTTTCAAGATCTTTGTCTGTAAAATCCATCCTGTAAGACCTCTGTAATACCTTCACTTTATCCATGTCAACTCCTTGTTCATTCGCTATTGCTCTTAACCTGTCATGTGTACTTTTAGCCCACCAGGTGATGTTTTTGCACATAAATAACAACTCCCCATCATGATGACTTTTGAGTATATCTGTAGGAATTGTCCCTGCAATAATCTCCTCTAATTCCATGCGCAACCTGGCCACATCAATTGCTTGAGAATCCTTATCCTTCTTTTGAAGAACCTTCAACCAATCATTCAAATCCTCAGCTGTTATTTCAGTAGACCTTTTCACTGCACCCACTTGTTCTGTCACCCTCTGTGGTTCCAGAATTGTTCCTCCCAAACAACCAGTATTCAATCCTGAATTAGGCTGTACATCTAATCCTCCACTACAGGTGTCATGTCTCAATTGACTGAAATTATTTCCTCCTGTTCTCATTCCTGATTCTTCCAAAGAACACGTACCCACCAAACCATTTCCAACATAGGGAACTGTCAAACCATTTTCACCCATTCTTTGTTTATCAAAAATAGGCACAACCGGACCTATAGTTACAGGCACTGTAACTGCTTCAAGATTTTTCGTTAGCTCTCTAATTTTCTCAGTCAGCTCAGTTGTGGTTCTGGCTAATTCTCTTGTTTTCTCGTCACTAACTCGATGCTCTCTCTCTCGCTCTCTCTCTCTTTCCCTTTCCGCGAAAGAGCTACCACTTTTCAAATCAGGTGTCACAACCTCAGTTTTAATAATCCGCAAAGTATCTCTAACAGGAGTAGCAGCTGACATACTCTCTTCTGGTTCTGGTCTATACGGAGGTGGTCTCTTGTAAATCATGTCATCCAAGACCTCATCCTCATAATCATTAGCTCCATACCTTCTCACTTCTGCATCAGACACCTTTTCTGCACCTTTCCTTCCTTCCGCTTCTTCAACTGTCCTCATAGGATATAATCCCTCTGACATACTAGCATCCCGCCATCTCCTCATTCGATCATGATGAGTTTCACGATCATATTTTTTCCCAAAAAAGTACCTATAATTACTTCCACTCCTCTGCTTTTCTCGCTCATGCACCTCATCTTCCCATTCCACCAATGCCTCGAACTGTGTCGGCCTTGGTCTAGGCTCTAGACGCATCATTTTCTCCCGTAAATTTCTCAACACGGCCAAATTAAATGAACCATGTTCCGGGAATGCTAAAACACCATCTTCCTTAGTATACCTAGCCCAGTTCTCCAACCATATACAGGTATGATATCCATATTTCGCAACCATGAAGGATGCAGGAGTTTTCGTCGGAGGTAGCAATTCACCCTCTCTGGTTATTATATTCTTATCCTTGTCGAACCAATTCTTTATTTTTCCGAACAAAGATTTTTTCTTCTTTTCCTCCGGTTGGTAATACATTGTAATGTTTACCAATATTCTCTAGTCCCTTCCGTAACTCAACTGTACGGTACGATCTTTTATCCAATAACAGCGCGACTCACACCAACACACCAATCCTGGAGCGTCTACGTCACACTGTACTCCTTCCAATCCCTGCGCGGCTCACACCAACGCACCAATCCTAGCGTGAGCACTGTTCTGATTCACCACCCAATCAGAGCGCGGTCTGTATGACGTCAGCAGTCGCTGCAGTCGCTTCTGCTCTGTCTCCTGTCACTCGACTACCCCTCCTTTACAAAGCCTTCTCAGTAGACTTCATTTCGGATTCTACAAAATCTATTAGTTACAACATATAAACATCTCCATTGTCTGTTTCGCTAACCACAGAATAGTAAAGGAAATCTTTTTCACAAGAATCCCGCTTCTCTCTAGAACAGCGCTTACCTCTGCTCTACTACGGAATAATCACTCTCGTTGACACAGTAGCACATCCCTCTACTCTGCCCTTCTAACATGCATCCATTAACTGTTTCCTCTAGGACTGCTCCAAAGAGTCTTACAATCAATTAAATGCTCATACATTCACGCACTTTCACACCAGAAAATATAGCACATGTACACAGAATCCTGCCTTTCCCGAGAACAGCGAACAGTCTGTCCCACTACAGAATTATAACACACGTTAACCAAGCAGCGCTTACCTCTGCCCAGTCCTTCGGACAAGCTCAGAGAATACCTATTACTCCTCCCGCGATAAGCTTTAATGGCAAACCTTACGGATCCCTGGGACTTATAACCAGAGTTTCACAGATAACCTTCGCTACCATACACACTCCTTTTATACCGAAAATATATCTAATAGTAACACGCGACGATGTCACGTATTCCGAACCCAGACAATGCGACGCGCAACTTCAATTGTCACACGATTTTCCTGCATACGTACAGGTAATTCCAACAATCCCGTTTTTTCCCGAGAGCAGCACACTCTTCCCTCTGCCCTACTACGGAACTGTCACCAGCTCCCAAGTTCCAGAAGCACTACATAAAACTCAATACGACGACTTCAACATATAGTATTAGTACATATATCAACATCAATCAATAATCAATAAATCAAAAGCCAATGTACAAGCAATCTAATCTGATCAAGACAATAATCTAACCATCATACTGCTACCAGGAAACTGCTGCAGATCGGCGCATACAAAATCTCCCTGCTTCCACGGACAGAGTAAACATCCGTGTCCGTGGAAGCAGTATGATGGTTAGATTGCATCTACAATGAGGTCAATGCGACCAGAAAATCATTGTCCTGAGTCATGATTTTTAAACATAGAGAAAACATTTAGAACTCAATAAATGACAAGAAATAAACACCCGACACTGAAATTAAAATATACTTATTTATCTAAATTAGTTCAAAAATGGAAAGTCAATCATTAGCAAAATTGTCATTCTCATAGTTACCTATTCTAGCTAAAAGGGTCAGGCTCAGTAAAGTCTCTCGAAATGCCGTCCTCAGCATGGGTAACATCCAAACGCGATGATCACCAGGAAAGAATGAATGGACGAACGAACATGGACCCTCTCTAGTCTAACATTTTTATAGATTATGTTGCAAAATAAAGTAACAAACAAAATTAGATATCCGTTGAGCCGCTGAGCAGAGCGAGCAGGAAAGGAAGTCTCTCGGTTACATTTAGAAAATCTCTGCTCAGGAAAAATCACAAAAATAAAAAGACGGAAGAAGGAAACTCGAGTTTGCGAATGTATCTTTCGTAAATGTTCTTCCTTGATATCTTAGCAGAGTCACCGCATTTGTTCAATTGTTCATTGTGACTTTATCCCTGTCCAGGGTCAGCTGGAATCACGCCCAGAGTTACCATCCTCACGGAAGATTTTCTAACCAGGCAACGCTGCGGTCAGGTGACTCTCGACCATATTCAGTAAGGCCTCCCATCAAAATTCACTCACTCGAGCACAGGCTGTAAAAGGCAGCCATCTTGTTTTAGGCCAAAACGAACCATCTTAATTAAAAGAAACACAAACAACGTTACCACAGCATAATGATAGAACAGTGTTAATTTCCATTAATACCCTTATGTGTATGTATTTATCTAGCCTCTTGCAACACAATAAAGCATTAGTACACGTTATTTCAAAAGCGTTTTGTGCTCTAAACAAACAGCACTTTGCAACATTCATTTAATTAAAACTGCACATTATTATTAAGCAACATATATGCATTCCCACGTGTAGTTTTCTCTCATTAGTAGTATTGGTAAGTTCAACTTCAACAAAACAAACTATGAATTAGTGTTTTTAAAATTAGTAATTTTAGTTAAACCATATAAACGAAACTGGAGCTTAAAACACGATAAATTTTCAACAGAAAACTCTGCTCCAGCAGAACCACCTGGATGTGTGCAACATGACTTCTCCTACAACCTCTGAAAACCCCATTCTCTCCATTGTACAATGGCCCAGAGATGGAGTCGCGGGTACTTTCGCCTGGTGACTGTGGGCATAACAGCACCCCCTTATGTCTTTATTCAAAAGTCCCCTAGGGGTCAACTCAAAATGTGGGGAAAGGGGGTCCCATGTGCTCTCCGAAGAAAAAAATGAGAAAAGCAAGCTTGCACCTACCTCCAGACCCTCACAGGATAAATTTAGATCTTGCAGCAGAGTGACACTTGCCCAGGTTTTCAGAAAAGTTACAAGGTTACAACCTTAAAAAGCCCTTAACTTGGGCTGTGTTGGGCCAATTTAGATGATCCTTGGGCTCATTTTGTTCCTGGTGGAGAGCTCTAGCCATCGGGAGTAGTGCCTCCTGGTCTAGAAATGTGGCATATACGTTACTGGGAGCCGGTTCCACTGGCTTCCTGCAACAGTTTTTCTCCTGCTCTTGGTCTCTGGTGCAAAAGTCAAGATCATCCACATCTTGTTCTCACAGGGTGTAAAATGGTGTAAAGGGACCAGCCTCCCTGGACCTTGGAGAGATCCACTGGTCCTGGGTTAACTGTGCCCTTAGTTGTTTATGGCATCTGGGGGTGTGTCCTTCCAGTTCTCAATCACTGTTGCCACTGTCCAGTTCCAATGAAAAGCACAGCACAAAAATCACTTTCTCACTCTTGATCAACAGTTTTTAAATGTGGGTCAAGGGTTCCAGAAGCCAGGCACCTCTGGCTAACCTTAGGGTGCCAGATTACCTCTCCACCCCTGTCTTAACCCTCTTGTGCAGCATGCTGGGGCAGTTCAAGATGGTGCTGTCTAGAAGCCTCTGATCACATCTCATCTGGGAATTTCAGCTCTACCCCTTTCTGACATCACTGACGGGGCCTTTCCTACCAACACTTCAACAAGGAGCCTCCTCCTGTGTTGGCGCCTGTTGCCTGTTTTTTTTCTTGTGTTAAGTGGACCTGTGCTGTCTCAGCCCGCTATAATGTGACTGCTAATTAACAGATGCAGATTTTTCCCCCACCCCTACCTGCTCAGGAGTGACAGAGGCACTGTTAATTACTCTTTTTGTGTGATGAGGAATGTATTCTCTCTGCTGGAGATCAGAGTAATTAGCTTGACCCTGCAGGGTAAAATAGACCTGAACTCTGATCCTGAGATGAGCCAGAGAAAAATGAAAATTCTGGACGACCCAAAAAGTGTACATGTATTAATTTGGAACCTACATAGTCAGACTAGGAGCACACGTTTCACCCCTGCTTCACATCTCACTGGACTTTGTGGGCCTAAGGGAAGTGAAACTGCAATATAAGCTAGATTTCCCTCATGAGTACAATACAGGGTCACTACTGACAAAACAGTAAACCATGCTGGCTTTACTTGTGAGTGCCTACTAATCTTATACGGCCTACCCCAGGTCAATATCTAACCCAGGTCATACCCAGGCCAATATCTAACCCTGCAGAAGCCCCTCTGTGCCAGGCCACCTGTGCACAGTTACCGGCTTGCACACAGTAATTGTCTCACATGCACAGACCACATGTGTGCACACAGGTGTGTACACATGTTCATGTGTAACCAACCAAGGGCCTCTTGCCCTGACTTCATTGGCAGTGACCTTCCCTTAAAAGGTGGACACTGAAGGTAAGCACATGCAGTTCATTTATGTGTGACTGCTGTGGTAAATATTTCATTACCGGTACTATTTTTTATGCGGTAAAGTCTAGTAAGAATAACTCAGTAAATATAAGAGGCAGAATCCGTGGTATTAGAGGTTTTAAAAGGCTTTATTCCTATACAAAGGAATACAATTCGAATTGTAGGCTTCTATTCCATCACCACGAAAGTTCAGGAAGGAAGGGCATACATTATTGACAGATAATCGGTTTTATAGGAAAATGCATTACAGTGAAACAGATGCAAGAGGCGTGACAGCTGATAATACAGATAAACTGTGCATACGTAACTAATAGAGGCGGTCATATGGGCGTAATTTAATAAACGTCATTATACATGATGTCACAAGTGGGTGGATCCATGAAAGAATCCTGCAATGTCAGCAGAAATATTTGGCAGAGATGCGCGCGCAGCCGCATGACGTGTGATTGATGTGCAACTAGAGGGTGAAGGGGACTTGACATTTAGCTCTACATGTGGAGACAGAAGTCTGGGGGTCATGTCAACCTAATCCCAAATCATATCTAATATCCTATGTTTAAAGAACTGTGTTATCCAAAAGGAAAGGTCTCTAGGATAGAATCTATTCTATACTGACTGTTAGTGCGTGTACAAGCGTCTAAGTCTCTACATGAGATGCGAGGGGGTAGGAATATTCCATGGTAACGGGGCCTATGCATTACTTGCATGAGGACAGCGAGGCCTGGCCCTTTGCACGGTAGCTGGAGGAATGTTTACCTAAACTGCTAGACAGGAATGCATCGGATGAGGAGCGGAGCAGATAATCTTGAAGGTGAAATACAGTTTTTGGCAGACAATATGCTGGATCAGGCACCGTTAGCCGCGCAGGGAGTAGGACAAAGTTCATGGATGCAGATGCAGGCTCAGACTGGAGCTTTCAGAGGCAGAAGGCAGGAAAAGACTTGATGACAGAATTCAGGGCCTACTTGCCTGAATCTGTAAAATGGGGAAAGTGAACCACATAAAGTCGGTGGCCTTTCATACTTAGGAATGGAATATCTGACCCATTCATGGCGGATCTGAAAGAGGACATGTTGACGGTGGACGCACATGTATTTGCGTCTTCAAAACTGGAACTGGAGGGAACATACATGTACTTATAGCATGCACATGGAGCCGTTGGGGTCTACGATAGGGGACATAACTGATCACAAAATTCATATTTCCTCATTCCCTCCTTGTCCCCTACGGACCCTCAGGAGATATCGATCTTCATCAATCCATCGATCTGTTCATATAGCATCATTTGTTCTTCTTTCTTCTTCCGGGATCTTGAACGAAAACTTGGATGTGGGATACACGATGTGGCACACAGACCACAAATCGCTGGCCCACATTGTAGACATAAGCAGCAACTGAATAGTATGAGAAAGCCAATACCTAGGAAGGATAGGATTCTCCATCCCCAGGCTGACAACACGCCCCAGAACCAACCGGACCAAGTCCAGGTGCCTGGACTCTGGTGTATCTGGCTTATAATTTTATGAAGGCGGGTTATGGCTTTGTATACTGACGGTGAATTTTCTGGTATGAAAATGCAGCAACTTGATCCGATGACCCTACAAGCTCCGCCCCTATCGGCCAGGATGACGTCAAGGACAAGACGATTTTGAAGCACAACAATCCGCATAGCAGACTGCTCTTCTGTTAAATTGCCTAAGGCGGAAGTAGTCTCGTTCACTACTGCTTCAAGGGTTCTAGTTAATCTACGTATCAGCTTACTATTAGTGACTGTACCTATATAGGGGAAGAAACCCTTATTGAAATCCGTATATTGTTCCCATGCTGTTTCAGTGTAATCGACAATTGGAAGATCTCTCTGTTGTCTATTGTGTACTAAATGGGTATTTCTATGATAATCAGGAGGAGCTAGGAAAACAGGTGGCAGAAGGAATGCTATGTAACAAGTACCATCCCAATCTAAAGGTAGACATATATATGCGGTCTGGCCACATATGAAGTAGGAATGATGGGAAGCTCTAAATGTAGACTTGCCTTGATCACTGAATTTTATTACAGTGTTGCATTTACTATGGCCCATGTGTATGGAACCATTCTTTCTTACACATAATTCCCCTTTTACTGGGAATACTGACATGGCGGGCAAGATTGGTGTGGCTTCAGATTCAACGTTCAGGATCATGAGGTTAAGTGTAAAATTACCTAATCCATATACTTCATTTTCTAGATCAGTTCCTGTTCTTTTGGGAAGTCCCTCCTTGTTAGGGTAGCAGACTTTAAGCAAAACTAGGTTCAGGTTTCCCCATACCCAGTTGTCTTGATAAACTGCGGAATTTGAATCTAGGGAATTAATCAAACTAAACCATGCTCCACAGGAGCCATTGTGTGTGAACGGATATGGAAAGAGGGGCAAAACTCCCTTATAGTTATGATAGGGAGGGAGTCGGCCACATAACAAACAATTTGTGGCATTGCTGGTCTGATGGGAATGATGTAACATACTAATGAATGTGTTGTTGCGCAGCGCAAATCTATAGGACAACTCATGCGGAGGTAATTCGCTAAAAGAATGTTCTGCAGTTACATTGTAAGCACGCTTAAGAATAGGGTAATACATATGCAATAGTACGCTGAAAACGATGATCAGAAGACTTAGAAAAAACAAAATTAATAATGTTACTGTGCAGTGACTACGAAGTGATTTACAATACGCATGCTTTTTAAGCTGCATCTGCTGATTTCTTTCTCTATTCCGGTCTAGAGGATACATGTCAGAGACAAATTCAACCGATTCACCTTGGAGAGGACTTAAACAATCAAATTGTCTGACTTGCTAGACCTCAATTTTAGTTTGTAAAGTTCTGGTTTTGACTGCTCAACCAAGGGGAGCTTTGAGTCTGTCTGTGAGGGAATACAAGGTTGAGTATTCACACTGGATGGTAGTCCATAAAATTTCTTGATATGACTCGAGTGCAACCACCCTTTACGACCCTCAATCTTCACGGCTGTCCTTGTAGTTAGTAGAACTAGCTTCGGCGACTTCCACCTAGGCTCCAGTTGGGTCTTTCGGTCGAAATTCCGGACCAGAACCAGGTCACCAGGAACCACGTCATGGGGCTTCCCCTCAGTATTATCGGGAAAAGCTGCGGCTACCTGTGAACGACAAGATTGTAGTGCAGACATCAAGGAAGCCAGGTAATCTGTCAGCATATTACAGTCAACATCAGTGATTTTGCGAGGTATAGGCGTCCCCCACATATTTGGTGGTCTACCGAAGATCACCTCGTACGGGGACAGCCCTGTTCGAGAATGTGCTACCATTCTCATGTAAAAGAGCGCAACTGGTAAGGCTACTATCCAATCGACACCTTTTTCTCTACATATTTTGGACAATCTAATTTTCAGGGTTTGATTATGACGTTCCACGAGACCTGCTGCCTCGGGATGTCGGACACAGTGGAATTTCCATTGGTAGCCTAACAAAAGGGAAACGTGTTTGATTAGTTCGGATGAGAACGGCTGGCCGTTATCTGAGTAGACAACACGTGGTAAACCGTACCGTGGGAAGAATTCTCGAACTAACTGTTTGGCAGTAGTCGGGGCAGTGTAATCTGAAACCGGGTAGGCTTCTGTCCAACGGGAAAGAGCACAGACAACTACGAGAACATATTTGAATCCTCGACATCGTTCCATCTGGATATAATCCATCTGGAGGACTTCAAAAGCATGATCGGGAGGTTGAAATCCACCCTGCTCTACGGGGATGCTTTTACCTGGATTAAACTGACAACATATCATACAGGTACGAACTTTTTGTTTAGCTGCTGCTCGCAAGTGTTTGTTGAACCAAATGTGTTGAATGCTGTCTAGCATAGCTTTTTCTCCTAGGTGCGCTGGACTATGTATTGTGTTAATGATGACTTGAACCATGGAGTCAGGAAGAAACCATATAGATTTTTCCTTCGTCATCCATCCTTGATCCGTTTGGATCCCTCCTAATTCAGTCCATTTCTTTATTTCTTCTGGTGTAACATGTGTCTGTATGTCAATTACATCAAGGGCGGGATCCTTAACTGTCATGCAATGTGTTGGTGTCGGAACTATTGTCTTTGTCATGTCAGTTGTGTGAGTCTGATTCTGAGCAGTCTGTTTAGCTGTTCTGTCAGCTAGGTCATTACCCTGAGAAATGATATCGGTAACTTTTGTATGGGCTTTGCATTTCATAATCGATATTGCAGTGGGTAGATGAATCGCGTCCAATAGGGCTCGAATGAGGGGTCCGTGTTGGATGTGGGCACCGTGAGAAGTTAAATAACCTCTCTCTCGCCACAGTACGCCGAAGTCATGGACGACTCCGAATGCATAACGTGAATCTGTGTATATGTTGACTTTCTTATTTTTGGCTTGAATACAGGCTTGTGTCAGAGCGATGAGCTCTGCTGCTTGAGCTGACAAAGTGTTAATACAATTTGTTTCAATGACTTCAGTGTCTGTTGTGACTGCGTAAGCGGCCACTAACTCTCCTGTACTTGTTCTCATACATGACCCATCTACATACAATGTCAAGTCTGAATCTGACAAAGGGATATCTGTCAAGTCTTGTCTGGGTTTCGTCGTGATAGTAATGACTTCGACACAATCATGTGCCAATGGATTTGTTCCGCCCACTGGTAACAGTGTGGCAGGATTTAACGTATTACAACGTCTGATTTCTATGTGTGGCTGAAATAATGTCAATTCGTAACCGGTAAGTCTCGCTATAGTCAAGTGTTGTGTTTGTGTGCGGTTCAAGAGAACCTCTACTGCGTGTGGTACTTGTACTGTCAGTTGGTGTCCTAACACTATGGCATCGCTTTGTCTGATTGCTAAAGCTGTTGCTGCCACCGATTTCAGGCACGCAGGAAGAGCCTGAGCTACTGGATCTAATGTACTAGAGAAATAAGCACATGGTTTGTGTGATCCTGCTTGTTCCTGAGTGAGTACTGACAAGGCAGTACCTTCGCGTTCTGTAACAAAGAGTGTAAACTGTTTACTGTAACATGGTGTTGCTAAAACAGGTGCTTGGCATAAAGCTTTCTTTAAACTTTCAAAGGCGTGTGTATGTTCTTGAGTCCAAGGGAGGACAGTCGATGTGGCTGCCTCCTGTGTTGTCAACTGGATGAGTGGTTTTGCTAGAAATGCATATTGAGGGATCCACTGCCTACAGTATGAAGTGAGGCCTATAAAAGCCCGCACCTCCTTTTGTGTCTTGGGTGGTGGCATGTTAGCGATTAACTGGATGCGGTCAGATGTAAGCTGCCTTCCCTCCTTGGACAGCGAGTGCCCAAGGTAAACAACTCGCTGGACACAGAATTGCAGCTTAGAAGGGGACACCTTGTGCCCCTTGTCAGCCAAAAATTTTAAAACCGTCAGTGACGCTTTTTCACATTCATGTTCGCTTTGGGCGGTGATCAGCAGATCATCGACATATTGAAGCAAGGCAGTGTTAACTGGCATGTGGATACTGTCAAGTTCTCGTTTCAGTGCTTGGCTATAGATGCTGGGGCTTTCTGTAAATCCCTGAGGTGCGCGTGTGAATTTAAAACTTCGCCCATTTAAACTGAATCCGAACAAGTATTGACTTTCCGGATCTATTGGGACGCTAAAGAAAGCATTTTTGAGGTCAATTACAGTGAAGAACGTTGCTTCTGAGTCAATAGCTGTTAGTAATGAAGAGATATCTGGGACCACAGGGTATTGTGGTACAATACATTTATTTAATTCGCGCAGATCAATAACTAATCGATATACTGGTGGTGCTTTTGGATCCGTTCTTTTAAGAATCGGAATTATCGGAGAATTACATACATTGGAGTCGGTTTCGACAACCACTCCTTGTGCAATGAGCTCGTCAATGATTTGCAGCAAAGCCACAACAGCATCGGGTGGTAACTTGTATTGTCGTATTCGTGGTAGTATTACTCCTGTTTTTAGTGTGACACGATATGGTGTAATATTCATGCAACCAACATCAGTGGGGCCTTGTGCCCATAAATGTGTAGGTAAATTCTGCAGTCGGTGATCCATGTCTCTGGACACGTAGTGACCTTTGAAGTCACGTAGAAATAGTCGTACTCCTTCCGGAGAACAACATATTATAGCTCCTAGAGCTTTCAATGTTTTTATACCTAACAAGTTTTCTGGACATGATTTAGTAAGCAATAAATCTGTAGTACGTGTCAATGGACCAATCGTAAGTGGAAGAGGTTGTGTTACGTCATTTATTATAGGTTTTCCTGAGAATCCAAGGGAAATATTTTGTGAGCCTGAGAGGGGTGCCCCTGGAACTTCACTGCGTCTTATAGTTGTTCTGCTTGCCCCTGTATCAAGTAAAAACTTTCTGTCTTCCCCTAATAGTTCACTATGTACATAAGGTCCCTCTTGGTCTACAGGAACCTCAATAAGGGGTAAGCCAACTTCCCTCTCTAGGCTATGTCATGTATATCGCTGATAATCGGGATAATCTGCTTGTGCATACTGATACATCTGTTGTGTTGTTGCTTGTGTTGCAGCAATAGGCTGCGCTTGTGGTGGTGCTACGGTCTGTTGTGGAGCTCCCTGTTGCGGAGCTAGTTGTTGCGGAGCTAACCTAGGTTGTGCATGCTGAGGGATTTGTTGTTGATTCTGATCCTGTCTAGGTGGACGTGGTCTCTCCTGGGTTCTACCTGTAGCAATATTATGTTTCAGGACTGGACAATCGTGTATATAATGACCTGGTTGTTTACAATAGTTGCATGTCCCTTTCGTAGGACCTGCGGAGTCACCCTTATGATGACCATCAGCTGGAACTGACTGAGCAACAAGCATTTTCATTTTTGTATCTTTCATACGTCTTTGTTCGTGTTCTTGTTCTTCTCTAATTCTATTGTGGTGATATTGTAACATCTGTAACATCTGTGATGGGGTATTACCTTGGCAGGTACTTTCGAATTTCAATACTCTATTCTTGACTTGTAGCAGAGAATTTTCAACTAATTTTGTCACAAACAGATGTGGATATGACTCACTACTGGCTTTTATGCCACTATTTATACCAAAACATTTTTCAAATCGGGAATAGAAATCACTAGTGTCTTCATCTGGCTTTTGTTTACAGGCTGATATCGCACCCCAGTCTTCCTTTTTCGTAGTTAATAAACGTGGCAGTACCTGTATTAGTAGTCCTGCTAGTGCTGTAGTCTTTTCCCCAAGTCCTGCTCCTGCAGCTCGGGCCCTTTCTTCGTTTTCTAATGCTGTCCAATCTATCTTTTGGTCTCCCACCTCCCATTCCTTTTCTTTGAGTTTCTCATAAACACCGGCGGGTAATAGGACTTTTAATATTTTCATAATGTCGGGGTAGGTATACTCTCCCATGAGTAACATGTCTTTTATTTCACGGTGGAAACCTGCTGGATCCTTGTCATGGCTGGGTACTACTTTCTTCATTTCTAATAATTCCAGTTTAGTTATAGGCGTGTACACAAACACGCGTGTAAAGTTATTACCGTCACCTCTGATTGGGTGTACTTCGCGTAACGGGTTCTGTCTATCTATGTGATACATTTTTCTTCCTATGATGGGAACTGGAACGTGTTCTGGGCATACGAAAGTTAAATATTGGTTTCGGAATTCTAGAATCTCTTTAATCAAATCAGTACCTGACCCTCTCCATATATTCGTGAGTAGTTCTGTCAATATGTCAGGTAAGGGTCCTGGATCGGAGTGTTGGCTTTTATATAATATAAGGAGGTGTTGAATCATGTATATACTAGCTAAACGCTGTTCGTATGGGTCAAGATTCAGAAACGTGTGTGCAAGTACATCATCATTATAGTCGCTGGGACTGTCAGCCCATTGTACTGCTGACCTAGCTAATTCTTGTTCGTCCATGGAATCGAGCATATGGTACCACCTTCGATCTCGGAGTAATTTATCAGCGGCTTGGAATAGGTGTTCGGGGGATTTTGTATTTAACATAGGGGTTTGAAAATGTCTATTATATTCTGGACGTATCGGACGTATCGGGTCATTAAAGCCTCTAGTATTATTATGGGGTCTTCCTCTACCTACATAAGCTATCGTCTCTAATTGTTCTGATTCTTGCTCCTCCTCTTCTTCTGATTCTACTCTGTCTGTTTCTCGTCTTTCTTTATGTATTCGTTCTACTTCCTTGCGGATCTTTCGACACATGGCGATTATACACGCCTGTCTATCATGTTTCTCTTCTGATATGTTCTGACCCCATTTGACAAGTCTTTGCATGGTATCGTGATCTGCCCCGGGCCTGTCTTGATTCCTAATTACACAATTTATGAAAAAACGTAGTAGTTGTCTTTGTACATCCACTTTCTGGTATTCCATAGCTTCGTTAATACTTTCTGGACCTCGTCCTGTTTGGACAAAGCGATATATATTGTCTAGATGTTCAACCATTCCTGGTATCGTCATTAAATATAATGTAGCTCGTCGTATACGTAGTGATGATATGAGCAATTTGTCCTGTCTACCTGGTACTGGATCGTATCTACAATCCACAAGCTGTTCTTTAAACATGTCGGATGTCGCTAATTGGGGTGTACGTTGGAGTGCTAAATCTCTAAGGGTCTGTTTGTTTTGCGGCGGAGTGGCAAACATGTCTGTCGTACCTCCTATAGCACCATCTGAGGCGCTAGGCACGAAAGGATTCGTTGGACGTAGGATAGAGATTGTGGATGCGGGAAAAACTGTAGAAACGGACGGACCTGTGGGAACTTGTGTAGGAGTTTGTAGTTGCGGGGATACAGACGGATGCTCTTGGTGTTGAACACCATCGGCAAGCGGTGTGGGTGGTATGGTATTAGCATACTCGGGAGCTACGTCATCTAAATAGGAGGAAAGGAAAACGTCCTTTGCTGATTTGGGATGTGTTTTGGGATGTGCTTTTATCGGGAGCAATGGAGGAGTTAAGTCTTTTGGTATTTCCGGGGTAGCCTTAGGTAACCCTTCGGCCAGAAGAGGATACATACCATTCATAAGAGTGTTTCTTTGTCTATCTATTTGTTCTGAGTTTACTCGGGTACCTTCCTCAATTAATAGATTTTCTCGAGTTTTATTTGAATTCTCTCTACCTTTCTCTTCCTGTCTGAGTGCTTTTTCTGTACGTCTGTATGATTCTTTACGCCATAATTCAATGGCATCTTTCTGTGACTGTCTGGCTTTCTTTTTCCATAATTCTTCTTCTACTCTCATGATGCAATCTGCATCCCAGGTCCCTGCTGCGGGCCATCTCTGATTTTCTGGCAAATCCTTGGTGTAGTCCACCCATAAATCAAGAAATAATACGGCATCTAGGCCATGCTTATGATACATAAAGTATCCTGGAGTGTCCCTTGGTGGGATGGGAACAGCTTCTTCGAGTACCCCTTTTCTGGTTTTGATCTGTCTTAATTTCGAAAAGAGCGGCATTTTTAGATCTGGTTACTTAATCTTAAACACACTTAATACAAATAAACACAATAATGAACAGTCATTCACACCACAATGTATAGAACGTATTAAAACATTTAACATTTCACAGTTTTAACGAACAATGATAACTAATAGAAAACTAGTTACTGACATAATACTGACACTAGATAATATTTATTTATATGCAAGACATACTATATATACTGCTAAACAGTACAGATACACTGCTGAAACAGTGCAGACCGGATTTGTGTACCCCAAACCCGTCTTGACCGGCACAGACTATGTGCACGTAAAATGCCTCCCCGGTAATGGTACTCACCGGGTAGCTCGGAACGGAAGGCCTCGGAACGGAACTGAAACTGGACCGGACTGGACTCGACTTGATTGGACTCGGAACTTCGGAACCTGGTGGGCCTCTGTATACCTTGGATCTTGCTCTCTCAGCTAGGCTCTGGTCGGGATACTTCGCACTTCTCACCGCCTCGTCTGGGTGTTGATCGCAGCCTCAGTCGCCCCCGCTTGGCCGGAGGGAGATACAGGAAATCCTGCGGGTACGCGTTTTTGTCCGTTCAGCTGTGGCAGGAGACCGGGCCTGCAACGCACCTCCGGCGCGTGAGATGAGAAAGTGTCCCTATTCGGGCGCCAATTTATGTGGTAAATATTTCATTACCGGTACTATTTTTTATGCGGTAAAGTCTAGTAAGAATAACTCAGTAAATATAAGAGGCAGAATCCGTGGTATTAGAGGTTTTAAAAGGCTTTATTCCTATACAAAGGAATACAATTCGAATTGTAGGCTTCTATTCCATCACCACGAAAGTTCAGGAAGGAAGGGCATACATTATTGACAGATAATCGGTTTTATAGGAAAATGCATTACAGTGAAACAGATGCAAGAGGCGTGACAGCTGATAATACAGATAAACTGTGCATACGTAACTAATAGAGGCGGTCATATGGGCGTAATTTAATAAACGTCATTATACATGATGTCACAAGTGGGTGGATCCATGAAAGAATCCTGCAATGTCAGCAGAAATATTTGGCAGAGATGCGCGCGCAGCCGCATGACGTGTGATTGACGTGCAACTAGAGGGTGAAGGGGACTTGACATTTAGCTCTACATGTGGAGACAGAAGTCTGGGGGTCATGTCAACCTAATCCCAAATCATATCTAATATCCTATGTTTAAAGAACTGTGTTATCCAAAAGGAAAGGTCTCTAGGATAGAATCTATTCTATACTGACTGTTAGTGCGTGTACAAGCGTCTAAGTGTCTACATGAGATGCGAGGGGGTAGGAATATTCCATGGTAACGGGGCCTATGCATTACTTGCATGAGGACAGCGAGGCCTGGCCCTTTGCACGGTAGCTGGAGGAATGTTTACCTAAACTGCTAGACAGGAATGCATCGGATGAGGAGCGGAGCAGATAATCTTGAAGGTGAAATACAGTTTTTGGCAGACAATATGCTGGATCAGGCACCGTTAGCCGCGCAGGGAGTAGGACAAAGTTCATGGATGCAGATGCAGGCTCAGACTGGAGCTTTCAGAGGCAGAAGGCAGGAAAAGACTTGATGACAGAATTCAGGGCCTACTTGCCTGAATCTGTAAAATGGGGAAAGTGAACCACATAAAGTCGGTGGCCTTTCATACTTAGGAATGGAATATCTGACCCATTCATGGCGGATCTGAAAGAGGACATGTTGACGGTGGACGCACATGTATTTGCGTCTTCAAAACTGGAACTGGAGGGAACATACATGTACTTATAGCATGCACATGGAGCCGTTGGGGTCTACGATAGGGGACATAACTGATCACAAAATTCATATTTCCTCACTGCCATGGGTGAGACATGTAGTGAGTCCAACTCACAGTAAAAAGTCCAAACCCGGATGATCAGAAAAGCAAAACATTTGGGGTTACTAAATGGGCAGAAACCCATTTTGGAACAAGGGCCTGAATTAGTTGCCCTAGCCTCCTGCCTTCACCAGTCCTTTAATCTGTAACTTCCTCTTCCCAGTAACCTCAAGACAAATTTGGGAAATAGTTAGTTATGTGAAGGTGGCAGAGACACTGAAACAAAGAAACTCTAAGATTCTTGAGAGTTCCGCAAACATGTGACCTGGGAACTCTTAATTCTAAATGGAAGAGGTAATCTTTGAAAACTTCTTGAAAATTTGTGAGACTAAATACAGTTAATACTTTTGAGTTTTAAAACAATCAAAACCTTTTCTCTGATCACATCTCATCTGGGAATTTCAGATCTGCCCCTTTCTGACATCACTGACGGGGACTTTCCCACCAACACTTCAACGAGGAGCCTCCTCCTGTGTTGGCTCCTGTTGCCTGTTTCTTTTCTTTTGTTAAGTGGACTTGTGTTGTCTCAGCCGGTATAGTGTGACAGCTAATTAACAGATGCATATTTTTACCCCACCTCTCCCTGCTCAGGAGTGAGAGAAGCACTGTTAATTACTCCTTTTGTGTGAGGAGGAATGTATTCCCTCTGCTGAAGAGCAGAGTAATTAATTTGAACCAGCAGGGTAAAATAGAACTGAGCGATGATCCTGAGATGAGCCAGAGAAAAATGAAAATTCTGGATGACCCATAAAGTGCAACAAACTCAAAAAGAGAACCAAGACCGGTTCAAAAGATATATGTTAGGGCCTAATAAATAGGTACCTGTTGAAAAACAAAACAAAACTGGAAGGGAATGGACAGATAAAGATACATCAAACACCCAACAAAGGATATGGATATAAAAATATATATCTTTTATTTTTATTTTATTATTTTTTAGTTCAATTATTCATTTCAATTTGTACAAAATTTATATCTAATAGATACATGTATAAATATTAAACATACAATCAGGACACATCAATGTATATGTCTGTTCATCAAAACAGAGTTCAAGGCCCCACACAAAAAATCAGATTCATACATCTACTCACTCAATCCGAATCGCATTCAACAACACACATCACAAAATGAAACAGATTATCCTTGGGTGTTCAGATGGGTATAATAGTTGGTGTATCTCCCAACGGAAGCCAGATGGTACTCAAAGAGGAAGGAGGTCAGCGAATCAAGGGTTTCGGTATAGGACCCACCGGGGGGCCCCACCTTCATCAGGGCGTGGACCAAGGATAATAAGGGGCAAGAACAAGACCTAAAAGTTTAATAAAATAAACAAATATAAACACAAAATGTGGGAAAATCAGATTCCAACAGCAGTTAGCTATATTCAAATACATTTTTCTTCAGAAAGAACATTAATGTACATCAGTCCAAACACAGTTCCAGTTTAATAGCGAATACAAATCAATCACAAAATCATTTGATGCGGCCCAATGGGTCCAGAGGTAGTTCAAACAGACATTCACCAAAATAATATCAGAGTCAAATGAGAAGAAGCAATGAAACCCAGCACCAAGGTAAAGACAGAGAAAGATTCAAGAATAAAGGAAACATCACATGAAAATGTAAGGGATTAAGCAGGAAAGCGCCGAACCAAACTTCCGAATTCTCGGGTGTAAAGACTGGAAAATAAGCCTGTGAGTAAGGGGAAAGGTCATCCATTGCTAATACATACTAAAAACAGGATCCTTGATAAGCCGTAGGCGTCAATCAGCCACACCTATATTCAAAACGTCGTCAGATGTCAGACGAAAGCATCCAGCCTTATTCAAACAAAAAAAGTTTTATTTAAAAAATTAAATTTATAACTCAGATCTATGCGATACACAAAGAACCTTACAATAGCATGGAAAGGTCTGACTGCATTAGTATTTACAAAGTCTATAAGGACGAGATTAAAGACATACTTGAATCGGTAAAAGCGGCGAGTGGAAACAAGCAGCCAGTGCTATACGGCGGGTATCATCAAGCCCAAGGGCATGAAAGTCCAAAGATATGCACTCGTGGATGAGTAGCCAATTACGGGATGGGAACGGTAACTGGAATATATGAGCAAAAATCTATGGAGAAAAATAGACAAACATAATTGTATATATAACACCCGCTAATGATAACGTATGGCAGCCAAAACACCACACCAGTGAGTCTCCTAAAGTACGGCGGCAACATGCTGAATCAAATAATCAGATGGGGGTGTTAAGCGAGTAAATGGTTTAATAAAAGCTCCTGCCCAGAATGGGAATGTGCGGCAAACCAAGAGCAGATACCCATAGCGGCGTTTAGCGATCAGGGGGGGACATATGAGGCAGCAAATCGCTACCCCAGCATACTTACTTGCTGGTCAAGGGTTCAGATCCCGCGTTCCCTCAGTTTCAAACGGACGAAAAGAGTGGGCGTCAGGAGACATCCTCGCTGAAGGAACTAAAGGTCCCGCCATTCTAAATACACGTAGCCAATCGGTCATCAACCAATAAGGCACTGGATGGAAGGAGAGTGATTAACCATAGAAAAGGGACTGGCGCAATGTAATGAGTAGAGAAATCGGCAAAACCATCGCCATCTTAGAAAGGGTTCCTGATATCAGAGTGTAAAGAAACCACTGATACTTAGCAAGCAAGTGTAATCAAATACACGTAAGTCAGAAATAGTACTAATATAGAACGGGCTATTAGGACCCAATGCTAGATAGAAATTGAGAAACAGAAGCGATGTCCAAAGTCCTGCCAAAGCAGCGAAAACACAATTCTAGGCCAAAGAAGAACATTAGTGGGGTTAAAAAAGCAAATATAAATCCTAGTGCGCCGATAACCAAAAACGATAAAGTTAATCCTACAAATAATGAAAAAAAAGTATGTCATTAATCCCTCACATAGGGATGCAATAGTACAGCAGGGTCCTTAATCAGCAGACCCATAAAGTGTACATGTATTAATTTGGAACCTTCATAGTCAGACTGTGAGCACACGTTTCACCCATAGTTTCATATCTCACTGGACTTTGTAGGCCTAAGGGAAGTGAAACTGCAATCTAAGCTAGAATTCCCTCATGAGTATAATACAGGGTCACTATTGACAAAACAGTAAACCATGCTGGCTTTACTTGTGATTGCCTGCTAATTTTATAAGGCCTACCCCAGTTCAATATCTAACCCAGGTCATGCCCAGGCCAATATATAACCCTGCAGAAACCCCTCTGTGCCAGGCTATCTGTGAACAGTTACCGGCTTGCACACAGAAGTTGTATCACATCCACAGACTGCGCGTGTGCACACAGGTGTGTACGCATGTTCATGTGTAACCAACCAAGGGCCTCTTGCCCTGACTGCATCGCAGTGACCTTACCTTAAAATGTGGACACTGGAGGTAAACACATGCAGTCCATTTATGTGTGACTGCCATAGGTGAGACATGTAGTGAGACTAACTCACAGTAAAACGTCCAAAACCGGATGATCAGAAAAGCAAAACATTTGGGGTTACTAAATGGGCAGAAACCCATTTTGGAACAAAGGCCTGAATTAGTTGCCCAAGCCTCCTGCCTTCACCAGTCCTTTAATCTGTAACTTCCTCTTCCCAGTAACCTCAAGACAAATTTGGGAAATAGTTAGTGACGTGAAGGTGGCAGAGACTCTGAAACAAAGAAACTCTCAAGATTCTTGAGAGTTTCGCAAACATGTGACCTGGGAACTCTTAATTCTAACAGGAAAGGAAATCTTTGAAAACTTCTTGACAATTTGTGAGACTAAATACAGTTAATACTTTCGAGTTTTAAAACAATCAAAACCTTTGCTCTGATCACATCTCATCTGGGAATTTCAGATTGGCCCCTTTCTGACATCACTGACGGGGACTTTCCTACCAACACTTCAACGAGGAGCCTCCTCCTGTGTTGGCTCCTGTTGCCTGTGTTTTTTTCTTTTGTTAAGTGGACTTGTGTTGTCTCAGCCCGGTATAGTGACAGCTAATTAACAGATTCAGATTTTTCTCCCACCCCTCCCTGCTCAGGAGTGAGAGAAGCACTGTTAATTACTCCTTTTGTGTGAGGAGGCATGTATTCCCTCTGCTGGAGAGCAGAGTAATTAACTTGTCCCAGCAGGATGAAAAAGGGCCTGAGCTCTGATCCTCACTGGACTTTGTAGGCCTAAGGGAAGTGAAACTGCAATTTAAGCTAGATTTCCCTCATGAGTATATAATACAGGGCCACTACTGACTGCATAGCAGTGACATTACCTTAAAACATGGACACTGAAGGTAAACACATGCAGTCCATTTATGTGTGACTGCCATGGGTGAGACATGTAGTGAATCTAACCCAGAGTAAAAAGTCCAAAACCGGATGAACAGAAAGCAAAACATGTGGGCGTACTGAACGGGCAGAAACCCATTTTGGAGCAAGGGCCTGAATTAGTTGCCCTAGCGTCCTGCCTTCACCAGTCCTTTAAGGAAATCTTTGAAAACTTCTTGACAATTTGTGAGACTAAATACAGTTAATACTTTTGAGTTTGAAAACAATCGAAACCTTTTTGTTTATTGATAATCACACAGTTGTGAAGGAAGTTTTAAAAGAAAGCAACTACTGAACAATAGTGAAGAGAGACATCTGTTCTGACTGATGTGAACTCAGACTAGTTTAAAACATACAGAAGATGAGCTATCTTTAAGCTAATAGCTAAGAAGTCAAATGTCCACAATTCTAAGATAGTTTATCCATTGATATAGTTGTATAAACAAAAGCTGTTGTAAAATGATTATGACCGGAAGCCCTTTTGTGACTCCATTGACACAGGTTTATATTGAGCATAGAAATTATTCATACTTAGAAGTGCTAGAAACAGAAAATTGGAGTTAAAAGTGTTTTCAAATTAATGTAGGTTCCTTATTATTTGATACAGTCACTGAATACATTGGAGACGAAACACTGTCTTTAAGGAGCAAATACACCTTCAACTACAGAATATCCTTCTGCAGAGTCGCAGGAAGACCGTAACAGTGTCGAGTCCATTACTCTGGGTCATCCAAGCCCTATTCCTTTGTTTGACATTGAACACTTCTGTGGGTTTTTTCCGAGAGATCCTTGCCAAGTGGGAGCATGGAGGATTTCACACCAGTCCTGCCTGGGTCACTAATCCACATGTTATTGTGTGAGCATGTTCTGACACTTTTTCACCAGCAATCTGTGTCCTCGCCCATATCTTCCTCTGCCATAGCTTTTGTATGGTCACCTTATCTAATGGGCAAAATGCAGTGATCAGTGGCATTGATGCCCTACTCATCTCCCCTTGCCATATATACTCTAAGACATGGGAACCTAGAAATGTAAATACATTTATGGGTCCCTGAAAAGAAGGAAGATATCATGGAGTATAAACACACCTTACTGGTAAGTGGTCATAATGGGGCAGACATGTGCATAATGCACAATAGAAGTCTTTCATGGCAACCGTAACTTATGTGTGGGTACCATGTTGTGTGGCGTGTTGGTGTAGGAAGAATAAAACTAATGTGAGCCCACTGTTTTTTCTCCAGCAGATCCATGAGGTCCTTATGTAGGAGGAGTAGATCAGTTCTCCATGTCAAAAGAGTATGTACCTCCTAGAAATGAGGATAATATGTGAATGTTGTGGACATTTCCCTCCTGGATTATATGAACATCCACAAATTTGAGAGATTTTACATAGAGTAATAGGGCTTTAAGACCCTGATGTCATATATGTGTCAGTTCAAAATGTATATGTCTTTTGGTGAACTGCTGGACACTGTCACCTCAATATAGTACTTGGGAGAAATCTCTGCCACTGCTAGAGTTGAGAACTCCCTATCTAGTCTCTGGGACCAATGCAATGCTTGGTTGTACAGTGACATTCTTTGGTAGACCATATCATTCTCTTATCTTATTTGGTTTTTTTTAGGTGCTGCAACAATAATGCAGTAGCAGCAGCATGCTTTGTGCGGGAAAAGAAAAAGGGCACAGATGATACACTCTTGGTGGAGAATGAAAAAAGGAAAACAGCATAAAAGACTAAATCTATAGATGTGTATTTTACATTCTGATAAAAAAAAGTTTCATAACTATCAGATTTAACAATAATGTCCTGAGGCTTGGGATTTTGAGATAAAAGACCGACCTAGACATCTGACATGACTTTGGAGTTTCAGGTACTAGCTTGATGGAGGAACAAAACCACTCCATCCGCTCCATACATCAACACAATATTTTATTAAGTTTTAACATATAAACAATATGGGCAAATACAAAATTAGTGAAAATCATTCAAAGTCACACTTTACTTGAAATAATCATTGTCTCATCACGTGGACATAAACAATCGAAATAAGCATGAGACATAATCTAAAATCCAATCTTTCTGAGACCATGAATAGATTTCAATGTATTTAGTACTCTTAGACTTACAGTCTTGTTGATGCTTCTGGGCATCTAGCTGAGCATGAAGTGTCGGCCATGCTGTTTTCAAGACTCACCTGTGCAGTGGCAAGAGCCAGGGGTACCAGCTTGGAGCAATCCCTTTTCCACCCTGCACTTTACCCAGCACCGTAGGTCATTCACGTGATTGTGGTATTCCCTGGCTTTTGAATTGTGACCATCCACTGCACTATGGTGCACTTCATTGATCAGTTGGATCTCTGTTTCACCATAGATAGATCTGAGGATACGTCTCGAGTTCCCCACCCCAATTATCTCCAATTTTTCTTAGGAGAAATAGTGCTGTTTTCTTGACACTCAGCTATTTGTGGGATTACTGGAGAAAATTAAGCAACAGGATGGAGTTGGATTGTTTACTGATTTTTGGATGCCCCAGGGATGTTGCACTATGTATGTTATCACAAGATTTGTTTGGCACGTGCACAGCTCTTTTTAAAACAGCTTAACAGTTAATGTTGGCTTTTCGGAATTTTAAATGGATTTTATGACCGTGCTTCCAGGGTGTCACTCCTCTGATGTGAGTGCCTCAAATGAATCCTGGTGTAGCAAACCCTAGATTTAGGGTGTGTCCCCCGGGCACTGGTTGAACGAATGAATCATTTACATTGTTTAGACCAATAAACGATTGTTTGTGATTTTCAATAAAGTTGCACTCTTGTCAATTCATTTGAACGTTCGTTTAATTCATCACAACGTTTTTTTTGTAACGAAAATGCAGTGATTCACAAATTCTACGTGTCTCACATATCCCAATGCATTTCGGCTTAAAAATATAGCCTTCGTCAGGGGTTTATCTACAACATAAATGAACAAAATGAGCTTTCCTGCAATGTATCTAACAAACATAGAAAACGATAAGTTCACTTGGCTAAAATGTGTCAATAACATAACGTAGGTTTGTAGTTTCTCCTGTTCGCCATAAATCTAGTGTGCTTCGGTGTTTGTCTGTGTGTGGATCTTTACGTGAGTTTGTGCGAGTGGCTTTTAGAACTTCGAGTAAAATTCGTGGTGCGGATGTGACTATGTGTATGCGAATTAATATGTTGGGTTCACTGATGTTGATTACTTACTCGTGAGTCAGCGTGGTCTGGTTCTGGCAGAGCTCCTTAGGTATATGTCGGTAGCTGAAGCGCTTTCCCTTCGTGTCGGTGGTTAGATTGGAAATTACATGTGGGTTCTATGGGCGTGTGATTAAGTGTGCCTTGGAGTGTAAGAGTCAAAATAGGACTATGAATGTGGCGGTTGGTAATGGTGCAAGGGTTTCTGGGTCTGGTAGTGCATGTGCGCTGATTGAATTCTACATTATGCCTGATGGTAGATTAATTAACACATAATATTAAATGCATAACGGTCATAAAAAAATTTCTCTAGGTGATATCAATTAGGCAATTTAAATCAGAGGTAACATGCAAATTCCATGCGATCATTCATCCCATGTGGTTTCATGGAATTTAGTAGGCGTATCCAATAATTCTCCCGTTTTAACAATGTCTTATGGTTGTCTCTTTCTTCAATTTTGTTAACCGTTTCTAGAACCATGAATTTCAATTGGCTTACGTTGTGACCACTTTCTTGGAAGTGGTTGGCTACTGTGGATTTTGCGTTGTTTGTTCTAATGTTGCTTTTATGCTCATTCAAGCGTACTTTTATTTTTCTTTCTGTTTGTCCTACGTATATCTTCCCACATGGGCATTTCAAGGCATATATGGTGTTTGTAGTATCACACGTGGCTGTTACTTTCAGTTTGATGTTGTGTCCTCTCATTGGGTGAGTTATTTGTGATCCTGGTATAATGTTGTTGCAGTTGTTACAATTTTTACAAGCGATTGTGCCTTTGTATTGGACGAGTTGATTTGATTGAATGGGGTTCTTTATTATTTCTCCCAAGTTTTTAGCTCTGGTGTATGCGAATATAGGTTCGTTTTCAAAAATTTGGTGAAAATCTGGTTCTAAACGAAGTATGGGCCAGTGTTTTTTGATGGTGTTCTTAAATCTTTTGCTCATGGTTGAGTATTTTGACACCACGGTCATACGATCTTGTTGGTTCCTCTTGCTTGGTAGTAGTGCCATTTTTCTGCTGATCTTGTTGTTTCTCTCCTCTGCTTGGTGTAGGATATTTCTGGGATATCCTCTGTTTTCGAATCGCTGTAACATTTCCTTGGTGCGTATTGTTGTATTGTCTGATTCTGATACAATACGTTTAACTCTAAGGATTTGTGTGAAGGGTAAATGGTTTTTTAAGGCGTTGAGGTGGAAACTGTTGTATGCCAGGGTGTTATTCTTGTCCGTGGTTTTTCTATAAAGATCTGTCTGAAAACCTTTGTCTGTTTGTATGATCGTCACATCCAAGAAGTTTATTTTGTGATGTTGAATCTCAAAGGTGAATTGTAATCTTTGGTCAATAGTATTGAGTTGTTCCAATAGGTTGGTAAGAGTTGTTGTAGATCCTTGCCATAAGATGAAGATGTCGTCTATGAAACGTACAAACATTTTCAAATGATTATACCATTCTGGATCAGCTAGTATGTGTGTCTGTTCAAAATTGCCCATGAAGATATTGGCATATGTTGGGGCAGTACAATTGCCCATCGATGTTCCCGTCTTTTGTAGGTACCAGTTAGATTTCCATTTGAAGTAGCTATGGTGGAGTGTGAACATTAGAAGTTCCATGAGAAAAATTTGTAGATCTAGGTCATAGTCGCTTCGTAACAATGCTTGTTCTGTGGCTTCTATGCCAAGTTGATGGGGTATTGAGGTGTAGAGAGATTTTACGTCTACTGTACACATGGTCATTGGTGTTGTTATATCTTTTGTGCTTTGATGAAATTTTATTAAAAAGTCTGTGGTGTCTTTAATATAAGTTGGTAATTTAATGACACTATCTTGTAAATGTCTATCGAGGTACTTTCCCACTGGTTCGTGAATACTGTTTTTTGTGGATACAATTGGTCGAAAAGGTGGGTGAGTCGGATGTTTGTGTATTTTTGGCACCATGTAAATGGTGGGGCTTTTAGGATGCGTTTGGATTAAGTATTTTTTAACCTTTTCATTGATGGTTCCTCTTTGAATTGCTTTATCCACTATTTGAATAAGTGTTTCTTTGATTGGATTAGTGGGATTGGTATCCAGTTTCATGTAAGTTTCAGTGTCTGATAAATGTAGTTCCACTTGTTCTTCATAATAGTTGGTGTTAAGTATTACCAATGCTCCACCTTTGTCTGCTTTCTGGCAGGTGATGTTGGTTCTGTTGGCCAAATTTGTTAACGCTCCCCATTCTTTCTGAGTGAGGTTTTTGTGTCTTTGTTGTTTTTGGAAATTGAATTTCTGTAGGTCTTGTTTCACCAAAGCTTCAAATGTATCAAGGGTTTTGTGGCTAATAGGAGCCAGATAAGTACTTCTTGATCTCAATCCTTTCAAGGGATCATCCTGAATGATTTCTCTGGATTCTACTATGTTGGAAAAGTAATGTTTTAATCGTAGTTTCCTCATTAGTTTAAAAAAACTGATCTCTATTTCCAATTGATTGGTGTTTGTCGTAGGAACAAATGATGTGCCTTTTTGGAGTACTTTATGTTCAATTTCTGTTAGTTGATAATCCGAGATGTTGATGATTAGGTCATTTTCAGTCCTCCTTTCTTCTGTTTGTTGGATTTGGAGGTCGTCTGGAGATCAAGAAGTACTTATCTGGCTCCTATTAGCCACAAAACCCTTGATACATTTGAAGCTTTGGTGAAACAAGACCTACAGAAATTCAATTTCCAAAAACAACAAAGACACAAAAACCTCACTCAGAAAGAATGGGGAGCGTTAACAAATTTGGCCAACAGAACCAACATCACCTGCCAGAAAGCAGACAAAGGTGGAGCATTGGTAATACTTAACACCAACTATTATGAAGAACAAGTGGAACTACATTTATCAGACACTGAAACTTACATGAAACTGGATACCAATCCCACTAATCCAATCAAAGAAACACTTATTCAAATAGTGGATAAAGCAATTCAAAGAGGAACCATCAATGAAAAGGTTAAAAAATACTTAATCCAAACGCATCCTAAAAGCCCCACCATTTACATGGTGCCAAAAATACACAAACATCCGACTCACCCACCTTTTCGACCAATTGTATCCACAAAAAACAGTATTCACGAACCAGTGGGAAAGTACCTCGATAGACATTTACAAGATAGTGTCATTAAATTACCAACTTATATTAAAGACACCACAGACTTTTTAATAAAATTTCATCAAAGCACAAAAGATATAACAACACCAATGACCATGTGTACAGTAGACGTAAAATCTCTCTACACCTCAATACCCCATCAACTTGGCATAGAAGCCACAGAACAAGCATTGTTACGAAGCGACTATGACCTAGATCTACAAATTTTTCTCATGGAACTTCTAATGTTCACACTCCACCATAGCTACTTCAAATGGAAATCTAACTGGTACCTACAAAAGACGGGAACATCGATGGGCAATTGTACTGCCCCAACATATGCCAATATCTTCATGGGCAATTTTGAACAGACACACATACTAGCTGATCCAGAATGGTATAATCATTTGAAAATGTTTGTACGTTTCATAGACGACATCTTCATCTTATGGCAAGGATCTACAACAACTCTTACCAACCTATTGGAACAACTCAATACTATTGACCAAAGATTACAATTCACCTTTGAGATTCAACATCACAAAATAAACTTCTTGGATGTGACGATCATACAAACAGACAAAGGTTTTCAGACAGATCTTTATAGAAAAACCACGGACAAGAATAACACCCTGGCATACAACAGTTTCCACCTCAACGCCTTAAAAAACCATTTACCCTTCACACAAATCCTTAGAGTTAAACGTATTGTATCAGAATCAGACAATACAACAATACGCACCAAGGAAATGTTACAGCGATTCGAAAACAGAGGATATCCCAGAAATATCCTACACCAAGCAGAGGAGAGAAACAACAAGATCAGCAGAAAAATGGCACTACTACCAAGCAAGAGGAACCAACAAGATCGTATGACCGTGGTGTCAAAATACTCAACCATGAGCAAAAGATTTAAGAACACCATCAAAAAACACTGGCCCATACTTCGTTTAGAACCAGATTTTCACCAAATTTTTGAAAACGAACCTATATTCGCATACACCAGAGCTAAAAACTTGGGAGAAATAATAAAGAACCCCATTCAATCAAATCAACTCGTCCAATACGAAGGCACAATCGCTTGTAAAAATTGTAACAACTGCAACAACATTATACCAGGATCACAAATAACTCACCCAATGAGAGGACACAACATCAAACTGAAAGTAACAGCCACGTGTGATACTACAAACACCATATATGCCTTGAAATGCCCATGTGGGAAGATATACGTAGGACAAACAGAAAGAAAAATAAAAGTACGCTTGAATGAGCATAAAAGCAACATTAGAACAAACAACGCAAAATCCACAGTAGCCAACCACTTCCAAGAAAGTGGTCACAACGTAAGCCAATTGAAATTCATGGTTCTAGAAACGGTTAACAAAATTGAAGAAAGAGACAACCATAAGACATTGTTAAAACGGGAGAATTATTGGATACGCCTACTAAATTCCATGAAACCACATGGGATAAATGATCGCATGGAATTTGCATGTTACCTCTGATTTAAATTGCCTAATTGATATCACCTAGAGAAATTTTTTTATGACCGTTATGCATTTAATATTATGTGTTAATTAATCTACCACCAGGCATAATGTAGAATTCAATCAGCGCACATGCACTACCAGACCCAGAAACCCTTGCACCATTACCAACCGCCACATTCATAGTCCTATTTTGACTCTTACACTCCAAGGCACACTTAATCACACGCCCATAGAACCCACATGTAATTTCCAATCTAACCACCGACACGAAGGGAAAGCGCTTCAGCTACCGACATATACCTAAGGAGCTCTGCCAGAACCAGACCACGCTGACTCACGAGTAAGTAATCAACATCAGTGAACCCAACATATTAATTCGCATACACATAGTCACATCCGCACCACGAATTTTACTCGAAGTTCTAAAAGCCACTCGCACAAACTCACGTAAAGATCCACACACAGACAAACACCGAAGCACACTAGATTTATGGCGAACAGGAGAAACTACAAACCTACGTTATGTTATTGACACATTTTAGCCAAGTGAACTTATCGTTTTCTATGTTTGTTAGATACATTGCAGGAAAGCTCATTTTGTTCATTTATGTTGTAGATAAACCCCTGACGAAGGCTATATTTTTAAGCCGAAATGCATTGGGATATGTGAGACACGTAGAATTTGTGAATCACTGCATTTTCGTTACAAAAAAAACGTCGTGATGAATTAAACGAACGTTCAAATGAATTGACAAGAGTGCAACTTTATTGAAAATCACAAACAATCGTTTATTGGTCTAAACAATGTAAATGATTCATTCGTTCAACCAGTGCCCGGGGGACACACCCTAAATCTAGGGTTTGCTACACCAGGATGCACTATGTATGTTCCCATATTGGACCTCTCTTCTTCTGCGATTGGTCTTCTGAAAATTCCATGTTTATTTTGTCCCTACCTATGAATAGTGGCTGTAAGTTGGAACACAGCGCAAAGCACTCTCATAAATATGTATCTATTCATTCTGTATATATCGGTGATGTTTTTGCTAATCAAGTGAACAATAGGTCTTAGAGAATTCTTAGAGAATTCATAGTCTTTCAGTTCTACTTAGTGCAAAGTAAATCTGTTGTGCAACTGAACATTGCCTTATAAAAAGGGTGAACATTGCCAACTGGAGCACACAGTAGGAGTTCTGAAAAGCTTTTTCCAGGGCCCTGGATTTCTCCTCATTGGTGTCACAAGTAGAAATTGGCGGTAAAAAAATGATGCTCTACTCATGTACTAACTGTTGAATAGCAAACAAATGAAACAGAACCTAGGGTTACGCATACAAAAATGAGGAATAGTGATTTTTAAATTGCGCTTCTCATAGAAATGTATTAGGAAATCCCAGCTCCTAATGTAATAAACCTTAGAACGTTTAATTAGCAATTCTAGGAGGGTTGCAAATCGACCTACCTCATGAATACTAACGAGGTAGGTCTCAGTTTGCGACTCATTAGGAATGATAGCCATCACAGGGTTGGTGGCCTGCTGGGGTCAGCAGACCACCAAGCCTGTGATTGATATTAAATAAAGCATTTTTTTTTTAATGCAGCCCGTTTTCCCTAAAGAAAAACTGGATGCATTAAAAAAGCAAAAGATGATACGTTTAAGTTTCATTTTTAAGAGTAGGTAGTGGTACATGGACCCCTGACTGTTTTAAAAAAATAGTTTCCAAACATTCTCAAAGGAGATGTAAAATGATGTCATGTGAACAGTGATAACTGCTAGCAGAATTATGACTGTGCACGAACACGAACCACGACCTGCAATTATGGTAATTTCGCAACCACAAAATCCGAAATCAGCAAATTAGAGTTCCTTTCAATTTGGCACGCATGAATTTGCCCATATCTTCGTATGAAGCATTGTATTTTCGTTCATGGCTGCTTTCCAATTGCTTCACTAAGCTCATACTTACAGAATGTGAAATGTCTCCCTCGAAGTCTGTATATTAAAGCTAGCAGAAACCCCCTGAAAAGCGCAATGTATCCTAGCGTCATTACATTGCTAACCATTCTTAGCATCACCTCTGAATGGCTAACCAGTAAACCCGTTTTAATTACTTGTATTGACTGATGCTTTGGGAATTTCAGGCTCAACAATGCATGACAGAAGACACCGAATGAACCGAGCCGCACGTTCTTCACTGTATTACTCTTTAAGTTGCTGAAATCTCTAATTGGAACCATGTTTCCAAGTATTTGTTCAGTGGCTCAGTTCATGCATTCTTAAAAGAGAGTTCATTTACACCATTATTTTCAAACGAATGTTACACATCGTATATCCATGAATGGCTAGAAAAATCAATTATGTATCAGTGTATTTTTTTTTGTTTATAATGAATCCAGCACAGCTTGATAATCTGTAATAAGAGGTGTTTAACAGCAGACAAACAAAAGGAGCCATCACAACAATACAGGAAAGAACTAACCAGCAGCTGAGTTGATAACTCCTTTAGGAGAGAATATCCAAGTAAAGAATTTCCGGTTCAGGACGATTGCTCGTAAAGTTGTAAGTAATGTGATGTGCAAAAGAGGGCCCATTGATAAATGATGTAAATGCCATATGCGGTTACCAACATTTAATAACACACCGGGGTCTATTAACTAAATTCTCACTCAATGCAGTGCAACAGCTAAAAATTCTCTGCTGCGTTGTGTGAAAAGGAGACAGCAGGACAGTACCATATCTTTAGCGACATGGCACTGTCCTGCTCTGTCGACAGCTCTGGCGCACAATTAGGCTGCCGAGCACCAAACACACACCTTTGCACCATAGTGCATAGGTGTCTGCCTGAGTCTAGTATAGGATTTGTACTCGAAGAGTACCTTCCAGTACAACATACTATGCCAATTTTTCTGGGCTGAAACATGTTGGCAGATTACTAGGGTCATAGGACCATAACTCAAAAAAAGACCTGTGTTTTATTACTTTTTTAATATCCACTACGTCCCCGAGAATAAAAGGGATTCCTGGGGAACGAAGTAGGATTTTTATCTTTAAGTCCCCCTGGCCTACATTTCCTAAGAGCTCCCTGAAATATGGTCCAGCCTACCCTGACCTTTAGGAGTCAGGGTGAACCCGATGATGAAGCATGACACCAATAGGGTGTGTAAGGGTTAAATTACAAAAAGGAATTGCTTCCTTTCCGCTTATCGCAGTGTATGCCATGTAGGGGTTTATTCCTTCTAGAGCCCCATTGTGTCGGGATACAATTGTGGGAGTAAATTTCTAATTGGGAGGAGGTTTCCATGTCCTAACCTTTCTTTACCCCTTGATTGCCGGTGGAGGGACCTCCACTGACAGTTGTAGTTCACACCATACTGCTGGAAAGTAACCTCGAAAAAATTATTTTACATCAATTTGCATCACTTTTGTGATGAAAACATGTTGCAAAGTCTAGTATATATAGGCTGAAACACTCTCAAACACTCTCAAAATTGAGTGATTCAGGTGACTGATGAAAGAAGATGTCACAGACTGGCCACATTATCATCGCAAAGCATAACAGACGCATGTCACCTACAATCTCTGAGAACGAAAAGTACAATTTAAAAATTGTGGGTCTCACAAACAAGAAAATAGCGTAACACCACAAGCCATTTAGCTGCGCCGTGCTGTGTTATTTTTAAAGTGCAGGGATGTGTCGTATTAACAACAATACAACGCATCTACGCTGGCACACAATTGGCTGCCATGCGCCAGCACAGGCACCCGTGCGCCATTTTGAAAGGGTGCCTGCGCTATGGGGATGATTTATTTTGTGCAGGAAGGGACATCTTCCTGCAATAAAACAATAATGAAATGCTCCACTTTCTATGCATGCAAGCTGAGAAAGAGGAAAAAACGAGGGGAAATAAAAGTATTTCTCCTTGTTGCTTCATTTCTACGCCTCCCCTGGGGAGTCCGAGAATTCAGATGCATTCCTAGTTTTACAAAATGTAGTAAATCTGGGAATGTGTAAAGATCCATGGATATTGCTTGGGAACACCCACAGCACAAATCATGGTGTGCCCATTTCACGCAGAGTAATGTGTGAATGGGGCCCATATTTACAAGCCATGAAAAGTCACGTAGGGTGACATTACTTGGCCTTGTAAATATGGGCAAGCCCATTGTGCCGCTGGTGCATAAAAGAAAAATGACTCACTAGTGGCGCAGTGAGCTTATTACTAACCCTAGTATGTTAAAAAATAGCGAAGTGAAAATATCAATTCATTTTTCTTTGTCAATGTTCTGCTATTTCCATTTTAATTTTAACATACTATTGCAGTTTGTGATTTTTGGAAAAAGAGCCAAGTGTTGGTCAAGTATAAACATTTTTAAAAGTTATGCCTCGCTAATAAGCCTTTTTTCAATTCAATGTAACTTTATAAGGATTACACTGTAAAACATTTAAAAAAAATAGGTTACACAGCTTCAATATGAATGGGAGCTCTGCGATAAGACTCTGAGGGTAATAAACACTATGGCATGGGGCCCACAAACTGAGCTGGTCAATGGGGGTCATATTTTTTGTTTTCCTGCAGAGAGCCACCTGCCCAATTTAAAGCCCCTGGCCAGCTGGCGGAAATCCGTAATTCTGCACTGAAGCTCCTGCACCAACGGCCCAATCATAGGCTCAGTGAAAATGCTATACAGGCCCCATAATGTTTTCAACCCACTCTACTTTCTGCTTTTTCAACAAACAAACTTCTAAAGCCAGAGTTTAGTTGACTAAAGCAAGCGATGGCCATGACAGTGGTAGGGGGTCTCTGAACTCTATTGCACACTGTGCTGTGCGGTCCACCAATCAAGTTCAAATATCCTTTAAACAATATCTTGGAATGTCAATAGACCAGTTCAAGAATACATTGATCAGATGATCCTGACTGATCCCCAGTTTAACCACAGACCACCCTGAGGCACAGAATCACTGTTGACAAACATAGTAAAGTATAGTCATCACTTTTAAAGAAATCCATAAAGCCGCTTTCATGTTCCATGACCTGCTGACTGCAATATGGGTAATAACACCAGGCTACTAAATATGTTCACTGGATGGCGGGACATCAGGGATGGTCCTTACATGGATTTTTTCATTTCCGCATACTAAAGTTAACAAATGCTTATATAGTCTTCTGTTTCATCCTCATCAAAGAGCAATGAAAGGTCTGAGGGAGGTCCTCCATCTCCTCTGCTATTCTTCAACATTTGCAAGTTTCCCTGTGCTTTACAATTTGTCAGGATACTGCCATCCTGCCACTAGATGTCACTGAGCACTGATTACACAGACACTGTATCTATGGGACAGCCTTGCATTCCAGTGACATATGTTAAAGAGACTGTGAATAATAAAGAAATGGGGGGCATATTATCAAGAAATGGCGTTAACATTATCGCCGCTTTAGCGGTAGAAAACTGACACTAAAGCGGCGATAATGGGCTTAATAATATGCCGTAGAGAATTCCAATAGAAGCCCATGTTCTGGTGTCATCATGGGCTTCTATTGGAATTCTCTGCAGCACATTATCAAGCCCATTATCGCCGCTTTAGCGGCAGTTTTCTGCTGCTAAAGCGGCAATAATTTTAATGCCGTGCTTGTTAATATGCCCCCAAGCACTTAGGATTGTGAGATTTCTGTGCCTTTAGTGGTTAAATCATGTGGCACTCCCATCATGGAAAATAATCCTCCATCATTTTTTATTCCAGATCTCTCAGCTCAGAAGCAGGAACTTGTACCACTGTCTGTCTCTGTTCCTGACTAATACCTCGTCACAAGAAAGTGTTTGCTGAGATGCTTGTGACTTAATCAGAAAACCATCTGAGCTCAAACAACATGCTAATTTTGAATTCTGTGCCCTCTTTATCCGACTGTGTGGTTACTAAGGAGCTCATACCGATGCAAGTGTCTTTGCCTGGAGAATACCTGGGTTATATGACATTACCCCCTACAAGGCCGATGACCATTCCAAACCAATGTCTTGGCAGGATGAAGACTCCAGCTATGCATTCTGAGAAGAAGAAAGAACCCACTTGATAAGCTGCCATTTGCTCAAATTTCAGTCTACCTATCTAGAAATAAAATATCCAATGAAAACCTAAAGACATTTTGGGGCCTACAAATATCCATTATCCTCTTCCTGGGGCCCAACACCTCCGCTTGAGAAGACTCCTGGAGGCCCGTGGAGCTAAGTACCGCCTCCCCACACACCTATGGAACCATGCACAAATCCTCGGAATCATATTGGACTCATCGTTCACCATGAAACATCAGATAAACGCCATCTCCTCATCATGTTTCTACACTCTCCGCATGCTTCGGGAATGGATCCCCACTGAGGTCAGGAAGGCGGTCATCTTCACACTCATCAGCAGCAGACTTGACTACGACAACACACTCTATGTAGGCATCATCCAGAAACTCCTTAGGAAACTTCAGAACATGCAGAACGCTGCAAGCAGACTGGTCCTAAACATCCCGCTATGCAGCCATATCTCTGAACACCTACGAGAACTCCACTGGCTCCAGGTCAACAAAAGAATCACCTTTAAGCTCCTCACACATTCCTACAAAGCCCTCAGTGACGCCAGACCAGCATACCTGAACCAACACCTCAGATTCCAGGTACCCACCAGACAGCTCCATTCCGCCCAATGGGCCCTCTCCACTGTGCCTCACATCAGCAAGACCAGAACCAGAGGTAGCTCTTTCTCTTACCTAGCTGCTACTGAAGTGACCTCAATGACGTGGCATTTTTTAAACTTCTAAATGAATTTAAAAAAAAATAAGTGTTGGAAAACGAGGAAGTATCTGTGAGGCCTGCACAAAAAACATGTCACATTTGTCCTTCACTGGGAACCAAATACCCTAGTGTAGCGCCTGACTCTCAGAGGGTAGCATTGCAGAGCAGTCTAAGGCTTACTCAAGGGAGGTGGTGTGGGCTAGTAATCGCCATTACAGGTGCGCAGAAATAACACTCAATATTTGATTGTCCAGTCTGTACTTTGCTTTATAAAAGTAAGAGTACATTTATTAAACACACACACTACTGAATACTATGCACAAATTTACAAATATACACAAGCTGTTGGAATTATTTTGTGACATTGCATAACACCTCCATCTCTCCATCCACTCCCATGTATGCACATCATCTTGCACCCTAAGGTAGTGGGTTGACACAACCTGGAACGAGGGCCCTGCCAACTGGCACCATCCCAGTGGTGACCCACCCCATCATCTCAACCAGCATTACAATAGGTACACCTGCTCTGGGGACACATAACCCTGACTGAGCATCTCATACTGACCAGCCAGTATGCACCTCTACATCTTGTGGATAACAGTCTGGGTTGATCCTCCTCTAACGCAGTAACAAGAATACATGTTTGAGCATCACTTTAAATGAGGTACTTTTCATGGCTGATAACAGTTGATAACAGTTGTAATGCATTGCAATCACAGCCTCTAAAAGGCATCACAGGTAAAATCACAGGATTAAGCATTTACAGCCAGACACCCTAGCAGGAATGTCTGGTAACATAACCCTACTTTGCTTATGACTCCACCTTACACAGGTACTTCACATAACACATGTGACTTTAAGTCCCTCTAAATAGAAATAACATTAGTAAATGCATTTCTGGTGCAATTACACCTCTTCACCTCCAGGGAATGCCCTTCTTCCAGACTTCCCCAAGCTCAACCCTTCACATTTCACTCCTTGGCACCATCCTTAACACACCCTCGGCTGAAGAACAAAAGGTCCAGCCACAGGATGCTGTTGATGCCGGTGATGAGCCCTTGAGGGGTTATTCTTTATAAGTCCCCAGAGACTTAGGCAGGGGCTTTCCATTTTCACACTGGGGGAGACTGTGTTGCTCCTGCAGCTCTCCCTGCAACTTGGTACACATGTCGTGGTGACCCCGTCCTCCTGGGGCCACCACACGCAGAAAAACAGGTACTTTTCTGCAGGCCAGCCCGGGCCTGCAAAGCATTATGGGGCGCTTCCTCCAGCCCCGTGAATACTAGAGCAGTGTCTCTCCCGCTGCTCGAGTAGAACCGCGCTGCTCCTGCAGGTTGCCTCCCTCTGCTTCCAGTCCTCGGTGGGTGGCCCGGTCCCACAGAAAACCCCCAGGTGAGTTAGGCAGCTCGGGGAGCCCACCCCCAGCTGCGCGGGCCGTTCTTCGGGGGCATGGTCCCACCCTGGCCCCTCGCAAATCCTGAGTTTCTCAACGTTGGAGAGCCACCTGGGGAGCCCGCCCCCGGTGGCTCCTGCTGGCTCCCTGCCCGGCCCGCACCCTCTGGTGTGGCCGCATGAGCCAGAGAGTTCATTTCAGTCTGCCCAATCCGGCGGGCAGACACGGAGGCAGACTCCCTGTCGGCGGGTCTTCGGGGGAGTGCTACAGCACTCCCCCGCCTTCACTCTGCCATGGGGGAGTGCGGCGGCACTCCCCCCTGCCTCCGCCATCACCTCGGGGCCCGGGTATGGGGTTCTGGGACCCCACACATCTTCATGGGGAGTGCGATGGTGCTCCCCGGCTTTTCTTCCAACGGCAGGGGACGCGACATGACACACTGCTCCACCACTGCACCGGCACCATCGGTCCCGGAGATGGGGTCTCGGGCCACTCAGATCTTCATGAGGAGTGTGAAGGCGCTACCCAGCTTTTCTCTTCGTTGGGGGTCAGGGTGGGCTCCTGGAACCCCGCTAGGGACATTTTTCACGGGGTGCGCGATGGCGCTCCCCGACTTAACTTCTTGTGGGGAAGCCCCTGGGACATGATCCACCCCGGGGGCATATGTGAGACTGGCGGCAGAGCCCCACACACTTCATCGTCGGGCCAGTTAGAGGTCAAAGGTCCCCTACCTTCTGGGGGACATATCTCAGCCCCCAGGGGACCGATCTTCTTGATCTAGGCCTCTTCCTGCTCCTGGTGGCACACCCAAGCCACTGGGATCACTTTCCTTCACCCTTTTGATCTCCAGGAGGGTGAATGCAGCAGGGAGCGGTCTTCACTGGCTCCCTGCACCAGCCTGTCGCCTGGCTCTCTTCCTGGGCCTCTCTTCTCCTTGCGCAGAGGCCCAGGCTTCTGGTCACTTGTCCTGGTCTCCCGTTTTAGCGCAAGTCAGGGTCTTGGACCAGTCTGGAGTTTCTTCCTTCCAGCTGCCCATGGTGCCAGACTCCAGCACCAGTCGTCCTCAGCAGACCACACCCCAGAGAGAGCTCCTCTTCCTGTGCAAACTCTTTTAAAGAAATGGGGGCTGGCAGGAAGTCTCTGTTTGCCCTACCAAACAGCAACACATCACTTCTCTGCCGCTGCTCCCTCCTTCCTGCCCAGGCCTCTGGGTTTGTTCAAAATGGCATCGTCCAGAGGTCTCATGCCACATGGTCTCTGAGAGCCCCTTCCCCCCCTTGCTGCCTTCTCTCATGAGTCAGAGTAATATGAGATATCACCACAAGGCACGTCTCTATGCAACTTTGGAAGGTCCTTTGCTGCTTCTGTCCCTGTAGTATCTCTAAAGATTTTAATACATTTTATTATTAAAAAGCCAAAATGTTTGCTTTCTCCATTTTCCTCTCATGCTTTCTCTCTCGTTCTTTTTCAATCCTGTAATTGCCCCGGTTACTTACCGGTAGTCTTCATTACTCTGAGTTTAGTCTTCCTCGCCACATGATTAACGAAGTGAGCTTCAGCTCCACACCAGAACCCTCCAAAGCAAAGTTAGCCTCCCATGCCTCCCATCCCTTCCCAACATGGCCGACCCATATCACCCTTGACCTCTATAAGAGGAGGGTCAGCCCAACCCTCAGCCTGAGAACTACCAAGCATACACATGAAGCCGATAGAAACACAGGAAGGGAGGGATGGGAACTCATGTGGCGAGGAAGACTATACTCAGAGTAATGAAGATTACCAGTAAGTAACCGGGGCATTACCTCCTCGTAAGTCTTCCTCGCCACATGATTAATGAAGTGAGCACATACCCAAGCCAAGCAGCTTCATGTAAACTCACAAGAAACCAACCGAAAAGAAGGGGATGCCAAAGAAGCATGGCAAACCCACAAAAAAAGAAATCATGTGGCGAGGAAGACTTACCAGGAGGTAATATCCCTTGTTTACCTCTTGTTTTTGCAATATTTACTTGCTTTTCCTAATACTGTGATGTTTCCCTTCCCTTTTTATTCTCTTTTCCTCATGTTACTTTCATTCCATTTCATTAAGCTAATCTTTTCATTTAGCTTTCGGGATCTCCATTAATTTTTCTCCCTTTTTTATATTTCATTAAAATGTTGAGGCTGTCAGCACAAATAGTCAGCGGTCACGGAAGTATAAACAAATGGAACACTTAAGCACTTTATTGAGACCCTTTCTCAGTGTCCCTGTAAGCAGAGCGATCGGTGCATTTCTAGCAGGAGCTCTGCTTGGAGCGCCTCTGCTTCTGCCTGTTAAAGCCGAGGTTTGCCTGCCTGAGGTGGGCGGGGCTGCTGTGGGTCCATCGGAGCTGTCCAATAAGCAAGACGCCTTCTCCTACCTGGTGGCTAAGACATGGAACTCCCTGCCCGTCCACCTGCGACTGACCCGGGACCACCTCGCCTTCAGGAGGCAGCTCAAGACCTGGCTGTTCGAGCAGTAGCAGCCCCCCTCCCCCAAGCGCCTTGAGACCCTTCCGGGTGAGTAGTGCGCGATACAAATTTCTTGATTGATTGATTGATTAAAGTATGCCAAGCAGGGGGTACATGATCCCAAGGGGATACCAAATATTACACAACAAACAATTCAGGCCTTAAAAAGTCTCTGGTAGAATTGAATTTGAAATCTTCTCCAATGCAGCTAACTTGTGGTTTTTTTTGTCTTCTTCCATGTTTTATTCATATTAGCTGTTATTCTGTGGGAGCAAAAACCCCAATATTTTGCAGAATCCCAAACTTGCAAATGTGAAAAAACTTCAACGATGTCGGTTCGGGGGGGGGGGGGGGCAGAAGGAACAACCCCTGGGACTTTCGGGCGGGTGGTAGGCTCCAAGGGAGAGTTGCTGCCCTTATTGATTTGGGGAAGCATGGGCAGAGATTTGACAGGTAGTTGGGGCCAGGGTAACAGTCGCTGGGTGCCATTTATTTTTTTACGCAGCTCGTCTGACAGGTTTTGTATGCCCATTTAAATTTCACCTGTAGGGCAGTTCGAGTGGGAAGGACTTTTACAAGGAGGTTGGATTGGGTTCCGGGAGGGACTGGCCTTCCACACAACAGGATGTGACTTAAATCAGGGGTGAAGGAGGACTTAAGGTTCTGGTGAGTATTCTTAAATTAATGTAATGACCCTCCAATGGCTGGATTGGGGGAGCAGTTTGAGTGGTCCATCCATTTGTTTTCAGATGCAGCTGGTGGTCGTGGTTTTGGCCTTTTCTGACAAGGCCGATCGTGTTCGGAAGAGTGGCCAGAGGCAGGGAAACAGGGTGGGCAGAGCATTGCCTTGCTCGTGTTCTTTCCATTGGTGGTGGCTGTGTGTTTGTGGGGTTGCCAATTTGCCAACAAGACTGGTTTGTTTAAAATGGAAAATATGGCAGTGGTGATTGTGGTAAACAGGCAGTCTGCTAGGGGCTCCCAGATGTGGCAGTTGCTTTGCATGCTTGTGTTGGAATGTTTGCTTGCAAATATCATCTTCAAAGTGCAGTATATAGCGGAAATTCACAATGAAATTGCTGATGTCCTTTCTCGTTTTCAGTGGTTGAGCTTCCGTGGTCTTGCACTGGGGGCCGAAGAGATGAAGATGGTGATGCTGGCTCACTTGTGTCTGTCAGTGGGTGGAGCAGCTTACATTGGGTTTGTTGTTGGCGTCCACTCAAAAGGCATATGGTCTTGCTTGGGAAGAGTTTGTCAAGCCTGAGGATGGTATGGCGGGATGGCGTGAACAGCAGTCAGGAGAGAAGAAATGATGTGGTACATTTTATGATGTCCTTGATTGAGAAAGGCTTATCAGCTGTTACTATGGGAGGTAAGTTGGCAGGCATAGCATTTTTTGGGAAAATGTTGTGGGGTTATGAGCTATCAGCAGTGGAAAGGGGGAGTAGAATACTAGAGGGGTGGTCTCAGGAGAGGGGCAAGGATGCGGCGCCCCATCACGTTGGATATTTTGAAATGGGTCATCACCAGGCTGCCTCAAGTGTGCAGGAACAAACAGGAGGTGTTATGGTTTGATGTGGTTCTTCTTTGGGCATTTCGGTGGCGGAGGTAGTTGGTTCCAAGTTGCAGGCTATCATTCGCTAGCAGGATGTTTGCTTGATATCAGGAGCAGTTCAAGTGTGGCTGCCTAGGTCCAAAACAGATCAGTTCTTGTGATCTAGGGCCATACTCTCATGCTCAAGCCGTAACCTACGGCTGAGGCCGGATAAAGTGTGATCAATGGTATGGATTGCAATTTTTACAAAAAGGAACATTAGAGTTGTGTGATAAATTATAGAGGAGGTCATGAAAAACAGTTTGGGCAGGGAAAAGGGTACGGCCAGACACTACATCATAAGCCAGAAAAGTTTACTCCTTTGCATCATGGTACATGCAGTGCACATTTTGCGCTCCCCTTAGTGTTGACTGTAGTGTCAACACTACAGTCAACACTGAAGGAAGATCAAATTGTACCATGATACAAAGGAGCAAACTTTTCTAGGTTATCATGTAGTAGCTGGCCATACCCTTTTCCCTATCCATGTTTTTCATGACCTCCTCTACCATTTATCACACATTCTCAATGATCCTTTTGTAAAAATTGCAATCCGGCCCATTGATTACACTTTATCCGGCCCCAGCCAGAGATTATGGCTCGAGCCGGAGAGTATGGCCCTAGCCGGAGATTACGGTCCAGGTGCGGGGAGTACAGTCCGGGTGCGGAAATTCCGGCCCGAGTGCGGACGTAAAATTAGGAGTCGTAAGTGCATTCTGTGAATACCAAAAATCGTAAGTGCCTTCTGTGAATACCAAAAGTAGTAAATTTAGGATTTTGTCTCAGATTAGTTCTGTGAATCGGCCTCAAAATGAACACTCAGAATTACTATTCTTTGAAAATGTCGAATTGCATACATTATCCACCTGGCTTGTGAGTGTTTATTTGCCATGTCAGCTGGTTGAATCTGCAAAGCATGCTATTTCTTGTTTAAGTGTGAAAATAAGGATGTGAAAGTCTGCTTAGCCATGGTCTTTTCCGGCAAACCCCACAAATGGAGCACTCAGGTTGGTTTAGCACAATGTCTTAAAATAACTCGTTTTTATTTTTATCGCATTGTGATTTTCAGTGTACGACGGGAAGTAGCAGATACAGTAAGCTCAGGTGGCGTCCATCTTAAAAGCTGGAACGCGGTCTTACAAATACAAGCAGCAGCTCGGTGTCTTCTCACAGAAATCGACTATTACTGAAGAATTGGGACTATGGTCGACTCCTGGCCAAGCTGCTTTTGTGCTGTACCGGGTGCTCTAATCAGCAGCCGAATTACACTATTATCTTCTTTTTCATACCATAAAAATCAACACACCATATGACAATGGATATGCCACGTTTATATGAAAATAGAGATGTGCGCTTCAGGGCTCGTGCTCCCTCCAGTATTACCGAATTACCCATGAGAGTAGAGCAGGCTGCAGGAAAAGAACAAAGGCGCGTGAATCTAGGGCACTGCTCCCAGACTGCACCTTTTCTTCCTCGGCAATATAACAATGTAAAACCCTTGCGCATTTACTCATCTGCTTGTTACCAAAAGTGCTTATCTGGTACTTCTCAAAATAGCTCCTGCAGTTTTAATGTAGTATAGCATGCAACCTTTGCGAAGCAGAACTGAAAAATAGGGGAAAAAATCCAGTCTCAGCTGATATTGTCTCAAATTGAAGCACCAAGTAATAAAAAAAACAAAAAACAGAGATATAGAGCACGTTCACTGTGTGATATTTAAGGGGAATTCTCGATTCTATCAATACATCTAACATTATTATACATTTTTGGGTCAGATCAGATGACACAGTTCTTTCACTGAATTCTATCAGTTAATCAAACATTATTATACATTTTTAGTTCAGATGTCACAATTTAATCACTGTATGTTTTGAAGGCATAATGTTTTTCTGTTCTAGTGCATACAAACAGGATATGTTTTCCATGGGCAAAAAGTACATTCTGCAGTTCTTCCACAGTGACAAAACAATTTAACTTGGCATGTTAAGCCAGGGAGAGATACACGAGCCATAAGAACTGTCGAATCAGCTGAGCTTGCTAGGCCGGATAAAGAAAAGTCCTGACCTCACCCTCACCTCTTGTATCCGAACTGTTGAGTTAATTCTTTATTAACTGCTTCGACAAACCGATCATGGGGCTTTGATCTTCGGCAGGCGTGTGTTTTATTGAGGTATTCTCTTTTTAATAAAGATAAGCAAGTCACAGCAAAAATCAGTCTTTATATTGGTAATCAATTGATAGCCGAGTCATTCAGGACAATGCAATGCCTTCTGTTACATGCTAATGAATGGAGGGAGAGGAGGAAAGTTCACCTTTCACAAGTACTACATTTTTAATGTTTCCCATTACATATTTTGTAATTTATGTAATGGTTTTTTACAACACACGCATTGAGTTTCTGTTCAAAGTATTACCTGAGATATAAAAGCAAATTGCACATAATTGTTTATTTTATGAACCTGCAAGCAGCTATTAAATGTTGTATATGCTCTACCTTTAATAAAGGTAACGAAGAACTACAATTCCCAAGGTAGTATGGGAACGGAAAAAACACAATCATAACGATAAAGCAACCAAACATCATTCATCAGAGTCCATAATAAGCTTCTCCACAGTCAGCAAGACCCACTTACCTCCTGGGTAGAACGGATAAAACTGCATAGAGTGTGTCGGAAAAAAAGTTAGCTGTTTTTATTCAGCACATATTTTATTGAGATTAACCCTTTTTAAATATTCAGGGATTTTGCCGTTGTTGTGTTTTTTAGGTGGAGCCACGGCAGCGCATGCGCTGCTCTGCGAGGCATGCTGTATTGGAGTATGCACTTTAAGCCCCGCCCACTCACCACCCATATTTGTCATTGGCTTGTGTCATTGTCCTTCATAAATGCTGGCTTCTGATTTGTAAATAGGATTGTTTCCAGCTGTGATTCTCGAGTGGGTGTCAATATTTCTGTCTCCTAGTTCATGCAGCTCATGGGTCTAAAGGGTGGAGAATGTAATTCCCTGTTTGATGATGTACTTTTAGTTTTAGTCTTTCTTCTTTTACTTCGTAGGCTATGGGTGAAGATGGGGAACATTGCGCTTGAAATGTAGGAGAGTGGCTTGCATGGACAGATCTAGCTAGCGAACTATAAACCACAATGCTGCAGCTCGTACAAAAGTCTAGACATAAGCATGGAATGTGATTTACCCTGTGTTTGGAATGTGCAATCTAGCTTCTCCCTTGTGACTGCAATACTTTGCTGTGATACTACTTCTATTGCATTAAATTGCCCACATGCTAGTACTAACATATAGAATTATAGATGGGGAACAGTGAATTACAGAGATGATTATTTTTACTGAGGGGTTCTGAGTAACATCAAATGAACAATGAGAGCGAACCTTGAATTGCCTATAATCTCTCTCAGAACCCTGAGATGAAAAACATGCCAGGAATTCACTTTTTACCCAACTATAATTTTATGTTATGCATGGCCCAAATAAAAAAAAATGTTCCTGCAATCCCTAACCAACCCGACCACTTTCCCTACCTCTCTTGTCGCTGTGCTTTCTGCTTTAATTCAAAGCAGATAAGCAGAGGGGTGCTGACAGGCTCTCAGAGAGCCCTGGTCAATGGGCTGGAAGGCCTTTATGATATCACAACAGCGGGTAACCGGTTTTTTAATTAACTGCTGCTATGTCATAGCAGTGAGTTATGACATTTAAGAAAATGAAATTAACGATAGAGGCTCTCTATGAGAGCCATACCTAACAGATATATGTTGTACGAAAACAATGCGCGTGTCTCTACATGCTGTTTCTTCTTTCAGAGAATAGCTTCTTTTTCAGTTACATTGGTGGTGGAAGCCATTGTACTTTGAAATACCTCGAGTACAGTAAAACAGTTATCAGATATTCAGCTAGAAAGGAAAATAATCAGCAAAAAAAATCTGCAATTGCACTGGCAAACAAAACTGATAAAAACGTGATGTTCTAAGCAGACACATCCCAAAAAGATTTTGGAAGGGGACTCTCCAGAATGCCTGATCCCCCTCAGAATAAAAGAAATAATCACAACAAAAAGATCTAGCTCCAGAGACTCTATGGCGTGGGGAAGGTCGAATACAGGTTTAGGTAAGTAGCTGAAACTCTATATAGCTGTTTTGTTTGACCCTAATCCAAAAAATTCAGTGACCTGCTCGGGCACAGATGAGACTGATGGTGATAAACACTTGTGTTCTGACCTATTTAAACAGCAGTCACAAGATACCTTCAGGTTTCAAGATGGATGGAAAGATCCAGGGGCATTGCACACTGAGCTGATGTCAGATCGCGTTTTACTTGCATTTGAACCAACAGAGCTTTAACCTTACAAGTTGGTGATATGTGAGCTGCCAACTCACATTGCACAGTATTTGACTTTTTGATTGAGGAAGTCTATAGTTAAGATGGTCCATCTACAACTAAAATCTACATTTAGGTTTCAAGACGGATGTAAAGGTCCCGAGGCATTGCAAACTGAGCTAATGATAGAGAATATTTAACCAGCATTAGATCGGACTCTCCCTCACAAGGTGGTGAAAATGACTTGGCCACTGACATTTGTGAGTATGTTCCTTTTTAAATTATAGAAGTCTCTAAAAAGGTTTGTACATCCACGTTCAAATACAATGCCTACATCATCCCCTTTCCTGGTGAGTACTCCCACACTCAACCCAGAGTGGCCACACGCGTCTTCTTTTCTTTTCCAATGTGTTGGAAACGATCAGAAGATTTACATTGACAAGGGATGGCCAGCCTATCCGGATAGATACTGCGTAGGACAGCCTGTTAACTAGTTGATACATACATGCACATTAATGTAGCACAACAATCGATTTTAATGTTAATAAATCATTACACTGATTTCACATGAACAGAGAAAGAAACTGCTATAAAAAATGGATGTCAAGCTGGGCGAATTGGTTCCATCAGAGGCTGGAAAAGAGGCAAACGTTTATTGTTTTATTGTACTTATGTACAATAATTAAATATGTTTCGCACAATATTTTTGAGAGCTCCGTTTTTCACATGACTGTTGAGTCTTTATGAACTGCTTCCTCAATACTTTAGTCTCCACCAGAGTTATCATCGTGCAGTATACCCGTTTCATACTGTTTCTCAAAAAGGCAGAAGGGGTGAAGCTGAAGTTTCCATTCCTGGCCTTTTAACATTGATGGTTCTCTAGTAAGCCCTTCATTTTCTTCACACCACTGTAGGCCTGCCAACATACACAGTGCCACCGTGTATCATATGATATCGGCTCCCATCACATGGTCCCCGGTGAGGAGCCGATATCACACAAGGGGAGGGAAAACAGTGTGACAGCACTGCACATTAATAGCTTTTCAGCTGTTTTTGGAGGTTCTGAGTAGCCAATGTCCATTAGGGAGTGTGAAAAATCCCCAGGACATAGGAGGCAGTAGCCTAGGCAAACTGTTGTTCTTTTTTTGGGGGTGTTTTTTCTTGAGTGGGGGTAATCAAGGATAGAGATGGTAGAAGTGCTTCTTATAGAAGGAGTTCTCGGCACGAAGCCTTGACCCTTACACACCCACGCCCCACCCTCACACGGTGAAAGGTTTAATTAAGTTGGCTGGGCTGCAATGGTCACAAGTTTCATAATGTTATTCATGCATAAATTGCCTTGCATAACACAGGTTCCCTGTAGGATTACCTGAGCTTTCTGGTTTATACCAGGTTAAAGTCTTTTGCAACACAGAAAAAAATGGAATGGTATATAAAGAGTGCACCGCAAAATGCGTAACCGTCATTTCATGACAAACAGGATTTATTTCTTAATAAAGTCACGTCTAAATGTTAGATGAAGAATGCACAGTAAGGTTAGAAGAGAAGAATGATTATTGTTCTTTTCCTCATCGTCCCAGGTAATGGGAAATGCCATTTTGTTCTGGAACACTCAGCTCTGGACATATTCTTAACATTTTTTCAGTTTCTCTTGCAGAGGTAGTGTAACCAGTGGCAGCTGCTCCAAGTACCAGGGGATTCCAGCGCCAATCAGGGATAGATAATCAATAATAACACAATCACTGGCCCCTACTCATACACCCAACACATGAATCCCTGTTGCGCTGTTTCTAGTTTGAGTTTAAATCAGTATTTCACAAATACAGGCTCATTCCTAACACAACTAAATACATAACTGAACCTGTAATCAGCTTTTTCTTCTGGCCGATGGACCAAAAGTTGAGAAGTTGATGGTAATAATTAGAACTAACTATCTATGTATTCTACTAAATAATTTACAAACTCAGTGTAAGGTTTATAGTATTTACCGTAAAATAATGTGAAAGTAAAATGCTCATCGTATACAGGTTTACAAGGCAAACAATGTATCAATTTCAAAGAGAGAACATTAATCAAGGCAAACAGTGTCAGACTCAAATTATAATTAACAGAATGCAATGACGGAGTGGATAGGTGAAGAGACAAAAGTTTCAGAGACAAAATACATTCGCAAATGAGAATGCAAAGTACAGATCATTTAGCTATACTGACCCTGTTAATTCAGTAGGAAATCTACTCCCTGGAAATGGGAATAGATGGGGGTTCCCCGAGAAGGTTCAGGGAACAAAGAGTAGGACAGGAACAAGCTTTAGGTAGGCCTCAATCTGGATACAGCAAACCAACGAACAGCGACGATCTCCCTCTCTCTAGCTTCTCAAAAGTCGTGTGCCAAACACACCCCCAAGCACCCCAGTTATACTCTAAAAACCTACATATCCAACCCACCATTGTAGCAAAATTTTCAGATACTTAGTCTCTCATTGGTCAGTTTAGGGGGTGTTCTTTCATACCAACATGGTCACGTCCATGTTTTCACAGCATTCTTTGTTTTACGTTTCTAATATTATGTAAACCACGTCTCCTGAATTAACATTTCCTTCAATGAGTTACATGTTGCAAGTCTCTACACTTTCATTGTTCACTTCGACAGCCTCGGCGGAAGAAGTTTGTACATTTTCACTTGATCCCACGGCCATCCTTCCGTTACTTGGCAGACACACAATAATTTCTGAAGGTTATCAGCTTTTGCCTTCTCCATTCTGTCTCAGGGCTCGAAGTTCAGCTTTTTATTAGTTTTCTTTTAACCCTCAACTTGTCATGCAACTATGTAGGCCCATGCAAGCATCACTACGATGAATAAAACACAGACATTATTATATTTCATGAATTATAATTCTCACTGTTTTACCATCCACCATTTGCACTATTCTACGTTATATGTCTAATAAAAGAAAAAACGTACAAAAGCGGCATTATTTTTTTATTTTTAAAGCAGAACGCAAATGCGGCCTAGTCTTTCATGCATTAATCCATGTATTAATACACGCATGCGCAAAAGCATTTCCCTTTGTTTTCGTGTTTTTGCATGTTATTTTCACTGCACACTATTAGTAAATGTTACTGAAGAAGGGGCGAGGCAGACCTTCGTGCTCAAATGAAGTTTATTGAAGGTTAAGGAGATGGGACGACTCCGTCCTAACAGGGGCCCAGAGATGTAACTGCCTGTCGTGGAATTACCACGCGTGAATCGCCGCGTGGGTCGGGTTCCACGACAGAACAGCAATCCAGACATAGATCACCACACATCTCCGTTTTTTCAAATCCAAGACAAATCAAACTGGAAACAAGGAATAAAGAAACTAAACTTAAAATGAAACAATGAGAAATATCATAACAAACTATAAAATAAAGAGAAGCAATACATTCTACACTCTCCTCCCCACCAACAGAAAAAAAAATGTTAATCGCAAATAAAGTCTTGGTATTTGCAGGGGATGAATTTGGAGCAGACGCTTCTTCTCACAGTTCCATCGTCCGAATGTGTGAGTTGATGATGATGAGAAACATTTTGTTTGTTGGAAGAGAAACCAGTATTGGGATCATGAGCAAGACGGGAGATGTTCCACCAATTCCCATGTGAAAGTTCTGCAGCATTCTTCCTGAGATCCAAAATTTGCAAAGGTGCTTTGAATTTAGAGATACCTTTAGCAACATGACACAGGTTTTTCACATGAACCCAATCACCTGATTTCAATTTGCTGTGATTTGCGTTGTCACAAATTCTCTTTGCACTTGAAACATCAGAATTGTATTTGGGTGTATTCCAAGAATCATTAATAACCATGTTTTAGTCAAGACCCGATGTCATCCAAAAAGGACATAAATCAGTTGTAGCTTTTCTTCCTCGCATAAGTTCAAAAGGAGTTTTTGTCGTAACACTGTGAGGTGTCGTCCTGTAATTCCAAATCAACTCTTTCAAAGCAGTTTCGACATTCATGTTACACTTAAGAGTAGACTGTATACATTCAACCAAAATTCCATTGAAACGTTCTACTTTACCATTGCTTTGAGGGTTGTACAAAGGTGTTTTGATATGTTTAATATTACACTTCTCTAAAAAGGATTTCATTTCAATGGAGACAAATTGAACGCCATTATCAGTTAAAATTTCACCGGGACTACCTTCTCTTGCAAATAGATAGTGGAAAAAATTGATAGCACGCGTGCTTTGCACGCGTGGGTTCGTATCCCATCCTCGTCGCCAAATTGAAGAAGGGGCGAGGCAGACCTTCATGCTCAAACGAAGTTTATTGAAGGTTAAGGAGATGGGACGACTCCGTCCTAACAGGGGCCCAGAGATCTAACTGCCTATCCTGGAATCACCGCGTGTGAATCACCACGCGGGTCGGGTTCCACGACAGAGCAGCGTTCCAGACATAGATCACCACAGTTACTGAGGAGTTAATCTGAGCTGGTTTTATTTTCTCAAAACCCTGCTCCATCAAGGGGGAATCAATTGTTGGTATAATTCGATGTTATGAAATAAGCTTTTTTTAGTTTACATCTGAGCATAGTGTCAGGTGTTTTGCAGTGTCAGAAAAATTAATCCCTAGCAAAACATAAGGTTTTTTTAAAATTCCTACTACGATAGACACCTTTCACTGAGAACAGAACACATTGCTGGCTTGCCACAGTTGCATTGAAATGGAATTCAAAACACTGTTTTCTACTTACAGAAGCTTTTTGATGCTTTATTGGAGACATTAAGTATTTTTCAGGTGGTTCTTTTTGATTCTTATTTTAATGCCAAGGCTAATGCTGTCAATTTGAATGCCAGTCCCAGTACCCGCAGTTATCACTTATTTTCTCTATGACTAGCCAGGTCATCTGAACCATAACTTTCCTCAGTATATTCTTATCCATGGAAGACTTTCTCAAATTCACGGATAGACAGCTTGTTTTGTTCACTTCACTCCATTCTACAGGTACCATGTCTAATTCATATTTCTTCTGAAATTCTAATTAGAGATTTTTATTCAACTTTCCTTAATTATATTTCTTGAAGATGGAACAATCATTGAGGCTCACGGCCTAGAAGATCTCAGAGTTCTGAGGGTATTTAGACTTTTGAGAGAAGCTTCTTCACTTTCCCCAGGGTTTAGGACAAACTCTAGTACATACTATTATTCAAGGATTAGTTGTCAAGTGTCAAAGATATACCTCCTGTTTTGTTAGGTGTAGTGGTACATTTCATGGAAACTAGCTTCACGACTCCTAGAATTTGGCAATGTACACTATTTCAGCCAGTCAAAACAGAATTTACAATTTGAAGTGTATTCTACATTGAAATATTTCCTTAGAGGTCTGCATTTTTCTCAGCATCTACTTTCAAGGTATTTATTCAATTATTACAGAAGTTAATGCATTGCTAAAGTCATCTTGGCTTAGCCAGTAACAGTGAATTGTATTTTAAAGCATACCCGCTCCTGACTTACAGTTCCACTCCGCTTGACTTCCTTTCGCAGAGTTTCAGATGTGAGAATTCTGTAGAGTAGAGTTAATAGTACACTCTTCTCTGGAGTTGTTTATAACTAACAAAGGAACAAACGTTATGCATCATGTAATTGGGTTTCATTTTTCATTTCATTTCAAACAGGCTTTATTCGACATTTGTCATAAAAGCACAATATCCACAACAAATGTTAAAAGAATTCGTACCCTTTACATTAAGAAGCTTTAAAAGAAATTTCACATAAAAAGACTTCACAATTTTAAAATGCGAGTAAAAAACGATTTTTCATAATAAATTTGATACAATTTAAAATAGTTAAAAAGATCGACCACTAATCATTTTCCTCCTTATTGCCCAAAACCAACCAAGAAACTTTGCCACTGACATATATACAAAAGGCGTGGTACAAGTACAAATAATTCTAGTTGCTAACACACCACTCCTGGTACCAAGTAGTTTGCACATGGGTTTCAACCAAACCCTGCGTGGAACAGAGTATACCGGGCACTCAAACAGAATGTGGGCAACTGATTCCAAAGATGCTGGGCAACTAGGACAAGTAGCCATACCACCTTGAGACCATCTTGATGTAAATGCTCTGCTGGGCAAACTTCCAGTCCTGAGTTGGAAATAGAGCTTTCTATCAAGTGGCTTGGTTATATCGTCCCAGTAAGCTTCAAGGCCAATTTCATCTTTTAGGTCTAAAAACCTCCCTGTAAGTGAAAGTGATACTACCATCTCCCAATATTTATCCTCAATAATTTTCTTAGAGGGAAAGCTAGCGTTAAGAGGGTCCTCCCATAGACTCTCCATACCCAGTTCTCCAAGAGTGCCCCTGATGCCAATTAGCCATTTAATTTTGTGAAAGGTATCATGTTTTATAATATCCATGATACCTGTGGCGTATGTTCTTAATTCGGGGGTTGACCACAGGCGCCTCCAATATAACACCGGGCGCAATTTTGCAATATAGTTAATTGGCTTAATTCCTAGGTCATAAAAAAGAGGGCACATAGCGGTACTCTGGGGTAGATTGATAAGATTACGTAAGAACTTTTTCTCCGATGCAGACATTTTTATTAAGTTCTCAAAGCCCCAGATCTCGGCACCATAAAGGGCGGAACTAACCACCTTTGCATCATAAACTCGAAGAACTGGAGTAATTGGCTTAGTATATGATTTCGAAAATTCGTAACATAGGGCGCCAGTCAATTGGCGATGTTTAAGTGTTGCCAGCTCTATCTGTTGATTCCAGTGTAAATCATGCTGAACTTTTACACCCAGATAGCTAAAATCCCTCACTTGGTCAAGCGGTGATTTGTTCTTAAAGGATTTGTGCGGATTAAAGGACATAAATTTTGATTTTAGCACGTTTACCTCAAGGCCTCGTACTATGCAAAACTCTTCAAAAATACCTAGTGCTCTCTGTAACCCACTTGGGGTCTTGGAAACAATAAGGGTGTCATCTGCAAACATTAAAATCGGTCCTTTAACATAAGCTAAAATTGGGGCGTCTACATTAGCTTCAATCAGTAACTTTGCTATGTCGTTAATGTACAATGAGAACAGGGTGGGTGCCAGGACACATCCCTGGCGTACCCCTCTCTCAACTGGAAATTGGCTGGTAACATTTCCGGGAGAACCCCACCTTATTTGTGCATAGTTATGCTCATGAAGTCTCATGACCAAAGTTAAAAGGGCACAAGGCATGCCCAGATCATGCAAAACCAGCCACAAAGTAGTGCGAGGAACAAGATCAAAACCTGCCCTTAAATCAATAAAGGCAGCATAAAGACTCCCTTTTTCCAGCTGAACTGTCTTCCAATATAACATAGAAAAATGTAAAACTTGATCGATGGTGCTGATACAAGCCCTGTATCCTGCTTGAAGGTGTGATAAAGTTTTTTGCTCTCGCTCCCAAATCTGGATTTTATTTAAAAGCATTCTACCTAGAATCTTTTGCATGGAGTAGATTAGACTAATCGGGTGGTAATTACCGGGGAGCGTTCTATCCCCCTTTTTATAAACTGGAATAATTTCCGAACCATTCCACGAGGCCGGAATGGGCGCTCCTTTTGCCACTGCGTTTGCTAGTAACAATATGCCCCAAGTCGTTTTATCATGCAAAAAAGTGTCTGCTGGGACACCATCAATACCAGGTGCCCTACCAGCAACCACGGATTCCAAAGCCAGGTTTACTTCCCCTATAGTAAATGCCTCGTCAGTAAAAAAAGAACAAATAGGTTTATCCCTTGTACATGCTACCAGACTTTTTGCATATTGGGGCATGAAGTAATTCACCCAGTCATCCTGCGCAACCCAGTTGTGGGATTCTTCTGATTTGCCACCACATCCCCACTTGATTATGCCCCAAAAACGTTTTATGTCCTTGGGGGCACTAGCTTCTTTAAGCTCTAGCCACCTTTTTTCATCCCATGCACGCTTTGCATTGTACATTGACTTTTTGTAGTCCGCCCTTGCACTACGGACATCGTTACTAGTTCCTGTTCTTATAGCCTGTCCCAAAGCAAAACGAGCTAGTCTGCATTCCTTGCTGTACCAGCGTGGTGAGTTGTTAAGTAAATTCTTGCTTTGCTTTAGTGTTCTGACAAAGAGTTTATTTAATTGTTCAAAAAACATTTCATGGGCCTTGGTAAAAGACACTAGGGTGCCGATCACGATCCTGTAAAAACCGGGTACGAACCGTCGGACGGAGCATATTCTCCGTCCGACGCGTACCCGGTCGTCAAAATATACAAACATGGAATTACGATTCGCACGGGAACACCATTTCCGTACGAATCGTAAAAAACCCCGACCGAACAAAATAAACCTACAAATGCGATCCGGGAAAGCGCCGACCTGACGTCGGGACGCTCGCAGCCTGCCATTCACGAACCAGGAATTACGATTCGCACCGACGACGTCATCCCGCACGGTGATTATTTTCCGGCAGCCAAAAACTGCCGGGAAATCAGGACGACGCGAACAAGGACTACCAGTACGCGACGGACAGACAGGACGACGCGAACAAGGAGGACCAGTACGCGACAGGACGATGCGAACAAGGAGTACCAGTACGCGACGGACAGACAGGACGACGCGAACAAGGAGGACCAGTACGCGACAGGACGACGCGAACAAGGAGGACCAGTACGCGACGGACAGACATGGACCCGAACCTACGAGTCATCCCGGCCCTCATAGCAGTCGACCTCCTCCACAGGTTCAGACGCAGACGCCGCAGAAGGTCAGAACAACTAAGGGAGGGGGGAAAGTGGGGTGGGGGGGGGTGGCAGGACCAGGGCAGGCCACAAACCCCCCACCAAAGTCACACAGCACACATGCCCTGGACATACCCGACTCCCAGGCCCTGGTCACTACGAGGGGGTGAGGGCGTGTCCAGATAAGCCAGCGACCGCCACAACGGAAGTCCGTCACGACGCGAACAGGCAACACAACCAGACAGGTACGTCCCGTACCCACGCCTGAAGAGCGTGGGTACGAGTCGAACCACGCCCACACCCACGTCACCCCAACAATGGCGGGACGGCTCGTACCCACGTGGCAAAGGCCTGGGTACGGCCCGCACAAGCATCACATAGCATGGGGACGGATATGTACGGACCCTACCCCCACCCCGTATGCATGGAGCGTACCCCCCACCCCAACAGTGTAAGTACGACACGTACCCCCACCTGCGTACGTATGGAGCGTAGCCCCACCCCAACAGTGTAAGTATGACCCGTACCCACCCGCGTACGTATGGAGCGTACCCCCACCCCAACAGTGTAAGTACGACTCGTACCCCCACCCGCGTACGTATGGAGTGTACCCCCCACCCCACAAGTGTATGTACGACCCGTACCCCCACCCGCGTACGTATGGAGCGTACCCCCACCCCAACAGTGTAAGTACGACCCGTACCCACCCGCATACGTATGGAGCGTACCCCCACCCCAACAGTGTAAGTACGACTCGTACCCCCACCCGCGTACATATGGAGCGTAGCCCCACCCCAACAGTGTAAGTACGACCCGTACCGACACCCACGTACGTATGGAGCGTAGCCCCACCCCAACAGTGTAATTACGACCCGTACACACACCCGCGTACGTATGGAGCGTACCCCCACCCCAACAGTGTAAGTACGACCCGTACCCACCCACGTACGTATGGAGCGTACCCCCACCCCAACAGTGTAAGTACGACTCGTACCCTCACCTCGAATGCATGGAGTGTAGCCCCACCACAACAGTGTAAGTACGACACGTACCCCCACCTCGAATGCATGGAGCGTACCCACATCCGTGAATGTCATGAGCGTACATATTGTGAAATTGGAGAGGTGGGTGCAGAGTCCTCCCAGCAGTGCCCTGTGACAGGAGGGGTGTGTGCAGAGTCCTCCCAGCAGTGCCCTGTGACAGGAGGGGTGTGTGCAGAGTCCTCCCAGCAGTGCCCTGAGACAGGAGGGGTGTGTGCAGAGTCCTCCCAGCAGTGGCCTGAGACAGGAGGGGTGTGTGCAGAGTCCTCCCAGCAGTGCCCAGACACAGGAGGGGTGTGGGCAGAGTCCTCTCAGCAGTGCCCAGACACAGGAGGGGTGTGTGCAGAGTCCTCCCAGCAGTGCCCTGTGACAGGAGGGGTGTGTGCAGAGTCCTCCCAGCAGTGCCCTGAGACAGGAGGGGTGTGTGCAGAGTCCTCCCAGCAGTGCCCTGTGACAGGAGGGGTGTGTGCAGAGTCCTCCCAGCAGTGCCCAGACACAGGAGGGGTGTGTGCAGAGTCCTCCCAGCAGTGCCCTGAGACAGGAGGGGTGTGTGCAGAGTCCTCCCAGCAGTGGCCTGAGACAGGAGGGGTGTGTGCAGAGTCCTCCCAGCAGTGGCCTGAGACAGGAGGGGTGTGTGCAGAGTCCTCCCAGCAGTGCCCAGACACAGGAGGGGTGTGTGCAGACTCCACCCAGCAGTGCCCTGAGACAGGAGGGGTGTGTGCAGAGTCCTCCCAGCAGTGCCCAGACACAGGAGGGGTTTGTGCAGAGTCCTCCCAGCAGTGCCCAGACACAGGAGGGGTGTGTGCAGAGTCCTCCCAGCAGTGCCCTGTGACAGGAGGGGTGTGTGCAGAGTCCTCCCAGCAGTGCCCTGAGACAGGAGGGGTGTGTGCAGAGTCCTCCCAGCAGTGCCCTGTGACAGGAGGGGTGTGTGCAGAGTCCTCCCAGCAGTGCCCTGAGACAGGAGGGGTGTGTGCAGAGTCCTCCCAGCAGTGGCCTGAGACAGGAGGGGTGTGTGCAGAGTCCTCCCAGCAGTGCCCAGACACAGGAGGGGTGTGTGCAGAGTCCTCCCAGCAGTGCCCAGACACAGGAGGGGTGTGTGCAGAGTCCTCCCAGCAGTGCCCTGTGACAGGAGAGGTGTGTGCAGAGTCCTCCCAGCAGTGCCCTGAGACAGGAGGGGTGTGTGCAGAGTCCTCCCAGCAGTGCCCTGTGACAGGAGGGGTGTGTGCAGAGTCCTCCCAGCAGTGCCCAGACACAGGAGGGGTGTGTGCAGAGTCCTCCCAGCAGTGCCCTGAGACAGGAGGGGTGTGTGCAGAGTCCTCGCAGCAGTGGCCTGAGACAGGAGGGGTGTGTGCAGAGTCCTCCCAGCAGTGGCCTGAGACAGGAGGGGTGTGTGCAGAGTCCTCCCAGCAGTGCCCAGACACAGGAGGGGTGTGTGCAGAGTCCACCCAGCAGTGCCCTGAGACAGGAGGGGTGTGTGCAGAGCCCTCCCAGCAGTGCCCAGACACAGGAGGGGTGTGTGCAGAGTCCTCCCAGCAGTGCCCAGACACAGGAGGGGTGTGTGCAGAGTCCTCCCAGCAGTGCCCAGACACAGGAGGGGTGTGTGCAGAGTCCTCCCAGCAGTGCCCTGTGACAGGAGGGGTGTGTGCAGAGTCCTCCCAGCAGTGCCCTGAGACAGGAGGGGTGTGTGCAGAGTCCTCCCAGCAGTGCCCAGACACAGGAGGGGTGTGTGCAGAGTCCTCCCAGCAGTGCCCTGAGACAGGAGGGGTGTGTGCAGAGTCCTCCCAGCAGTGGCCTGAGACAGGAGGGGTGTGTGCAGAGTCCTCCCAGCAGTGGCCTGAGACAGGAGGGGTGTGTGCAGAGTCCTCCCAGCAGTGCCCAGACACAGGAGGGGTGTGTGCAGAGTCCACCCAGCAGTGCCCTGAGACAGGAGGGGTGTGTGCAGAGTCCACCCAGCAGTGCCCAGACACAGGAGGGGTGTGTGCAGAGTCCTCCCAGCAGTGCCCAGACACAGGAGGGGTGTGTGCAGAGTCATCCCAGCAGTGCCCAGACACAGGAGGGGTGTGTGCAGAGTCCTCCCAGCAGTGCCCTGTGACAGGAGGGGTGTGTGCAGAGTCCTCCCAGCAGTGCCCTGAGACAGGAGGGGTGTGTGCAGAGTCCTCCCAGCAGTGCCCTGTGACAGGAGGGGTGTGTGCAGAGTCCTCCCAGCAGTGCCCAGACACAGGAGGGGTGTGTGCAGAGTCCTCCCAGCAGTGCCCTGAGACAGGAGGGGTGTGTGCAGAGTCCTCCCAGCAGTGGCCTGAGACAGGAGGGGTGTGTGCAGAGTCCTCCCAGCAGTGGCCTGAGACAGGAGGGGTGTGTGCAGAGTCCTCCCAGCAGTGCCCAGACACAGGAGGGGTGTGTGCAGAGTCCACCCAGCAGTGGCCTGAGACAGGAGGGGTGTGTGCAGAGCCCTCCCAGCAGTGGCCTGAGACAGGAGGGGTGTGTGCAGAGTCCTCCCAGCAGTGCCCAGACACAGGAGGAGTGTGTGCAGAGTCCACCCAGCAGTGCCCAGACACAGGAGGGGTGTGTGCAGAGTCCTCCCAGCAGTGCCCTGTGACAGGAGGGGTGTGTGCAGAGTCCTCCCAGCAGTGCCCTGAGACAGGAGGGGTGTGTGCAGAGTCCTCCCAGCAGTGCCCAGACACAGGAGGGGTGTGTGCAGAGTCCTCCCAGCAGTGCCCTGAGACAGGAGGGGTGTGTGCAGAGTCCTCCCAGCAGTGGCCTGAGACAGGAGGGGTGTGTGCAGAGTCCTCCCAGCAGTGGCCTGAGACAGGAGGGGTCTGTGCAGAGTCCTCCCAGCAGTGCCCAGACACAGGAGGGGTGTGTGCAGAGTCCACCCAGCAGTGCCCTGAGACAGGAGGGGTGTGTGCAGAGTCCACCCAGCAGTGCCCAGACACAGGAGGGGGTGTGTGCAGAGTCCTCCCAGCAGTGCCCAGACACAGGAGGGGTGTGTGCAGAGTCCTCCCAGCAGTGCCCAGACACAGGAGGGGTGTGTGCAGAGTCCTCCCAGCAGTGCCCTGTGACAGGAGGGGTGTGTGCAGAGTCCTCCCAGCAGTGCCCTGAGACAGGAGGGGTGTGTGCAGAGTCCTCCCAGCAGTGCCCTGTGACAGGAGGGGTGTGTGCAGAGTCCTCCCAGCAGCGCCCAGACACAGGAGGGGTGTGTGCAGAGTCCTCCCAGCAGTGGCCTGAGACAGGAGGGGTGTGTGCAGAGTCCTCCCAGCAGTGCCCTGTGACAGGAGGGGTGTGTGCAGAGTCCTCCCAGCAGTGCCCAGACACAGGAGGGGTGTGTGCAGAGTCCTCCCAGCAGTGCCCTGTGGCAGGAGGGGTGTGTGCAGAGTCCTCCCAGCAGTGCCCTGTGACAGGAGGGGTGTGTGCAGAGTCCTCCCAGCAGTGCCCTGAGACAGGAGGGGTGTGTGCAGAGTCCTCCAAGCAGTGGCCTGAGACAGGAGGGGTGGGGGCCTATCACTCCCAGCAGTGCCCTGAGACAGGAGGGGTGGGGGCCTATCACTCCCAGCAGTGCCCTGAGACAGGAGGGGTGGGTGCCTATCACTCCCAGCAGTGCCCTGAGACAGGAGGGGTGGGGGCCCATCACTCCCAGCAGTGCCCATGGAACGCAAAGGGTGGAGTAGTCACAGATACCATGCCCACAAATGTCAGTCAGGTGCACAAAGACCCTGCAGTACATGTACCACATGTGTTCGAGGCTGGGAGTATACGCATGCATAGCGCAGAAAAGAAAACATGTACACATGAAGTCATGTCAATAGGCCACATACACAAGTACAATGACTACCAAGGATGCCACGAATGACGCAGGTGGAGACATCGCTCAGCATGCATGTGCAAAGGTGAAGGACTACGTCACACACCCAGCTAATGGACACACAGCTCTGTGCCAAAGTCAGGGGACACCCTGCAGGGAAGAAGTCAGGGTACACAGAGGAAGGAATACACCTTGGGACAATTGCAACATGCAGCAACTGCTTACATGAATGGAGAAAGGTAGCTAACACTGTGTGATGGCACACAGATCCCAGGGTCCCCCCTATGAGCAGCACACTACTACATTTCCCACACACCCAACACATGACCAACACCCACAACCATGTAGCAGCCCCACCAACAGCAAGGCCAGCTATGCAGGAGTGTTCCAAGGGCAAAAATAAATAGCTTTATTCAGCATGAGAAAAAAACTAGTATGACGTGAGTCCAATTTTAACAAAGGCCATAGGGCAGTCCAGGAGTCCCAGCTGGATGGGGGACACAGTGGGATGCGTGTCCCCTAGCTTGCCTGCACAGTTACAATCCGTTGTCTTCCACAGGGGTCAGGGCATCATGTGGGGGGGAAGAAACAGGCAACGCAGGGACAGGAGGGTGAAGGGTAGGTGTCGTGGGTGCAGGGATGGAGGACTCCACCACAGGGGGTGGGGCAGGGCCAAAGGCGGAGGCCAGGATCTCGCTGCACACCTTAGCAAGGTCCTCCAGGGACTCCCCTGCACCCGAAGGAACCACAGGCCCCAAGGAGGGGGGGGTCAGAGGGATGGGTCGCAGCGCCACTGTGGGAGGGTGTGGACAGGGGGGGGAATCAAGCACCCTGACCGGGGACCTCCTTGACCGCTTGCGGGGTGGTGTCACTGTGGGGCTCAGGGACAGAGCGGCCATGAAGGAGTCTTTGGGGGAGATGTGGCCAGGAGAGCTGAGGGGAGGGGATTTGGAGGGAGTGGATTGGGTGGAATGCGGACTCCCACTCTGGCTGCGTGTCACACGTTTGCCCCCCGACCCAGTGGGTGTGCCTACTGCACCCTGTGTGTGCGTGTCAGGAGGTGTGCGGCGGACCTTCCCTGCTGGTGTGGTGCCTGTGTCTGTTGTGGTGGGTGCATGCTTACGTCTGGGTGTATGTTGGACAGGCATGGGAGTGGGAAGTGTGGAAGGAGCAGGGGTAGGGGGTGGGACGTAGCGCTGCAGGAGACCCACTGCTGCAGTCAGTGTGGAGTCTATGGACCTCAGCAAGTTGCGTTGGTCAGCCTGCGATGAATGAATGCCCTCCAAGTATGCCTCCATGTTGTTGAGGACCTGGCTGTGGCCATGGAGGACATTAAGGATCGCAGTCTGACCAATCTGCAACTGCCGCTGGATGTCCACAGAATCAGCATTGGCGGCAGCAGTGGAGACAGGGGCAGGGGGTGCGGTGCCTGGCAGGAAGGAGACATGTGGTGACCGGGCACGTTGGGAAGGGACACGAGTACGTGGGAGGCGGCTGATGGCAATGGAGGGGGCAGTGCCAGATGTAGGGCTGCTGTCAGATGGTGGTGCAGCCACCGCCCACTCGGAGTGATCATCCTCGGACCCGTCCGCTTCATAGTCTGTTGTGCCAGTCGACAGGTCCCCGGGGTCACTCTCACCGCCTCTGTCCCACTCGAAGTGCCAGCCCCGATGTCACCGCTGGCACTGGTGCTCGGTCCCTCCGCGCCGTCTGTGTCCATGTCTCCCACCGTGTCCCCCGACGATGCTGTGGGCAGGGTGAAGAGACAGAAAGTAATCATACACCTGTATACATATGTCACATGAGTACAATCTACGTAGGTTACAGTGCATAGCCTGAAACAAAGGATGAGTTACAACTGCAAAACAAGGTACATACGTAGGCCCTGCAAGACACAGTTGTGTGACCCACCATGCCATGGAAAAACTATGGAGAGCATGACACAATAGCAAATGAGATGACATGGCAATCTGACTGAGGAGCAAGGCCCTGGGGACAATACAGCACTGCATCTGCACCACACAGCGTGGCAGGAAATTGGGATGAGCAGGGACCAAATCCAGGAACTAGAGGCACATGCAGCATAGGTAATACTGAGAACATGCCCACCCTGACTGGCACGCTGCACCTTGAGTGTATGTCCATACAACCATCACACACTGGCCAGTCCGAGCAAGGAGATGACAGGTCTTGACATGTAGGCCATGGCCGCCCCACCCACCCCCTACATGAGACACATCTATGGAGACACAGGAAGCACTTACATCTCTTAGTCTGGGTGAAATACACATGGGATGCAATAATTCAAGATTGCACACCAAATACCCAAGGTGCGCCTGTCCAAAGAATCATGTACAAATGGGCATCATCAGATGATTGCTACAAGACACACAGGCAATGGCCACCGTGAGTATGTACTTGGAAAATCATGTCAGGCTGGACAGTGGACACTTGTAATACATCTCACGTCAATAAACATGGTGCCAGGGGACAATGGCACAGAGCACAACCTATGCTGTAGACACAGAGATTGTCGGCATTCTCGGATTACACACATGATACCTAGGAAAAGATGCCCCTGGGGAAAGTAGTGGCCACACAACTCCATGCTCCTGAATGGAAATGACTGCAACACACGCTAACATCCCAGCACTATGCGTAACGCACACTCATGCACATCATGTGACAGGCCACCACATGGGACATGCCTGCTGGAAGGCCTCGCACTCAAGAGATTAACTCCCATGTCTGAAATCAGCATTAGTGCCAACTGACATGGAACCCACAAGTCCAGAACTGGACAGGGCACAGGCAAGGTCACTAAACCTCTTACACACCACCCCCACACATGATGCTGCAGGCATTGTACACTTGGAGAAGGTGTCAGGCTACATAACTTTGTGATGGAGTGACTACACAGAGACCAGGGAACACATTGCAAGGTGGGGAAGGGAGGCAGGAGAGGCCTGCAACACTGTGGGTAACAGGATCGTCACAGCACCATAAACCCTGGAAGTGTATCCATGGAACAGTGCACGTACAAATGCTGGTGAAACACAACAAACACACACATGTACCTACCCCCTTCCGGCTGCTGCATGTCCTGTAGACGCCTGTCGAAGTCAGGAAAGACCACCGCCAGCACACGTTTCTGGATGTGGGAGAGACGGCGGCGCCCGCGGTTCTTGTGGCTCTCAGGTGAGTCCCCCAGCAGGAGCCGTGCGATCCTCCGCGTCCAGCACCGGATTTCCTGCCAGCGTTTCCTCACCTGGGACAGGTGCCGCCTCCGACCATCCGCACTCCTCACGGCGCTGACGGCGTCCAGCCATATCTGCTCCTTGGCAGAGGCGTCTACCTGTGAGGATGAACAAGTGACACTACATCAATACACCTTGCACATGTCACGGGGACACAGATTAGAACACATTTGCTGTTTACAACAAGGCATAGTATGCATCCAACGCATTGCAACTTTGTCATAGGGACATGATCCTGTGGGGGAAGGCCAAAAGCAGTACGTGCCATTGAAAGGACACAGGTGGAATGAGGGCAACTACACAATCAATGATCCAGGCTCACACTGTGCATCACACCCACCCCTCCTGTCTCAGGGCACTGCTGGGAGTGATAGGCCCCCACCCCTCCTGTCTCAGGGCACTGCTGGGAGACATCAGGCATTCCCCCCCCTGGGACCCCCCCTACAGTACAAAGCATGTGTGTCACACCTGGACACAATAGCAGAAGTCACAGTCACTAAAAAGGGACACAGTCTGTGCCAGTGGACACTGAACTCACCTGATAACCTGGTCGCCCATACAGCATGGGGTACCGTGGGAGGATCACATCCACCAAAGCCATGTTCTCCTCCAGGGTGAATGGCTGTGACCTCTCCACAGCCCTTGACATGGTTCCAGGGAATCAGTAGCAGCAGCTGGGTCGTGGAATACAAAGATGTGCAGGCAAGTGCTCCCTCATGGGACCTGGCTGCCTTATATCTGCCTTGCTGGCCCATCTCATGCACAGGAGTACAGAGTGATTGGTCACTCACATTTGCATCCTATGTTTCCTCCAATCCCTTCAAACCTAGCAGTCTGTGTGTTCTCTATCGGTTTCATTCTCCTGCATGATGTCAGCCCCACAAACACATTGCAACAAAGTAGATTCATTCCAACTGACTACTGCTGTGCACCTTCCAGAACACATTCAAATTTTGAACTTGGTCTCCATGACAACCAGCATGCATGTAGGCCTTAATACTGGTCCCTCATGTGTCCCCTATGTAATTTGGAGCTCCACACACAGGTACGGTGCGTTCCGGGGCCCTAGGGCGCCCCAAATGCATTGCAACGGACCGTACACGCGTGCCTACGTTCACTATCACTATGGGTGTCCTCGCGTATGCGTACTCGTAGTGGTACGGGCCGTACACACGCCTGTACGCTCCCTATCACTATGGGTGTCCTCGCGTATGCGTACTCGTAGTGGTACGGGCCGTACACACGCCTGTACGCTCCCTATCACTACGTGTACGCATACGCGAGGACACCCATAGTGATAGGGAGCGTACAGGCGTGTGTACGGCCCGTACCACTACGAGTACGCATACACGAGGACACCCATAGTGATAGGGAGCGTACAGGCGTGTGTACGGCCCGTACCACTACGAGTACGCATACGCGAGGACACCCATAGTGATAGGGAGCGTACAGGCGTGTGTACGGCCCGTACCACTAGGAGTACGCATACGCGAGGACACCCATAGTGATAGGGAGCGTACAGGCGTGTGTACGGCCCGTACCACTAGGAGTACGCATACGCGAGGACACCCATAGTGATAAGGAGCGTACAGGCGTGTGTACGGCCCGTACCACTAGGAGTACGCATACGCGAGGACACCCATAGTGATAGGGAGCGTACAGGCGTGTGTACGGCCCGTACCACTATGGGTGTTCTTGCGTATGCCTACTCGTAGTGGTACAGGCCGTACACATGCCTGTACGCTCGCCATCACGATGGGTACACATACGGCAGCACTCCCATAGTGATATGGGAACGTACACAGGCCCTCTTCGCAGCAGTACAGTGGTTTTCACACATCACAGTGGTGACAGGCGGCACAGAGGTAGGGATAGGGCGGACATACTTGTCCATGGATGGACATACTTGTCCATGGATGGACATACTTGTCCATGAATGGACATACTTGTCCATTAATTGACATCAAGGCATCGTCTGTGCATTACTACATGTGTGGGGCACAGGTGTGACGGCCTGTGATGTGGAACATTACTCCTGAGTCGAGAAGGCACCAGATGTATGATGAGATGTCTACAGATGTACTGTGTGATGGTCAAGTGCCCTTGACTCCTTTGACATGTGTGCATGTCGTACTGCACACTTGGGGTGAGCGTCACTGGCATGGCACGGACACCAACACACGGAAGTGTCCCCTGATGCCCGGTACAGGGGTTATCACACCTGACTTGTCACTACCCACGGTGCACAATGTGACTATGTCATGTATGTGTGGGGGCTTCCCATCAGGTTGATGTTGGAGCACCCTCAAAAGCTGCAGCCGTTGCAGCAACCAACATGTGTCTGTGTGTAGATTGTCATTGCACACTGTTCCGCACACCATGCCACATGTGGTATCGGATGTAAGGTGCACATGTATGCATGGGACACGGAGTAGCGTGACAAGGACATGTCTGCATCCTCACAATGAATGTGTGGTGAGTCATGACATGTGCACCTTCATGGCAAGGTGTGTGGGCTGTCCTAGTGTAATGTCATGTGACCTGTGGCTCTAGTGTTCCGCTACCAGTCTCTGCAATCGGCATCCTACTTCTGCTGATGTGTGGGCGTATGTCACTCCTGTCTTGCGTCTGGCTGTTCACTTGCACTGGGACACAGCTATTCCCATGGCGTGGCATGGGGAGGTTCTCAATCTCCGTGTGTAGCTGGGTCTTGGTAGGAGTGTCACCTTGCATCCATACGTGTCCTGGGCATGTAGCACATACCTGACTCCCTATGTAGCATATGTGTATTGACAGATTAACATGTGCTCAGCACATATGAATTGTTGTCGTAGTGCACTCACTCTTCCTTGTCACTTCCAAATTACTGCAGAGCGCCGCCTCTTGCCCGACCAATTCCGGACTTGGCTGCCATGCAGGAGAATGACAGCATCCGGCTCTACCGCTTCACCCAACCGTTGATTCTGGAGTTGACGGCGAGACTGGCACCACACCTGCAACCGCAGCACAGGTATCCTACGGCACTGACACCCCAGCTGAAGGTAATGGCTGCCCTACATTTTCTTGCCACGGGTACCTTTCAAAATACCATAGCTCATGTTGGTGGCATGTCCCAGAGCATGTTCTGCCGTGTGCTGCATGATTTCTTAGAGGCCATGTTGATTCACCTGGATGACTTCATCAAGTTCCCAACCCCTGAACAGTTGACTGCGGTCAAGCGTGGATTCTATGCCCTGGGAGGGATGCCCCATGTCATTGGGTCCATAGATGGGACACATGTAGCTTTGGTACCACCACACGCACGGGAGGTGGCGTACCGCAATCGGAAGCACTACCACTCCATCAATGCCCTTGTGGTGTGTCAGTCCAACATGGTGATTTCACATGTCTGTGCTCGTTTTCCAGGATCAGCACACGATGCCTACATCATGAGGCGTAGCAGGATGCCTGAAATGATGATGCAGCTGCGCAACGAAAGAGCATGTGTTGTTGGTGGGTACAGTCTGTCTGTCCTGTAATTTGCATAGCCTACCAGCACGACCGCTTCACCAGTTCTAACGATGTCCATGTGCTTCCCATGTAGGGGACGCTGGCTATCCCAACATGCCATGGCAGCTCACACCTCTCCGCAACCCCATCACGCCGGCCCAGCTCCGCTACAACACCGCCCATGGCCGGACAAGGCGAGTGATAGAGAGGACGTTTGGCCTGCTGAAGAGCCGATTTAGGTGCCGACACAAGACCGGCGGCGCGCTCCCATATGCCCCTGCGAAGGTCTGCAAAATCTTCATGGTCTGCTGCATGCTGCACAACATGGCAGTTGAGAGAGCTGTGCCACTCATCCTGGATCAACATGACGAGGACCATCCACCCGTGGAGGACGAAGGGCTTGGCAATGGGGCTAGTGATGTGGAGGATGTGGAGCCGCAAGAGGACATCCGGACTCGGCTCATACGCGAATTCTTTGCTTAGTGGTGAGTACCAGGGTCTGAGTGTGCACGCATTGGTCCCCGTGTGGCATGTGTTGTGATGTGTGTCTCCACCTGCATGTATGGCACGTGAGTCAGAGGTGTGTGTGGGTGTGTCACTGGAGTGATGGTGGCAGTGATGGTTGTATTTCCACAGTCATAATTGTGACCTAGCATGTTGTCATCCATACATGTGTCGAGTAAATGCACATGCAAGTGGCTGTGCTTTTTGTGGCTGACTTCTTGTGTGTCTCTCTTCCCCAGGTACTTGCGCATGCCGTCTGCTGCTTGCATTGTTGTGGCACTGCTATTCCTCATGGACACGTCATCGTGGGCTGACTCAGCGTTACAGGCACGGACACGTTTGGAAGTCTCCATAGGGTAAGGGATGCATCTGGGGTGTATCGGGTGTGGCAGTTGTTCACGATGTATGCACACTGCCCCTGTCGATGTTTGGTTCCTCTGCAGCCATGTAGCATCCCCATGGGACACGACATGCAGCTGTGTACACCTGACTAGATGGTCTGCCTGGTTGACAGTCATCAGTGATGGGATAGTGGATTGTGATGATGGCATCAATGTGTGTGACACTGCCCTCGGACACATACGGTTAGCATTGGCTTGACATGGTGTGGGACTTCCACATCAGCGGATCAATGGTGTATGGCAGTCTCTCCGTGAGCAGCTGTGGGTGTTTAGCTGTTAGCCGACAATTGTGTGCCAGTTCCATGGCTAACACGCATTTGTGCTGCAGAAGGGGGGTTCCAGTGTTGGACCCACATGTTACTCCACAAGATGTGTTCATGTGTACTTCAAGTTGCCTCTGCAATCCCGAAAACATGACTAATAAAGGTGTCCCTATGCCTCCAAGGTGCCTCTTCTCCGTCAATGCTGGTGTGTTGCCACGGTGCATCCAGCATGTCTGGCATGGTTTTCCCTGATAGTGGCTATGTGTCGATGTGTCGAGTAGCAAGATGCAAGCTGTGTGTGTGGGCTGAGACTGTGTATTGGGCATGATGTCCATGACTGTGTGGGTATTGTGACATGTGCCATCCCCATGCATCCAACGTTGGCCAGGCCCCCATTCTCTGCATCCACCGGACTCAAGCTTGCAGGACATGGTTCTGCCACCTGTCTACACGTACCTGGGTGCCCCCCAGGACACGGGCCAGGATCCCTGACCTCTGCGCATGACTGTTGCTGTACTCAATGTGTCTGTCAGCACGGTTGTGCGGCCACCCCCTCAGCTGGTTGGGCCCATCACGGGTGTGTATGGTGCGCCATGTCTGTCTTGCCTAATACACTGTGACCCGTGTGTCCTCTGCCAGACTCAGGCCCCAGGGTGTGGATGGTTAGAGTCAAAAGAGAGCTCAGGCATGTTTAGACTTTACAACACACATGTAAGGTAATAATGCAACCAGCAGGCATCTTCTCTTCATGGTGTGAATTTTTATTGGGGGGGGGGGATAAAGTGAGGGGCTTTCCGGGAGTTTGGAATCCAAAGTTCAGTAGGGGAGTTGGTGTCCTTGCCAATGTAAATCCTCATAGTCCATGCCACAGTCTTTGTCAACATTGGTCAGACAGTGACCAGCAGGGCCATGTGGCAGAGAATGTCTCTTGATGCTGTGATGCTGTTGCTCCAGTGGGCCAGGTGCCAGGCCAGGTGTCCTGGGAGATGGTGATGTAGCGCCGACCCTCACGGTCCTTTCCGTGGACGACCCGGCCTCCTGCGGGGACCCTCAGCAGCAGGCCGTGACGATGTTTGGGATGCTCCGTCGGATGTCTCCTCCTCCTCCTGATCCCTCCCTGTGGGTGGTGATGTTCTACGCAGTCGGGCACAGGGAGGGTTGCCCATGTTGTCGGCCATCCAACGGAGTGTATCGTGAATCCCCTGGAACACCGTCACTTGCTCAGCCTGTCTGTCCTCCATCCTCCGTTGGTGTTGCAGTAGACAGGAATGTTGCTCCGCATGTTGCTGGGCCTGCTGGGTCTTTATCTCATCGAGGGTCCCCTTGATCTCATTGAGGGTGGACACAACCTGGGCCATGCCCGTGGTGTCCTGCCGGTATGTGTCCATGATGTTACGGACATGGGCAAATACCGGTTCCCCAGCCAACTGGTCAGGCTCGTGCCTCCGCCGTCCTCCACTCCCACCACCCCTGCCCACTTGCACCTGGCCTGCCCTTGTGGGTACATCGGGTCTCCGGGACCCCTGAGGGGTGGCATTGGCGTTGTCGCCTGCCTCCGCCTGGGTGCCCGGGACACCGTGTCCCTCCTGGCCGGCCTGGCTGCATTGTGGTGGTGGGGCGGGGATCCTGGGTGTCTCCTGGGATGTGGCAGGAGTGGGGGTGGTGGTTGGCACAGTTGTACCTGACGCAGGTGCTGCAGGTGGTTGGACACCAGAGGGGCCAGGTCGGTCGGGGTCGTCCACGGAGTGGTGAGAGTCGTCGCTGCCGGTGAGATCGGGCTCCCGCAGATCCGGGTCCTGTGAGTCTTCCCCCCCAGTGTTGGGGGGTGAACCACGACGTTGACCTGTGTGTGAGAGAGACAATGTTAATTTTGGTCCATGCAACATCCATGTTTCATCAGTTTCAAAGTTGGCACTTTCCCTCTTGGAATTAGGATCTGTCTTGCATTCCACTCACAGTGCACTTGTGCGTGGGTGTGTCCCTTGGACACCACTTTGGCCCCTTTAAATATGTGTGGCACAGTCTTACTTGCTGCGTCAAGTGTGACTGCAGTCAGCAGTGGAGTGGGCAGGTGTGGCGAGCCATGCATTGGCGCCTTCCGTGTAGCACTGTACATGTGCACATGGAGTGGATCCACACACTTATATAATGCAGGTAGCTGTCGTTGTGCTCGTGAACAGGTTGTGACTTGGGCCTGTGTTTTGCCATGGGGAAGAGGGGGGGTTCTGGCACTGGCCACCCTTGGCTACATGCACGCAGTCTACCTGCTGACGAGCAGACATTCCCACACACCACAAGACTGATTTGCTCTCCCTGTGTCTCCCTCCCTCTCTGTCCCCCTCTCCCTCCCTCTGTGTGTCAGCCTCCTCCCTCTGTCCGTGTCCCTGTGTCTCCCTCCCTCTCTGTCCCCCTCTCCCTCCCTCTCTGTCCCCCTCTCCCTCCCTCCGTGTGTCTGCCTCCTCCCTCTGTCCGTGTCCCTGTGTCTCCCTCCCTCTCTGTCCCCCTCTCCCTCCCTCCGTGTGTCAGCCTCCTCCCTCTGTCCGTGTCCCTGTGTCTCCCTCCCTCTCTGTCCCCCTCTCCCTCCCTCCGTGTGTCTGCCTCCTCCCTCTGTCCGTGTCCCTGTGTCTCCCTCCCTCTCTGTCCCCCTCTCCCTCCCTCCGTGTGTCAGCCTCCTCCCTCTGTCCGTGTCCCTGTGTCTCCCTCCCTCTCTGTCCCCCTCTCCCTCCCTCCGTGTATCAGCCTCCTCCCTCTGTCCGTGTCCCTGTGTCTCCCTCCCTCTCTGTCCCCCTCTCCCTCCCTCCGTGTGTCTGCCTCCTCCCTCTGTCCGTGTCCCTGTGTCTCCCTCCCTCTCTGTCCCCCTCTCCCTCCCTCCGTGTGTCAGCCTCCTCCCTCTGTCCGTGTCCCTGTGTCTCCCTCCCTCTCTGTCCCCCTCTCCCTCCCTCCGTGTGTCAGCCTCCTCCCTCTGTCCGTGTCCCCGTGTCTCCCTCCCTCTCTGTCCCCCTCTCCCTCCCTCCGTGTGTCAGCCTCCTCCCTCTGTCCGTGTCCCTGTGTCTCCCTCCCTCTCTGTCCCCCTCTCCCTCCCTCCGTGTGTCAGCCTCCTCCCTCTGTCCGTGTCCCTGTGTCTCCCTCCCTCTCTGTCCCCCTCTCCCTCCCTCCGTGTGTCAGCCTCCTCCCTCTGTCCGTCTCCCTGTGTCTCCCTCCCTCTCTATCCCCCTCTCCCTCCCTCTGTGTGTCACCCTCTGTCACCTCAGCCTAGCTTCCTGTGCACACACTGTTAGCAGATCTTTGAATGGCCCTTGGCTTGTTGATGTGAGTTTGTTTCTGATCTCCAGGCACCCATTGGGTGTAGTGTCTGTGTGTGCGCTGCTGCTGTGGTGGTGTGTGCTGCCACTCTTTCACAATGTTGGCTGTTCATTAGCTGCTGTCATGTACAAAACAGTGCCTTCACCCCCATGTGTTGATGCAAGGCGTCCGCCATTTGCTGGCGAGTATTTCCTGTGTGGGGACACAGTGTTTGTCTGGCTGTGACCTAGGCCATATGGGCAGAGGGCATTGTTGTCTGCTTCTGAGTTGCACTATGTGATTTTTTGGGGCCCACCCTCCCGCCATCCGGGTTACCGAGTCATGTGTTGTTGTCTTCTGTGGCCTGTGACTTGACATTGTCTAGCCGGGTGCATGGGGCATGGTGGCGGTAGTGGCATGTGCGTGTTCATGGAGTGTGGTTGAGTCATGCGATAGCTTGGGGTGGTTGCGTGCCTGTTAGTGATTTTGGTTGTGGATGACGTTCCCCCCATGTGAGGTGCGTTGTTTGTGTACTCACCCGGGTCTCGGAGGCCTTCTAATCCCTCCACTGCCTCCACCGGCAGTATGGCCATCACCCTCTCCTCCCAGGGCTGGTAGTGTACGGGTCTGCGGGAGGGCCCTCCTCCAGTGGCGTTGGCCTGGTTGTGTTCCTCCTGCATCTTGGCTCGGACCCTCCTCCGCAGATCGTACCACCTGGCTTGGCATTCCTGCCTGGTCCTTCTGGTGTCCGCAACAGCATTCACAGCATCGACGATGGTCTGCCACATGGCTGTTTTTGCTGCCATGCTGGTCTGTCTGACCAATGTTCCAAAGAGCTGTGGCTCGACTCTGAGGATTTCATCAACAAGAACCTCCAACTCTCGGTTACTGAACTTTGGATTCTTGTTAGTGGGCATGGTGAGGGGTGTGGGTGTGGATGGTGGTGGGGGGGTGTGGATGGTTGTGGGTGTGTGGGTGTGGTTGTGCAGGTGTGTGTGTGTGTGTGTGTGAATGTGATGAGGGGGTGTTTGTGAAGGTGGTTGTGTGAAGGTGTGCAAGTGTAAGTTGTGGTGAAGCTTGTAGTATGGTTCTGTGGTGTCTGGCAGCAGTGAGTCTGTTGCAAAGGCTCATGGTTTGTGTGTGTGGGCCCTTTTTATTGGTCCATGGGTGGGTGTGGCTGTGTTTGAAGTTTGGGTGGGTGTGTTATAAGGAGTGGTGGTGTTTTGGCCCTCTGTTTGTTTTTGGCAGTTGCAGGTCAGTGAAGGTGTTTTTGTAGTGTTTGTTGGCCATGTTTAGTGGCTTTGTGCCATTCGTATAGTGTATTCATGTGTTGTTTAGTTTTGTCCTGGTTGTGTACGTGCGTTTTGAGCGTGTGTACGGTGTGTACATGGGCCATTTGGTTGTACGGTGCTGTCCTTGTGTGTGGCTTGGTACGACTCGTACATGCGGTTGTGATGTTGGGGCCTGGGGTGCGCTCCGTACTTAGGAGGTTGTGTTGGGGGTGCGACGGGAACGTACTGCGGTGTACATAGACAGTGGTACGACACGTACAGGGGTGGGGGTATGACTCGAACGTACTGGGGTGTACATAGACGGTGGTACGACACGTACAGGGGTGGGGGTTCGACTCGAACGTACTGGGGTGTACATTGACGGTGGTACGACACGTACAGGGGTGGGGGGTGTACATAGACGGTGGTACTACACGTACAGGGGTGGGGGTACGACTCGAACGTACTGGGGTGTAGGTACATGGTGGTACGACACGTACAGGGGTGGGGGTACGACTCGAACGTACTGGGGTGTACATAGACGGTGGTACGACACGTACAGGGGTGGGGGTTCGACTCGAACGTACTGGGGTGTACATAGACGGTGGTACGACTCGTACAGGGGTGGGGGTACGACTCGAACGTACAGGGGTGTACATACAAGGGTGGGGGTGTACATACACAGGGGGTACGTGTCGGACGTACGGGGGCTGGGGGGAGTGTAGGGCGCATATGCGGGCACATGTCTCCATGGTTGCTATGGGAGTTCGGTGCGGACGGTGTTTTTTCCATACGGTTGTGGCCTCGGACGCACGGGATGGATCGTGATTCCTCGGTCGGACTTCACCTTTCACATTTGTACGGTAAATCGTACGAGGACGTGTCGGACACATTTTCCGACCCGAGGACGTGTGGGGAAATATTCCCAATGCGGTTCGTATGGACTTTTTACCATGCGAATCGTGATTGCCAGTTCGTACGGCACTTGTACGATTCATACGGTAAAAAGACCGGATACGAGTCGCACGGGGAATTTTTTTACCGGATCGTAATTGGCACCTAGATCTGAGCTACTACTAGGGATAATACTCATATGAATTGCATGAACTAACTTGCTAGAAATAAGATCGACTTTCCCCTGATTATCCACCATTTGTACCCACTTCAAGTGGCGCATGTCATTTGTGGTGGGGACCACATTTGGAGAAGACAATTCGTTGCGCATTTTCTCAGGTGTGGTCGATACCCAGCAAGACAGGGACATGCATAAAGGGTTGTGATCACTCTCCAACCGGTCAATAACCGACATATCCTCTAGATAGATCCATAAACTTAGGCCCACCAGAATATAATCTATTCAACTTTGACCCCGGCTACTCTTATACGTATTAGCCCCCAGCCTATCGTGAGTGGTCCTATCATTAGCTGCCCTGAGACCCTTATTTAAACAGAATGAATTAATCTGGATGGCCACTTCAGTCCATCTTTTGATTGGCCTTAGTTCCAATTTTGGGATACCCCATTGGGCATCTTCTTCCATAGTAGGGATCAAATCATAGCTTAACAAGGGTTCAAATGTTGCATTAAAATCACCAGCAACAATTATGTGTGATTTCTTAGAATATCTTTCAATTAGATCTTCAAGAGCGGTTATTATCTCTGATTTCCCACCCCCTGTGCTCCTAGCATATATATTATAAATTTCCACAGATTTGGACTGCCCTTGTTTAAGACTGACAATCTGGATGTCCCTATGATTAGATGGAAGTAGCTTAGCGCTAATTTCCAGGTTCTCCTTTATCCAAATTGTCAGACCCCCCGATGGTTGCCCTTTTAAGCCCCTTACTGCCGAGATATAAAAATTTAAATACCCAACAAGGAATTCGGGATCAAGAAGCCATGTTTCCGGAAATATGCAGATACTATGCAGATTGATAAAGGTGGTCCATTCCGGGATCAAGATTTTAGATTTTAATCCTGCAATATTCCAAGACAAAATAGAACCTGGATTCACTAGAGTTTCAGGGTGTTTAAGAGGCTTAGTCTTATTAGGTTCGTTTGGGCGATTTTTTTGCCCAAATAATGGTGGTCCTTCCGATGTACCTAGGATTGCTGGAATACTCGTGATACCTAGAACGGGGTTACCCTTCGGAGGATTAGTTAGATCCCCAGGCCCCCGTAGTCAATCATTAAGTTCGAGCCCCGAACTATCTTTATCTTTTTTTGGTTGTCCATCTAGTCTTACTGTCATGCCAATATCGGGGAAGAGTGGATCTAAGTTGAATAGCCGAGTAATCTGGGGAACAACTTCTGAACTCCAAGGAGACTGGATTTTTCAGTCGACTCCCCATAATGGGTAAGCCTACGCGCCCTGGTAATATCTTCTCTGATCACAGAGCAACAGCCCCTGGTATGCCTGATCCAATGAATAGCCTTGTTTGTTAAGGAATCTATTGTTTCTACATTTTTTTCCCACACCCAGCGTGGAAACATTCACCATATAGACTTTAGGTACTCTAGGCGTCTTTGAAATGCTCGGGTAATCACCCATAGAATCGGTGGCAGTTATGTTGAAATCTTGTTTAGATAAAGGGGAAAGGTTACTTTTATTATGCATATCATTCGTTTGTTGTCTTAGGAAATAGATTTCTAGGTCCATCGGGTTTTTGGTTTATACTGTAAACATTCCCCACCCCCTTTTTCCATTTAACCACTTCGTTATACTGTGCGACAGTTTTAGGCTGTCCCCCAGTTCCACAAGTGCCATCCGTAAGAGAAAGTGCTAGCTCTTTGATCGGGGCTTTAGGTAAGACACTTGGATGTTTATTGGCTAAGCAGGATGGGCAGTGATCTTTGTCGAATAGACTACTACTCACTATAGCAGAAAGATTGTCAATCTTGATTTTCATGCATTCAACTGCCTCGCGCAAAAATTGAACCGTGGATATCAGATCAATCCGACCATCAGCATTAGGTGCGTGAGGATCAGGAACATGGCAAGGTGTAATCACTTTAGCAACTAAAAGGGTGTCAGATCCACATGAACCAGCTAGATGGGGGGTCACGGCCTGCCACATGATCATGACTTACTGAGTTTGCTAGGGCTGAAAATCTATTTCTACATGTTATAATGGGATAGGAATTGACCACAGGGGGGGAAATACAACTTGCCTCCTTGTTGGTATTCGGAGGTACAACCCCCCCCTCGATGTTAATTCGATCTTGACCTTTGCTGGAATAATCATTTTTGGTCTTAGTTACAAACATTTCAGGGACCACAGGGCCCTGTGTTTTACCAGACTTTTGTACTATAGCTGGATTTTTGCACCCTTTTTCTACTAGTTTTTTTAAACCGGGTTATCTATAAGTAGGTTATCACATTCCTCAATAAGGTCATCTATGCGATTCATAACACAGTTATTCCCCATACGTGGGACAATCTTCCTTGATTTTCTGGCTTTTTTAACCTTGGCCAACTCACTTGCATTCTCATCCCCACCCTCTGTAATCTTCCTTTTACCCATGATGTGTACGTCAAGTTTTTTAAGCAACTGGTCTTTTCCGGACTATCGGGAACAATGCCACAATTACAGTACCTTTTAAATCATATGGTAAAGGGGGATGGCCCAGCCCAGTCTCATCCGGTCACAGACGGGCAAGGACGGGCCCGCCCTTGGCCCGGGCGCCGCCTGCGCGTGTCCCGCGCAGCGGTGATTTTCGGCGCTTTTGTAGCGCGAGGGCAGCAGGAGCACCTCCGTCCAGGGAGCAAGGAGTTCTGGGACAGGTAGTCCCCCAGTAGCAGCAACAGCGGTCAGCGCGTCCCGCGCAGCGGTGATTTTCGGCGCTTTTGTAGCGCGAGGGCAGCAGGAGCACTTCCCTCCAGGGAGCAAGGAGTTCTGGGACAGGTAGTCCCCCAGTAGCAGCAACAGCGGTCAGCGCGTCCCACGCAGCGGTGATTTTCGGCGCTTTTGTAGCGCGAGGGCAGCAGGAGCACCTCCCTCCAGGGAGCAAGGAGGTTTGGGACAGGAAGTCCCGCAGTGGCAGCAACAGCGGTCAGCGCGTCCCGCGCAGCGGTGATTTTTGGCGCTTTTGTAGCACGAGGGCAGCAGGAGCACCTCCCTCCAGGGAGCAAGGAGTTCTGGGACAGGTAGTCCCCCAGTAGCAGCAACAGCGGTCAGCGCGTAATTGTGTTTCAACAATTGCTATTTCCTGAACACATGCTTGGTTGATGAAATTAACACTCAAGTAGGTGAATGTTTATGTTTAGAAGTCTGATGCACATTTAGTTTGAGAAGCTATGGCTTACATATGCTTTAGTCCAGGTGCGTATTTGTAGGAGATTCTCTTGGAAGAATAAGAGTCAGAAAATTCTGGTTTTGTTAAAAGCGAGTGGCTCAGACTGTTATGCTATGTGTGCATATACTTTAAAACAGCATTATAGAGCTATCGGTTAGCCATAAAATCTGGATTTTTAGTCTGGAGAAAAAACAAGGTTTGTTACTATGAAATCTAAATGAAGGTAGTTTCATCACAAATGCTGTTAAGCTCAATTGTGTGCTTCTATACCAGATATAAAATAAAATGCAATTAATATATCTATTTGGAATACACTATTTCCCCTTTACCTGGACGTGATGGGTTTGGTACTAAATTGTTCTTTGCTGCTTTAGCGGAAGTCGGAGATAGATGCTTTTTAATTTAAAGAGTGGTGGCAGGTAAATTTCTCATTAAACTTATTGGTTATTGTTAGAAATGACAATATTTTGCGTGGTATTCCCGAGATTTTTACTTTCACTCCTCTACCTTCCTGAACCCATTTTTGTTGGCATTAGGACTCTTCTCACTCTACTCTGGCCAACCAGCGATAAAGTTTGTGTGCTCTTCCTTCCAAGCATGGTAACATTGGAATAGACCTAATTGGCACCTTTCATTTACTTATAAGTTCCTAGCAAATGGAGCTACATGTGCCAATGTTGTGTAGACTGACTGCTACTAGTAGGCTGCAGCACACATTGTGCCAGACACTAAAGTAGCACTGTAAAACATGTCCCTGGTTTTCCTCTGAAGCTTGGTGTGCAGTTTTAAACTGTCATGTCAACCTGACAGAAGGACCCATTTGCTGGGCCTATACCTTCTTTTTTATTATTCATTATTCACTCCTAAGGCCCTAAAAGGCGCATAGGGCATTGTGCATAGTGTTTGAAAAGTAGCCCATTTGAAGTTAAGTTATGCATATTTTGGAAGTGAAAAACTCCCAAAGTCTTTTTTCACTAAGCAAGACCACCTCTCTCATAGACTAACACTGGGTTACCTTATTACAATTAGTAAGTGATAACTTCAGTTTGGGAACAGTTAGAGAAATACTTGTTCCACTCATTTGAATTGTAATTTAAAATTCTCTTTAATGGCAAAGTGAATTTTAAATTAATTTTCTGAGGTGCGGCTGCCCCTGAGTGAGCATTCCATACCGCAGGGCCCACAAGGTAATACTCGAAACCCCACACTTGGAGGTGCAGCCCGTGTAAGGTGGAGGGACCGCTCAGCACACAGCTGTCTTTGGCTACTGCCTTTGACCTTTTGAAAGGCATCATCTGGTGCATTGTGAGGAGTGTGTGTGAGCCGACTGAGGAAAGACCTATCTAATTCCTGGAGCTCAGCCTATTGACTTGATCACCTCACCCCCTGCTAATCTGTTCACACCAGGCTGCTCGTGCTGCCTTCTTACACACATGGAGGCAAGCAGGCTGGTTGGCCAAGAAACTGGCCTACTGCACCCACCAACATTTTAGGCAAAAGAAGGCCCTTTGGCTCGCAACTATATAGATGGCCACCCACGCCATTCTGCCTGGGATCCCAAAACTGGGATAGGATTAGATACTGTACCCTGTACTAAAATACAGCACCATATGGCCTTTTCACAGGTTCAAAGACCAGATGAAGTGCCTCACACTGCACATCTTTCCTCTACTAGCAGTCACCTCTCACATGACATAGTGATGCTACAAGGCGGCGTTCCCCCGAATGCTCAGCCCACATACTCTACCGACCTTGGTGCCATATTTCAAGCTATTCAAGCTTCACTGGAAAGAGTCAAAACTAAAATTTGGGAAGTAGAAATGGATATGCCCCACCTCAACCAAGACCTTTGGAACATTGCCAACAGAGTCTCCAAAAACGGAGAGCAGGATTTTGACACTGGAAGAAGAAGCAGCAAGAAGCAAAATGTAGAAAATGCTTTCTGTTATAGCCACCCTTTATCACTAGGCAGAGGACCCCCAAAAACAGGACGAGGTTCAATAATGTCTGCTTTGTTGGATTCTCTGAGGATATTGAATTTCCTAGCCCGTGACATTTCCAGAAACATGGCAAATGTCATAGATACCTGAGGGAAAGCTCTCACAATGTTTCATGATAGAACATGCAAAAAAAACGATAGAGGGTCCCTGAAAATCCCAATGTAGGGAGAAGAGAGCAGGGAAAATACAACAATTGAAACAACAAAATCTTCCCCCTTGATATTTAGATATTCAATAATACATCCAGAATAAACATATAGTTGTCCCACAAACATGTAATTTGTAAATTTTATTATAAAAAATACACATTCTTTTTATACATCATTTTTATAAATTAGTTTTCACTGTCACATATAAACATAACAGACATATAAATCAATATAAATATTAACACATCACATGAAAAGAGCCCACTAACATGAAAATCCAACACAGAACATAATGTAACAATCAATAAGGCAAATGCAAAATAAACATCAAGACAAAGAAAATCAAAAACAGCTAGACAATAATAAGCAACAACAAATACATGCATACCAAACTACAATACAGTGATTATGCAATGAGTTGGATATACAGATAAACCAACAAGGAAAAGCGCTGACGCGTGTTTTGGAAATGGAGAGTACATAAGCAATTTCTTCATCAGGGCGCAGAAGTCATAATGGATTCAGTGGCAACCAGCCATCTGTATATCATGCACATTCCACCGGATATATGGTGTAGGGGGCTCAATTACAATATAGTGCAGCTAGTCTTCGTCCTGGATACGGCATATAGGCTTGATCAGGAGGAGGAAATATACTGAGGTATCATCATAATAAAAACTACAAATACCTGTATACCAACAGTCTGCATCGAAGATACGTTAAATTTGTAAGGCTGGTGGTAGGACACATCTAGTTGTCTTTGAAAACTGGAACCGGAACTCCTAAATCTGTAACAATGGGTCCCAACATCATGCAGGAAAGGTGTCCCCACCGGGCCTCCAGTTGTATATGCTAATGAAGGTTGAGCTGGGCCTCGTATGCTTACTTGAAAGTGGTGAACCAATAAAAGATGATCGGAAATGAGATACAAGTAAACAGCAAATGCTGCAAGTGTCGGCATCTGTCCACAGCCACATTTGCTATTTGCCGCATTAATAATATCATGAAAGTAAGTATAGAAAGGTATGTATAGATTTGCTATTTTTAGCTCGACACTAACTCACTTTAGCACCTTGAAGGAAACCCAGAAATCATTAGGGACCTGGGTCAGACATTTTATTCTGTCACACAGTGGTCCCTTATGAATAATCAATCCACTCTTCTTTTCTGTTTAATCCCCAAGTACCCCACACAGCATCAGCTCAAGACCATTTTCTATTTATATGAACCCCTTCTCACTAGACACACTGGATTCTTATTCAAGAACACATGTGTCTAGTCGAGGAGACCGACTATTCCCCAATCGGCCACCACAATTTCAGCTTTCACATCATTCCTGCTTGCATGCTCACCAGTCACTTTACATGTATGCAACTTTTATCTTCATGGCCTTCTTCTTTTTACCACCTGGCATTTCATGTCTTATAATTTTATTGTATTGGGGGCATATTTTGCTACAGGCCACTCCCTTGGTATGAATTGCTGGCACCGTTTCCTCTCGGGCCTTCGGATCCCCGCGCCAGCATTAGTCAATATCCCAGGCAATGTCCTCTCTTGACCCCACGATGTAAACATCCTTATTTATTGTCTTTTATTACTTTTGCTTCATTAGTGTGATTTGCACACATGCCTTCTAGCGAGTGAGAGACCTCGAACCATTACTTTCTGGCACCCTCTGCTCCGGGTACTTAGGTCCCCCTCCAAGGTGAGCCTAATTATAAGTTACTCTCCTTTATCACTTCACCCCACGTTTTGTATAAACCTAATAATTTACAATTCTGTCTTTTCATTTTAGTGAGATTTGTACACACCATCAGGGGAGTAAGAGAAGGTACAGACTAGTAATTTAATTGTGGTTGGGGACCTTACTGCCACTATGTCTAATCTTGCAATAATACATTTACTGATGATGAAAGAGAGGCAGCTATGAATAGTTCAAGGATGTCCTTCCCATTGGGTTCTAAAGCAAATATGAGAGGGTCTCTACAGTTTGAATCATGTAGGGAGTTAGATGCCTTCATTGTGAATGGTATAATAGAGGCTGATATTCTGGCTTGTCCAACTGATTGAATGTCTTATGGTTCCTTGATGATTGATTATATCTTAAGCTATTAATCCATTCTTTTCCTTTATAAAGGCTGTTGCAGTAAATAAGTGGAGCGATCACAGCATTCATTTTCTCCATTAAGGATTAACCTGAGGCTATGCTGCATTGGCAGATTGGAGATGAGGAACAGATACAGTTGAAAGATGCTAATGGTAGGGTTTCCTGGAATTCAGCAAATAAACTACCCCTAGCTAGAAATCTAAGAAGATCAGTAGAGGTAATTCCCACACAAGGTTGGATTTCAGCAGATGTATTTACTAATGATATGCATACATTTGTTAGGGACAATTCAACTCTGCCAGAGAAGGCCTGTACTAAGCCCAAAATGCAGGGTCTGACAAGTAAACCAAATCAGCCAATCAGGGAATCACTAATACATACATCAATTTACATAGGGAGAGCATATGCACTTTAGCACTGATCAGCAGGGGTAAAGTGCCCAGAGTCATAAAACAGTCAACAACAGGTCAGAAAAAATATAGGAGGAAGGCAAAAGGTTCAGGGATGCCCCTGCAAAAAGGGCCAAGTCCAACAGTCTGTCTTTCTCTTTATCCTCTTTAATTATCTCTGCTTTATTTTCATGTCTATATTATTTATTGTTTCAGTTCTTGCTTGGACTCCTCTATCTTCACGAGTCCTGATCCTGAACCCAAGATTTACACAGGGATTGAAACGTCACTGACTTTCAGCGCGGATCCCATGGGATCTGTATTATATTAAAGGGCCTGCGATTCTTGTTTTATTGATGCAAATACTAATCATGATTAATCACTTGTGTGTGTCACTCATAAGAAAGCACTGACCACGTTTTTGCACCTACTGCATTGCTGTTTTTAATGCTTCTTTCATTTTTTGTACTTTTGATTAAAATTCCATTTGGATACAATTTTATGGATTGATTGTTTATTAGGGACCACTGTCCTCCAGAACAAAAGATTATATTTTTGTTGCATGATATCGTGGATAACACATTCTGGTGGAATAACAAGATGAATACATCTTCAATAAAAGGCAACAATAAGGCTGGCAGAGTGTAGAGGTTGAGGCAGGCAGTGCTCATACAGCACAGGCCCTCTTCCTTTGAACTAAAAATAAAATGAGGCATCTGTAGATATCTCTAAATGACTATTGACATGAGAGAGACCTGCTGCTGTAGGTTAGCAAATGAGAATAAAAATTGAGCATTGAATAGAGTCAGGAGATTGGCCTTCACCCAAGACTCCTGGAAACCATCATGATGGATACAAATGGAAAAATTAAGGTCGTAGACCAGGTATGTAAGCTGACTAAATGAGGCAATGCCAGGTATACTTCTCTTAAAGGCCCCCCAAATAAGATGAAAGACTTGAAGAGGCATATTTACAAGCTCCTATCGCCACAGGAGTGTCACTTTTAGTTAAATCCTGTGGCGATATGTGCTTCGCCTTATTTCAGCAACTTAACATGGCTTAACACTATCTTGTAAATAAGGCCCCCTTTCACACTATACTTAGCATGAAAGGGGTGGGCAATGGGTGTTACAGTGGGTGTTCCACTGCAACACCCATTAAAAGGGTGGCATAAATATGGGGCAGGAAAACCTGGCCTTAAACAAGAGCAACAAGGATAAATGTTTTACTTCTCCTAGTTTTTGCTGTCTCCATGTGTGCTGCATTGTGCAGCACACAATCAAACAGCAAAATGCCTTTGTTTATGTGCAGGAAGGGTGCCTTCTTGCACATGAACAATCATTAAAAAACAATGACACTGTGCAACGTCTATGTGTGCTGCATTAAGCAGCACACATAGAAGTTACAAAACGCCATTTAAAGAATGCTTATGTCCAGGAAGGAACATCTTCCTGCACATAAACAATCACTACCCTCAATGCAGGCACCCTTGCACTACGGTGCAAAGATGCCTGCATTGGTGCTATGCAGCTCAGTTTAGTTTCAGCACTGGGGGAAATGCAGGGCTGCACCCTATACTTGTAAATATGGTGCAGCCCTGCATTTTTAAAGTGATGGAGCATGTTGTTAGCCTTCTAGGCTTAACAACATGCTTCGCCACTTTCCTTATAAATATTCCCCTTAAAGCCTTGAGCCAAGTTCTCTTGAAATATATTGTATCCAAAATGCTCATGCCAGAGGTGATTGAGTCCCCCAGGGGGACAAACTCGCTAAACATTAGTAACTGGGAACCTATTCCCGTCCATAATCAGCTTAATACTATTTAAGCTGGATCTATCTCCTACCCTAACTGATATGATTTGCCCCATTTCCCTACTATTTTTAAAATAGGTCATTTACCAAGCCCTTTGATTTTGATCACTCTGTCCAAGTTTTTTTTCCTGAGAGAGGCTTTGAGGACTGAAGCCTGCTCCCAAAGCAGGTCGACCCATGGCAAGTCTTTCAACATGAGTCAATGACCCCAGTTAGTTTCTAAAATGCCTAAGGTCCATTGAGCGTTCATTTCCTCCATTAGTACTTCTTTCTGACGGTGAGAGGCAAATTGAATGGTCTGTCCTATACACAAGCCCTTAAGAGCGTCCCGATCCACCGGAGATTAACCTGATCCAATTATAAATTTGAGGATTTACTTACATGTGCATTCATGCAACTAACATAATCCACCTGCAACAAAAGCCTACTTTAAAATGTCCACCTTCGAGGGCTTGGTATCTGGAAAACCACCCCTAAAGAAGTAGACAATGAAAGAGAATTGTGATCAGACAAAACCCGCAGATTATGTGTAATAATGGAAGAGGAAACCAAGGTACTGCTCACCAAAAACATATCTAACCTAGACCTAATTTTGTGGTGCATGGAGTAAAAGGTAAACCCTGAATCCCAGGGATGCTAGTACCACCAAAAGTCGACCAGAGGATATAAGGAAAGTAACTGGTGAATTGACCCCCTGGAGCCAGTTCTTACCTCGTATGGACAGATCGTTGGACAGCTGATAAGAGAGCTGATAAGAGAGATACTGAATAGTTATTAGGACATAGTGTCACATTAAAATCACCACAGATGATATAAGGCGGGCCAAGAAATTCAACTCAGGTAGGAGGAAGTCAAATACCCTTGGATTATTTGTATTTGGACCATATAAGACACAGACAATGAACCGATGAGTAGCCTTCTGAATCATTGCTAAAAGCCAGTTTCTTTTTTAATTTATTCTTTGTCTGAGTACTCGCCACCTGCTGTGCCAAGCAAAAAGTGCAACCACCCTCTGAGAGGAAATGTAACAAGAGAGGGATAGTGTCTAGTAACCTAGCTCTTTTAATAGGACACCTTGCATCTGACACAGATGGGTCTCCTGGGGACAAAGAATTTGATGCTGGAGTGTTTTAAGTTCTTGCTGTACTAATTTATTTTTTTGATGCAATTTGACCTCAGTAATATTCCATGAGAGGATATGAAGCTGCTGGCCAGGCCTGCTGATTTTGCTAACTGTGACAATTGTCACAAAGAATCCATGGGCTTCTCCTACACCTTCCAGTTTGAGAGAAAGACCATGTATATAAATGTTCTGATCACACTTCACCAGTATAAAAGCGCTTGGTCTGGATCAAATTTACTAAAATACTGCCCCAAATGCTCAAAAAGACAAAAAAGTGACCCCCCTTCCCCAACCCACTCCCCCTTGATCCACCTAAAATCCCAACCCTGTACTTCGTGGCGACCTGCCTAACCCCTTAAATACCATGCCCCTTGCAACTAGGGCCCATACCCCTACTCCTAGTATTTGTTAGCAAAGGCGTTGCATCCCAGATCATCCCAAGGCCCAGACTGACCCACCCACCCAGAGAATCCACTTGAAGGAGAAACGCTGTTCTTTCCTTTCCTTTCCCCTTTTTCATTTCCTCTTCTGTTCGTGTTCACTCTTTTTCCCTTTTGTTCTTCTATCCTCTCTCCCATGTTTCCTCTCTATTTACTCTTTTTTTCCCTTTCCTGTTTTTAAGACAGAAAACCAACAATAAGACAGGAAAAAAAGACAAGAAAGAAGAGGAAAGAAAACATAATTGATATGGAGGTTGCAAAGAACAAAAGAGAAACTGAAAGTCAAGAGAAAAGAAGGGGAAAAGAAAAAGCGCAAAATAAATGTCTTCTACAGTGGAAAGAAAGATGGACTACTCATCCCTCAGCCCACTGCCCCTGCCCTGACTATCCTAAGGCTTACTCTTGTACTCCCTAGCCGGTTAGCCACCCAGCCAGCTAGCTCTCTAACCAGGATTAAACGCCACAGTAGAAAAAACAGTAAGGAGCCCTTTGTACCCAAGGAGTGAGACAAAATCAAAACCAAACATAACATCCTCAGCTATCTGGATTACACATGGTTAGCAGTTCTTGGACCTTTAAGCTGTCTTAGCAATAGAAAGTCTGACCTTCCTTATGTATCCTCAGAATAGCAGGCTACATGAGGGAGACAAAGGCCTGAGCTTCTGAAGAGCCAGATTATGTTCCCGGAGCTGCCAATGCCTCATGACTGTTTGATAGCAAAAATCTAATTCAATGAAGAATTTAATGTTGCTAGCCTTCACCGGCTGCTTAGGAGGGCAGCCCAGAAAATCTCTTGCCTAACAATAAAATTGCCCCTGTAAATCAGTATAGCTCGAGTATACCTCAAGGGCTTGCTGGAAAGTTGAAATGGGAAACTGTTAGCGTGTTGAATCATACAATCGTTATCCTAGTTGCTCAGTGTGGGAAAGGCTTCTCAAAACATATGAACAGCTCAGGGACAACCAAGACCCACAGATTATTTCGACATAACCTGTTCTCCAAATCCTCGACCCTCTAGGACAGAGTGATAATCTGCCTCTCATGCTGGATAATCCCCGAGCTGTTGGTTTCTTCAACCTTTTGAAGGGTTGATAAAGAAGCTTCAAATATTCCAAATTATGACTGAATGATGTCCATATTTTTAAACAGTTTCTGGAGAACCACCTGGGTCTTCAGATGTGCGCTCGTCAACATTAGTGAATCCATTCAGTAATCCTCTCTGTACTGTAAGAAAATATGTTAAATGGCCCCCAATGTGGGGGAGTCCTGAGCTGGGCCAGCAGAGGAATAGCGGAGGGAGGATGGTCACTCCATTCCAACATCCTGGTCAGAGAATGTAGATGATATAGTTGGGGCGGGTACCCAGGAGGAGAAATGTTTGTTGGGCTCAGCTCAGTCCCATGAGGATCTTATAACAGTTTGTCTTGTGCCCCTGATGAGACAGGGTCAGATGCGCTTTGATCGAATACCTCCAACACAAGACCCCCGCTTGATATACTGGAAGGCTGCCACACCTGTCCATCCAGTGAAGGGCAGTAAGTGGGATGTCAAGTCTTGCTTGAGAGCTCAGCACGGTTACCATACGAATTTGAGGGCAAGACAAATTGAGCCGCTTGATCCAAGCCCTCCTTCCAATCAATATCAGAGAGATCTGAGAAGGAAAAGAAAGCCTCTTGAACGCCCCCCCCCCGCTCCCCTGATTAACGCCTGCTTCAGGTTGCCTAGACACAAAAGCTCAAAGGCTTGTGGAGGCTGCACACTCAGAGTCGTAGAGGGCCCTACTTTGGAATGGAGGACATTCCTGGAGACCACAGACACTTTGGGCAACATCAGCTGAGGTGGCAAGATGGAAATGAAAGGCGTTGACTTGTTGTTGAAAGGTAGAACCTCATTTAGGCCAGGTTAGTCTCGGATAAATCAGTATAACATGATGCCTTGTCTGGCCCTGTGGCCACTGTGGCCCCAGTCATAGGAAGACCAGTCATCAAGAACGCATCCACTGTGCATTAAGTGAGGGGTAGCAGAGTCTCTTTCCCAGGTCCAGGTGAGCTGTACGAGAAGATCTCTCCCAGTTTCCAAGTTTTTGGAGAGGGAATAGGTAGTGCATAGAGGATTTATCCCCTTTTAAATCCCTGGAGTTCTCACACAGCCATCCCCCCCTTAACGGGAATTGGCCATTTTTTTTCTTCAGCCTAAGGGAGACATTCATGCCTGCTCAAGCCATTTTCTTTAGTCCTCTTTTAGCAGGCATCCTGCTCAAGACCCTTAAAGAATCCTTCTTGAGACCAGCACCGCAACCCCCCTTAAGGCCAGGACCTTCGTCCTCCTCAGCTGCACAGCCACAACTAAAGTGACCAACAGGCTGTATGTTCTTCACCCAGCCCGAGACAAAGTATTCTGCAGGGAGACTGCCACATAGAGAAAAGGATTTTCCCCAGCAACAAAATTGCATTCAGCCAGCAAGAAGCATTTCATCACCCGTTACTTGGGGAGGATGCCGGTGAGAATACTCATATGGGTCCAGAGTACCAGAATTTTGTGCGCCCTCCTCTGCCGGCATCAGGAGTAAATGTGAAAATGTGGCAATTCAGGCCGCAGACCAATAATATGCCGCTATACGTTCCACACTCACAAGCCAGTCAGCTTTCTCAATGCTCCCGGCCCCCCTCCTATCCTCATGACAGCCGGCCTCACTCAAGGACAGAGAGAAGAGATGAGTGGGGGAGTGGAGAAGAGGTCGCCCCATCCTGAAAACCTCTGGTGAGTGAGGGGGAAATGTCACAGACGGAGCAGTCAGTGGGTTCTGCCAGGCTTGTATACCCTAGCAAACCAGAAACCCCATTTGTAACAATTCCCCCTCAGACATACTGAGATGATGTTCTAGGGTTTGTATAAATATGTAATAACTTTTTAGGATAACTATATCTCTTGTGATCAAATACTGCTCCAACACGGAAAACCCATTCATGACATAATCATTTATGATATTCCACTCCGTTAAAAAGGACTAGTCAGGGATATATAAATCACTACTAAACATAGCATAATAATAGCACACCAAAAGTATTTTTTTGATTTGATTAGTGTCAAAGCATTGTTGAGGTCTCTCATGTAAAGCTCTTCGGCCAGAGAGTGTATCATTTACATGCTAGACATGCTAGACAAAGTAGAAACATTATTCCAGTTTTACCATGTTGGGTGTTTGCTGAAGTATCTGAAAAAATGTGCTTAAGACTGACATCTCAATAACTATGTTTATGGACATTAAAAAAAGCATTGTTCAGATCTGGTTCTTGTTAAATGAATTTGGGAGTTATATCATGTATAAATATTCATGCACAGTTGCTAGTTCTGGGGATATATTGTTAGACCTGTCCGCATCAGGGTGGTCTTCCCCCAAGCTTTTTGCCATCCTCCTCCATATTTTATGGGCCTATTTTTGTTGGCCTTAGGACTCTGAGCACTTTACCATTGCTAACCAGTGCTAAAGTATATGTGCTTATTCCTTAAAACATGGTAATATCGAGTTATCCCCATTTGGCATATTTATTTCACTTATATGCCCATAGTAATGTGCACTACATGTGCTCAGGGCCAGTAAATTGAATGCTACTAGTTGGCCAGCAGCACTGATTGTGCCACCGGATTAAGTCGCTGTGGCAGGGTTTCCCCTGACTTTTTGCCTTCTGACCTGACTTCGTTTTTCATAGCTTTAGTAATCTGGGCACCTTTTCACCGCTAACCAGTGCTTAAGTGCATGGGCTCTACACTTAAGACATAGTAACATTGACTTCTCCACAATTGGCATATTTAATTTACTTATAAGTTCCCAGTAATGTGCGGCACCTGTGTCCAGGGCCTGTAAATTAAATGCTACTATTGTACCTCCAGCACAGAGTGTGTCACCCACTAAAGTAGCCTGTCTGGGTGTGAAGTTCTAAACTGCCTTGTCGACCTGGCAAGTTAACATGCACTTTTATGTTTTACATGTCCTGGTAGTGAAAAACTCTTGAATTAATTTTTCACTACTACAAGGTCTACCTCTCCCATAGGTTAACATTGGGGCCACCTTATTACAGCCTATAAGTGTAATTTCTAATTGGGAAGAGATGGAGTCCCCAACTTTGTTGTGTCTGGAATCACAATTTGAAACCACAATTCATGGTGAAGGTGGATTGTAATTGTAAATTGCAAGTCTGAAAATCCCACTTACAGAAAGTTGGCATTTTCTTACTATAACCATGTGATGGCTTCTTCCTACCTCTGAATGCATGTCTAGGGTCGGTGATAGCTGGCTTTGTTCATTCCCTCTAGACAGCAACACACACAAAGGGAGCTTAGTTGTGACTAATGGGTCATCCACATCCTGATGGGCCATCTTGGGCAGTGTGGGAGGGCGGGGCTGAAACTTACACCTGAAAGGTCTGTGTCCTCTCCCAACACAAAGGGTTGCATTTCCCCCTGTGGAGAGCTTGGAGCCAGGGCAGCAAAGAAAAGGACTTGTGTACTTCAAAGGGTCACTCACCTTGCAAGAGGAAACCGAGATTCACTCATTACCACCAATTGAGATTGCTGTTGATTCTAACAAGTTCACACTGTTTTGGACTGAAAATGGCAGATCTCTGTGGTCACCATTGCATGCTCTAGTCTTTTTTAGTGTTCCTCGTGTTGATCCCTTCTTGGAAGGTGCTCACTTAAACTGTTTGCCTCACAAGAAGAGTTTCGTTTTCGTAGTGCTCTTACTTTTTGTCTAGGTACTTTTCTAGGTTTTTGTCAGGAAATCCTAATTTTTGGGTCCCACTGATAGAATTTGGGTGTGCACACCATGGATTATTCCTCCTCCTTCGGTAGTTAGAGTTCCTGAGGAGAAAGACGTCAGGTAGAACCAGAGACAGTCGCTTTAAAGAGAAGTACATTGCGCTTCACAGAAAAGTAAGAAGTTAGTAAGATTTAAAGTATAATAAGTATTCCGAATGGATCACTAAAAAGATTCCAAAGAAAGACTTTATAAAGAACAACTCAGTTTGGCGATTCTTCGGTTCCTCTATTAGGGACTAATTTCAAGAGTGTTATATTTTATATAAATTGCATGTGCACTAACTATTCGGAAAGAGAGATGAAAGAAAAGAAACACTTGAAAGGACTCTATAATAGATATCAAGAAATCAGTACATTAAATGGAATTAACTATTGCGTAGAAATAATTGACAGAAGCTAATCTACAGAGGTAATAAGGTAGATATATGAATGAATAGAGTGATTGAGTAGAGAGTATTGTTATAAAGAAATGTATATTCATGAGGTATTTTGTTGATACTGAAATACTGTGAAGATTAGATGAAGAACCGAATTAACAGAGCAGAGGGGCACCTGACACTGGAGACAGTCTCTCCTTTTCTCCCATTGCCCCTTCCCCCTTACTTTGGTTTGTACTTAGTAGTAATTAATTCAAGGTGAGCACGAGTCGCGAAGAATTAAGATTTGTGTGTCTGCTCCTGTGGGATTCTGTGGCACAGTTTAGTTCTTCTGACACTGAATTTAAGCACTGCCCAATGGACACCACCAACCAAGAATAATTTGTAACTGAGGACATTCTACCATGGAGAAGGACTTCTGTGCTACTGGAGGGACTGCCACTCTACTGAACTGCTTAGTTGTATTGGTCTGCTGCCCTCTTGTCTGGAAGTGAGAAGGACTAGACCTGCTCTACATTTCAGAACCTATCTGCAAGGACTTAGTGGCTTGTCTCCTATTTTCTGAAGTCTCAGGGATATCGAATATGTATCTTTTCAACCTGAAAACAGCACCTGAACTCTGTCTGTTGTGAGGTCTGCTATGTGAAATGGTGCCAATCCAGTCCTGGGCTCTTGGAAGTGAGTTTAAAGTGCTGTAACTGAAAATCCATGCATCAATGACATTGCGCTGACCTGAACTGATGCATCTCCTTTGACGCTGGCTTATCGCCACTGCTGCATGGACCACGAATACCACATGAGTGACTGCGCCACTCATAGTCTCCCCTTTCTGACACTTCTCCAACTTTGCACGACTCTGCGCCAATGCATCCCTTTGTGCTGCTCACATCACCTTTAGCCAAATGGTCTGATGACGATGCATCTCCCCAGTGTTCTGTGCATCTTGACTATTGACGCATCATCGATAGTGCATAGCTTGAAACTGATGCATCGCCTACATCTACGAGATCAAAAATGACCCTTCGCATCCCTTGATCCCTGCATTGCAGTCAGCATCAATGTTTCCAAGGTATTGTTCAGCAGGCCATTGCTGGTGCCTGTGTCCTACTCAGGCTCCAGTGCTGTCTTCCTGAACCTTTTGAACTGACTCGATCAAGCATGACCAGATAGTCTCGGTTGGCGCTATTTGATTCTAAGCAACACAAAATAGTTTGTTCTTTTAAAACCAATATCTTATTTTTTATTTTTTTTATGGGTTTTTATTTCTGTCTTGTTTTACTCGCAAAAATATAAGCTATTTTTCTAAACTGGAGTGGAGTCTTTTTGTAGTGTTTTGCAATGTGTTACTGTTTTAATTTGTTCCACAACTATTTTTACACATTGACTCCTAAGTTAAGCCATCCTACTCTAAGCCAAGCTACCAGAGAGTGAGCACAGGTTCATTTAAAGTATGTTTCTGACTTACCCTGACTAGGATTCTGGTTGCTGCTTGGACAGGGTGCATACCTCTGCTGACAAGAAACACAATTTTCAACAGTAACCCTTTAAACGTGTCTCAGGCCTGCCATTGTAGAGCCTGTGTATACAGTTTAAAACTTACATTTTGACCAGGCATCCTTTGCTAGACTCAAACCTACCTTTTTAATACATATATGTGACCCCTAGGGTAAGCACATCGAAGCCCACAGTGCAGTGTATTTAAAAAGTTGGACATATACTTTTAAATTGGACATGTCCTACCAGCGAACAGCTCCTAAATTCATTTTTCAGAACTGCAAGGCTTATCTCTTCCATAGCATTGGAACATTGGAGCATCTAACATTGGAGTTACTTTAATACATTTTAGAAGTATGTTGCTCGACTATGGATTTACCTTGAAAAAACAAAGACAAGCGACATTTGGCAAAACAGGAACAGTTTGTTTAATTAAAGACTGCGCCCAGGAGTACAGCATACAGAAATGGGTCTAAGGACTGACTCAAAGTACAATTGTTTTGATAGTCTTTATATACTTTTCATGGGGCATCATAAAACAATTCATATATCCTGTTTAGGGAGAGGAATGTGGGCCAAGTCATGGAGCCTTAAATCATTCCCACCTGATGACAAATGCAGGTGGGGCTTGACCTTGCGTGCACACAATGAGGGCCAGTGGGTAATGTGTCCAGATGTCCAGCATGAGGAGCGTGTGATAATTGCATGAGCTGTGTGTGCTGTGTCCTTATTGGCTGAGTGGTCCTAACTTCATGTAGCATCTAACTTCAAGAGGTTTTGGGAACGTGTGACCCTCCAGCTATGCAGCTATGTGCATTTTATCAGGGCCAATCTCCACAGACCATTGTGGTGTAGCTGCCTATCTGTGGGATTAATCCTGGTTTTTCCTGTTTAAGCATTTTTTCTGCTGGTGACGTCCACCTGACCTATGATCTGTCAATCAGTTTCCTTAGGCCTAGGTCGCAGGGCCTGCTTGACCATATATTTCTGACTCAGGTTGATGGAGAGGTCATCTCGGGTGATTTTGACAACAGTGATTTCATTTTGTTTTTATGCACACATGTATCATTGCACACATTGATATCAATATTAACAGGTAATTTCCAAATTAGAGGATATGACCTCTTCAAGTTTGGTGTCTCTGGAATCACAATTTAAACTCCTAACTTATGGATTTTAATTTGAAATACTTAAAATGCCACTTTTGCAAAGTTAACATTTTCTTGCCTAAGCCATTTGGTGCCTGCAGCCTGTCTCTGATCATATGACTGTGTATAGTTGGCACTTGGGCTTTGTGTATTCCTCCTACACAGCCACACACAGTGGAAAGCTTAGGTGTGACTGAATGGGCCATCACTGGCAGGTTGGAGAGAGTGGAGCTGGGCGTGCCCCCACTTTTCCTTGAATAGTCTGTGACCTGCCTCCACACAAAGGGCTTAACAAATCTGCATTGTCCCTTCACCTGGCTTTTAAGGCAGGAGAGGTAGGGAATTGCATGCACTCCCCTCTTCTCCCACATTTCAGGACCAGGGCACCAGTGTATAAAGGAAGGCCCTTAAACATGTTCAAGAGACATCACCACATTAGTACACTTCTGGACCTATATAGACTCTGCCAGGAAGAAAGACTGCTGTGTAGTTGAAAGAACTGTCACTCTGCTGAAACTGCTGCCCTGTTGTGCTGACCTCGTGCCCTCTTGCCTGAGGAAGAAGAACTGGACCTGAAACCCATCTTAAACCCAGTCTGCTGACCTCCAGATCTGAGCCTCAGGGACATAAAAGGCTCCCCAACAGCTCTTGGACCTGTCCCCAGAAGCTCCTGACCCCCAAGTGGTGCATCTCAGGTCCTTGACCCTTGGTGTGGCATTTGAGCTCTTGAATTCAAGCCACAAATAGACCCGTTTTTACCAGAAACGGACCACTAGTTCTTATATTTAGCATGAGCCACCACTAGTTTGTGTCATTGCACAGCAACCATCAATCTCTGTGGAGGACCACAAGCGTGAAGTTCTAGCCTGCCCATCCGTGATGCCCGTCCTGCTCCTCCCACTCCACAGACCACCACCAGCGATGCTCTCCTTGCTCCCTGCAGCCCTCTCCAACACAAATGGGACTCTTCGCAAATCAACTTAAGAAGGTAAAACAACTACTCTGAGACTGTATCTGACCCATGCTCCTTCGCTGTTGGCCTGAACTGTGGAATTCGACATGGTCCAGAAAGACTAAATTGTAACGGTTGGCGCTCTATGCTTTTAGGTGTTATATTACATGTTATTCCTTAGAAATTCATAACTCTGTGTCCCATTCTACTGATTTAAATTTTGTCATTTTGGTGTTGTTTTAATAATTAAATTAAACTCTATTTTTCTAACCTGGTGTGGGATCTTTTGTGTGATGTTTTCACTGGTATACTGTTTGAGGTGTTGCACAAATACTTTACACATTGCCTCTAAGTTAAGCCTGACTGATCTGTGTCAAGCTCCCAGAGGGTTGAGCACAGTTTAATTATGAGTTTGCTTCTGCCTTAGCCTGATTAGGAGTCTGGTTGCTGCTTGACCAGGGCTCATACCCCAGTCAACCACTAACCTGAATTCTAACAGATATGCTTATGAAAATGGATTCAGGGAATGTTATACCTGCAATAATATGCCTGAGACAGTAATTAATGTGAGCAGGGTTTTATCCTGAAATCATCACCCCTCAGGAAAATTATAAAAAGTGCAGTTAAAGGCCCTCTAATAGAACTACAAAATTGTAATTTCAAACTGAGGTTGCTTAAGCATCTGAGAACTTTAAAACGTCTTACATATTTACAATCATAATAATAACACTCCCTGACACAATAGAGAGTCAGATGCCCTCTCTCTTGTCCTAGAGAGCAGACTTAAATTCTGGTACACATTACATCAACCAGCCCTGCTTGCTGTATACAGGCGTGTTGGGTGTGAACCTACTGCTCATGGGAGGGAAGAGAGAAGAGAGGTAAAAATACAGAAGCAGTTAAGCAGCACAAAGACTAAGGGGTCTATTAGTATGTCGGGCAGATTGCCACCGCCCGCATGGTGGTGGCGATCCGCCTGACATTTCCCACCGTCCGCATCCCATTTCCCCCCGCCATATTACAATGGCGGGGGGACCCCAGCGGATGGAAAGACCGTCCACCGGTTTTCTGCCAGTCAACGGGTCAATCAGGCGGAAAAGGGGCTGTATATGGTGGCGGCTGCAAGACACCGCCATCCATATTACAATGCAGGCGGGAAAGTGCCTTTCCATGGTGGCGTTGCTGCCATGGAAAGGCATGTGGTTCCTGACTGGGGGGCCCGTTGCGGACTCCCAGGGTGTTCGGGGGTGGGGGCTGCACATGGGGGGTACCTATGGTACCCCCCGCATTTGCAGGCACAACGTGCCAGGCACCACGCGGTGCCTGCAACGTGGTGCATGCAAATGCACAAGGTGCATCCACAGCATTGTGGCGGGCGGTGCCGTGAGCAATGCGCGCCACAATGTTGTGGATGGGGGATGCCACCATGGCGGTGGTATCCTAATTGCCGGTGAGGGACCACCGCACCACTGGCAGCCGTTCGAAAGCACCGCTAGGGTGGAGGGCGGACAAAAGTCCACCCGCCATCCAAATAGTCTTAAGATCTTGTTTTTTTGCCATGAGTACTAGCTTTGCATGTTCCAGATGAGGTACTTAATTGACCTTTAGGCACAAGAGATGGTAGTTATGTCAGATGTGAGGTGGGGCTTTGTTTTAGCTACTTAAACCTTCTCTGCCTTGGGGCTCACACTTATGTGACCCTGGGCAGGTCAGCAAAGTTCCAGAAAGTATCAAGAGCTGGGACAGTACAGACTGGCCAAGTCAGGTAGGAGAGGGTGGACTTTGGTAGTTGGCTCCTTCCACCCTTATGTTTTCATCAGTGGTTTGAAGTTGGGAGGGAAAGGGAAGAGTCAACAAGAAATCCAATCTGCAGTTGTGGCACATTCTTCACTAAAGTAGCTGTATATTTCTATTCCTGTTCTGCTGGAGAGTCACTTGCTTGTTAATCATATGGTACAGTGAGTGCTCTAAACTGTGGTGTCATGCATACTTACAGTCTTGTTTGTTCTGTGGTCACTGTGGACATCCATTAGACTGACTGTATGATGGTCATCCACACCAGTGAGTCTCCCAGTTCACTGATGCAGAACAAGTTCTCTTTCCCCCAAGGACTGCAGCACAGTGTGCAACAAGGTAACACTGAGCAGTTATGTCTTTGGCATCACACTCCTTGTTGCTGCAGCTTCCACGTCGGATCAATGTCATGTAAATCTGAGCAATGTACTTAATCTGCCTTACCCAAAATAATGAAGGTATTCTTGTGTAAGGCAACTCGTTCACATGTAAAGCACACTAATACCTTTAGGGTGGAGTTCGTGCTATATAACTGTCAAAAACAAACAACACAAGAATCTGTCCTGGCCAGTGAATGGGACTGTTGACTGCTGTTGATGTGTTTGTGAATGTGTTTGAGATAGCGTTTGTGAGTGCAAGACTTTGTCTGTGTGTGTTTGTGTCTAGGATGAAGGGGGTTAGGCTGATTGACTGGGAAAAGACCTCTGGCATCCACAGCAAATCACTTGCACAAGAGACACTTGATACAGACATACTGCATACTTCTTAACCCAATGAAGACACAATGATTTAAAATAATGTGGAGTTATCGTGTAAAGTTCAGACTGACTGGTGACTAAATACAAACAACTTCACCCCTTCCACTTTCTAAAGTCACCAAATGCCACTGATATGCACAGCAGTATACTATGTGCATGCCCACTGTAATCATGGCATGAGAGATGCTCCAGGAGCTGGCTGAGTGCCTTGTGTGGGTAATTAACTGAATGATTATACGTATATGGTGCTTTGCAAGCCAAATACCCTCTAGATGATGAAGCACTCATCTCAAGGTGCATCGCTCTTCAAAAATAATGTTAAAGGTAAGTCAAAATGCTGCTTGAATTTGTTACACAAAGCATGAATTAAGAGAGCAATCACAAAGTGAAGTGAAAATAATTTTACAACCTTGGACTACCCATTGATAACCCCCTTAAGTAACACATGTAGATTTTGCAACTCTAATATTGTCCTCTACTGATTGCAACTGCAGTAACCTTCAATGTGCTTGGTTAAATTATATAGGATTTCTCCAATACTGCATCTGAAAGTAGGTAAAATAAAATACAATAAAACACACTGTGGCCCAGTCTTTTTTTACTTTTTTGACCTCCTTTTTTTTGTATCCTCTGCAATGCCACATAGAAAGATAGTCAGTATTGCATACTGTTTGATCTCTTCTATATTGAATTGTCAGTCTGAATATATTTCATAAGTATGCTAGTTATGTGCGATAGTTAGATATGTGAAAGGTGCAATTTTAGTCAGAATTTTCATCTATCTATTGATAAATAATTTTCAAATGAGTCAATCTGGCAAAAGGATATGAGCCCAATTCACAAAGACAAACTTAGACGTTTGGTCTAAACTTAGAGGGGCGAAGTTCCGTCCGAGTGTGGACATAAAGATAGTACTCATAAATACTCTTTGTGAATCTCCAAATTCGTAAACTTAGACGTGTGGTCTAAGTTTAGACCAAACTTCTAAGTTTACTTTGTGAATCGGGCCCTATGAGAGGATTATTATGTTATACCTTAGTTAACCAAAAGTGATTTATGTTATGTTATGTTAAATTATTTATAAAGCGCAGCAAATACCTAAGGGTGTCTTGGCACTGAACCGGTGAGCAGCAAGAAGGGTAGAAGTGAACTTATTGATTGACAAGCCATTTTTTAAATCTGATGATATTTGCTCTGAAAGAGCCTGCTGATTTTAAATTTCTTGAGGGAGCACACCATGACAGGGCTTTCTTGAGAAACCAGGGTCCTGAATCATGGAGAGCCTTGTAGGTCAGGCAAAGAACTTAAAATGTTATCCTGTTTTTGACTCTCAATCAATGGAGATTATTGAGAGCAGCCGAAACCGAATGGTGCCTAGGCAAGTCAAGAAGGAGTCTGGCCGCCAAATTCTGAAGAATGTGCAACTTATTCAGATATACAGGCCATTACAATAATCAATTTTGGATGATACAAATTTGGAAAAAACTGACTTCCTGACTGAAATAGGCAAAAAAGTTTTTTTAAGTACTCTCAAGGTGTTGAATGAGGAGGAGACCACTGCGTTAATTTGGTTTCCCAAGAGTAAGTGGTCATCAATCATCACACACAGACTCTTGGCTTTCCTGGTGGGTACAGGAAGGGAATCCATCTCCCTAGGCCAACACCGGGCACACCAAAGGTTAGGGTTATTGCCGAGTAAGATCACCTTAGTCTTTCCCGCATTAAGGTTAAGATGGTGTCTATTCATTCAAACATTGATAGCTTTCATGCAGTCATGTATGCGAGCACCAGTGCCGTTGCATCATGGGAGGCTGATAACACGATTTGTGTGTAGTCCGCATAGGAGGTGAGGGAAAACACGAGGGATTATCCCAGGGGGGCAAGGTCTGTGAGGTATAAGTTGAAAAGAGTCGGGCTGAGCGAGGATCCCTGTGGAACCCCGCAGGGCAAGCGAAATGAGCTTGATGAAAAGGCATCAAAATTAATTGTGTTTTCCCAGTTTGACAGGAAGGATGAAAGTAATTTCAAAGCAAGGTTTTTTATGCCTTTTGCTTCCAGATGGTGTATCAGGGTGGAATGATCCACTGTGTCAAACACCGCAGATAAGTCCAGCAGGATAAGGGCTGCTGATCCCCCATTGTCTAAGATCAATTTCAGCTCGTCTGTGGCCTTAATCAGAGCAGTCGCTGTACTATGTTCAGATCCGGAACCGAATTGAGTGAGGTCCAAACAGTAGGAATTCTTTATGAACTGATTGAGTTGCATGTTCATTACCTTCTCTACAATCTTCGCTGGGAAAGGGAGAATGGAAATAGGTGGGTAGTTGGCCGGGTCCTCAGGATCCAAGTTGGCTTTTTTCAGTAGAGGCAGGATGGAGGCTCGCTTCCAGAAGGAAACAGACCAGTTCTAAACATATTATTTAATATGTCTGAGAGATGGGTAGCAATGATGTCAGGGACTAATGGTGGACATGGGTCATCTGGAGAGCCTGACTTGGTTGTTAAAATAAGGTCCTTTTATTATTGCCGAGGCAACAGATGAAACACTTGAAGCTTTGATTGACAAATCCATGTCGAAAGCTGAGTTCATATTATCTTGACCAGTGACTGGCAAAGAATTACCATGGGGACCAAATGAACAAAAAATAGAGATGATTTTACCCCTGAGGTGTGAAGCAATGTCATCGCAGAAGGAATGATTAATCAAATCTATTTTTTGTTCAGGTTGTTTGGTTAATTTATTAATAACTTGATAGAGTTCTCTGGCTGAGTTTTTGGAGGATTCAATTTGCGAGGAGAATTAGGCTGCTTTTTCTGTGACTAATAGAGCTTTTTATTTGGTTAAGGAGTGTTTATAAATTTCTCTCTCGTATATATAATATCGGGCTCTTCATTTCCTCCCTTGATGTCTGCAACCTTGTTTTTCTATTCTGAGACCCTCTTAGAACCAAGGGGAGGATGGAAGAGTTCTACTAGGGCCACCTCTATTTATTGGAGCAAGTTGAGAGAAGGCAGAGTTGAGCCAGGTGGCGTAAGTCTTGGTTGCCAGTTCGGGATTGTCCTCCATAGAGGGACTTGAACTAATGAGAAGGTGCTCATGTTGAGCTTGGTCATCTTTTTACCAAAGTTCTGTGCTGGGAAAATTTAAGCCTCTTGTTAGGGGCTACATGGGTAGCGGGACAGTTGATCTTGAAGAAGACGGCCGAGTGATCAGACCAAATCAGAGGGAGTACTTCAAGACTGGAGATATCTTTGTTGTTTAAAAACAGCGCATCCAGTGTATGAACCCCACGATGAGTGGGATCAGATCTAAGAAGTTTGAGATCACAAGCATCCATAGCTTCAATTAATGATGCTGTGTCTTTATCTCCCATTTGCTCTAAGTGAAAGTTAAAATCCCGGAGGACCGTCAAGTTAGAATTACAAATGTCTGCCTCGAGTAAAGAGCTAATGGAGTCTAGGAAACCGGCTTTAGAACCTGGGGGACAATAAATTAAAAAGCCTCTAAAGGTGTAGTTCTTTGTTAGCCCAAGTTTGAAGGACAGAGCTTTACAGTCATTGGACTGTAAAGTTGTAAAATTTGCACTAAATTTATCACGGTAGATGACCGACAAACCCCCTCCTCTTTTCAAAGGACCTTCTTGCCTATGAAGCAAATAACCAGAGGGTGTGGCTACAATGAGTTTGGGTGATGAGGTATTGTTGGCCCATGTTTCTGTGATAAATAAGAGTATTTGCTGACTGTCCTTTATGTCCGATGGTGTCTGGCTTAAATCCGATCTGGTGGGAATTACTCTGTCATATAGCCTAAAGCCACAAGAGGTACAAGAGAACTCCAACCCTTGACCTGGAATTAGACTGTTGGTGCAGTGACTGTTAGTCCTTTGCTTGTTTAATGCAAGAAGTTCCTTCCTGGTGTAAGAAATGTTAGGATTAAGATCTGGATCGAAACTGACAGGGGGTGTGGCCCTGGGCACAGTCCAGGCGCGGACGGGCTTGCCTTTGGCGTGCCCGCTGCGCGTCCACTCACACATGCCACCTAAATACAGCTGTTGAAATAAGAAAACAGAACACCTTACAATCATCATGAGAAAGTGGACTTGTAAGAGCATGAGACCTACAAATAACCAAACTGAATGATAATGGGAGATGAAGATTAAAAACCATTCCAATAATGTTCAAAACTTCTGTCCAAAAACTGAAATTAACAGAACAATCATAGAGCATATGTTTTTAAAGAAACCAATGTGTGTTTGCAACACCAACAGTTAGGTGTGCCTATTAATTTTGCTTTTGCATATTTTAACTGGAGACTAGGAACAACACTAGCGATATCACTCAGCCAGACAGCTTTCCATTGTTGTTTATATAGTTGAAACTCTAAGGCAGGATTCCTTGTGCTCGCTAGAATAGTACATCAAAGTGGTAGATAAGTTTTCAACAACAAACAAAATAACAACATTTTAATGGCAGTAAGGAGAGGTGAAATTTAAACAATTTTTGTATTGACCATGGTTAAAAAAGCAGGTTGATTAAAGGAATGTAATATACAATGTGTTACCAGTAGCTACTTAGGGTCAACAGGTTGAAACCATAATGACCTTTCTGCAAGGAAAAATGACATTTGGTATTTTTAACATCTGGTAATACAATAGCATCATATGTTTGGGGAATGTGCAACGTTTAAGGCTAATATGTGCAGGATCATTGTTCCAAACAAATTAATTTATCATTTATACAAATTATTATAAAGACCAGATGGGAATCAGATTCATAACATAGATAAAGTGTATAGTATAGTCATAAGAGGTGTGTATTATGTGCAAAACGTTTGTCTTTTATAAAACCTTTTTGATATGAGTGGATGATAGAACTTAAAATAGGCGTCAATCTGTTAGCTAATATTTTAGCATGAATTTTACAGTCTTTGTCGATAAGGGATATTGGTCAATAATTGATCGTTATAGTAGGGTCCTTATCCGGTTTTGGTATAACAATAACAATAACTTCTTTGAAAGATCCTCTAACAGTAGAGGTTAGTAGAAAATCATGAAATAATGAAAGTAAAGTATGAGAGAGTGAAGTCTGAAAAATGTTGTGAAATTATGTTTGGATACCATTAGGGCCTGGTTAGTTTTTAGAGTTTGGACATTCGATTGCCAATTGTATTTCTTGAATCTCAATTGGGTTTCTCAATTTTGGGTCAATGTTCTGTAGAAATTCAGGATAGTTGTCAATCTTTATAAAATGTATCAATAATACAATTTTGGAGAACTGCAGGTATGTCATAACTCGTAGAGTAGAAAGATACAAATTCTTTTGCAATATCTTCTGTTTTAAAGAGTAAAGTATCATTGAGTGTCCCTAATTATTTTTACATTTTTATTGTGTGAATAATTAGCTAAAAGTTATCCAGGTTTGTTCCTTAAAGGCAAGTAAGCCTGGCTTTATATAAAATAGATTATTATATTCATATCTTGCATTTTTTTGTTGAGATCTGTATTTGTTATCCCAGGAAGAGATAACATTTTTCCCTAATTTGTCTATCTGTTTCTCAACTAAAGATAATTTAACTTAAACAATTGTATTTTCACATGGCATACATGGTATAGTGACACCTTGGGTATACACTTTAAATGCATCCAATTAAATAGTTTTGGAAGTCTTATTAGGGTTGTTATTCGTAAAATAATCAGTATTTACAGCAGAAATTTTGGTAGAATTAGTTTGATTTAAAAAGATATCAGTGTTCACTCTCTATCTAGTTTAGGGAGAACAATGTAACATAAGATGAGACAAAGGAGATGAGAGCATGGTTTGTAGTTCAAATTCAGATGTGTAGTCCTCGAGGCACAGTAGTAATTAAGTCTAGAAACTGTACAATTTGTATTAGAAAAAAAGGAACATTCCTTGGCTGTAGTGTAAGCTGATCTCCAAAAGTCATCCACTTTAGTGGTAGAAAATAAGATTTCAATATATAAATTTAATCAGTGGCCCTAAAGTTGAAAATAGACATTCTAGCAAAAAGGGGATCATGAGTAAGATTAAAGTTACTTCTCATAATAAGGAGGACATTACCTTGTTTTATGATTTCTGTGGTAATAGTTTTCCAAATAAGAGGGCCATCAATTGGTGGAACATAGATGTTGACTTGATGAAGGGTAGGCTCATTAATTTTGATTTGAGCATATACAAATATGCCATCTGAGTCATTATGATGGTTTAACAATTGTAGTTGAGAATGTTGTGAGGAAAGAATGGCCACACCTTTGTTGTGTCCAGCAGCTGGAGACAAAACAACCTTCCTTTGAACATGGAATTCAACTTTTTATCATTGATATGGGATTTTTGACTGAAACAGATATCAGCTTTATTTAAAAAAAAATATTCTTATATTTTAAGCCTCTTGTCTGGATGTTGTAAACCTTTAACGTTGAGGACAACAATATTTAGTTTGTATTGAGTAGTCATGGTAGCATGTGGGAAAGTAGTAGAGGGAAGAGAAACATAGCATAATAAGAAAATTAACCCATAAAAACTAGACAAACATGACAAACAGAACATACAGAGTTCATACCCAACTGCCTCATATCAAATAGAGAGATAAAGCCAGGGGTACGAATCAAGACAGAGCACATTGCATGGACCTTCTATTATGAATATATAAACATAGAATATACTATGGGGATTTAAATGACCCAACACAGCCTGAAGCTTATGACTCCATTTTAATAAGATCATGTTGATCCAGGTATGTTATTAATTCTGAAGGAGTGAAAAAAGATGTAGAAATTTAATTTTTCCTGATATACACTGTGGGAGGGTCAAAAATACCATATTTATATCCTGTATCTTTCAGTCTACGGCCCTGATTATGAGTTGAGGTGCTATTTATTGCACCTGATAAATAACTATACCATGGGATACATCATTTATTAGGTACAATAAATAGCACCTATTTCGAAGTGGTGGGGAACAAATGTGGATTTTGGTGTTTAACACACCAATATCTACAGGATATGGTAAATACTGTATGCTCTTTCTCTGTTAAATTACAGCAGGTTTAACCTGCTGAAATGTATCAATTGTTGAGATATTTAACACATCCATTAATTAGCAGATGCGTTAAAAACCTACCAACTCATTATTCTAATCTCATATGTAAACAGGGGTTTACGCACTGGTCAGAATATAAAGGCCCTATCGAAACTAAGTCCTAAGTCTTAGGTCTGAGAATCATCGACAAATCTTCACAGTTTCTTTGGTGAAGTCTTGGTGGATGTATACTTTGTTGCCATTTATTAGTAGTGTTGGAATATCTCTTGCTACCTTTCTAATAAGTAGGAGATGATGATGTCATAAGAGTTAAAGACAATCTGTCTGGTATTTACTCGATGAGGTTTGCAATGAAAAGGGATATAATGGGCTTTGTCAATTTCAAACTTTTCTAGAAACTTAATATTGAGAAGTTTAGGCAGCATAGACTCCAAGTAAAACCAAAACTGTTTAGCCTTCAGTATTTTCTGGGATTTTAAAAATAGGTCAATTGTATTCTTGGTTTCTTTTCTCTAAGCTCACTAAAGTATTTGCCAGGGAGAGATCTGATGGACTAGAGGCATAAGAACTGTGCTTTCTTTGGTATTATCCTTTATTTTTATTTCATTGACTGAAACTTTCACCAAGAGAGAGGAACTATCTTTTTCGTTGTGCTATATATCTGAGCATATGGAGTCAGTATTTATATATATAGCCTGCATTTCTGCCATCTTTAGTGAATGATAATTCTTGTGACTCCACAACTTTTTTGGTAGGTGGGTGGGAAGCAGTTTGTTTCATTTTGTTCAAATGAGCAGGCAATGCTTTTTTCCCATATTTCATTTAATGGTGTCTGCAGAGAAATTACTAGTAGTAAAGCAGGTATTGGTTACATAACGGTTAAAACAGCCCTAACTGTCATAGCCAATAACACTCTGAGTATGTTCACTGTTTTCCCAAAGGTGTATGTTTTCATGGAAATAAACCAGCATAGTATGGACTTTCTGAAGATGAAATTCCTCAAAAGATCTTCACTGTGATCACCTGGCTGATTTTTGTGCTAAAGGTATTTGCCAAAATGATATCAAACGACAGTTTTGCTGAGTTGAAGCACTGCTAAAAAAACGATAGATTAGGTCCAAAGAGCCAGTGTTTACTACTACCAGAAAGAAGAAGCAAGCAAAGGCAGCCAGCACATCAAAACATCTCTTTAAGCGGGAGGCACAGAGACATTGTTTATGGAAACGGGCACCTCCTACTGATTAGACAGGCTGCACTGTCAGTGGTGGCTGCCTGTACACAGGGGTGGTGGGGTGGGATGGGTGTGGGTGGCGGCTGAAAAAAAGAAAACTTACATTCTCCACCCCAGCAGCAGCCTCACGCCTCTCCTGCCACCACATGCCTCTCCTCCATCTGCTGGCAGCACCGGAAGCATTCGCAGACAATTACGACGCGGCCTAATAGCATCGTGATTGGTCTGAGAGGCCTGTTTGGCCATTCAGGGAGTGCCTGGGGAGGCTGGGCATGTTCTCCACGGGACTGTACAACACAGCCCAATGGAGAACATCCCAAGTACACATGACGGTTTGGCCGGTCCTAGACAGCTGGTCAAGCTGTCATGACCATGTAGGGAGGAAGTGGAAACCACTCCTGCTCCCTCTGTGGCAAGCCAGCCCCACCCCGCACCACCTGGCTGGAGAAAATACAAATACCATTATAATAACTTTTTGTTATTATCATTTTATTTTTATTTTTCACTGCTCAAGGAGCAGTGGGGCGACGCTCCTTCACCTTAGTGGAAGAGTTGCCACTGCGGAATGTAGCGCTGTAGAAGAGGAGCACATCTGGCAGATTCACCGTACTCACCTCACCACAGTAGTCACCAAGTATGCCCAAATACCTCTCAAAGTTTTCCTGACGACACTAGAGAAGCTCTCTCTCCATGTCTTCAGAAGATTGTTGTTTGGCAGGTAAATGACGGAACTTACAGCGCATCAGCCATCTTGGCTCACATGCTCTACCTTCTCCCCCGTACAAGTCGTCTTGACAGTATCTCTATTGACATTTGAATGATATTTATGTCCTCACATGCACTTTTCATTCAAGATTCCCAAAATCGTATTTCGTGATTTTTTTTCATAGAATTTTATCATACTTTTCCCAATATTTCATGCCTTTGTTTTAATTATGAGATTAAAGAATTCCTCAGATTAAATTAAAGAAATGCAAACACACAGCTCCTTCGCGAACTGTGCTACCAGTAACGTGGAAGTATGGGGAAAATATTGTTACGCGGAGAAAGCCAAGTTATCCTACATCTCATAGTAGAGAATGGTCTGAACGAGATGTCATGTCAGACCTTCCTGTTAAAAGAAGGCACAGTTTAGTGTCTGCACAAAAAATCTGAACAGATAATACACAAAAAGTACCTAACTTTAACTCTGCTTCATCCTCAAGTCAGCATTCCTTGGCCTATGAAAGCGAACAAAATTGGTTTGGAAATTTAAACCAGTGCTATTGGATATTGCCCTTAAAAAAAGAATCCTCACAACCCTACAGCAAAACCTGCACACAGCACAGCGCTAGTGATGTAAAATGACTCTTCAAAGACCTGTGCCTAGAATTTCAAGTATTATTGCCTTAGGCACACAAGTAGAGATACTGAACAAGAGTAGCCCTGTGTGGTTCATGCTGCCCCTCACCTCTTGCAACAATGGTAATAAATTGCATAAAACTATGCAGATTTAGATGTATGGATTCTGCCAAGCTGTTCTTTTATGTAAATATACACACAGTATTTATGCACAAACAGAGCACCGACTCGTTCTGCAAGCACATAATCTGACGTTTTGAAGGCAAAGGGCAACCTTCACATGTGATGATTTTGAAGAAGTACCTCTTCTATGGTAAAATTTGGGATTTGACCTTAGCCTGTAATACTAAATCACTGAATGTGTGTTTATTGCCACAACTGCTGTCAATAAAAATGTTTGTTGGGCCACATTTATTTAAACTGGCATATCCTAAATAACAATATTGTATTGTGCTGTAATTGCATTTATAAAGCGCTTACTACCCCTGAGGAGGCGTTGAAGCACTTTTTCGGTGAGTAGCACGCTACTCTGGAACCCATAAAGGATTAGAATAGTGAAAATATGAAAGTAATTTGAGTGGAGGATATGCCAGTCAGTTTTTTCGATTTGATTAGGACAGTAGAGGGATAGAAGAGGGAAAAAGGCTTGTATTTATATAGCGCTTGCTACCCTTCATGGGGTGTTGAAGTACTTTTTCGGCGAGTAGCACGCTACTTCGGAAACCATAAAGCATTAGTATAGTGAAAATATGAAAGCAATTTGAGTGGTGGATAGGTTAGTCAGTTCTTTGGATTGAGAAGGATAGCAAAGGGGTAGAAGAGATAAAAAGATTTGCATTTATATAGCGCTTGCTACCACTGACAGGTGTTGAAGTGCTTTTTCAGTGAGTACCATCCTACTTCGGAATCCATAAAGGATTAGTGGTGAATGAGTATACTGAAAATATGAAATTAATTTGAGTGGTGGATATGTAAGTATGTAAGTCAGATTATCTGGATTGAGAAGGATACTGGGGGGATAGAGAAGGAAAAAAGTTTGCATTTATATAGCACTTGCTACCCCTGATAAGGGGGTATAAGAATTTTTTCGGAAAGTAGCACGCTATCTGGAATACATACAGTTAGTGTTGAATTAGTATAGTGAATATGAAAGTAATTTGAGTGGTGGATATGTTAGTCAGTACATTGGATTGAGAAGGATAGCAAAGGGATAGAAGAGGTAAAAAGGTTTGTATTTATATAGCGCTTGCTACCCCTGATGAGGTGTTGATGTACTTTTTCGGTGAGTAGCACGCTACTCCGGAATCCATAAGGGATTAGTGGTAAATTAGTATAGTGAAATATGAAATTAATTTGAGTGGTGGACATGTTAGTCGGTTAATTGGATTGAAAAGGATAGAAGGGAAGGATTTTGATTTTTTGGTTTGTTTTGGAACTCATAACAGTAGGAGGAGGCTATGGATGAGTAAAAGGGAGTAGAGGGGGTGAATAAAAGGGAGGGTGAGGGGGATGAGTCAGAGGGAGGGTTTAGAAAGACTTGCTTTGGAATAGTAAAAGAGGTATGAGATGATGCAAGGAAAGGTGGGGAAGGGAAGAATCTCAAAAGGGTTATTTTTGGGGATCATAGTAGTGGTATGGAGTTTGGGATGAATGAGAGAGTGGAGGTAATGGATGTATTGATAGAGGTATAGCATGAGAAATAGGCCAGTACATTGGAAAGAGTAGAAGAAAGATGTTTGGAATGAGTCAGAGTTGAGATAGAGGATACATTGAGAGCGGTATAGGGTGAAAAATAGGGTAGTGCATGGGATATGCTGAATTAGAAGAAAAGTAATAAATAAGTACAAGTAATAAATATATAGATCGAAAAGTAATACAAATATATATCCATAAGCACATGGAAGATATTTAGATGCATAAAGGAAGGTAGTATATGTAGATTAAAGACGTATTAAATAATATTCTAGCTTTCAAGTGTTGGTGTACTTTAAATTAGTTTTATTTATTTATATATATATACTTTTTAGATCATTAGTGAAGCAATTGTAGATATTTACTTATTTATCCAGTCACTTATATACATGTTAAAAACATAGAATAGTGTAATTATCAGTAATATGTACATTTGTTAAGCAGAACTAATTATCTAAATATAATATTTTTTAAACATAAGTATGCTACACGTTTATAGAAAGCAATATACATATATAGGTACATATCTATAATTCAAATAAATGCTTATATACTGATAGATGTGCTGTATATTTCTATCTGTTTGCATATGGTGGTTATGTGGGGAAGAGCTAATTCTTGAGTAGTTTTATGAAGATAAGGTGGTAATCCGTGGATCGTATGTTGGGTGGTAGATAGTTTCATAGGGGCATATTATCAAGCCCTGCATTAAAATTATCGCCGTTTTAGCGGCAGAAAACTGCCGCTAAAGCGGTGATAATGGGCTTGATAATATGGCGCAGCGAATTCCCATAGAAGCCCATGTTGACACCAGAACATGGGCTTCTATGGGAATTCTCAAGAGCATATTATCAAGCCCATTATTGCCGCTTTAGCGGCAGTTTTCTGCCGCTAAAGCGGCGATAATTTTAACGCCGTTTGTTGATAATATGCCCCATAGTTTGGCTGCTTGAACAGAGAATGATGTGCCACCCATTGTTTTATTCTTGTATCTTGGGATTTAGAGGTGAGGTGCCACTCTACAGTGGAGGTTTCTTTGTTGAATGTGTTTGGTGATTTTATTCCTGCTGAAGAGAGGTCCCTTTCCATGTTTCACATTGTGGGTGATACATAGCAACTTGAACGTGGATCTTCTGGCAACCAGTAACTAATGCATGGCAGGTCAGATGTGGTCTCGCAGTTTTATATGTAAGAGTAGCCTTGCAGTCGAGTTCTGAATCAGTTGTAGTCCTTTCATGGTCGTTAAAGGGGATCCATGGTAGAGGATATTGGCATAATCGAGTTTGAACCAAATGGGGGAAGATTCGTTGCATAGTTTTTATAGTAACAAAGCTTGATATTGCTAGTTTGTCCACTTGGGCATTCATCGATAGCTTGGAGTCCATTGTCCTTTTGAGGTTTCTTACTTCCTTCGATATTTTAGGCAGTAATCAAGCCACAGAGCGAGCCGGTCAAAATGATTCCAGATGCCACACATGAGTATTTCCTTTTTAGAAGCATTCAATTTGAGATGGCTCCATGTCATGCATTGATCCACAGTTCCGAGACAACTGAAAATCGGTGAGTTTCCAATGTCTTTGGTGCCTTGCAGTTGAAGGAATATTTGCGTGTCATCTCCATAGTTATAGCACATGAGGTGAAATCGATTGATCAGTGCTGGTAATGACTTCTTCTAGATGTTGAAAAGCATATGCGAGATAATAGAGCTTTGAGGGACCCCTGCTTTCAAGAAGTAAGGTTTGGATAAGAAAGATGGGATATGGATGACATTAGTTATATTGGAAAGGTAGGATGCAATCCAGTCTAGAGCAGTCCCCTCTATGCGGGCTTCGTGGAGTCTTTGTATCAGAGTGTCATGGTCAGCCGTGTCAAAGGCAGCCGAGAGGTCCAACAGAAGTAGGGCAGCAACTCTGTTGCAGTCAGGTGTGTTCTTCAGGTCATCCCAGATGGCAAGGAAATTATGGCATTCTCTTCAATTAATTGTGACATCTGGGATATGCTTTTTCTATCAGTTTGCCCAGAAAAGGCCCATCTAAAATTGGTCTGTAGTTGTCAGGGATCAGATGATCCAAGTTTGTTGTCTTCAGTAATGGGAGTATAAATGACATTTTGAGTTTCTCTGGAAATATTCTGGTAGTTAAGGAGTTGTTGATGATTCTCCTTACTGGAGTGGCAGCAGAGGTTGTTAGAAGAATATTAAGAATCAATATCAGAAAGTAACAACACTTTGAAAGGTATCAGTAAACCAAGTAACATTAAGTAGGCTGACATTACTATGTGTGCATTTACATTCACAATTACAATTACAATAGATATATTATTTAATTCTGCAAAAAGGGACAAACCTAACTAATTTAAGACACCGAGCCACCATCTTTGCACATCCACTCAATTTCCTTTCCTTTTCCACTGATAAATTGAGCTGGTGCATTTTTCTGATATGTGAACAAATGTACACCAAGTCAAGGAGAGTACTGTACCTGAGCTCTGGGATCCTGACCTCAACTAAGTAAGGTGTCTGCAGCTTTGGGTTTTTATAACATATGCTATGCTTAATTCCCTGAGCCATGAAGAAAAGTGAATTAATATCAAATGTGTTTTAGAGAGGAGGAAGGACTACTGGGACAAATGACATGTGTGTCTGTCTACATTAAGCCCTCACTACTGGTGCTACTACTCCATAGTTTAAGCGATTGCTTTAAAAGAAGTATGTCATAGTTTATCAGAAGGTTATGTTATGTAATTTATTGAGCGCACAAATACTGGGATGGTGGAGTGTTACTCAAACTCCACTTGAATTTCTGCATTTTTCAACGTGGTCCAGGACAGTGGAAGGTGCAGTATTGAATAGACTTGCAAGGAAGTCTGAGCCTTTGTCTTCTGTGAGATGTCAGCAAACCACTCTGGTTGATGTTGTGTTTGAGCTGTGAGGTCCTGAATCAAAGTAGCCCTGCTGTGCAATAGAGTTATTCCCAATTTATTTGTGGACTACTGGGATTTGTTGTGCATATGTTCAAATCAAGTCAAAACAAGATTTTATAAAGTGCACAGATATTCCAAGGAGTGTCCCAGTGCTACAGGTATGTAGACCTCTGATGCTAAATGTGTATGTGAGGGGACACAATCTAAAAGGATTCCTTGAAAAGCCTTCATTGAGAGCAATCATCTCTAATAGCTTGAAGCTGCCCGGAGAGAGCATTCCAGCGCAAAAAAGGAGAAGCTTCCCCATTTCTTACTCATTGTCTTAGGCACCACACCTAGAAATGCGTCAGGTGAATGTAGGGGTCTGGAGGTAGTGAAAAAGTCGCTTAGGTCGATATTTAGGACCTGGTTCATAAAAACCTCTGTGGGCAAGCACCAAACAATTACATTTTACTCTCGCCCAAATGGGCAGCCAGTCTAACTCCTTAAGATGGACCTGAACAGAAGTGTTCTTCTGGATGTTAAGCAGGAACCTGGCTGAAGAATTCTGCTCAACTGGATTCACTTTTGTAGGTACATTGGCATAGTCCAGCCGAGACGTTATAAGGGCATAGACTACCATCTTCTGACAAGACGCAGGAAGAAGAAACAAAAACTTCCTCAGGAATCGCAGGAGGGTACAACAACTCTCAACTGTGCTCTCGAATTGCGGTTTGATTGACGAATCACTATTAAAATTAATTAGGAGATGTTCCCGTCCCAAGTTAAAATAATCTGTGTCGTCAGCATAAGAGATAGGCTGCACCAGGGTTGCCAAAGGAGACATATAGACATTGAACAATGTCGGACTCAAAGCAGAGCCCTGAGGAACCCCAAACTCAATGGGCTTTGAGTCAAATGAAAATGGTGGCATCCACACCGACTAAGATCTTTTTGATAGAAAAGAACGCAGCCAGGGGGTCCCACCTATCAGGATGTCCCACAAATGGTGCATCAGATAGGATTGGAAACTGTATTAAATGCTACAGAAAGGAATAAAAGCAGCAAATCCACTTTCTTCCCATTGTCCACTGCCATTTTAATGGCATCCAAGGCCTCAACCAAAGCAGAGCAGTGCTGCAACTGGGGCAAAAACCCGAATGCGAAGGATCTTAGAAATGGCCAGTAGCAAAAACTCGGCCTGTAGTTCGCCAATACAGATCGATTTTTCGTTTTCTTTGAGCAGTGGAATCAGCCTGGTTTTCTTCTAGCAGCTAGGAACAATTGCCTGGTGCAGTGAGTTATTTAACAGCACATTCAGGGTGAGATTTATAGCCCCGGCATTAGATTTACAACCTCTTAAAACTCTCTCGGATTCCTCCAGTGAAATAGAGGAAAACTCTGTTAGGGAGCAAAAAGATGAAAGATCACCAGACCAAACAGTCTCACTGCTATTAATGGCAGTAGATGAACTTTGTCCAACTAACCCATAAGCGTCAGTGCTGTTATTACTGCCTGCAGCCTTGAAGGACTCAACAATGCCCAGAATATTCGTCTAAATAAAATTCATAGAGTTGAGAGCAAGTTTTCAGAGATGCGTCCAGGGCTGAGAGAGAGAGGGGAAGGATTGATAAACTTTTTAGTGAATTTTAAAACCTCCTTAGGCTTATTATTAGATCTAGCAATTCCATCAGCATGGTACTTTACTTGGGCTTTTTTATGCCTCAGTTATAAATGGATAGTTCCTTTTCATAGTGATCCTTATCCTTGGGTAAATAAAACTTGCGCTAAGCTCTTTAAAGCTTTTTGCAGGGCTGCCACAGTAATTTAAGCTCTTCCTTAAACCATGGGGTCGATGGACGCCTCAGGCCACCAGAATCTGATGGTGCCACTTGATCGGCCATACTTCCTAACCAGACATTATCTGATAGTGCATCTATTTCGATATTACCAAAAAGCACGGGAGCACTCTTACTATGGATAGAAGTAATATCTTCAGTCTTAACTTTAACCGAACTGCGGTAAGGAAGCGACAAGTTAAAACTTCTGCATCTGGGGCCCTGCTCCAATAGCCAGTAGAAATGCACTGTAGAGTGATCCAACCAGATATTATCCAGAACCTCCGCAATCTTTATACAACCATTCAAAAAGATTGGGTGAAGTAAATGAAATGCGGAGTGGGTAGTTTTATCTAGTAATTCCTTCAGCATCCAAGCGGACATAATGTCCAGGAGAAGAGAGGACTGGTGGTCTTCTAACTTGTCCAAATGAATGCTCAGTTCACCCAGAATCAAGAAATTGGAGTATTTTAACAAATAAATGGACAGACAATCATCCTAACTCGGGAGGTGGTAGATACGTATTTCAGAGAAAGATTTATTAGATGAAGGGAAGAGATAAACGCCCAGGGATTCAGCCCCTCAGAGTTCAGGAGTCTCAAAGGAAGTGAATTTCAGGGAGCATTTAAAAATAATGGTGCTTTCCCCACCTCTCTTGCCCACTCTATCATGGGGAGTAATTGAATATCTTGTGGGGACAGCAAATGCAATAACTGGAGCTGAACCCTCGTGTTCTGTAAGTGCCTGGTGAGCCGTGAAAATAAAATAGAATAAATCACTTTAAAATACTAACCAGCAGTAACCCCCCCAACTGCAGAATCATCAAACCTGAGGGTGCTTCCATGCACTGGTCGCTCTTATTTCCCTAGATGACATCCCCCAGTGGCAACTAGACTGCAGCTATAAAAAAAAATGCCTGCCCAAAATGACGGAAACAAATTACATTGCACACGCTGCAGCGCCAAATGGCGATGCAGCGTGCGCAATGTAATTTGTTTTATTTATTTATTTATTTATGTACTTACCTCCGTTCAGCCATATGCCGTAGTTTTCTTCCCCCCACACTGCCCCTCCCCCACCTCACCGCCTCGCAGCACTCCCTCCAGGAGCCGCTACTGCTGTTGGTCTAGTTTCCAAATAGATTATTTTCTAGTATGTTAATTTCTTAGACTTCTTAAAACAGTATGCTGAAATTTCACCATGGATCGAGTCTTGGACTGGTAGGGAAGCAAGAAACTTGGGGCCTCATTTATGAGACCCCTTGATCCATCGGAACGTCACTTTTTGTGACGTTCGGTGGTGCAGAAGTCTGCGTGATATTCATCAGGCAGCACTAAGTCAATTGTTTTGGCTTAATTCTGCCTGATAAATATCAGTCCATTTAACGCAGTGTTCTGCGTTAAAGGGGCGTGCAATGGGTGTTGTTGGGGGCGTTCCCAGCAACATCCATGGCCTTTTGACACTGCCCCAGATTTACGAGAAACCGTAAATCTGAGGCAGCGCCAAAAGCTTACTCCTCCCCAGGGTAGGCGTAAGGTAGGCACGACGAGGAGAAATATCTTTATTTCTCCCTGTTTTTCCTTTTTCTATGTATGCTGCTTTCTGCAGCACACATAGAAAGAGGAAAAAGCCTCTTGTGATTATTTTTTTACAGAAAGTTTTCCCTTCCTGTACAAAAATAATCATCCCCTCAACGTAGGCACCCTTGCACCATGGTGCAAAGGTGTCTGCATTGGCGCATGGCAGCCCATTGTGCGCCGGCGCAGGGGAAAAGGACAGGAATGCGCCGTATCATTACTGCCCTTTTCTTTTACCGTAGGGAAGCGCAGCAGGAAGGCCTGCTGCGCTTCCCTATGGCAAAACCTCATAAATGAGGCCTTAGCTGTTTTGCCTTCCTTTTGTTAATCTAAAGGGGGCTGGTGCTGAAAGATCCTGGGACTGTCGCTGCATATTAAATATTAAATAGCTGAGAGAACTTTGAAGACTTGTCATAGATGCAAAGACCCCCTATAATGTTACTGAAAATGATGGGTTTCTTGGAACTAGTTGTAAAGATGCTAGATGGTAAAACAGCTTGCAAAACACCCTTTACTTTTTGTTTTTCACAGTTTGCATGAACCAGTGATTTTTGTGGGAATGGCTCGACTTTTTGGGAAAATAGATCACATTAACAGATTCTTCAGCTGGATGTGGTCCATCCATATTAATCTGTTACAAGTGCGACATTTACAGAAAGAAAAACAGTCTTTTCATACTGACCTCGGACAAAATCAAGAATATCCTGTTTCGGCGTTACTGAATACAGCCTACAGTTTCATCACCTGCGTGAAATCAACTTATATTCGCTTTTTCAAATGTTTAGCGAAAACTTTGTTAGTTTCAAACCCTAATACCTATTAAACTTCGGGGCATATCAACAAGCGGCAGCGATAATTATCGCTTGCCGCTCTTAGCGTGAGATTGCATATCGCCGGCTATCGCTGAAAATTATCGCCATGCTAGCGCTGTATCAACAACGCATAGCGCAATGGCGATAATTATTTCAGTGATAGCGGTGTTTTCCATGGAACATCGCTGGTTTTCCAGCGATGTTCCATGGAAAACGGCGATATCCTTGGTGATAGGGCCTGTGGTCTTAGCCACACAATCCACAATCCCCATGTTAGGTATGCCTTAGTCAGGAATTTAACAGACGTTAAATTCCTGCGGTAAGGCATACTTAACGCGATTTCAAATATCGCGAACCCTCGTTGTTAATATGACGAAGCTGGGTTAGCGATATTTTCCCATGGTGTTTTGTCAGGCACGCCTCCTTTGCATCTCATTAGTGATGTGATGGGAGGTGTGCTGATAAGGGGCGCTAATGCAAGGAAACACGCGCTAGCGTGTCCTTGTTGATAATGCAATAATATTATCGCCGCTTTTCACCGGAAAACGGGCTCTGAAGCAGCGATAATATTATCGCCGCCCCTTGTTGATATGCCCCTACGTTCACTATTTTGGACATTAGCACCTACATACCTTTCTGTAAACAGACTGTAAGTTTTCAATGAGATCAACGTTTGCCATTGTTTTCGAGCAAAAGGTCATATTTTAATAATGTTTGAACCCTTTATCTAATATTCTCCTTTTATTGGGATTTTGCTTATTAAGTATTTATTCTTCAACTAGACATAGTTCGGCCTTTCACGCTTCTTTTCTTAATAATAGTTACACATCATACGTCAATAACATTTCCCTGAATGGTTGACTTGCTCTTCACACCAAATTACAGAGGGTAAACCAGGAATACCCATGTCATCTTTGTGAATCCTTCAATTCAGGCACAGCTCACATGAAAACTGTGACTTTTCTCGCTAGAAGACGGCCAGTCTGATTCCCTACATCCAAATTAGAATTCTGTCTGTCAGACACTGGAGAAGCAATCGACAGGATTCCGTGTTACAATGCGGTCATGTTTTCCCAGGGTTTTAGGTTAGCGCACTGCTCAATGCTATATTCCTGGAGCGGAAGGTCTCTGTTTTGGGAAAACATCTATACACAGGAAAGCAGCAGTGTAGTTGACCCTTGAATAAATCTCCTACAGTCATTTGACTTTTTTCCTGCTGTAAAATGGAACAACCGTCTTTGTTTCCAGACAAGAGTCCGATCTTTGTTGTTTGTATCAGCTGTTGTGGGAATCTTATGTAAAGTCCTAACTTTACTACTACTAAATTGAGAAAAATCCTAATTTTAAGACTTTCGGTATTCACAGAAGGCATTTAGGAGTTCTAAAGTTAGGAGTCCTAACTATACTACTTCTAAACTGAGAAAAATGCTAATTTTAAGGCTTTCGGTATTCACAGAAGGCATTTAGGAGTCCTAAAGTTAGGAGTCCTAACTATACTACTACTAAATTGAGAAAAATCCTAATTTTAAGACTTTCGGTATTCACAGAAGGCATTTAGGAGTTCTAAAGTTAGGAGTCCTAACTATACTACTACTAAACTGAGAAAAATGCTAATTTTAAGGCTTTCGGTATTCACAGAAGGCATTTAGGAGTCCTAAAGTTAGGAGTCCTAACTATACTACTACTAAACTGAGAAAAATCCTAATTTTAAGACTTTCGGTATTCACAGAAGGCATTTAGGAGTCCTAAAGTTAGGACTCCTAACTTCTGTGAATACCGAAATGAGTAAGTGCCTTCTGTGAATACCAAAATGGTAGTAAGTTTAGGATTTTGTCTTAAGTTAGTTCTGTGAATCGGGCCCTTAGAGTGGGCCTATGTTGTCAGTTATAGCCCACAAAAGAAGGGACTGATTCACAAAGGTAAACTTAGACATTTGGTCTAAACTTGGACCAGACATCTAAGTTTACATCTTTGGGAATTCACAAAGGGCATTTACCAGTACTACCTTTATGTTTCCACTAAGGGCCCGATTCACGAAGGTAACAGTAGCTGTTTGGTCTAAACTTAGACCAAATGTCTAAGTTTACGGCTTTGGGAATTCACAATAGGCATTTATGACTACTATCTTTATGTCCTCACTCGGGCCGGATCTCCACCCGAGTGTGGACATAAAGATAGTACTCGTAAAGGCCCTTTGTGAATTCCCAAAGTCGTAAACTTAGACGTTTGGTCTAAGTTCATACCAAACATCAAAGTATACCTTTGTGAATCGGGTCTTCAGGGCAGATCCGCCCCGAGTGCTGGCATAAAGATAGCACTCATAAATGCCCTTTGTTTATTCCCAAAGTTGTAAACTTAGACATTTGGTCTAAGTTTAGCCCAAATGTCTAAGTTTACTTTGTGAATCGGGCCCCATGTATTCTGATTGGCTGCCCAGTTCCACCAACTCAGGTATATGGAAATTGCCAGAGATTACAGCAATTAGCCATGGCATAAAATTGAGATATTGTTTGTGTAAAATACCAATCAGGAGAAGCACAGGAATGAAGCAAATTAGCTGTTGGAAGGCATTACTTTACATTATTTTAACCTCCAGAATAAGTAAGTTGCAGTTATTATGTTGCATGAACCTTTACATCTTAGTACTTTACATCATGAGTACCCTTACTTTGCAGGTGATATGGTAAGTAATTTTTTATTCTATCTATCTATCTATCTATCTATCTATCTATCTATCTATCTATCTATCTATCTGTCTGTCTGTCTGTCTGTCTGTCTGTCTGTCTGTCTGTCTGTCTGTCTGTCTGTCTGTCTGTCTGTCTGTCTGTCTGTCTGTCTGTCTGTCTCTCTGTCTGTCTATCTATCTATCTATCTATCTATCTATCTATCTATCTATCTATCTATCTATCTATCTATCTATCTATCTATCTGTCTTCCGGTCTAGTGATGACCTAGTGACAGTCGCCAATAGGTTGCTGATAAACAGGACCTTCAGCCTTCTTCACAAATGGACAAAAGGTTTCCTTATTCTGAAATTCTAATCATTGTGAGAGAGGGGTTCTAGAGGGACATAAAAAGTCACCATTAGTATTTTGCACTTAGGATAACACATACACCCAAAAACAACTGTGTACTCAACCCCTCATAGGAAAGCACTAGAAGTTGTGAGTACAGGAAGACAAGTCACTCTAGCTAACCAGATTCGAGTTCCAAGGATTAGTTCTGGGAAGGTGCTTACAATGTCCCTTGCAGTAATAATAATCAAAGTCCTGGTTCCACTAGAGCTTGTGAGAGAAAATTAGTGGAAAGGTCTATATTGGAATTTTGTAGAGAAACTAGATTTTTCAAGGCCATTTATGAGCATGCAGTCAAATACAAATGAAAAACAAACTCTTGAGTTTGTTTGCCCAAGCACCAATTGCCTTAGTATGGTGTAGTTTGCTGAAGGTTCAGTGCACTGACCTTAAGTAACCTTGTGTCCTTCTTTCTTTCTCAGGTTCACAATCAACAAGCATTGGCATAGCCAATAGGTCTCGCCTTTGGGACCTTATAAGTATTTAGTTATGCAGCACAATATCCTTGGTGCAACCAACATTAACTGTTGCATGGCTAAACACTTAAAAGGTCCCAAAGGCGAGACCTATTGGCTATGCCAATGCTTGTTTTGAATATTGTGAATTAATATTGTGATGTCTTCATGAATTGCGATTTGGGAGATGTCTAGAAATACGAACTGTTGTGAGAATCCCTTGCTAAACTTCGACGTACGATTATGTTAAGTATCGAGATTCATGCCAGAAGGAAGTCCGTAAACATACAGAAGGAAAAACATTACTGCCCATCTACCAAGCTAATTCCCTCAGTGATGGGCTTTTGAGAAGGACAGGGCAAGTAAATACATGCTAAAGCACACCTGGTGAGAAGGGCCAGCACCTGTGACTCCATCCAGTGATCTGCTGTCTGTGGAGATGCCATTCTTCCACAGGGGAGCCCCCTTTCAGGCCCTTTCAGTAGATGAAAGAAGGCACATTAGACACCTCCGTTGTCACCCCACGACTTTAGTATACCATGAAAATAGTTGAGTTAGGTGTTAGCGCAATGTTACGTTTAGTGTGATTTTTGTATCGTTTATTGCTTTTTCATTAGTCAGGCGTGGCAACGCTCCCTGCCATGTCATTAAAAATGCTAATTACTTGTCACGATACAGAAGACAAACTGGCGGGATGAAATCAGACTTTCTATTGATTTATAAGAGACCTTCAGCCCTTCGCAATGCAGCGATTGGTCATTGACAACAAATTCAATCACTTCGTTTTGCAATCCCCGGGACAGAACTCACACACTGCGTGGTCAAGAACAAAACAATTTCTTCGAAAGGAGTAAAGGGCAAAGAAGTCGAAGGGCCATCATCATAAAAACAAAAGGAATATTTCCTGGAATATTAAATCTGATCCTATTAATATGTGCAGAGCTCAGTGCAGCAAACTTCGTCAGATTACTCTACATAAAACACGTCTCTAGTCTTGTACGTACAGTTAAAAAATCTTAACCAAATATTACACCTGGGAGTTTATATCTTGCTTCAAGTGAACTAACTGAATGATTATTTACGACAACAATGCACTTCTTTTGTTCCACACACAGCCTTCCTAATGATTTTTTTCACCCTTAGAACTGCACCTTGATATGTCCTTCTTTTGTTTCACACACAGCCTTCACACTCAGAACTCCCCTCGGGCTCTCCTGGGTGTGTCTGCATGTGTGTGTGCCTTTCTACGAGACTGAATGTGTATCTGTATGTGGGTTGTCTGTGTATGTGCCCATGTCTGTTTTTGCGTCGGTGTGTTCTTGTATGTGTGTGTGTGTCTCAGCCAGTGTGTGTATGTGTGTCTGCATGTGTGTCTGTGTGCGAGCATCTGCGTGTGTACCTCCGTGTGTGTCTGTATGTGTGTTTGTATGTGTCTGTACGTGCGTCTGTGTGTCAAGGTGCGAGTGTGTAAGTGTTTTTGGGTGTATGCGTGGTGTGTGTCTGCCTCTCTGAGTGTCTTCAAATGTGTCTGCTTGTGTGTCTGCGTGTCTAGGTGCGAGTCTGTATCTGTGTATAAGTGTGTGTCTGGCTCTCTGAGTGCCTGTCATTGTGTCTGCCTGTGTCTCTGCTTGTTGTGGATAGTCGTAAATGCACCAACTGTGTAATCTAATGTCTTGAGTTTAGGCGCGATTGTTCCTTCTCAATTATTGTTCAAAACCCCTGCACATCCTTTATTTTGGTGTTGGGGTGGAGGAAATGTGGGTGAAGGGAGGCCCCCTGTGGTGCTACTTTTGTTAATCACACATGGGTAATTCCCTCAGCGTGAAGGCAATGAGAAAGGGGCCTGACTGGTGGTAGCATGTGATCAAATACAGGAAGTGCCCCCGGCTTTGAAGTGACTGGCTTAAGCACACAGGGCCATGGTGACGTCACAGACACTGGGGTGGAACTCCGTTTCAAGCAAGCATTGGCGAAGCCAATACGTCGGCCTGGCTTTTTGAATCCTAACTAAAACATCTTAGACAAGAGAATGTGAATGCCGCAGTAGAGAGATAACAGGAAATGGTTTCAGAGATAAAGGGGCCCGTGATGTTAATCTCCTAAAGAAAAATAAACAAACACAGGAAAAAATAACCAGGCCAATGACAGTTCACAAGAGGGGAAGTGATGAATGAAACCGAGCGGAAATAATGTACCGAGAAGGGAAAAGACAAATGTGGTGATTACGAGTGTGCGGCGGAAGCGAATAAGAACAAGTACAGGCTATGCCAAGCGGAAGTGATCGCGTTTGCGATCAAACATCAAAGCGGCGAAAGTGAAAGTAATCGAGCAGAGCATTAAAGGGCTGGGTGAGAAGGGAGGGGGAATGCAAGCAGCAGAGGAGCAGCTGTGCACGTGCACGCCATCGTGCACTCAAGCCCTAGGCCAGCAAAACCATGTGGGTAGCACTTTTGAAAGCCCACTTACAAAATGTCTCAAAGAGACAGCTTTCGCTGTCTCAGCGAGACCTAAAAATGAAAAGGCTAAGGCAAAGAGTAAGGGGATTTGGAGACGTCTTTGAGGGACCACTGCTCTGATAATCCAGGTGAGTGAAAATGGGAACCAGGAGGAATCATCTTTACGGGCCGCGGCTCCCGTATTGCAGGTGAGCTGAGGAGGAAACCAGGAGGAGGTGGTGCCGCAGAACTGTGGTTTCCTTTATTGCAGGTGTGCTAATCATCAGAAACTAGGAGGAGGTATCGCCACAGGAGCGCGGCTTCAGAATCAGGTACGGAAAAGGGGGGATTAGGTGACAATGTTGCCAAGCAGGAGGCTTGAAGCCAAGCAATGGTGAGAGCATGGGTGCAGCTAAAATACCGAACTGCTCTCAAGAAGGCCCTCCCTTCAGGTCTCGCACAACCCCCAACCTCACGGAATGTCAGTAAGGTGTGGGGAACCGAGGAAAGAGAATCTCAGGTACATGGAGGGAAAAAGGGAGAAATTAGGCTAAATCCTTAGAAGCTGCATATTAAACATTCAGCCCGTTAAGGATTTCTTCTGGGACCAAAATAGGAGGGAAGGGTTCAGGCCTAGGGGGTCATTGCGAATATGGTAAACAATCAGGACATAATGTCCCAAAGCCCAACTACCCAAGGAAGAGACAATGCACAGAAAAAGTGAGGTGTAACACAGTCAAGTGAGGGTCGAGAAAAGGAGGAGGTCCCGAAAAGCAAAATCCCCATGCATTTTCCATAAATGTCTTTAAGACGGGCTACAGCAAAAACGCTGAATGGAATTACACCAAATTCGTCAAGAAGCTAGATTTTGGTTCCCATATTGTGCTTTTTTGTTATTTAGTGTAAATCCGTTCAGTGGTGTTTGTGATATCTAGGATCAAAATTAATTGTATTTTACCAGAGCACCAATTTAAAAATAGAGCATTCTGATTGGCTCAGGGAGCTTAATTTCCCTTGGGCCATCTCGCTCCTTCAGGAACATGAGAAAAATATTGCTGGCAGCCATTACAGGACTCTGGGACTTAGTCCCCGTCCTGAGCTTGAAAAACAAAATACACACAAGGGGCCAAAATGGAAAAAAAACCTGCAAGAAATGCTGCTATCCTGCAAGGCCTTCACTGGATCGAAAATAATTTAAAAACAAAATTGTAGCCAGGCCACATTCATTGGTTTATACCCAGCGGAGCCCATCTCTGGAGCTGTTTTATGAAAGGAAGGAGGCCTGTGTGACCCCCCCCTCCCCGAGCCGCCAGGGACACTTGTGAGCCCACCACCGGTGCCAAAATGACCTTATATTGGGAGGGACCACGCAGCCCCCTCCGCATGCCTGCAGAGACCCTAGAGAGCTTACATGGGGAGGGCGGCTGCCCTTTCTGAGCCAGAATGGGCCACAGGGAGCCCACCCCTGGGATCAATTAATTTAAGGGAGGGAGTCCCACGACCCCCTCCCTTAGACATTGATTGTCCTGGCAATCCCATCTGCCAGGACTAGATCATAGCCTATGTCTTGGGAAGCCAACCCCTGGGACATTGGGGTTTCCTCTAATCTGTGTTTACTCTCATAATGAAGTGGAGAAGGAAACAGATCTAAATATTGCTCCTACCCACAAGGAGCAGTATTAGGAGCTCCTCTCTGTGGGTGGGAGCATCCTGCTCCCTGTGGGTGGGAGCAATGCCAGCTCCTGTTTGATATGAGGGGTTGGCTGCAGCTGCAGGGGCCTTGGTGCTCCTCCAGCGGCCCCCAATGAGACTATAGTGGGTACCCTGGGTGTGCACCAGGGCACCTACTTTTATCAGTGCTGGGTCCCTGGGGTTTGTGGTCTCTGGGGCTCAAATCAGCCTGGAGAGGGGGGCCTGTTTCCCCATCCCAAAAAATAACATTAGGCCCTGGGGGAAGGGGTCATGCAGACCCCTCCCCTTATTCATATATATGTATGGCCCAGGCAGACGTGATCCCCGGGCTTAAAGAGGCTTGGGAAAGGGTGGCACAGCCCCTTTATATTAAGTAATGGCTCTAGGAGATGGGGTCCCTAGGGCCTAACAAGGCTGGAGGAGGGAGCCGTGCAGCCCCCTGCCACTTGTTTAAATAAAACCTTTGGAAATTCACTGAAAAAAACAACTGGTGAAATTCATCTGTTATAGTCAGCGGCACTAACTATAACTTACAACCTTGCCCCGGGACCACCACCTCTCCGGGGCCAAAAACAGATTTTGAAGTAGGAGGGGCTGTGGGACTCCCACTCCTGGGCCATATACGGCCAGGGGACCACCATCTTCCTGGGGCAGGGACAAGAACAACAAAAGTGGGGGTCCACGTGGACCCCAGTGCCATATATGGTCCCCCTGGGGAAAGGGGCTGCCCGGCTCCCCTCGCCCATTGAGTTAAGGCCAACACTGGGGGGATGAGTCCTTGGGCCATATGTGGCCAGGGAGTAGAGCCGCCTGGCCCCCCTACTTAAAATTTTTTATTTAGCCCCAGTGAGGTGGTAGTCCCCGGGGCCTGGGGGGTCTGCACTGCCCCCTGAATATTTTTTAAGATAGCCCCAGGGAGGTGCTGGTCCCCTAGGCATATGAAAACCCCTTCTTTGGTTTAGTTAAAGCCCCAGGGAGGTGGCAGTCCCCAGGGCTCTAGGAGCACAATGGAGGGGGGTCCCCAAGGCCCCCTTACTTAATATCGGTAAAGCCACAGGGAGGTGGTGGTCCCCAGGGCTCATAAGAAAAACAATCAGAATAGGCAAAGTAGAGGGCAGAAAAACAAGCAGGAAATGTAAAACAGAGGGCACCAAAATGAGCAGAAATGGCAAAACAGAGCAAGAGAGGGCAAAACAAATGGCAGAAAAACCAGCACCAAAGGCAAAGCGGAGGGCAGAAAATTGAACAGAAAAAAAGAGAGGAGAGGAGAACAAGCAGAAAGGGCAAAACAGAGAGTAGAAAAACTAGCAAGAGAGACAAAATGGAAGGGAAGAAAAACAATCAGGTAAGGCACAAGAGAGGGCAGAAAAACAATCAGAAAAGGCAAAACAGAGCAGAAGAGGGCAAAACAGATCACTCAGACACACTCACCCACTCACATATCCACTGAGAGACTTATGCACCCACTGAAAGACCCAATGAGACATTCATATACCCACTAACAAACCCACTCAAGCACCTACTCACAGACCCACAAAGACACAGATGCACCCACTCACAGACCTACTGAGATGCTTGTAGCCACTCACAGACCCACTCAGAGACTCATGCACTCACTCATAGACCTACTCAGATACTCATTCACCCACTCACAGACCCACTCAGAGACTCACACACCCACCACTCAGACACTCATGCTCCCACGCAGAAACCCAATCAGACACTCACACACACACTCACAGACCAACTCAGAGACTCAAACACCTACTCACAGACTCATGCAGTTACAAATGCACGTCCCTGTAACCTTTGTTTTTTTCAGTGAATTTCTACAGTTTTTTAAAATTCTTTTTTCCTAAATATAACGTCCCTGTAATCTTTAGGTTTATCAGTGAATTTCTACAGCTTTCTAAATTCTATTTCCTAGCTACAATGTCAGAACACAAATCTGAGCCTAATTATAACGTCCCTGTAACCTTTGTTTTTTCAGTGAATTTCTACCGTTTTTTAAATTGTTTTTCCTAAATATAACGTCCCTGTAATCTTTAGGTTTATCAGTGAATTTCTACAGCTTTCTAAATAATATTTCATAGCTACAATGTCCCTGTCATATGTGTATTTATATATATTTATATTTTACTGGCTGGAGGTAGTTATAGGTAGGACCATGTTTCCATAGGGAAAGCATTTTTTGACTTGCGTATAATTTTTGTGCTGGTTAATGAATCTTCACAAACTTTTCCCCAAAATATCAACGCTCACTTCAGTTGCAGTTTAGGGGTGATCCATCAAGTAGGGGCCAAGAAAAAGGGGGGTGTCAGAAACAACTTTTCCTCATGATAATTCCCAAAGACTTTTTGAACACAACTGCAGCCCAAACTGCTAAATGGAATTTCACCAAATTTGTCAGAAAGCTAGCACTTAGTCCAGAAAGCATGCTTTTTGTGATGTGGTATAAATCTGTTCAGTAGCTTTTTGGCGATTTTAACCGAAAAGCAAATTTGTATATCCATCCATGGATCTGGCAGTCTCCGACCTGAAATCTTATTGGCTACAAACACTTCAACCGGGAAGTGTAGGCAGCCATCTTGGGACTCGCTGCAGCTGAGTCACTCAAAAAACATCAATAATAAAGAAACATGGCAGGGTAGGAATATCCTGACCCCCAAGCTGTGGTGGTGGGATTCCACAGGGACTCCGCTGGAGGTTAAAACATTTTTTTTTTACAATTTTGCCACAAAATCATTTGTGGACACTATAGCGCCCTGGTAGGCTAGGTCTCGGGACGTGTGGGCATATTTTTAAAAAAGAAGTGGGCTCACAGGGCCCCCTCCTAAAGCTCATTTTAGCCCCGGGACCACCACCTTCCTGGAGCTTATTTAATTTTTTTTTTTTTTTTTTTTTTTTTTTTTTTGTCCTCATCTCACCTATAAACTGTTTGCAGGGCATAACTGGTCGGTTTAATGATGGGGCGCCCTCCGACCACCTGCACTTGTTTAGGTTATCCAACCAATCCCTTTATATCGTCCGGGATTTAGGTGTTAATCATAGGACCATGGTTTTTATTGACCCTTAACATCGGCAACAGGGGATCAGCAGAGTCTCAATTCCTGACCCATACGTATAAAGGGTGCCCACAATGTAGGGGGGCCAGAGCTGGTGCTCAAAGATTCTAATCGGGCCATAGCAAGTGCGGATTTTAACCAGTCCTCGATTTTCGGAGGAAGGGGGTCCTTCCATCTTAGACAGATCTCCCTTCGGGCCAACAAAATCAGACATAGTAACAGCCCTCTATCGGATTGAGCCATACTAGCAGTGGACACCTGATCATTAGCAAAGAAAATCAGAGAGCCGTTCAACAGAATGTCAATTCCAAAGGACATACATAAATATCTGCACACCCCTTCCCAGTATGATCCTAATTTGGGACAATCAAAAAAGATATGTATGTCATTGGCTTTAGGGAGCAAGCACCTGGGACACCTTGGTTCAGGGTTGGGGGCGAATTTCGAGATCTTCTCCGGAGTATAGTAGATTCGGTTGGTGACAAAAAAATGATTTTTCTTCAGACTAGCTGATTTGGTGTATTTATAAAGCAGGGTCACGGAGGGTTCCAAGAGGTTCCCGATATCGGCTTCAAATGGAGAATTGTTCCAAGCTGACACCTGTTGGGGGATACCGACATCATCCGCGTTGATCAGTAGCCTATACCATATGGAGATCTCCTTTTTCCGATGCTGAATGTTTTTTAATGCAGCTTCAACCTCTCCATTCCCCCTTAAATTCTCCTTTTCTGTTTCAAACCAGGATTTTAGTTGGATAAACTTAAATCTTGAAAACCCCATACCAATTCTTGCTTTCAATACCTCCCAAGGATGAATGCCATTTTCATCCCCCAACTCAGACCAGATCTCAACCCCAGCTCTTTTAATTGGAAGGGCCAAACTGTCCTGGAGGCAAGGGGGAGTCCCCGGGGAGTCCCAAATCGGTGCCTGATCGGAGTAGTAGCCTATCCCACATCTAGAGCGAATAAAATACCAGACCTCCAAAGCATTTTTGATCACCTTCAGCCTTACTCGTTTAAAAAATTTTGGTGAACCAAACTTGTAGAGAAACCCGACTCTATTTCCACAGCATTCTGAGTTAACCAACTCTCCCAACAGCCTTCCCCAAGAACATGCAGTCGGTTCTACTAGGAGCATCCTAATGGCCTTAAACTGAAAGGTGACCAGGTAGCACTGTATATCTGGGAGAGCCAATCCCCCTTTGGCTAGGCGACGTCTTAGTTTTTTCCAGGAGAGCCTAACCCCTTTCTCACCCCAGATAAAGCTCCCGATTTTACTTTGCGCCTTCGAGATAAAGTGTTTAGGAAAACCTAGAGGTATTGCATTAAATAGGTAGGTTAATTTCGGGAGGATTGTCATTTTGACTAGATTCACCTTCCCAAAGATGGTCAAAGGGAGGTTCCTCCACCTTGCAAATAACTGATCAATTTCCTTTATTGTTTTTTCTATATTGATAGATGGGATTTTTTCAAGATCTTTTACGATGACAATACCAAGATATTTAAATTTTTTGCTGGTGGCCCCACTCCACTGATCTATGTTCCAGCACATTACCTCCGTCTTCGCGGAGTTAGCTAAATATCCAGAGATTGCCCCAAACTCTTCCAGTAGAGCCCCAACCTTTGGCAGTAATATCTCGGGGTTATCTGTGTAGATAATTATATCGTCCGCATATAATGCGATTTTAGAACGATATTGCTGAGTCTTGAACGGGGTTATAGTCTCATCTAATCTTATAGCGTGAGCGAGAGGTTCAATGTAAAGATCGAACAATAAAGGGGAGATAGGACAGCCCTGCCTAGTCCCTCTTTGAATATTAAAACTAGGGGTAAGTTCGCCGTTGATGAGGATTCTAGCTGAGGCATCCTGGTAGCACCTTTTCAAAGTGTGTATAAAAATTGGACCAAATCCCATCTCCTCCAGCACCTCCCAAAGATAGGCCCAACATACCCTGTCGAAGGCCTTGGCGGCATCTAACGCGACCACCGCCAAGGGTTCGAGTCTAGAAATCGCCAGATCAATGTTCCCAATAAGTAACTGGGTTTGTTCCTGAATGTGTCTCCCAGTAATGAACCCTTTCTGATCTGCATTGACCAATCCCGGGGCTAATTTTCCCAATCTCCCTGCCAAAATGCCCATGAAGATTTTATAATCTGCATTTAGCAGGGAGATTGGGCGATAAGAATCTGCTCTAGCTGGATCCTTCCCTGGCTTAAGAATCAAAACAATGATAGCCTCCCTCCATGAATTAGGGACAAGGCCTGTTGGGCTGTAAATTGAATGGAACAAAGAACCCAGAACCGGAATGACTTCCTCGGAGAGGGATTTATACACTTCATTTTGGGAGGGCGTCAATACCGGAGGCTTTACCATTTTTGGAGATCTTTATTTGGGTTCTTATTTCCTGCAACGTGATTGGGGAATCAAGGAGGTCTTTATTAGCCTGTGTTAGCGTGGGGAGGGATTTTGAGCTTAGCCACCCGCGGATTTGTTGTTTGGAGGGGGATAAATTCTCCCCGTAAAGATCTGCAAATAGAGAAAGTATGGTGTTTTGGATGTCACCGGCATCTGTGGATCTATCCCCTCGGTTATTTATCACCAGCTCGGCTATATCATTCTTCGAGCGTTCGGATCTCGCTTTCCACGCCAAAAGAGCCCCAGCCCTCTCTCCATACTCATAGTTCTCCATTTTACTCCTTTCCCATTGCTTCTTACACTTCTCTTCTAAAATACCCCTGTATCTTTGTCTTGCTTGTTCAAGTTCAAGATTTATCTGCAACACCCCTTGTCCGTCTGAGGATTTTAATAGCCTCAAATGCTCGACTTCTAGCAGTCTGATCTTTTCTTCGCCCGCCTTCAACGCACTCCCTTCAGAGCGATTTTTGAAACATATAAGATTATGAAATCGACCTCTCAGTGTAGCCTTGAAGGCGTCCCATACTACCTCGATGGCTGCTGAACCTATATTGGTGTCAAAGAATTCCAGAGAGGACGTTTTTATAGCCTGAATTAGGTCTGAGTCATCTAACCTCCTCCTGCTGAGAGTCCATCTCAATTGAGATTTTATTAATAATTTTTTGAAGGAACAGAAAACGGGGGAATGGTCCGAGAGGTGGCTAGGAAGGATAGATACATCAGAATCCTTTCCAAGTAGAGACTTGCTGGCTAATAAATAGTCGATCCTAGAGGAATGATGAAATCTCTTGCTGTAGAAGGTATATCCAGCCCTGTCACCTTTCGTGACCCTCCACACATCGACCAAGCCGAGATCATGGATCAGATTCTTCATTGCCCGTCTGACAAGGGGGGTTGAGATGGAACGCACCTGATTCGACCGGTCCAGAGTAGGATCTAATAGGGCATTGAAATCACCTCCAACAATTATTGGGGGAGCCACCAGCATAAGCTTAGATTGTAGCTTGACAATATAAGAAGGGTCATCAATATTCGGCCCATAGAATGAGGCGCACGTCAAAACAGTCCCCCGAAAGTCCAACTCCACTATCACCCATCTCCCTGATTGATCCGTCTGGATGGATTTAACTGAGCAGGTTAGTCCCCGTTTAACTAGGACGGCCACCCCACGGCTATTCATACATTGATTCGAGACGCCAAAGGTTTTTATCCAGGGTGCCCCTGAAAATAGTTTATTCGACTCCCCTGTGGTTAGGTGGGTCTCCTGTAGGAGGCAAACCCGAGCTTCTGAAAGCTCCAGGTATTTCATAATCAGCCTTTGCCTCCTGATACATCGTAGCCCATTTACATTCCAGGAAAGAAGACCCAAACCGGCCTGATCAATAGTTACATTTGCCATCCATATTCATCGCCCTCCCGCATTGATGTCATACTGAAAGTTGATTCCCAAAAGTGAGATGAGGTTATTTTGTTTTTTTTATTTTTATTTTTATTTTTATTTTTATTCCTTACCCACCCGTAGTGCCCCCCTCCCCCTGGATCCCACCCCTCCCACAGCCCCTTATTTAATTTATTGGAAGGTGGCCACATAGACCCCCTCCATGGGCTCATATGAGCCCTGGGCATGACCACCTCCCCAATGCTTTATTTTTTATAACGGAGAGGGGGCTTTGCTGATCCCCCAGGGCAGGTTGATTCCCCTGGATCCCCACCTCCCTGGGGCCAAACCCAAAATAAGTACATGGAGAGTTGCCATGCGCCCCCCTCCTGGGCCATATATGGCCCTTGGGACCACCACCTCCATTGGGGCTGGCCCATGCAAAAGAAAGGAGGGGGCTGTCTGGCCCCACTCCTGGAGCCAATTATGACCCTGTGGACCACCACCCCCCAAGGCCGCTTTCTGCTATCTCCCCTTGGTGCCTACCCCAGGGACATAGCAGTTTGCTTTTGCTTGGCTGGAGCTGTGCCCGCTCCCACCAAATCAGAACAAAAATAATTCTGCTCCCAGCTATCAAACCACTCCAGCTTGCTGGGAGAGGAGTTTTCATCTATTTCCCTGCCTGATGTCATGTGGGCAGATAAACAAATAAAAGATTGCTCCCGCAATGCAGGGATCTCCACTTTTAGCAGCTCCCCATGTGCGACGCTGATGCTGCAGGGAAGGCGGGGAGCCCCACAGGTGTGTGTTTCCTCTCGTATCCCACCTTAAAAAACAATCTGAAATCCTTAATGGAGGTGAATGCATCATTGTCTGTTGGAGCACAGTCTGATCTGGGATGACTGTGACGAGTGAGTTCTTTCTCGTTTGAAAAGCTACTTTGGTGGGAGGCGCAAGCAGTGCTACAAGCCCAGCAGTAGCATTTAATTTACTGTCTCTGGGTATCTGAGATACCACTATACAAAGGACTGACAGGTAAATGAAATATGCCAAACAGGTGCAGACCAGTCTTACCATGTTTACCACTGCCAGAACACACACTTTACACTGGACAGCAGTGCTAAAGTGCCCAGAGTCCTAAAACCACCAACACCAGGTCAGAAAAAAGACTAGGAGGAAGGCAAAAAGTTTAAGGATGACACTGCAAAAAATGCGAAGTCCAACACTCACACTCCCACTATCACCCACTCAGACACTGATATACCAACTCACAGACCCACCCACACACTCACATACCCACTCAAAGATCCACTCAAACATCCACCTACAGACCTACTCAAAAACTTTGCGGGCACGCGAGTTATAGTTAGCTCAACTAACTATAACGGGTGAATTTCTCTGGTTTTATATGAGTCAATTGTCCAACTAACTATAAGGTCTCTGAAACCTATGGTTTTTCAGTGAATTTCTAAGGTTTTTTAAATGCTAATTCCTACCTAGAACGTCCCTGAAACCTATGTTTTTTTCAGTGAATTTCTAAGGTTTTTTAAATGCTAATTCCTAACTATAACGTCTGTAAAACCTATGGTTTTTTCAGTGAATTTCAAAGGTTTTTTAAATATCGAACAACTATTGTGCTATTTGTCATTAGTACTGTGTTTTCTAACTTTTCAACTACATAAAATAAACTGCAAAACTGCTATGTAATGTAATATATTTCACAAATTACAGTGAGTTTTTAAATAATACAAAATAATTTAACATTCAGAAAACAATTTTTCTCCCTTTTTTTGCTGTCATCAGCTTCTACTTAACTTCACTATTCACAGTGATGTCAGTGTAGATTCATCATAAAGAGCAGGGAAAAAAAACAATCAACTAGCTTGTTAAAAGAAAACAAGGGCCATATTATCAAGGAACGATGATAACATTATCGCCGCTTTAGAGGCAGGAAACTGCTGCTAAAGCGGGAATAATGGACTTCATAATATGCCTTTGTGAATTCCCATTGAAGCCCAGATTCACACCAGAACCAGGGCTTCTATGGGAATTCACATGGGCATATTATCAAGCCCATTATCGCCGCTTTAGCGGCAGTTTCCTGCCGCTAAAGCGGCGATAATGTTGTCGCCGTTCCTTGATAATATGGCCCCAAATCCCTAATTCTCACAAATATAATACAAAATCCACACAAATAACACATCCAATACTATTTCCAATCTTCAAATCTTACCTTTACTTTGTTGTTTCTGGTCACATTTTGCAATACGCCAAATAATGTATAAAAAATTTCACTTTGAAATCATCCAGTATGAATTCCTTAAAGTATCTTTACACCTTCCCACTAGGCCGAATGATGTATCTAAAATCATTGTTTCAGAAATATCAAGTAGGAGTTGTATAATTCATAAGGCAATCTCGGTTTCATTTCCAAGTGTGTATCGTTGCAGTGACTCCAACCATTATTACACTTTAAATAAACTGTATAATGTCCACCTGTGGTAGTACTTCCAGCATGGAAAACAATAGCAACTGTTGCAAAGGTTTTTCCAGAAATAGATACTTGACTAGCGACAACATTTTAAATTTTTTGTTTCCACTTTTCTTCCATTTGCTGTACAGCGTTACAGCATTATAATCAAATATTTTCCATATCTTTGTAGGCATAATGTACATAACATTGTTGATTTACAACGAGAACAGATCATCTTGTTATCAGCTTCTTTTACTAATTTGGAAAATGGTACAGATTTGCATTCGGGTATTGCCAAATATAGAAATCGTTCTCTGTCAACTATAGTGCTTGAAGTTAATGAACACTGTTCACATTTATGTTCCCATTTGTAACAGTCCAAATAAACTCTCAATCTGAATTCCTTCATCTTCTAGTACTCCAAGCATAACCATCGGAAATTCTTGTGCATCTTGCTGTATATTAGCACTGAACGTTAAAGTTCCAGTACATGTATCCAACAGTTGGCGAATACCAGAAGCAGAATGGATCTTACTTCTATCAGTTCTCACTTCTTGAAATAAAGTATAAAGTGCCAAACATAATCTTTTTTCCTAACTTTCCATACTTTTACCATAAACATCTTCAAGATAAAATATAACGTTTAGAATAACATTACCATAGCAGTTGACCCCAGAAGCATTTACTAATTGGTATCCGAAAACATCATCACTTGTTTGTATTTTCTGTTTCTTTACATCTTTTTTTCTCTTGATTTTGTTTCTGCTTTCTAACCATAGTTGATTCTTCAACATGTTTGCATTTTGAACACACAACACGTTTCTCATAAATAGGATATTCACCTAAACTTGGAGCATAAAGCCTTCTCAAACGATTATATTCACTTACACAATTAACATCAGCACTAACCTTGTTCTCATCAAAATCAATTAAATACAAACCAGACAACGTTCTAACTCGAGATAATGCAACATATACCATTCCCTCTTTAAACACAGTTCTTCCTACATTTACTAAAGCATTATCTACACTTAAACCTTGAGATTTATGAATAGTTATTGCATATGCTAAACAGAAGGGAAACTGTTTTCTACGAACATACAAGTCTTTTACAAGCAAAAAACATACAGCACAATGCGCAATCTGTCTTACCTCTGTATTCTGATCAAATTTAACTTTCAAGACTTCAATTCCATTTCTATTTTGATATTTCACAAAATCAACAACTTTCCCCATTGCTCCATTCACTAAACCTTCTTCTACATTCAGATTATGCCTCAAAATTACCCGACAGTTTAAACATACATCTAAAAAAAATTCTAAGCCAGCAGTTTTTGATACAGACTTTTCCAAAGAATCCAATTTAGTCTGTATTTTTTCTGAAAGAAGAATTGTTATTACTTGATGCTTGATTTTATCAATAGCTTCAATGTGAAATATTTCTTGATTTTCCAATTTCATAAGCTCTCTATTAAATGTATAACACTCTTCCACTGTAGGCATTAAGCAAACTATAGACTTTTTTCTTTCATTTTCTTGTACATTACTTCTGCTAGTGTGTTTTCATTTGTAAACAAATTCTTTAGTAGACGACTTTGAAAAGGTTGTTTACCATGTTTGCTTAGAACACCAAATCTTATATCTTTTAGAATATTTGCATAATGTTCATCTCTTGCTTGTCGCATATTTTGAGTGAGTTCTTTATATTGAAAATGTAACCACAGATTCACATTTCCAATACTTCCCAAAGATTTCTCTGTGTCTTCATGTAGAAGACTGGTTCTCCTTTTACAGGAATTAGTTATGGCAGATCTCCAAATACAATTAAATGTCTTCCTCCAAATAGAATGTAGTAATCTGTTTTTAATACCTGTTGCATTCTTAAGTGCACAAAAGCAAGCATTACGTTTGAGACCATGCTCACCTCATCAATAATTAATAGTTTCATTTTCTTCAGCACTCTTGACACTTCATGAGAAGCTTCTCCAGACAACTTCTGATATTGTTATTTATTATCATGCTCAACTGGTAACATCAGTAATCTATGCAAAGTAACTCCTTTAACATTGTGTGCAGCTAATCCAGTTGGAGCTGTTACCACAGAACATAAATGTGAACCAGTAGTTTTTTGAAGATAACTGGTCAAATATGTAATTTATTTTTTTTTACCTGTCCCAGCTTTCATGCAACAAACCATGTTCTATCTGTTCTCTCACTTGTACATATATTTCCTTCTGTTCAACATTTAGTTGTTCTTCTAACTTTTCCAATGTATTATTCTCCTCGTGTGCTTGTTGCATTGCAATTTCGACTTCATGCATAGGAATCGCTGCTTCATTTTCCAGTATTGGTTGTCCAAGAGGATCTTGACTACATTGACCACTACTTTGATTATCTTGAGAACTTTCATTAGCTATTTCAGCTGTAATAGTCTTTTCCTGTTCAACTTCATCATTCAACATTTTTAAATATTTAGGGAAAATTGTACATGCAATGCTATCTTTACATCAATTAAAAGAAGCTTCGTAGCAGTCAAAGTCTCCAAGTAATTCACTTTCGCTACGCCATGGTTTAAAGAGTTGGAGAAGTGCTAAATAATAGAATTCTCGCTTATCTGGAGTTTCACAACTGAGTTTCTTGTGGTTTATAAGATTACCCTTTGCAATGTTGTACTAAACAACCATCACATCCAACTACTGCATATGTTCCTTCTTTTGAATTCTGTCTAACATTTCTTTTGAAGCTGTAATATTGAAGTACTTCATAGAGACATAGCTGTTCCAGATGTCGACTCCTTTTCAGATAGTATGTGTCCAACATATTAGTTTGAAGATTTTCTGTACTGTCTGGTTCATTTGCTGCTAAGTATTCAATTTCTTCTAATGATTTCAACACTATATTCTGTGAGCAGGCAAGACCTAAACTTACCCAAATGATTCCTTGTGACTTTGAATATAAACTTGAAGAGCACAAGCGGTCTGAACATTCATAGGATCCAAATTCCCGGTGGGAAAGCATTTTCAAAGTAAAGCTGTACAATTTTTTGCTAAGGCTTTTCTCTTGTGCAATTTCTTCCCACATTTGTTTCATCTCTGTTTTTTCTGATTTTGTTATGTACGATGTAACATAACGTGCAACAGCAATTGAGTTATCTGCAACATACTAGATGTCCATGTTCCCATTCCACATTTTTAAAATGACTGGATTGTAGTCATTGATATACTTTGACACTTCTGTTCTTTTTAAGTTGTAGGTATTCTTTGGAGATTTCCAAGTTCCAAGTTATTGTGTGCCTGCTCTAGCAGGCATTTTGTTTTCTTCTAATGTGTTATAACAATATTTACATATTCTTCCCACTTACTATTGTTCTCCTTTTCACTTTTCAAATACAAATCAACATTCCTAGTTTGACTTTTATAATGAGTACGTCGACAACAAACACAAACATAGTTTGGTATTTCAGAGTACACTATATTAAACTTCCCAATTTCTTCTTCAAATTGATCAGTGCTAATCACTTTCCCATCTACTTCAACATCTGTAATTGTCAAAATTTCACTTTCTATGCAATGCTCTTCTGAACCAAAATATCGTATTTCAATATCATAACACTTTTTTTAAGACTTGTATTCAGTTCATTTAAACATAATGCAGGACTTTTTACATATTACAGTTTCCTTACAAACTTCCGCATTTCCGAATGGTGTACTGCTAACATCCTCAAGTGATGAAAAACACTTTTACACACTTTCCTTGAAAGACAAGCAAGAGAATGCTCATGCTTCTCAGTATATTTTCTTACATTACATGGATCTAGTCCTTGCAACAACTTAATCTTCTGTTTAATACTTTTCTGTGTATATTCTAGTAGCAAATTTCGCATTATATCAATAGATTCCTGTCGAATACTACAAATACTGCTACAACCCCACTTATACACAGGAGCTTGTGTACATTTCCCTTGCACTTCTTCAGCTATAAACAATTCTGCACTTTTACCAACCAATTCCTCTTTTGGAAGGGGACAACCATCCTTAACTTCGTAGCAACGACCTCCACTATCAACTGCAAATGGTAAACTAGTCTCCTGGAAGTAACTTTCCTCATTTACAAAAGGCTCACTAGTAGAAGTATGCTTCCAATGTCCACTAAAGATTTTGCAGATGTTGGTTCTGTTCACAAGCCTTTCTCTTTTTCTTTTCTCTTTCAACACTTTGATTACTTTAGCCAACACTTTGATCCTCTTCAAAATTACAATGAATAACTTCTGTTTTAAAGTGAAAGCAGTATCCACTATACTTTCAATACGCTGCTTCTGTTTGAATTGCAGCACTTTCTTTTTAAATTTGCAGCATGTTTTCATTAAATTCTGAATCACTCCAGTTCAAAAAAGTCTCTGACGTATTTCTTGAAATTGTTTTTGTCTCCGGGTAACAGATACTGTTTCTTTATCACGTTTTCTTTTTCTGGTATTTGAAATTGAAGTCTCCTTCTCCTTACTTGAAAAATTCTTCTTTTTCCTTTGTGTGATGTTATTTTCATTAAATGTTCGTAATATTTGTTTCAGAAATTGTCTAGTGTTTTTACCAGAAGAAACTGTTTGTGTAGTACTCTCATTTTTTTCTAATTGAAAATGTTTCCTTTTCTTCAAATATGTATAACGAAATAATTTTTTGAAAACAAAAAATAGATTACATTATTTTTTACATCAGTTCAATATATTAAAATAATAACATATAATTACATAAGTTCTACTGACGGCTTCCAGAGGCAGTGCTGCAACGTGAAGGAGCAGGGTAGGGGAGCAGTAGGATGACGGGTAGTGCCGTAGAACATACAGCAAGTATTTATTTAATTATTTACATACACCTTTACAATTTACATGTAACTGCACTACATCGTACTTTTCACCTCTCCACCGCACCCCACCACCCCACAGCACTCCCTCTGCAACCCACCGTAGACAACTTTATAGATAGTATTTTTAAAAATTGTAATCTATATACTTAGGATGATATTATCAACCAAACGGCACACAGAAAAATTACCATTATTAGCCTAACAATTTTATCTACAACTTTGTAAACAAAACACTGCACCCAAAGCTTTAAGTGGGGGGTATGTGATGGTCTGAGCACCGGCGGTTTATTTTTGGGTGCCTCGAAACAGATCTCTATGGGGTTCTATTTTCGTGCCTCGCAAAAGTAGTCCGTTTTTCTTTTTTTTTTTCTTTTGGACTGTAGTGAGACAGTGAGAGCATGCACATTGCTCACTACTGAGAAGTGGAGACATCAAGCCAGGTGAGTCGTGTTGTAGGAGAAAAGAAATCCTTTAAAGAGAGACATTTTCTCTCATGATTTCCCTTCTCTTTTTGCAGCGTAGGAGCAACATCATTGTGGTGTGATTAGCAGAGAGACCACCTGGCGCACAATCCCAATCGCACACACAGAGCCGCACCATAGTACTTCACAGGTCTTCAAAAGACCATTTGCTTGTAAATGATGCTCTGTTCTTTTTCACCCCTTTTTTGAGCCCCTACATCCCCACTCTGCCTATTGCTGAAAGAATTAGCCTCCCCGAAATTTCGCTCTGGTTGCGCCTTTGGAGACGACCACACGCAGCCAACTCTATCACTCACCTTTCACAGTGTCTTGTTGTAGTGCTACGAAAACACACGCTTTGCCTGGCTCACTTAGGGGCATATTATCAAGAACGGCGTAAAAATTATCGCCGCTTTAGCGACAGGAAACTGCCGCTATAGCGGCGATAATGAGCTTGATAATATGCCCTTGTGACTTCCCATAGAAGCCCAGCTTGAAGCCAGAACCTGGGCTCCTATGGGAATTCTCAAGGGCATATTATCAAGCCCATTATCGCTGCTTTAGCAGCAGTTTTCTGCCACTAAAGCGGCAATAATGTTAATGCCGTTCTTAATAATATGCCCCGTTATGTTTCTAAATTAATGTCTTACACTGTAAAGCTGCTTTACACTTCTTTCGCTGGATCAACCTTTGTTTAAAACACCACCAGAGAAGGGTGGTGAACTATGGTCCACAAAGAGCAACTCTAAGCTTTCTTGTTCTTCATCAGAAACATCTGCTGCCTGTCAATGATTATCGCCTGTCTTTTCGGCCCCTTAAGAGGCTGGGTGGATGAGTATAATATGCAGTATTTAGGATCGAGGGTGGAGGGTGCACGGAAATAAGGACGGATAGTTGAATAAAGTGCGAGTGGATGCATGGCCAGATGGAGATGGAAGAGTGGATAGCTAGATGGATGGATGTATGAATGGATGGAAGGATGAATGGATGCATGGACCAGTACTTAGGATAGACGGGTGGGCTGATAGATACGTAGGATTGGTTCTGGGACACATGTATGTATGTAAATATGGGCGTATGACTGGATGAATGGCACAGTGCTTACCATAGGCGAGTGGGCTGATAGATGCTTAGGATAAGTGCAGGGACAGATATATGTATGTATGTAGGTAGGAATCTTTGGATGAATTGAAAAATGGTTGGATGGCGCAGTGCTTAGGATGGATGGATGCAGGGTTTTAAGTGGGCCGGGTCTGAGCACCAGCAGTTAATTTCAGGAGGCCTTAAAACGGGTCTCTATCGGGCTCTATTTTCGGCCCTCGCAAAGGTAGTCAGTTTTTTTTATTTTTTTTATTGGGCTGCAGTGAGAGCTTGCACATCGATGTGTGCATGCTCATTTTACTCACTACTGAGAAGTGGAGACATCATGCTAGCTGAGCCATGTTGTAGGAGGAAGGGAAATCCTTTAAAGAGCGTGTTTTCCGAACGTATGATAATTGGAGGGGATTTTCTTAAGCACACAATGCTAGTTATCATGATGTAGACCACGCCCCTACTTGGATAGCCCACACCCCTTTAACAGGTTTGCCCCGCCCCCTTTTAGAGCACCCCCAGTTTTTTTCCCACTTAAAGCCCGGACTGCATCATAGTAACAAAGAAATGGTCCAAACTTCCATTCAAATGTACAATGGCACCAACTTTCATAATTTGCCATCAACGCTGGCAGCCTTCTTCCACAGTGCAAGAGTGTCTATCAGCACGAAGATTTGTTATCCACAGAAATGTTGTGTGATTTGCGTGGCTGTCTGCTGGAAAACTCATCCCCAAAAGGTATTAAAACATGCAAATTTGCAAGTAAAACATATACCATATGATAATATGGTTCATAAATGGGCCCAGTGCCACTACACCATCCTCATCCCCATTCTTGCTTAACCTTACGAAATCAAAGAAAGAGCCCCAGCAAACCTGGTAGAGCCACTATAGCAATACAGGGACTTCATTTCAATAAGTGTCTGCCGGAACGCTCAGCAGCAAAAGGGATTAAAACATGCACTTTTCTGGATAAAACAGATACCATGCCATAGAGCGCTTTATAAATGGACCCAGTGGCACTACATCATCTTTACAAGCTACACATGTGCACGTTACAAATGTCCGTGTTATAATCCGCAACATACCCACCTCTCCCACCCCCACCCCTGCCCTTGCTTAACCTTACGAAATCAAACAACAAGCCCCAGCACTCCCGTTAGCGCCACTATAGCCATACATAGACTTAATTTCAACAGGTGTCTGCCGGAACGCTCATCAGCAAAAGGTATTGAAACCTGCAATTTTGCGAGTAAATCATACACCATACCATAAGGCGGTTTATAAATAGTCCCAGTACCACAACCCACCTCCACACCCACCCTTGCTTAACTTTACACAATAAAACAAAGAGCCCCAGCAAACCTGGAAGCGCCACTATAGCCATACAGAGGCTTAATTTCAACAGATGTCTCCCGAAACACTCATCAGCAAAATGTATTAAAACATGCAAATTTGCGGGTAAAACATATATCGTGCCATAGGGCGCTTTATAAATGGTCCCAGTGGTACTACATCACCTTTAGTAGCTAGACATCTGCACGTTACTAAAATCTGTGTTTTAATCACCAACATACCCACCTCCCCCACCCCAACCCCCGCCCTTGCTTAACCTTACAAAATCAAACTGAAACCCCCACCATTCCTAGTAGCGCCACTATACCCATACACAGGCTTAATTTTAACAGGTGTCTTCCGGAACACTTATCAGCAAACAGTATTCAAACAAGCAAATTGGCGGGTAAAAACATAAACCATACCATAGCACGGTTTATAAATGGGCCCAGTGGCACTACACCACCTTTACTAGCTAGACATCTGTATGTTTATAAAGTCGTTTAAACACTCTGTAGAGTGTGCAGCAGAGTATGGGGAGAGTAAACAAAGTTCTAATTCCCAAACTTTTGATATACCGTCCCTTTACTGTATGTATATTAAGGACATTAAATGGAATGAAAAAATTGACGAGTGTCTCAAAAGGGATAGTGAAGCTGAGCACCGGTAAAACCTAGACCACTTAAACACATACGTATATTCAGCGCAGGGACACAGGGTGCCTGACAATTAGTATCATAGGTAGTTTACTAATGTCAAGAAAGTCATACAGAACATATACCGAACATTTTCATTTCTTTTTTATCTCTCACATATTTATAAAACATCTCTTCTAAAGAAACACTCCCCAACCACTTCTATTTCATAAGAACAGACAATCATTAATATGTTTACTACTATATATTTTAGTATATCTACCTTTTAATTATTGACTAGTCACAAACTACTAAAACTATTAACTATACCCAAATGCAAACCAGAAACCATGTTCATATTATATCTCAACCTATGATCAAATGATTCAAACTATGTGTACATATAAAAGGAACGTATCACTTTTACTATCTTCATCTCTTCTCCATGTAATCTCCAAACACTGTAGACGGTAAGACGGCCTCACAGTACAACAACCTACCTAGACTTATATTCAAATCTACCTCTCACTGGCAAAAATGAGACCACAACCTGTCCACATAGCATTTCTGGGTTTGGTTTTATCGCTTTTAACTTAATAACACATACATCTCCAACCCCCCTCCCCCTTCCCTACTATTTCCACAAAAACGTGGGACATTTTGTTTATCTCGCCTGAATACATTAGCAAACCCAAATTAACGCTATATCTCATTTTCAAAACCATACAGTCCTTTAAGGATGACAAACTACATTTCTTCTTTGTGAAAAATTCCTAAACATATAAAAAGTACTTATTTAACAACAGGTCAAACTTTATGCATATTTTAAAACCAATATGAAACACCATACTTTACTAACAGTATATTATTTTGAAATAAAATATACTTTCAAACTTAAAAATATCACCTCAAATACTTAATCACTACTACAGAACACATAACACACCTTGTTCATTTCTACCGCACCTTTGTAGTTGGTATGCAGATTTCAAATGTCACAAACGCATGCAATTCTTTATTTGTCACACAGTACATGTAATGCACCGCTTTCATCAAGATTGGAACCAGTAATGGCACAATTTCTCTGTCGCTCCACATATAAATACATGTAAAGAACAAATCAGAATACTTCATTCCTTCATCGACATTCCAAAACTTATCTCCATTGGTTATTTTTGAATTTTCCATCTGAAAAGCTACTTAATATTCCGCGCCGCATACAGGTCAGAAGTTCAACCTATTTTATCACCACACTTTCTGGAACATTCTACGACAGCTGCAGGTTAAAAGTTCATGATTTTTTAAACGTAAACTTTTTTTCAGCATATTCTCGAACATTTAACAGCACCTGCGGGTTAAAAGTTCACCATTGTTTTAAGTTCCAAATGTACCTTCCAAATGCAAGTAACACGTCTGGTTGAGCTGAGCACATTTCATCATATTGCAAGCACTCCACGCCACGTTTAGACTGCTCTTTATTAACCAAGGACAAACATGCTTTTTCACGCAACTAATATGCACCCTAGTTTTTAGTACCCAATGCTTCTTATCTTCCAATCAATTATTGTTTTCTGGCGGAAAAAAATATTTTTCCCATCTTTAAACATATCTCTTACTCTATGAAAGAACTGCAAGAGCTACAGACATCTTTCCATACCTTCCAGCCATACCTTCAAAATGCTCGTGTGGATCGTAGAACATAGCTCTGTTTTCTGGTGCAAGAGGTACACAGAACAGAGACTTATTGACTTAGACCTAGGTTTACAAAATGTGGACATTAAATGGTTTGTACAGAGAGGAATGAAGTGGCACCAATTGTTGCCTTTGGCTAAAACCTGTTTGCATCTCCAACACCCTGACCTCATGATTGTGCATTGTGGTGGAAACGACCCAGGCACATTGACTGGGGTAGGTTTGGAAATGCTAATGAAGGACACCTTTCGACAATTGATGTTGCTTTTGCCTCGAACTGTCTTTGTATACTCCAATGTATGCCAAAGACAGAAGTGGAAATGGTCAAACCAATTTTGTCCTCATTTTGAAAAATATAGACAGAATGTCAACAAAGCTGTGTCTGCATACCTCAGAGACCATAGAATGGGGTCGATCTACAACAACAACATACGTTTTGATATGGCTGATATCTACAGAAGTGATGGAGTACACTTCACAGATCAGGGAAATCAAGTTTTTCTGAATAACCTGAAGCTGTGCATATGACGTTCTGTTAATGACAGAGACCTGGCTTACTGATGACTCTGCCCCGAATATACTCGCAGCACTTCCCCCTGACTATTACATCATGTCGGCTAACAGATGTCCGGGCAAGTCAGGTGGCGGTGTGGCTGCTGTCATCCACACTGATCTCAGCTTTTGCTCTCTGACATGCCTCTCTCTCACTGACACGGATAACATCGTGATTAAACTCGAGTCAGCTAATGATTCTCTGGTCTGTGTCCTATTATACAGACCACCTAAGCCGATGGCTCTCTTTCCTTTGGCTCCTAGTGAACAGATAGCCACGCTAGTAACAGAGCATGCCAGGGTTCTTCTGGCAGGAGATTTCAATTACTGGTATGACGATCCTCACGAAGGGCCTCAATCTGCAGAAATGTCTGATTTACTCAGAAACCTAAATCTATCTCAGCTTGTCTCTTCTCCAACTCATTCTAAGGGTCGGATCCTGGACCAAATTTGGGTTACCGATTTGAATATTACTATCCCCACTGTGTCACCCTGTATCTGGTCCGATCACCACTTATTGAAATTTCATATAACAAGATCTGTCCCTCCGAAAATTAAAGCACGGGAAGGAGGACTGGCCAGAAGATGGAATCTTATCAAGAAAGAAGACTTCTTTAACACACTAGCTGACACCACTCCAGCATTACATCATGATGTTAACACCCTGGAAAACAAGGTATCCAGGTGGCTTCTTGATGCCAGTGATAAACATGCACCTGGACTCACGCTTTTATCCCTTAGTCCGGCAGCAGCTCAGCTTAGCAGCATGAGACTCTAGACAATACCTCACATATTTTCCATACCCCAGCACTTTCAGACCAGTAGGGGTCAGTAGTTCATCCTAGTAGGTATAAACACATGCTGACACTACTTCCATAGGTGTGGTGCAACAGAGAGGGCACCTGACTTCACAACATAAGACACACAGTTTGGTCTCACGCTTTAATCCCCGAGTCCTGCAGCAGCTCACCTTAGCAGCATCAGACTTATTATTATTATTATTATTATTATTTAGGTTTTGTAGAGCGCGTAGTAACCCTAGAGCATCCCAGCGCTAGAACCTGAACTCACGGGGGGTCAGCGGTGGAGGGGGTTAAGGGTCAGGGAAGAAAAGAGTCTTCAGTGCCTTCCTAAACTGAAGGAGATTGGGTTCAGTTCTCAGTCTCCGGGGGAGGTTGTTCCAGTGTTTGGCCGTGTGGACCGAGAAGCGGCGGCCTCCGGACCTGGCTTTATTAACTCTGGGGACTGTGATGAGGTTCTCTCCGCTGGGACGGAGGGCCCTTTTCGTTTTGTAGGGGATGATGAATTCCTTGAGGAGGGGAGGGCCGTTGTTATAAAGAGTTTTGTGGGCCAGACAGAGGGCCTTGAAAGCAATACCTCACTTAATTTCCGTACCCAGCACTTTCAGACGGGTAGGTATGAGTAGCCCCTCTATAGCACACCCTAAACACCCCACAGAGGTTACAGTGCTCCTACCCTCCTCTTTCCGCCCTTTTTTCCCCTTACTCGCTTCGACAGAATCACAAAATGGCAGCTAACACTTCCTAGTTGTAACCGCTCACAGCGCTCCCAACCAATAAGCAGCAAGCTCATGCTTGTAACGCCTCAGCCAATCAGATGGCAGAATTCTCAAATATCGCTATCTGTAACTTTCGATATTTCTGAAAACTACTGAACGGATTTACACCAAATAAACAAAAGCGTGCTTTCCAGACCAAGACCCTTCTCCCTGACAAATTTGGGGTAATTCCGTTCGACCTGTAGCCTTGTCTAAAGTTTCCTATATATATATTTATTGAAAGACCTAACTATATCATCAACTTTGACCTTTGTTTCCTTCAGTGAATTTCTGAGGTTTTTTAACATAAAATAAGATATTACGACCAGACCTAAATTTTATGTCACTTTAACCTCTGATTTTTACACACAATGTCAATTTTTTTTAGCGTAAAGTTATATTTTATTACCTTGCCTAACTTTTGGTTTTTTTTACATGAATTTTTGTATTTTTTGTATCATACTTATGCAAATACCTCACTGAGCTTACCTTTTGTCCATTTGCAATCGAGGGTTGGATTGAACGCCTGCATGCAGGGCCTGGCCTAATGGCCGATGGCAGCCAACACCTCTAGACAGCCAATCCCCGCAGTTGACAGCCTTAGCCCGTGCATAATTGGAGAAGTTGTCCGCAGGGTTTGACCTGCCCCCAGCTACTCCGCCCATTCTCCCTGCGAGTGGCCAAACCCCACTGTGCACGACTTTTGATATTGCACAATGGGTGGTTGGCTGTTGGGCCTAGCCTGTGGCCAGCCAATGTACTTACCTGTGATGTAAAGTCCATGAAGTAAAATCTGTGATGTTAAGGTTGCGTATCGAATGAACAGAATACGAGTGGCAATTGTGCACGTCTCGTGATTTAGCATTTTTTTTTTTTAGCACAAAAAAACAAGTTCACATTTCCCCATAATTTTGCGTAATTTCTTGGGAATTTTCTGTAACTGTCACTGGAACATACCTTCACAGGACAAAATATATCTCTCGCAAAAATGAGCATCAACAGAATGAAACATGGGCTTATTTTGCACTACGGTAAATGCAAAATACTCTTTCTCATGTCTTCAGTTACTATATTTAAGATAACTTTTGTAGGATTTTAAGAAGGATCATAAAATAAATCGAACCTCCAAAAATCCAAAGAGAACAAGGAATCACAACAATAGTTATGGACACGTACTCCTATCTTGGGGTTACTTGGTTTGTGCTACCAAAAGTGCAACCACCGACCAACCCTTGTGGCAGGCAACTCGTATTAAATGTAGAGATTTCGACACCTATCAATCTGAGAAGAGGAGCAGCCTGTGCTGTATCGGTTTGCGATTTGGCAATGTTCAAACATATGCATGAATATGGACATGGGAATTCTATGTCCCATGCACAGAGCTATGTTATGCATTTTGTGCAGAACTAGTGCATTCTAAATACAATTTGGAGATTATAAGTTAAACATAAAACCTATTGCTGTCCTACATTCTTAAATTGCTTGTAAGAGTTATAAATGAATGCATAAAGTCGCAGCCCCACGCAAACAATGTATTAAGTCGTGTTGAATAATAGCCAATCCTGATGCATTTCGATGTTGCTTTATTGCTTTCAAGCGTGCAGGCCGGATTTGTTAGGTTGCACTTTGTAGGTTTAATGAAATTTTTTAGTGGACATGTTTAATCACCCTGAAGCTTAAGATAAATGTTGGGCAGCATTGACACTAAGTGCAAGCCCCGTGGATCAATAAAGGAACACATTTTAATTTCGGGGAGAAATCATTTGCAATACTTTATATTTCACTTCATTGAGGAGAAAATAAAACCGACTCAAGACTTCTGAGTCAAAATGCAATAAACATAAATGAGTAATAGCACAGATGAAATTTTGAAAAAAAAAAGATCCAGTGAAAAGTTGAAAAGTAAGAACATTGCAAATGAAATATCTAAAGTTACATAAAACTGAAACTACACAATTTGATTATCGGCAGAAAGTTGCATTCGTAAGGAACTGACCTAGATAAACATGATCCGTTAAACTCTGAATCTCACTGTGAGCAAGTTTGGAGTTCTCAAAAGTAAGAAAAAACTCTGACTTATTCGTTCAAGTATTTGGGATTTCAATGCCTAAAAAGATGAATGCAATAAATGTCACAATGAGAGGACTTAGAAGGACACAGAAACACCATATTATTTTAAACTGGTCTCTGTCCCGACCTTGGTACCTTCATGTGTAAGTTTTGAGGTCAGTGTCAATAAAGGACTTTTTTAAAATTCACTAGTTACGAACTATTCTTTCTAAAAGGTGCAAAGGAGTCTTCCTAGACTGTGAAGGAAGTAAGACTTGGGAGTGATTTTAGACAGTGCTTTACTTGTAAAAACATAAGTGCCAGGACTCCTGCCAGGAGTACACTGCAGCTTGCACCACTCATTGCCCTTTCTATGCTGCCAATGATAGTAACAACACAACTACTAACCATCACACTCCTACCAGTGTGAAAATTAGGAATATTTCAATCTCCCAAAGCTATAAGAATGGCTTGGGTGGTAGGCAATAACCATTTTTAATGTAACTGTTGTTGTGGTTATCTCTAAATTAGCCATACAACACCAGCATGTAGCAGATTGTCACAAACAAAGTTGTTGACAATTAAGTGCCAGTGCTGAGCACCAGAAACCACAGGCTCAAATTAAGCACTGATTTTAGAGCTTTCTCTAGCTGAACCACGCACTGCAGGGAAGATTGAGAACAATTTAAAAGAGTAAACAAGTGCACTGTAGACGCTATCTAACAGCTTGCTTTGCTGTACCTGTGCAACTCAGAGGGAATATCATGAACTTCTGAATTTGCTTTATGCAGAGGCAATACACTGTTTTTGTGTGTTTTTTGTCTTTAATGTGTTTTGAAAATTGCCATCTTTTGCGTGGTGAACCTCCAGATTTTTGCCTTGACCGTTTTTGCTTGCTGTAGAACTCTGTGCATGTTTAACCTGCCAGTCAGTGGTAAAGTGCTTGTGCGCCCCTTTTCAACATGATGAACTTGGTATATTTAAGGTACCTATAAGACTCTAGTATATGGTGCAAAGTGTACCTTGGGCCTGTAAGTCAAATTTTACTAGTGGACTGCAGTATCCATTTTGCCACTCACTACAGTGACATGCAACATGACAATAGGCCTACAATTGGTTTCAAAGCTGTGCAGTTTTAAATTGCCAATTCAATCTGTCAATATAACTCCTTTTGACAAGCCAAAATCTTGCTTTTAAATATTATTAAGTTGCCCTTAAGTACACAGTATTGCCGATGAGGCAGGATGCATGGTATTTAAAAGTAGGACATGTTAAACTGGAATGTTACACATGTTGCAATAAAAAAGCCACCAAAGCTATTTTCACTGTAGCAAGGCTGGCTGTTCCATAAGAAAGCACTGGGATGCAATATTAAATGTGATACTGTTATTGCTGGCTCGGGAACACCTACAAATTCAATTCTTGTACTTTTTGAAATATTTATTAAAGTCCCGATTCACTGGTAAAGTTGGATGTTTAATAAATAATTTGTAAAGCGTACTTTTTGAAAGTTATCTTCTCCCTGCCTAACACCTCATTTGCATGAGCTTCAACTGTCACTTGGAAGCCCGGACAGCCCCATTGACAAGGTGTGAGCTTCTTCCAGGAGCAGTGTCAAAAGGCCTTGGGTGTGGGCTGGTGTTGAGTACTCTTGACAGGATGACCTGTGGGCTGGACCCAACCTAGGGGTTATTCAAATTTAAGTGGTCCATCTATCAATTGAATTGCAACACCCGTGAGTCACGATTACAATAAAGCTGGTGAGTTTCAATAAATTGTGCTTGCTCAGTACCAAATACTTTATACATTTCCTCTAAGGTAAGCCTAACTGCTCTGTCCCAAGTTATCAGAGTGTTAAGAACAGGTTAATTTGGGGTTGCTTGTGACTTTATCTGACAAGAATTGTGGTTGCTGCTTGAGTAGGGTTTCATACCCCTCAACCAGTCACCCATTTCCTACATTACAAAGGTTTACAGAGGTGAGGTTTGGATTTGTTATTTTGCAGTGCCATACAGTGATGTTGTGTAACACTAAAATCCCAGATAAGTAGTGTGATACTAATTTGCTTTTTTTAATAAATGTCCTTGATTAGTCTTTTTGCTTTTTCCTAACCCAACGCCTTTCTGTCTGACTGTCTGTGCCTGTGGATACACCTGCAAGGATGGAATTTGAGCTTGCCAACCTGGATAATTTCACTGTGGTTGGGCTCAAGCAATTTTGCAAGGAAGGGGACCTCCAACCAAGAAGGGTACCAAGATGTTAGAGCTTCAGAAAGATCTTATCTGCATCACAGGACTAGAATCCCTGCCCTTGCTCTTCCATCCTCCTCAATCTCATCCTCTGTTGCTGTCAGTAGCTGGTGAACCTCCGTCCTTAAGGACGTTCATCCCTAGGTGTTATGAGTTTAATCAGTTTAGACATTTAAGAGTGATGATATGTGTCCCAAGCAGGCACAGCACCCAACTGGTGGACATACACTGGGACTGGCTAGTGTAGTGCTTGAGGAGGAGATGGCCTCAGTTAGTATGCAGGGTAGTGCAAAGGTTATCCTAGAATCCCTGGGTGATGGAGAGATGGTGCAAAGAACCCATATGCCTATCAATACCAGAGGTAAAGACAGTTGGTCACCATCAAAATGCATAGAGTGGAGGCTCTGAGAGACCAGTATTTCAATTTTTAGGAGTTATCTGGTGTCCTCAGTGTAGGTAGTTCTTATAGTAGTCCACCCGGTTGTAATAGCTGACTGCCATGAGAATTAATATCCAGTGGCTCTAGTTTCCTTTTAAATGGAGGGGGTTCTCAGGTTTCTTGAGGGTAGCTGTGAGTCTAGCTATGCCTGTGGATTGTCTGCTCAGAAATGACCTGGCTCCCCCCAACTGGAAAGAGCCAGAGCTATGGTCTCACCTGGAGATATTGGGGTTGCCAGAGTGGATGTGCCTGACTACACATTGCATGGCTACCTGGGAGGGTAGTCAGTAGGACCTGGAGTCAGGAAGAATGGGCCAGGCCTTTCAAAAAGAGAAAGGACAAGTGGTGCAGGAAACCTGGTCCTGAAACCCCACGGTTCAGGAGGATGAGGAGCTTGAGGCTGAGGCCCAGAAAACTACAGAGAGGGACATTGTTGCCTTGGGAAAACTACCTGAGATGACTAAAGGGCAGAAAGTAGGAGGACCTCACCAGGGAAGAGTTCTGAAGAAGGAGTACCCTACTCTGGATAGCCTACAGTGGCAGGCCGAGGCCCAGGCAGCTGGTATGACATCTGGTGATCACCTGATTTACTGGGAGAATATTCTTCTGTACAGTGAGCCTAAGGTTCCCGGGCCTGGTGCAACCTGTGTGTTGGTGGTTCCCCGGTGCTACTGGGCCATCCTACTGGAGCTGGCTCATGATGTTTCCCTGGCAGGTGAGGTAGGGCAGGGCAAGACATTTGCCAGGCTTGTAAACCACTTTTATTGGGCCCAGGATTATTATGGCCTTTAGTGCATTCTGCAGGTCATGTTCCATCTGCCAGACTAGTGGGAAGTCATGAGGGAAGAACAAGGCTCCCTTGGTTCCCCTTTCCATTGTTGGTACCCCCTTTGAAAGGGTGGACATCTAAATTGTTGGGCATCTGGACCCCCAAAACTTCCCTATAATCTGAAAGAGAGCAAGGGGGAGGGCACCTACCTGGTGGACCTCAAGTCAGCAAGGAACCCTTTATGGGTCCTGCATTCAATTGCCCCAGACCCCACTTCGGGGTGGGCTGAGGTCACCATGCTCCTAGTCACGGATGATGGAGTGGAGGTGGAGAGTGATACTCTCCCGGCCTTCTTTCTTCCAAGGAGAAAGATGGGTCAGTGGAGGGTGTCAACCTCTCCCCCACCCTGACCCTAAAGCAACAAGGGACTTTCGCCAAATTTTGGGGCAGTTTGCCTCTCTTTCCTAACCCCAGGGCTCTCTACATTATTATTATTATTATTATTATTAATTAAATGTATGTGGCGCACAGCTACCCTAGACAGGGTTTCCCGGCGCAAGTCTGTCCACAAATGTAGACTAAGTAACTGAGCTGATTACTGAGTTAATAGCCAGGTTTTAAGGTCTCGCCGAAACTTGAGATAAGAAGATTCCTGTTTCATAAAGTTGGGGAGGGAATTCCAAAGTCTAGGCCCAAGATACGCAAAGGAACGTCCACCCATTCTGGTCAATTTGAATCTAGGAAGTATTAAGTTACCTAGAGTAGACGAACGCAGAGCTCGAAGAGGAGCATAAGGGCGAATAAGTTCTTGCAAGTATGCCGGGGATGAACCTTGCTTGATTTTGAAAATGTGACATAAGGTCTTAAATTTAATACGGCTTTCAATACGAAGCCAATGCAAGTTACGAAGAAAAGGAGAGATGGAGGTTTTTCTAGAAACGAGACAAAGAAGGAGCGCCGCCGAATTTTGGACCACCTGGAGCTTATTCAGAAGTTCCTTACTGCTTCCCAGATAGAGTACATTGCCGTAGTCCAGGCGAGAGATAACAAGAGCCTGGACCACAGTTCTTTGAGTGGAGGCAGGAAGCATCCAGATGATCTTCCGTAGATCATCTGGATGCTGAGTATAGAAAAACAGGTGCCGGCGGTGCTAACCGCCTGTTGTCGCATAGATAGTTGATTGTCAATGATAAACCCCAAGTTACGGACCTGAGCAACTGGCTGGGGGAACAGACCCATTTCCTGGGACCAATGGCGAGGGCTCCAAAGATGTTTATGTTTGCCCAGAATAATGACCTCAGTTTTGTCCCTGTTCAATTTCAAAAAGTTGCCATTCATCCACTCCGATACTTGACGTAGTCCGCTCTGCATAGAGGATATAGGAGCAGCTTTAGAAGAAGATAAAGAGAAAGTGATTTGTGTATCATCGGCGTAGGAGTACAAGGAGAGGCCTGCATCCTCTACGATGGTCGCAAGGGGTCTTACATAGATGTTGAAGAGCAATGGGCTCAAGGTGGACTCCGGAGGAACTCCATACGCAGATGGTCGAGAAGTGGATGAGGAACCGGAGGAGAAGACCTGAAAAGTACGATCACTGAGAAAGGAGGTCAGCCACAAAAGGGCTGAGCCTTCCACTCCTTCTGACTGAAGAGATTTTAACAGAATAGAGTGAGACACAGTGTCGAATGCTGCACTCAGGTCTAATAGAATGAGTGCCATAGTCTCGCCCTGGTCAAGGCAGGAGCACAGCTTTTCAGTTACCCCCAGTAAGGTGGTCTCGGTTGAAAAGTTTGTCCTAAAGCCTGATTGAGATGGATGTAAAAAGTTTTTGATATGAGTTGCAAGCTGAAAGTTAACATGTTTTTCTAAAATTTTAGAAAACCCGGGCAAAAGTGAAATTGGGCGGTAATAAGATAGGATAGATGGATCAGCGTTGGAATTTTTAAAAAAGGGAACCACCATTGCATGTTTCCAATCTAAAGGAACAAGGACTCCCGTAAAGAGGAGTTAAGGAGCCCCTTAAAGATTCCTAAGACAGCTGGGGACAGTTGTTTCAAAATATTGGCCGTTAAAGGGTCAAGAGGAGAACCTGATTTTACCGTAGCTAAGCAATCAAGGAAGAGACTGTCATCAAGAAGGGGCCACTGTGGAATTTTTGATATGGCAGGGGGTAGGTTCATATAGGACATGTCTGCGTGAGATTTATCAGAGTTAGAAGGGACGGAGGTAATTAAGTTACTGTATATCGTCTTCACCTTAGTAATAAAAAAGTTAGCAATGTTATTACATTTAATGGAGTCGAGAACAGGGGATAGAGGAAGAGTCTTAGCACCTGCCAATTTTTTGACCATTGAAAATAAAGCTTGGGGATGGTTCAATGAATTGTTGATTGTGTTAGAGACAAAAGTGACCCTTGCAGCCTTACAGGCAGAATGATATGTATGAAGGGCAGCCTTCTAATCAATTTTGCAGCTGGGAGCATATAATTTACGCCATTTTCTTTCCAACAACTTACATTTGGACTTCAAAATCTTCAAGTCATTATTGAACCAAGGGGCCGGAGGACGATGGAAGAAACTGGCTTTCGATGTAAGGAGCAGACAGAGATTAATAGATGAAGATAGCCAATTAGAAACCGCCACATTTAGAGATCGGAGCGGGAGATTCAGATCTGGGAAATTCGCCACAAGAAGACTGTTTAACAAGTCTAAGTTTAGTTTGTGCCATGGTCTCCTATTCCCATTACTATGTGTAGGAAAAGGCGTGGTATCATCTGGAACAGTGAGTTGGAAATGAATAGCGAAATGGTCTGACCAACTTAGGGGAAGAGCGGGAGAGTTACATTCTAGAGGAAGGTTGGACAGAATAGGGTCCAGTAGATGCCCTGCCTGATGTGTGGGCCCCTGATTATAGAGTAACAAGTCAAGAGCTTCAAGATCAGCTAAGAAAGTAGTACTTTCTGAGTTCAAAGGATCTTCTAGGTGAAGATTTAGGTCACCCAAAATCGTAAAGTTAGCGGCTTGTAAAATAAAAGGGGCAATTAAATCCGGAAAAGAGTATAACCATTGCCTCGCAGTGCCAGGAGGATGGTATATAAGCATTCCGGATAAAGTCATTCGAGGAGATATGGCAAGTTTGAATAAAGCAGCTTCTCAATCAGGAAAAGGTTGAGGTTCCAGCTTGCAAGAGTACTTCGATTTGAAGATAATCGCTATCTCACCTCCCCTTCCAGTGCCTCTATCGCTCCTGACAATAACGTAGCCAGGGGGGAGGGCGCAAGCAATATCTGGGCCAGAGCTGGAGTGAAGCCAAGTTTCAGTAAGAAACAAAGCATCAGGTTTTTATGAATGTAAAAAATCGAAAATATGAGCTTTGTTTTTGGGAAGGGAACGACAGTTAAGACTCCAAAAATGTAAGTGGTCGCCTACCTTTGAGGGCGAGTTTTCCTTTAAAGCAGAGGAAGCAGTGGTAGCCGTCGACCGCTCTTTTTGACCGCGGCCCAGTGCAAATCTACAGTTGGAGCAAACAAAACTCTGTGACTGATGATTGTATAAAGTACACAGAGAAGAGATCGAACCTCTCAGAGACCACAAATCATCAAAAGTGTATGTTAAGGAATTCAAAATGGGGGGGGGCAGATGAAGAGGCATTGCTAGCCGCTGGGTGCGTCAGGGCGCAGACGGGCTTGACTCTGGCGCGCCTCCGGTGCGGCGCCGGCGTGCGCGCTATGCGCGCGCGCAGCGCACTTGCATTAGGCCGTTTAAACAGAGGCCGAAGCAAGCTGATAGGTTAGGGGAAAGCGGACCCACGTGACTCTACTGGGGAGCTCCAAGCGCCATATTTGAATGTGCAAATTGCAATATGAAACGAATAGCAGCAAGGAATAAGGAACAAAGAGTTCCTGATTTGTGTTTAATCGTTTTTAAAATGCGGGTAAGTGGACCTGAAATAACAACAATATTCTTAAAAACAATTATTAGCCAATTTTAAAATATTATTCTCAAACGAGTAGCGAGTAGCGATCAGCGAGCAAGCAGCGCGTCACTTACTGGAGGGTGTCAACCTCTCCCACACCCTGACCCTAAAGCAACAAGGGACTTTCGCCAAATTTTGGAGCAGTTTGCCTCTCTTTCCTAACCCCAGGGCTCTCTACATGGTGTACCCATGATATAGATACTGGGGACAGTATGCCTGTGAAGAATACCATCTACAGGCTATCTGACGAGATGAAAGCCAGCATAAAGGGGGAAGTCTCCAAAATGCTGGAGTTAGTGGTAGTTGAGCCCGAAAGCAGCCCTGAAGCCAACCTAATGGTGCTGGTCCCTACGGCTGCTCCGCCACATACCATCCCCAAACTCAGGTTCTGAGTGGATTACCAGGAGCTCAATACAATTACTAAGACTTGCACATCTCCCGAGCTGATGAGCTAATTGATCAGTTAAGGGCTGCTAAGTACCTCAGCATGCTTGATCTGACATCTGGGTGCTGGCAGATCGTCTTAACTGAAGGAGCCAAATCGAGGTCTGCGTTCTCTACCTCAGAAGGCTACTTCCAGTTTTGGTTGATGCCCATCAGATTGAAAAGTGCAACCTTCCAGAGTTTGGTCAATCAGGTCCTGGTTGGGCTGAAGGACTTCAGTGGTGCCTACCTAGATGATATTGCGGTCTTCAGTTCCAGCTGGGAGGACCACCTGTGCCACCTCAGAGCCAGATAGCAGGCCCGACTTTCATGGCCTGTAAGAGGTAAATAGGGCAGGGTCCAGTGGTCTACTTGGGTCACCAAGTTGGAGGGGACAAGGTCCAGGCCAAGATCGAAGAAGCAGCCCAGACAGGTGATTTGGACAGAGGCGTGCCAGACTGCTTTTGACACCCTGAAGAAGGCCATGTGCACTGCTCCCATGCTCAAGGCCACAGATTTATCCCAGGAGATCATCATGCAGACAGATGCCTCGGATCATGGCATAGGCCCCTGCTCTCACAGCTAAATAAGAGGGCCTAGATCAACCAGTTACCTTCAGCAGACGGAAGTTACTTCTCAGAGAACAGAATGGAGTGCAATAGAGATGGAAGCATTTACAGTGGTTCGGCTATTGAAGAAGTTGAGGGCATACCAGTTTGGGGCTCACTTCCAGGTTTAGACAGACCACAGAACCCTCAGATGACTAATGCAGATGAGGGATGAGAATCCCAAACTGTTGAGGTGGTACACCGCCCTATGCGAAACAAACATTATAGTGGAGCATCGCCCTGGAACTAACCATGCTAATGCTGATGGTGTCTTCTGGTTCTTTCACCTTATCAATAAGAACACCCATGAGAGTGAGTAGTACTCTCTACCTTTAGCTGGGGGGAACACATGTTGGACCTGACACCCTTGGTGTGGTTTTCCCATAATATTTTGCCTTTTATGCTCATGTTTCTGCTGACATCGTTTTTGCTGGTTTTAGGACTCTTCACACTTTACCACTGTTTACCAGTGCTAAATTGCATGGCATGTGCTCTCTCCTTTAAACATAGTAAAATTGGCCTACACCCAATTGGCATATTTAATTTGCTTCTAAGTCCCTAGTAAAGTGGTACAACATGAATCCAGGGCCTGTAAATTAAACAGTAGATCTACAGCACTGATTGTGCCACCCACATAAGTAACCTCCAATAAGCCTGTGTGTGCAGTTTAAACTGTCATTCTGACCTGGGAAAATTAGCCTTTTGACAGGCCTAAACCTTCATTTTAATTCATATAATTCACCCCTAGGGGAGGACCTAAAAATCCCATAGGACAGGGTGCAGTATAGTTTAAAAAGTTAGACATGTATTTGTAAACTTTACATGTCTTTCACTACTGCAAGGCCTACATGTCCCATAGGATAACATTGGGTTACCTTAATACATTTAATAAGTGCTAACTTTAAAGAATTGTAATTTAAAACCCTCTTTAATGTTAAAGTTGGATTTTGAGTTTGAAATTCTGAAACTAACACTTTCACAAAGTTGCCATTTTCTTGTCCTAACCATTTGATGTCTGCAACCTGTATCCTGAGTCACATGATTAGGTGTAACTGTCCGTTGGTCTGTGTGCATTGCTCACAGACAGTGAGACAAAGGGGAAATAGGTGTTCACAGGATGAGCCATCTCTGTCCTAATGAGGGGGAGGGATGTAGGACGTTACAACTCATGCTGTTACAACGCATGCTGTTACAACGAAAGTTTTACAACGCGAGTGCATTGACAACGCAGGACATTACAACGCAAGTCTTTACATCGACTTGCACTAGATGGCGTGCTAACATTAAAAAAGTGTAATTTACTATTCCAACTCCAGTCCACGTAACAGTAGGGAAGATGTTGGGATAGTAAACTACACTATTTTTAATGTTAGCACGCCATCTAGTGCAAGTCGATGTAAAGACTTGCGTTGTAATGTCCTGCGTTGTCAATGCCTTCGCGTTGTAACAGTTTCGTTGTAATGGTAGTGCGTTGTAAAAGTTGCGTTGTAAAGGTTGTTCCCCGAGGGGGAGGGGCCGTCACCTACCTTACTTGCACATCACAGAGGCTCTACTTGAGGACACTCACAAGTGTTTGACACTAGTCTTTTGTGACAAGACTGCAAGCTGGGGCCTGGGCAAAAAGGCTGGAAATTCCAAGCATCTCTGGGAGTGAAATCCTCTAGAATCTTCTCCCACTTAAAAGCTGACACCAGGTGTGAATAATGGACTCTAAGACTCAACTCTTCAGTATACTACTGGACCTGTGGAAGACTCAGAAGGACTGCTGTGCTGCTTTACAAGAGGGGCTGCTACTCTGCTGCCCTGCTGCCTGAATGAGAAGGACTTGACCTTCAATTTGAACCCAGGGCCACCAGTGTGACGCTAAGGGCTAGTTGGCTGGCCTCCTGAGCAGAGCCTCAGGGATTGAAAATACTCCAGCCACCCAAACTCAGCACCTGCACTGTGCCTACTGTGAGTCTTATCCCCCCAAGAGGTGCCACCCCAGTCCAGGACAAGAGGGTATAAAGTTTCTCTGCCAGCCCAGCTGTAGTCCTTGTTGAATCAATGTAGTGCAACGCACCTCAACGCGGGCCCTTGCATTGCAGCCCAGCAGCTCTTCTGAACCACAGCTGTGCAATGCATCTCAACGAAGGACCTTTGCATCTCCACCCCAAAGCATATCAGAACTGCTGCTGCACAATGCATCCTGAAGCAGGACCTCTCATTGCAGTCCTGCAGCTCATCCGAATTACAACCGGGCCACGGATCCTCTGCGTAGTACTTCCAAACAATCTGCAACCCATATTTAAAGTACTTTTTGCAGCTGGCCTAACTTGGTCCTTGTATCTCGCTTGCACTTCATTGTGGTTGGCCTGAGCATTTGACTTTGTCCTGGTCCAGTGCAACTAGATAACTAAACTTGCTGCTATGTGCTTTGAGTCACTATTTTCACCTAAATCTTTACAATTGCACATCTCCCATTCTACTAATTGGATTTTTGTCATTTTGGTCTCAAATAATGTATTACATCTTTTTTTATATTTCTAAAGTGGTGTGGGATTTTCCTTGTGTTGTGTTTTCACTTTGTTACTGTTTGAGGTGCTGCATAAATACATTACATATTGCCTCTTATTTAAGCCTGACTGCTTTGTGCCAAGCTACCAGAGGGCTAAGCAGAGGTTATTTCGGATTTGCTTTTCACTTAACCCTGAGTAAAATGGTGGTTACTGCTTGAATAGGGATACCCCCCAACCAGTAACCCAATTGCCTACAGAGCCCACACACCAGTTGGAGAATTGACTTGTCTTCATGTGTAGATCATTATATTCTTGTTACGGTCCACTTTCTTCCCTTGGGCTTAAATCCCTCCCCCATGATGGCCGCCTCGTAGTATGTCACATGCATTCATTCCTACAAGAGGGGTCAGATCAATTTATTGTCCTAAAGGTAAATGAAGTAGTTGCAATAAGCTTACTTTGAATTTATGGAATCATTATTGCACAAATTACATACTGATGACGGTTATATGGTGCTCTGTTTTAGATTTGATTCCAGGCGTAGCGTAGTATGTACTCACCCCAGCTCTCTAAAATATTGGCTATTTGAGAGACTATTGTACAGTAAGTTACTAATGGCTTAAGTCACGTTTAAGATTCTATCACTTATTTGGATAGTAGAATTCTTAGACTTGAGGTTTCAGATTGTATTATATTGATATGCTTTATATCGGTATTTCAGATATCAGATAGATACAGACAGCAAGCTCACTGTGTTCCTGCTTTCAATCTGGGAAACATTTTTAAATAGATGAAGTGAGCATTGTACTATGCTGGCAATAAAATATTCTTACATGTTTAGTCACCAGGTGTGGCTTGTATTCCTTTTTACCGGTTTTTGTTTTTTTGGTTAAGAGGATATGTGTTTGGATACACTGTGTGCTCTGGTACGAGTTCTACAGTTGAACATGACTGTGGGTTACATTTCCTGGAGGCTTACCAAACCCATAAAAACTTAGGGGCAGATTTACGTTTCCTGGCGCATCCCTGCAAATCAGCAGGGATGCGCCAGGAAACTTGCGACACGCATCTCAATCCTTGCGCTACCACGGATGCGCCGCATTTACAATGCGGCGCATCATGGTGCAAGGAAATGCAGATGTGTGTCGCATCTGCTGCCGTAAGGTTGGCGCAGTGCTGGAGTTGTGTCGTGGGTGCGACGCAACTCCAGCACTGTGCCAACCCTGCCTATGTCTGACATGGTGCGTCAAGCCTTACGCCTGCTTCAAGCAGGCACAAGGTTTTGACGCAGGGGGTTCAGAAAAGTGACTGAGTGAAATCTTGTAGATTTCACTCAGCCACTTTTCCAAGGTGTTCCTGCGCCGGAATGTCCCCCCTGCACCAAAACGCCCACATGAAACCTGATGCAGGTTTCATGTGGCACTGGGTTTTACAATGTGACGCATCTCCCTAGATGAGTCACGTTGTAAATACTCCACAGCATGCCGCTGGCTTTACGCCGCAGCTCCGTAACAGAAGTGATGCAACAGCGGCTCAAAAGTGGCATACGGGGCTTGTATATCTGCCCCTTAGACTGTTAAAGTCTAAGTGGTAGAATCAATCAATCAATTAATCAATCAATCAAGGGTTAATAAAGTGCGCTACTCACCCGTGAGGGTCTCAAGGCACTGGGGAGGTGCAGCTCCGGGTCAGTCGAAGAGCCAGGTCATGAGGTTCTTCCTGAAGGTGTGCAGAGTGGGGGTGCGTCTGATATTGACTGGGAGCTCGTTTCAGGTCGTTGCTGTGATGTAGGAGAAGGATCTTACACCTGCTCTGGTTCTGCAGATGTGTGGGATCTCTGGCAGGGCGAGGTCAGTGGAGCAGAGGTTCCTTTGGGTATGTGGAAGGAGACTCTTTTGTTGAGGTATTTGGGTCCGATGTTGTGGAGGGATTTGTAGGCATGGGTAAGTAGCTTGAAGGTTACTCTCTTCTCGATGGGAAGCCAGCGGAGGTCTCGGAGGTGCTGGGTCATGTGCTCGTGTTGTGGGGTTCGGAGGAAGAGTCTGGCTGTGGTGTTTTGGATGGTTTGGAGCTTGTGTAGCAGGGTTTTGTTGATTCCGGCATAGAGTCTGCTGGTTATGAGTGCGTGGGTGACGGTCTATTTGCATTCGGGGGGATCCACTTGAAGGTCTTGTGGAGGATGCGGAGGGTGCTGAAGCAGGTGGAGGCAATGGTGTTGATCTGGTGGGTCAGGGTGAGGGAGGAGTGAAGAATGATGCCAAAGTTCCAGGCGTGGTCCGTTGGGTGGGAGGGTTTCTGAGGGCAGGGGGTCACCAGGAGCTGTCTCATGCAGTGGCGGAGGGTCCAAGGACAAGGACCTCTGTCTTTTCTGAGTTCAGTTTTAGGCAGCTACCACTCATCCAGGCTGCAACGTCTTTCATTCCTTCTTGGAAGCTGAGTCTGGTGTCTTTGGGGTTCTTTGTGAGAGAGAGGATGAGCTGGGTGTCATCGGCGTAAGATACTATGATGAGCCCATGCTGTCTGACTATGGCGGCGAGAGAGGCCATGCAGATGTTTAAGAGCGTGGGGCTGAGTGAGGATTTTACCAAAGTAAAATCACTACATGTTCCTTGCTTGGCAACATTTTACTGAGTTTCAGAGTGCATCAGGCTTTCACTGTCACTATGCTTCACAACTGACCTCTGTACACTATACTTTTGACCTCCTCCTTGGTTCCTTCTGTAGCCATCTAATCCCTGATTGGCATATTTAACTTTTCTAGTAGGCCATATTTTATAGTGCACCCATGACATGAAGAGTTAAATGTCACCTGCGGACTGCAACACTTATTGTGCCATTCACTAGTTTGAGAAAGCAAGACTTGGCTTCAGATCTACCATTGTAGCTTGACTGCAGCAGTGTACAACCTGCAGTGTGATCTGTCCACATAACCCTTTTTGACAGGTAACCGCCATTTTAAATATTAATGAATTACCCTTTGCCCACAAGGTAGGGTACATTCTATTTAAAAATTGGAACATTTAAAAATGTGTATGTTGCCATCGGGAAATGGGAAGATTTAGAAATGTAGTAAATGTATGTTACCATGTCCTTACAGTGACAAAGCCCTCAAAGCAATTGTTAGATCTGGGGGTCTCTAGTTGGCAGGGTAGGTACCACTGTCCAAGTAGGGACCCTTGCTTCTAGTCAGGGAAAGGGGGATACACTGTTAAGATAACCCCTGCTCACCCTCTAGGTAGCTTGGCCTGAGCAGTCTAGGCTATCAAGGGCAATGTGTAAAGTATTTGTACCAACACTCACAGTAACACAGTGAAAACACCACAGATTTACTCCACACCAGTTTTAGAAAAATAATGTATCTTTACTAAAAACTTCACAAGACCAAATACTACAGACAAACCAACATATAATTCAAAAAGGTTACTTTAAAGATAGTTCAGAGTTTGCAGAAAGTACTCCAGGATGTAAAAGTCAGTGTCCTGCACAATGCGACTCTCAACGCACAAAATGCGACACTTTCGTGCCCAACAGTACCTGTAGTTGCGATAAGGTTCCCAAAAGCTATAACAAGGAAGCTTGCAAAGGCGATGCAATACTCCTGAGATCCTGGGGAGGCTTTGCAGCAGCCCTGCTTCACGCAGCAGAGGTGGATGCGCCGGCTCCGATCTGTAAGGGGAGGATGCGATGACTTTGGCCTTCGTTGCATAGGTTTCTTAGGGGGAAGCTTCACGCACAGGTTCGATGCAACACTCTTCGATGTGGTGCGATGCGTGGCGCAGCGTTGCCTTCTGGCGCCGCAACTCTCGATGCGCCACGGAACGGGACTCTGCGTCGACGCACGCAGCGACTGGAGACTTTTCACGCACCGGCAGTGGTGCGGCCCGCAAACTGGTTCTGCGACGACCCTCGCAGCGTCAGGAATCTTCTCGCACCGGGACGATGCTCGACGCACTCGGTGATGCGGGGACCCTGCGTGTTGCGATGGTGCCGCGATTAAATTTTCCATGCACTCTCGTCTTGCGACACGCAATCGGATGATGCGTTGGGTACCAGTTGTTTCTTTTTCACGCTTCTGCTTCCCAGCTCCCAAACACAGCAAAACGACCTCCTGAGGCCCCAAGACTGGGCAAGCACTCCAAGGCAGGTCAGAACTCTCTCAGCAGAGTTCCAGGGGAGCTGGTGGTGAAGTCCTTTTGTTCCTGGGACTTCTTAACAGGGAGCCAGCTCTTCTCAGGCCCTTGGAGATCAGAATCAAAAGAAGGGGACACAGCAAAGTCCTTCCCCTCTCCTTGGCAGCAAAGCAAAACAGCAAGCAGGCAGTCTTCTCCTCTTCAGTTTCTTCCAGCTTTCTCCTTGGCAGAGGTTTCTTCTTAGTTCCAATGTGATCTAAAGTTTTAGGTGTCTGGGGTCCTCTTCTTATACCCCTCCAAGCCTTTGTCTCTCTTTGTTCCAGTGGGGGGATTCCCCTGCTCAAACCGGTTCCTGGGTGTGCTCTGCTCTGGAGCACCTGGTTCCTTTCAGAGTGAGGGGCAGGGTCGTTAGACGCTCAGCTGGAGGTGGAGCCTTCTTTGTGCCAGCAGAGGCAGAGTCCTCAGCCTGGCCAGCAGGGGGTGGAGCCAGCTTTGTGTTTGGCAGGGACAGCCCTATTCAAACCCAGGGACTACTCCTCCCACCCATCTAAAGCAGATCTCCCTATTCACCCTGCTGCTGACTCATCCAGGCTCCTGGAGCCACCTAGCCCATCACATGACACCCTTCAGCCAACCAGCACACAGGCACACAGGAAGGTTAAACAGGAGAATAGCTACTTTCTAAAAAGTGCTATTCTCACACAGTGAATTTAAAAACCATCTTGCTAAAAAGATGTGTAATTAAATTCTGAACACAGAGATACCAAACTTGGATTTTCTATCTTGCCCTTATGGGAAGATAGGCATGTTAACAGCCTTCCCCATTCTATCCTATGGGCAAGATAGCCTCTCAGCAGTGAAAAACGAAAATGGCTGTAATTCCCTACCATGGCATGTTACACACCTCAGTACATGCCCTACCTTTCAGATACACTGCACCCAGCCCAGGGGGTACCTAGGGCCACCATAGGGATGCCTTACATGTACAGAAAGGGAGGGATAAGGCCTGGTCAGTGGGTGCACTGGCCAGGTCGACATGGCAGTCCTGGACTGCACATAAGCACTGCAAGCAGGCCTAAGACATCATTTTAGCGCTACTCCTGTGGGTGGCACAATCAGTGCTGCAGCCCACTAGTAGCATTTGAATCACCAGCCCTGGCACACGCAGTGCGCTTTACTAGGGGCTAACAGGTGAAACAAATATACCAATCATGGATAACCAATCAATGTAACAATTTACCAAGGGAGCACTTGCACTTTGACACTGATCAGCAGTGGCAAAGTGCCCAAAGCATCTAAACCAGCAAAAACGAAATCCAGCATAGCATCAAAAAACACAGGAGGTAGAGGCAAAAAGTCAGGGGTAACCACGCCAAAGATGCCAGGTCTAACACGTGTCCCCTCCAGCTGAAAGTGGGGAGAACTACACACCCTCTTGGGAGTTCTCATCGCTAAGGCGGAAAAACCTGGACAGACCATCAGCGTTGGCGTGTTCTGTACCGGGGCGGTGTTCCACCATAAAGTCCATCCCCTGTATGGAAATGGACCACCTCAACAGCTTAGGATTCTCACCCCTCATCTGCATCAACCATCTGAGGGGCCTGTGGTCCGTCTGAACCCGGAAGTGAGTCCCAAACAGGTAGGGTCTCAGCTTCTTCAGCGCCCAGACCACAGCAAAAGCTTCCCTTTCAATCGCACTCCACCTCTGTTCCCTGGGAAGTAGCCTCCTACTAATGAAAGCTACAGGTTGGTCCAAGTCCTCATCATTTAGTTGTGAGAGCACCGCTCCCACTCCATGCTCAGAAGCGTCTGTCTGCACTATGAATTCCTTGGAGAAGTCAGGCGCCTTGAGTACAGGTGCTGTACACATGGCCTCCTTCAGGGCATCAAAAGCTTCTTGGCAGGCACTGGTCCAAATCACTTTCTTCGGTAACTTCTTGGAAGTTAGTTCTGTCAAGGGAGCAACAATGGTGCCATACCCCTTGACAAAACGGCGATAGTACCCGGTGAGTCCTAAGAAGGCTCTCACCGCTGTCTGGGTTTTGGGGGGTTCCCAAGCCCGGATGGTATCTATCTTGGCTTGTAGGGGCGCCACCTGGCCACTTCCTACCTGGTGTCCCAAATACACCACTGAACCCTGCCCTATCTGGCACTTACTGGCCTTGATAGTGAGGCCTGCACTATGCAGAGCCTTCAACACTGCGCAGAGGTGTTGCAAGTGTTCTTCCCAAGTGGAGCTGAACACAGCAATGTCATCCAGATATGCGGCGCTGAATTGCTCCAGCCCGGACAGTACCTGGTTGACCAGTCTCTGGAATGTGGCAGGGGCGTTCTTCAACCCAAAGGGCATGACATGGAACTGGAAGTGCCCCTCTGGCATTAAAAACGCAGACCTCTCCTTGGCCCCATCAGTTTAGGCAATCTGCCAGTACCCAGAAGTTAAATAAAACGTACTGAGGTAGTTGGCAGCTCCCAACCGATCCACGAGCTCATCAGCTCTGGGGATGGAGTGTGCGTCAGTCTTCGTGAAAGCATTGAGCCCACGGTAGTCCACACAAAACCTAAGTTCTGGAGTGGCACCTGGCGCAGCAGCTTTCGGTACAAGTACCACTGGGCTAGCCCAGGGGCTGCTGGAGGGCTCAATCACCCCTAGCTCCAACATCTTAGAAACCTCCTTCTTGATGCTGGCCCTGACCTTGTCAGCCACCCGGTAAAAGTTCTGTTTCACAGGCATGCTATCTCCCGTGTCCACGTCATGGACACACCAGTTGCTGATACCGGGGGTCAGGGACAACAGAGATGCAAACTGACCCAGCACATGGCGACAGTCCCTCTGCTGTTCTGGGGTCAGGGTGGGCGAGAGGACCACTCCATCCACTGACCCATCTTGGTCCTTAGCTTCCAGGAGGTCAGGAAGAGGATCGCTATCCTCCTCCATCCCTGCATCTGTAGCAAGTAGCATTGTTATTTCAGACCTCTCAAAATGGGGTTTGAGGCGGTTCACGTGTAGGACCCTCATGGGGTTCCTGGGAGATCGCAAGTTGACCAGGTAGGTCACCTCACTCTTGCGCTCCACCACCTCATATGGCCCAGTCCACTTGTCTTGGAGCGCGCAAGGCTCCACTGGCGCCATCACCTACACCATCTGCCCAGGTTGAAATTCCATCAGAGTGGTATGCTGGTCATACCACCTCTTCATCTCATCCTGGCTGGCTTCCAGGTTCGCCTGAGCGAGGGCCCGGAAGCGCTGTGTCTGGTTGCGGATGGCCAGCACATAGCTGAACACATCCTGGGGGGTTTTCCCAGGGGATTTCTCCCAACCCTCCTTCACCAGACTGAGAGGTCCTCTAACAGGGTGCCCGTACAAAAGCTCAAAGGGACTGAACCCCAGAGACTTTTGTGGTACCTCCCTGTAGGCAAATAATAGGCATGGCAAAAAGACGTCCCACTTCCGTCTCATGGGCTCCGTCAGCCCCATGATCATGCCTTTCAGGGTCCGGTTGAACCTTTCAACCAACCCATTTCCTTGAGGGTGGTAAGGAGTGGTGAACTTATAAGTTACCCCACACTCCTCCCACAGAGACTTCATATACCTGGAGATGAAGTTGGTACCCCGGTCAGATACCACCTCTTTGGGGAAACCCACACGGGAAAAGATCCCCATCAACGCACGGCCCACCACCGGGGGTGTGGTTGTCCTGAGAGGGATAGCCTCCGGGTACCGGGTGGCATGATCCACCAGGACCAGGATGAACCTGTTGCCTAAGGCGGTCCTGGGGTCCAGTGGCCCCACAATATCTATTCCCACCCGCTCGAAAGGGGTGCTCACTACCGGAAAAGGCTGGAGAGGGCCTTTGCATTTTCCTCCAGCCTTGCCACTTGCCTGGCAAGTCTGGCATGATTTACAAAAGGAAGCGACGTCCGTCTTCATCCCGGGCCAGTAAAAGTGGGTGGCAAGCCTTTGTCGGGTCTTGTCCTGCCCGAGATGTCCTGCAAGCGGCACGTCGTGAGCCAGACCCAGTAGGAAGTCTCTGAAGCCTGCGGGTACCACTAGGGTACGTGATCCACTGGGCTCAGCAAACCTAGGCTCACTGTACAACAAGTCATTCTCCCAGTAGAGAAAAAAGTTCTTCGGATCAGCACCTGCTGCCTGGTCTGCAGCCTGGTGCCGCAGACCTTCAACAGTAGGGCATGTCTTCTGCGCACGGCAGAACTCCTCTCTGGAGGGACCACCCTCTTGCTGCCAATGGGTCAGCTCAGGTATGTCTCCCAGCTCAGCTACCTGTTCCCCTGTAGGCTCCAGGGCATCCCCCGCAGGTTCTGCTCCTTCCTGGACCGTGGGAACAATGGGGGTGGACGCACCACGCCCCTTGCCCTTCCTCTTTCTGGCAGGGACCTGGGCCACTGTTTCAGGCTCCAGGTCTGCTTCACAACCCTGTCTGGCTGCCATGGACCGAGTGGTCACACAGACCCACTCAGGCAAACCCAACATCTCCAAATGAGCCTGGCGTTCCACCTCCCTCCATGGGGAACTCTCCAGGTCATTACCTAGCAGACAGTCTACTGGCATGGATGGACTCACAACAACTCTGAGAGGACCTGAGACCCCCCCCACTCAAAGGGAACATGTGCTACCTTGCAAAGGCGCACAGAGTTGTCAGCTGACACTACTGGGTGAAGTACGTCTGGAATGATCAGCTCCTCAGGGACCCACTGACACCTGACCGTAGTCACACTGGCTCCAGTGTCCCTGAGAGCCTCCACCCTCCTCCCATTGATGGTCACCCACTGCCTGTACTTCTTAGTGTTATCAGGGACAGGGGTTTCCTGGACCATCTCTGTGTCTCCTAAAGAGACAATGGACATAACTGCTAATCCCTCCAAATCGCTAGAAATTAAATCCCCACCAAAAGCTACACTAGCTATACCCGGGGTTGGAACACCAGAGGGTGCCTGGGATTTCTTGGGACACACAGGAGACTTGTGACCCAATTCCTGACAGTGATAACACCTAATGGGACCCTTGTTATCCGACCTGCCCTTAGGGGGCCAGGTTGGTTTGGGTTTTGACTTGGGGGGCTGGGACTGGTTAACCTGGGAACTATTTTGGGGCCCTTGTGAGAACTCCTTTTGGTTACCCTTGTCCCCCCCACTCTTCTGCTGGGGACCCTGCCCACCTTTGGCAATGGTACCCACAATTCCTCTGTGGACCCTGGTACTGGTCCAGCGGTCCGCCTCCTTAGCAAGCTCAATGGGGTCCGTCAACTTGCTATCTAAAAGATGCTGGCGCAGCTCTGGAACACATAGACTACTCAAGTGCTCCCAACTAATTAAATGTAACAACCCCTTATAATCAGTTACCTTGCTGCCCTTCATCCAACCTTCCAGTGCCCGCGAGTACAGATTCACACACTCCATCCAAGTCTCAGTCTCTTTCTTCTTGGAATTCCTAAACTGCAGTCTATACTGCTCTGGAGTAAGTCCATACCTGAGACATAGGGCCTCCTTCATATTGGGATAGGTCATGGTACCTGCTAATTCTAAGGGCTCTAGAGCACTCCTCCCAGAAGCCTCAAAATGTTTCCACAGGCCCGCCCCCCAATGCTGTTCAGGCACACCATTCATCCTCAATGCAATTTCATACGATGTGAACCAGGCATAGATATCCTCACTCCTATTGTAATTCTGTACTAAATCCTTGGGGATATATACTTTACCCCCCTGCACTGGCTGTGCGCTGCCACCATTTGAACCGGACTCCACCTGCTTGGCCTTGATGTCCAGTTCTCTCATGCTCACTTCATGAGCCAGAAGCAATTTCTTCTCTTCCAAGGCATGGGCATTCTTGCTCTCCTCCGCCGCCTTGTCCTTCTCTACTTCCAATTGCTTCATTTTCAGTTTCATCATTTCCATTTCATGGTCTCTCACCCTTTGATTCTCCTCCAGCTCCTCTGGAGTGAGCCCCCTACTGGAATGGGAGCTGCCAGCCCTTGAGACTGCTCTGCCCACGGGCAGATCTTGGGGAACAAAACCATCCTCTTCATTTGCATCATCCTCCTCTTGGGCCTCCCACCAGGCCTTCAAGACTTTTTGGAGCTCATCTTTTCTAGCTCCGCTTTTAAAGGGGCAACCACGGTCTTTGCAGAATTGCTTGAGTGCTACCACTCCGTACGAATACAAATCCGCAATGGAAAACTTCACTTCTGCCTTCTCACTGGCTGCTTTCTCACTTTGAGCCATGATACTCTTGAAGAGTTACTCAAAAATAGAATCAAAAATAACACAGTATGTGGTTGTCTATTGGTCTGCACTTAAACTAGTGATGTACACCAATTACTGTGGGTCAAGTACAAATACAAGTTCAATCCTCACCGCTGACCACCAATGTTAGATCTGGGGGTCTCTAGTTCGCAGGGTAGGTACCACTGTCCAAGTAGGGACCCTTGCTTCTAGTCAGGGAAAGGGGGATACACTGTTAAGATAACCCCTGCTCACCCTCTAGGTAGCTTGGCCTGAGCAGTCTAGCCTATCAAAGGCAATGTGTAAAGTATTTGTACCAACACTCACAGTAACACAGTGAAAACACCACAGATTTACTCCACACCAGTTTTAGAAAAATAATGTATCTTTACTAAAAACTTCACAAGACCAAATACTACAGACAAACCAACATATCATTCAAAAAGGTTACTTTAAAGATAGTTCAGAGTTTGCAGAAAGTACTCCAGGATGTAAAAGTCAGTGTCCTGCACAATGCGACTCTCAACGCACAAAATGCGACACTTTCGTGCCCAACAGTACCTGTAGTTGCAATAAGGTTACCAAAAGCTATAACAAGGAAGCTTGCAAAGGCGATGCGATACTCCTGAGATCCTGGGGAGGCTTTGCAGCAGCCCTGCTTCACGCAGCAGAGGTGGATGCGCCGGCTCCGATCTGTAAGGGGAGGATGCGATGACTTTGGCCTTCGTTGCGTAGGTTTCTTAGGGGGAAGCTTCACGCACAGGTTCGATGCGACACTCTTCGATGTGGTGCGATGCGTGGCGCAGCGTTGCCTTCCGGCGCTGCAACTCTCGATGCGCCACGGAACGGGACTCTGCGTCGACGCACGCAGCGACTGGAGACTTTTCACGCACCGGCAGTGGTGCGGCCCGCAAACTGGTTCTGCGACGACCCTCGCAGCGTCAGGAATCTTCTCGCACCGGGACGATGCTCGACGCACTCGGTGATGCGGGGACCCTGCGTGTTGCGATGGTGCCGCGATGAAATTTTCCATGCACTCTCGTCTTGCGACACGCAATCGGATGATGCGTTGGGTACCAGTTGTTTCTTTTTCACGCTTCTGCTTCCCAGCTCCCAAACACAGCAAAACGACCTCCTGAGGCCCCAAGACTGGGCAAGCACTCCAAGGCAGGTCAGAACTCTCTCAGCAGATTTCCAGGGGAGCTGGTGGTGAAGTCCTTTTGTTCCTGGGACTTCTTAACAGGGAGCCAGCTCTTCTCGGGCCCTTGGAGATCTGAATCAAAAGAAGGGGACACAGCAAAGTCCTTCCCCTCTCCTTGGCAGCAAAGCAAAACAGCAAGCAGGCAGTCTTCTCCTCTTCAGTTTCTTCCAGCTTTCTCCTTGGCAGAGGTTTCTTCTTAGTTCCAAAGTGATCTAAAGTTTTAGGTGTCTGGGGTCCTCTTCTTATACCCCTCCAAGCCTTTGTCTCTCTTTGTTCCAGTGGGGGGATTCCCCTGCTCAAACCGGTTCCTGGGTGTGTTCTGCTCTGGAGCACCTGGTTCCTTTCAGAGTGAGGGGCAGGGTCGTTAGACGCTCAGCAGGAGGTGGAGCCTTCTTTGTGCCAGCAGAGGCAGTGTCCTCAGCCTGGCCAGCAGGGGGTGGAGCCAGCTTTGTGTTTGGCAGGGACAGCCCTATTCAAACCCAGGGACTACTCCTCCCACCCATCTAAAGCAGATCTCCCTATTCACCCTGCTGCTGACTCATCCAGGCTCCTGGAGCCACCTAGCCCATCACATGACACCCTTCAGCCAACCAGCACACAGGCACACAGGAAGGTTAAACAGGAGAATAGCTACTTTCTAAAAAGTGCTATTCTCACACAGTGAATTTAAAAACCATCTTGCTAAAAAGATGTGTAATTAAATTCTGAACACAGAGATACCAAACTTGGATTTTCTATCTTGCCCTTATAGGAAGATAGGCATGTAAACAGCCTTCCCCATTCTATCCTATGGGCAAGATAGCCTCTCAGCAGTGAAAAACGAAAATGGCTGTAATTCACTACCAGGGCATGTTACACACCTCAGTACATGCCCTACCTTTCAGATACACTGCACCCACCCCAGGGGGGTACCTAGGGCCACCATAGGGATGCCTTACATGTACAGAAAGGGAAGGATAAGGCCTGGTCAGTGGGTGCACTGGCCAGGTCGACATGGCAGTCCTGGACTGCACATAGGCACTGTAAGCAGGTCTAAGACATAATTTTAGCGCTACTCCTGTGGGTGGCACAATCAGTGCTGCAGCCCACTAGTAGCATTTGAATCACCAGCCCTGGCACACGCAGTGCGCTTTACTAGGGGCTAACAGGTGAAACAAATATACCAATCATGGATAACCAATCAATGTAACAATTTACCAAGGGAGCACTTGCACTTTGACACTGATCAGCAGTGGCAAAGTGCCCAAAGCATCTAAACCAGCAAAAACGAAATCCAGCATAGCATCAAAAAACACAGGAGGGGAGGAGCCTAGCGCGCATCCAAGATGGTCGCGTGAGCACAGGGCTCCCCGGACCCTTCCTGCTCCTCGGAATATATCCTGAGACTATCCTGATTTGGTTTATGGAATCTGGGAGATGAAGACCAGCTGATCTTATATCTCTTTTTAAAACTCTAATCGGACCTGGGAATCCTGAGTTGTCGTCGTCGGAACTTTTGGGACCCACCCGACGGAGGTGGCCGGGGTGAAGGTGACCCGTGGGGCCGGGCTGCAATTGAACAACAGCGGCCTCAGCGCGGTGCCAGTTGCCGATTCAGCACTTTCGGTTTCGGTTTTGGCCCTCAGGAGATCGGCTGGCGTGCGTGCTCAGGGTGGCGAGGTGCCTCCTGGGCCTCTGCCCGAGGCTTGCTTCCCTCTGCTACTGGTGGGCCTGACGCCTCCGACCCCTACACCGACAGTTTGTGGTCCTTTTGCTGGCGCCCGCACACCTCTTGATCGGAGGTCCCATTGAGAGACTGCGCTCACATGGCGGGCAAAGGGGGTCCGGAGGGGCGCAAGACCAAGGCTTCTCTGCGCGGGGGGCCGGTCCAGAGCAACAACATGGACCGCTACACCCAGGGCAGGGGGTCCCCTGGCGCTGCTGGCCTCTCCCCGGATGCTGCAGGGGGAGGCACGACCGTCTCTGCGGAACCTTCCCTGCAGGACATTATGGGCGCCATCGAGGGCATCAGGGAAACCATCGCGACGCAATATGAGGCCCTGGCCCGTAAGATCGACACTGTCGCGATCGATGTCACCCTGATTCGGGCCGACCTCTCCAAAACTAACGAGAGGGTCCAGGCCCTTGATGCACGGACCTCCACCCTGGGTGCGGAGGTGTCGGATCTGCGGGCCGCGCTTGGGGACATTAGAGTGGTCAACGACCATATGGCCCGGCGGCTTGAGGACTTCGAGGGACGGGCCCGACGCAACAACATCCGCATCATTGGTGTACCGGAGTCCTCCGACAGCCGCCCGGTGGACCTCGTGGTCGAGGAACTTATCATGCAACAGCTGTCCCCGGCTGGCCTAAGCAAATTCTTCGCCGTGGAGCGGGCCCATCGAGTGCCGGGCGGCCGGCCGCGGCCGGGGGCCCCCCCGAGGCCTATCGTGGCTAAACTGTTCCACTACAGGGACCGCGACGCTATTCTGCAGGCTTCACGGACCCGTGGCCCGGTCCGCTACGAGAACTCGACCATCAATTTTTATCCGGACTTCACACAACTGGTCCAGAAACAGCGGATGGGATTCCAAGGGGTGAAGCGCCGTCTCCGCGAGCTGGGCCTGAAGTATTCGATGATCTACCCGGCGAAACTACGAGTGGAGCATGGAGAGCGGACAGCCTTTTTTGACTCTCCTGTGGCCGCAAGTGACTGGCTGGACTCGCTGCCGGACGGGGGTGGCCGGCCCGGGCCCTCTGGGGGCACCGCAGGTGACGGGTCCCCTTAGACTGACATTTGGTCCTTGCTTTTGCGGTTTTGCACTGTACAGTTGGGTCTTACTCTCTTGCATACTGTGTCTTACCAGGACCCGTGAGGGGTGCGGGCGGGTTCGGGTCCCTTTCCTCCTCCGGGGTCTTTTTGTAGAATGGGGTTAGTGGGGCGACAGGCACACTGCAAGTTGGGGGGGGTCTTTGGCCCGCAGGGGTGCAGGGTGGGGGGAGTTGGACTTGGGGTGGGGTTGGGGGGGAAGAGGGGTTGTTTTGTTGTGTGTTTTTTGTTTACAGGGCGAGGTATTGATTTTTGTCCATATTTGGGAACTGTGCGGCGGGCGGGGGGCCTCTTGATCTATTGGAGGGGATGGGGGGAGACGGGTTGAGGCTTATGTCATGGAACGTCAATGGGTTGGGGGACCGTATTAAGCGGGGTGTTGTACTGCAATATTTGCGTCGTTTGACTCCTGATGTGGTGTTTCTCCAGGAGACGCATTTGGTCGGCAATGTCTGCCATGCGATGAACAGGGGGGGATACCGCCTCGTAGCCCATTCTGGTTTCACAACTGGCTCCAGGGGGGTGGGCATTCTCCTGCGAACCTCCCTTCCGGTGGAGATCACGAGGATAGTCTCGGATGACAGAGGGCGCTATGTGTGTTTGATTGGGAGGTGGGAGGGGCAGCCCCTTACCCTGGTTTCAGTCTACGTCCCCCCGGGCCTCCAGAACTCCACCTTTATTGACTTGGGTCGAATGCTGCTTGACCTTCCGGACGGCCTCCTGCTCATGGGCGGGGACTTTAATTCTGTGGTTTCGGGTGAACTGGATCGTCACCCACCAAGGACCCTCCCCGCTGCCCAGTCATGGCTGGGTGGGATGTTGGAGACCTTCGGCTTGGTGGATAGTTGGAGACTAATGCATCCGACCCAGTGTCAGTTCACCTTTCATTCGGGGGCGCATGGGAGTCTCTCCAGGTTAGACTACTTCCTTATGCCCGCGGCGCAGACTGGTAGGATTCGAGAGGTCAGACACCTGGCGCGTGGTATCTCCGACCACTCTCCGCTGTGGCTTCTCTTTGACACCGGGTCGCGGTCCGCAGGGCGGATAGCGCCCATTAACCCCTGGTACTTGCGGGACCCTGTGACTCGTGACAGCCTGGTTAAGGCCACGGACCAATATTTCAGTGAAAACGAGGGGTCGGTGTCGTCTGCGTTGTCCCTTTGGGAAGCCTTTAAAACTGTGATACGCGGACACGCCCTCGCCCAAATAGTGGTGGCCAAGAAGGTTAGGAGCGAGGCGGTGGTGAAGCTTGAGACTGACATCTCGGGGCTGGAGTCGGCCTTGGAGGCGAATGTTACTCCGGACGGGCTACATGCCCTTAGCCTGAAACAGTTCGAATATAGGTCCCTGGTCACTGACGCGGCCAAAACTATGTATAGGGAGCAGCAGGGCCGATTGTATGACGCGGGGGACAAGGCGGGAAAGTTGATTGCGTGGCTGGACAAAAAGGAGAGAGTGAATCGTGTGGTCCCCGAGTTGCGTGCTGCGGATGGTGTGTGTGTGACTGAGCCGGATGAGATTGTGGAATGTTTCGCCGACCACCTCCGGGCGGTGTACTCCCCGGTGACTGACAGGGATGAGGATGACTCTCGCCTCTTACTGAGAGATATTGCTCTGCCCGGCCTGTCCGTTGAGGACCGAGAGCGGCTGGACGCCCCCTTGTCGTCGGATGAAATAGCGACCGCGATTCGTTCCCTTCGCTCGGGCAAGGCGATGGGTCCTAACGGTCTGCCCATTGAACTATACAAATTGCGTCCTGATAAGCTTGCGCCCTTCCTCAGCCGCATGTTTCGCGACTCTCTTGCGGCGGGTTCCCTTCCGGCCGACCAGCGCTTGGCCACCATAGTCGTTATCCCCAAGGAGGGCAAGCCGCGAGACCGCTGTACTTCTTACCGGCCTATTTCACTGCTCAATGCGGAGCCTAAAATCCTGGCGAAAGTCCTGGCCAATCGATTGTTGAGTGTCGTGTGCGACCTTATACATCCGGACCAATGCGGCTTTATCCCGCACCGCAACACCGCTCTTAACTTGCGGCGTCTTCACGGTGCTCTTGCCAGGGCGGAGTTCCTCTCCGAACCGGCCGTGCTGGTTTCTTTGGATGCCACGATGGCCTTTGACACTATTGAGTGGCCATTCCTCTGGGCCGTCTTGGATAAATTCGGCTTTGGAGAGGGATTTATTGGCTGGGTGAGGCTCCTTTACACGGGACCCATGGCTCAAGTGGTGGTGAATGGGCGGGTCTCTCGGCCCTTTGCCCTTGGCAGGGGCACGAGGCAGGGGTGCCCGTTGTCCCCGTTGCTTTTTGCTCTCGCCCTGGAGCCACTCGCTGCCTGGCTCCGTTGGGAGCCCTCGCTTAGAGGGATCCGGTGGGGCCCGGGCTTCGAAGATCGGGTCTCGCTGTATGCGGACGACATTCTCCTGTATCTCACCTCACCGCGGCAGTCACTCAACGTCCTTTTTGACGTTCTGACCTCCTTTGGGAACAATTCGGGTCTCACGATCAATTGGTCTAAATCCTGCGTTTATCCCATCTCTGGTGGTCCTCCTCTCCTGCCGCCTCGGCTCCCGATTCAGATATCTCTGAGCGGCTTTAAGTACCTGGGGATATACGTTTCGCTGGACCCGGTGGCTCGCTATGAGCAGAATCTCCTGCGTCCACTTCGGCGGCTGCGGGAGGACACGGCCCGGTGGTGCAGGCTCCCCCTGTCCCCGCTGGGTCGGGCCGCGCTGTTTAAAATGATGTCCCTTCCCAGGTTCCTCTATGCACTCCAGAACTCCTTCGATGTTATCCCAGTGGCCTATTTTCGGGAGGTGGAGAGCCTGCAGAGGAGACTGGTGTGGGACGGGCGGGCGCGTATTGCTCTTGCCAAGCTCACTCTCCCCTGGTATGACGGGGGCATCGCGCTTCCTGACATTCGCAGGTACTATTGGGCCTCGCAGCTATCTGCCATTAACCACGCCACGTATGCGCCCGGCTTGAATCCGGCGTATGAGATGGACAAGTTCCTGCTTCCCGGCGGGAACTACAACAGGGCACTTTATTCCCGCCTGGCTGGCCGGACCCTTACGGGTCCTACTAAGATTGCGGTGCGGACCTGGAGGGCTGCCACTGCGGCCATGGGCTGGAGTGAGCGATTAACATGTGCTACTCCCTTGTTTGCTTCCGACCGCCTGGGAAGCTTGTGGACCACGAAGGGGTTTGACCAGTGGGACACGATTGGTATCAGCAAAGTGGGAGACCTGTGGCACAAGGGCGCGGTAAAGACTTTCGCGGTGCTCCAGGCCGAATACGAGCTGACCGACAGGGAGTTCTTCCGCTACGCCCAGGTTCGGCACGCCCTGCTCTCGGTCTTCGGGGAGGGGACCAAGATCCCTGTTTCATCGCCCCTCGAGGACCGCATACTTGATGGACATGTCCCTGATAGTACTATTTCTTTAATTTATAAAAAATTAATCAATCACCGGGCGGACCTTCTTGTTCGCCTTCGGGAGGCTTGGACTGGGGACGGGGTGGAATTGGACGACGAAGATTGGCAGTCTGCACTGTCGTCCCCCAAGGAGGTTGCCATTCCGGCTCGTCTTCGGTTGGTACAGCTCAAGATTCTCCACCGGGTGTATGTGACGGGTCCGCGCTTGGTCTCGATGGGATTTTCCGGCGACGGGCTCTGTAAGCGAGGCTGTGGGCTCAGCGCCACCTTTCTTCATATCCTTTGGGAGTGCCGTGAGGTGGCGGACTACTGGCGCCGGGTCCACACGGTTATGGGACAGGTCACCGGGGTTGTGCTGCTGCCGGAGGTGCGTCGCTGTGTCCTGAATGTGTGGGAGCCCAATGACTACAGCGCGGCTCAGACTCGGTGGGCGGCCCTAGGGAACATGATTGCCAAGAGGGATATAGCGCAACTTTGGGGCGCTCAACGGCCGCCCACCGTGTCAGTATGGAAGGAGAATATGGACTGGTGTATGTTTAGGGAGAAGACTGTGTATGTGGCCCGTGGCAAGCCGGGGGCATGGGGTAGCATTTGGGGGCAATGGAACGCGTATCGCGGAGGCATCTGTACGCCCCCCCTGGTAGACACTGATATCGCCATGTCCCCCTGACCCTTGATGGCTCCTGGCGCCTTTTGGAACAACTACATATGGACGTCCATCTCCCTTAACCCCCTCCCCCCCCCTCCGTCCCCGGCCTCCCGGTACTCCTCTCTTTAGCGGATTGCTCAATTGTTCTGACGGGAGTTTCCCGGGGGGAGCCTGATCCGCACTGGTTTCCCTCATAACTCGCCTTTTGTTTTTTATTGTTTTTCCTTTTGTTTTTGTGATTGTTGGACTTACGCTTCCTGTTCCTCGAGAACTATCTGGAGCCACTGCGGGGCAGCGCCCTGGGAACTGATTGCAGCCTTGATATGTGTAGATTTCCTTCTGTACCTAGCGGCCGGCCCGGGTGGTTGTAGGCCCGTACTTGTAACCGAATTATTGTTCAATAAAAACTTTTTCAAAAAAAAAAAAAAAAAAAAAAAAAAAAAAAAAAAACACAGGAGGTAGAGGCAAAAAGTCAGGGGTAACCACGCCAAAGATGCCAGGTCTAACAGCTATTTTCACTGTGGCACTCTTAGCTGTCCTACGCAGAAAACGTGAGTACAGATTAAAATATTAATATTGCTATCTCAGTAATGGAACAAGCTAGAAAGATGATTAAATCACTATTTTTAATAGTTATAAAAATTGGATTCAATGGTGAAGCAGATTTTTAATAAATATTAAGGTAAAGTAAGTTTTAGAATGTTTCCCGTTGCTTGCCTGAACTGTTAGAATGCTAATTAGCATTAGCCTCTGCCAGCCTGTAATCAAGCCTAGGAACAGGTGTGAAAGAGGTGTACAATTCCCCCCAGAGCAATCAACAGTCTGTCCTGAATTAACACACTTGACTCAACAGAGCGCACAGAATATTTGGGAGGGCTTGGCCTTCTTGTGACACTACACTGTCAAATCCTACTTGACTGGTCTGTTGAGTGACATGTAACACTTGGGGCATACTTGAAAGGGAGAAAACAAGCTGGCAGGACAATCCTGTGTATCCCTTCTCTGGTTGTTGAAGAGCCCTGCTAGTCTGTCTCCTGCTTTATTTGGGTCACAGTGCATGCTTTAAATTAGATTTTATTGTTAAATGTGGGAGGACACTATGGTTGCTACTGTACACACCCCACTCACATCCTCAGCCTCAGAGGCCAAGTTTAGTGTGACTGAAGACTTTCACCATCTGCAAAATGCCCTGGCACAAGACATTTTGGGCCTGTTTGCAGTAAGACAAACCCGGATTTTCAAAAAAATTGGACAGATTTGCCCCCGGGAATGTTTACTCCATTGGTTAGGGAGTGCCTACGAATGACCTCTACCAACTAGTTGAATAGAAACATAAATGTGGCGGCACAAGACACCATTATTAGAACACTCCTAAACTTGTGAAAGGATGCCAGGGGAACTGAACCTGCTGTACTTGGCATCTGTGACTTGTGAATAGGACCCTCTCCACTTAAAATACAAGAACATAAATATCTCCAAGAATCATAAAGTTGATCCCATGGGTGGATCCAGGAACTTAAAAAGAATGAAGAGGACATTACTGTGAAGAATCCCAGTTGACCAGTGGCAACTGGGCCTGGACTTTTTTGTTGCCCCTCTGCTCGACACCATGAGAGTCTCTAACTGCTCCCCCCAAGGCCCTGGGGCCTTGGAAGTGTACTCTTGTTGTTGATTGGGCACCAAAAGAAGTTTAGAAACTTTTTGAAAATGTTTTGCTCCAGAGCTCTAGAATGTCAAGGGGAATGGGAATGAGCAAACACGTATCTGACCATCTAGTCCAGGGCATTGGATTACATTTCAGGTTTATCCCACATGGAGAAGAGTTTATCCTCAGAAAAACGACATATATCTATTTTAGATTGGGACTTAGAAACTTTTTAAAACTCCCTTACTGCCAAACATTAGCTGGGTAAATCTACTTGGTGTATCCAACCTTCACTCCATTGTTATCGGACTCAAATCGCACTTAGATCCTGATCTGCAAAGACTATTGACTACCATTGGTGTTGGATTTTCCTTGTGTTGTTTTTTAACTGTATTACTGTTTTTGTGCTGCATAAATACCCTACACATTTCCTCTAAAGTAAGCCTGACTGCTTCTGTGTTATGCTACAAGAGGGTTAAGCACACGTTAATTTAGTGGCTTTTGTTTTCCGCCCAGACCCAAACCGGGACTGTGGCTGTTGCTTGAGCAGGGTTAATACCCCACTTAACCAACAACCCAAATTCTCACATTAGTGTTCAGTGGTGGGGTCTAGTTCTCATGCTATTCAGTGATTTGTGTAACACAAAAAATCCCATATAAATAATTTAACACCAGCGAGCTCAAACTGAAGCTGGACAAAATGAAGCTAAGAGCAGAGGAGAGGAAGGCTGAGGCACAGAGGGCCTTGGCCATAGAAAAGCTGAGGCTGAGAGGGCCTTAGCTGAAAAGTAACCAATGCTGGAGGAGAATATGAAAGAGCTGGAGCTCAAGGCCAAATAAACTCCAGAATCCAGCAGTGATGGTGACAGCATACCTTCAGTGTTCCATTGAGAGGCGAAGGCTCACACCCTACAAGACATGGTGCTCAGTTATGTAGTGGGAGAAGAGTAACATAGACTAATGTTCATCTGCCTCTGAGGTAGCCCTGAGGATGCACAGGGTCTCAGAGGAGTATTAGAGACTAGCTTGTGGAAACACATGCCAACAGTGGGGAGGGACACACTATTTACACTTAAGCTAAGTGACCAGACTAAGTACATCCACATGAAATCCATACTCCCTGAGAAATACCCTCCGAAGTTCAGGGATAGCCACAATTTCGCAAACCAGTCTTGGGTGGACTTCCTGGATTAATCCAGTAAGGAACTAAATGTCTGGGTGAGGGGCAGCAAAGTTGATGCTGTTTTTCGGGATGTACAACTTACATGAGGGAGCACACAATATGTTTAACAAAGCTGCACCAGTACCTACTGGACAGTAAGCTCACTGACCCCAGGGAGCTTACTAAGGAGGTGCACCTCGGGACTAGTACCAGAGTGTCCAAGAATGGTGTGGTTAGGGTACCCACCAGACGAAAGAGAGAAGAGAGAATGTTAGTCAGGAGTACTTTCAAGGTCCTCAAAACAATACACAGAGGAAAAGTACCAAGCCCCAATCTGACCAGAAAAAAGTGTCTGTAGACAAGAACACTGGTAAATTTGTCCCCAAGTGTTATGAGTGTTACCAGTTTGGGCACACCAACTGTGATGCCAAGTGCGCCAAGAGGGTATAGCACCCTATTGGTGGGCATACCCCTGGGTTGGTCAGCGTAGTGCTTTTGAAGGAGAAGGCCCCCGTTAGTGTGTGGGAAACAGCTAAGGTTGCCCTAGTGTCCCTGGGACAGAGAGATGGTACTCAAAATCCACATGTCTTCAAATACTTCCAAGTACAGGCAGTGAGTCCCCATCAGTGGAAAGAGAGTGGAAGCTCTGAAGGATACAGGAGCCAGTATGACTACTGTCAGGTGCCATCTTAGAGTTCTCAGAGCAGGTGATACCTAATACATTTCACCAGGTTGTAGTATCAGATAACCACGAGAGCCACTACCCAGTGGCTCTGTTTCTGGTTTCCTTTGAATGGGAAGGGGTGGTCTCAGGTTTTCTTAGGGTAGCTCTGTATGAGTGCTACCATTCCTGTGGATTGTTTTCTTGATAATGACAGGAGTACTCTACCCAGGTCATACCTGGAATGTTGGGGTTACCTGAGTGGGTTAGTATGACCACAGGATCCAAGGAAGCATGGAGGAATGGCCCAGGTAGCTGCCAAGAAGGGGAAGAGCAGGGAGTGGGAAATCGGCCCCTGAAACTCCCACAGGACAAGTGGATGGGGCACCAGATGAGACCACCCTGGAGTCTACTTTGGCGGACATTGCTTCCCTAGGAGACCAACCTAAACTTGTTGGATAGCAAGGTGAGGGTGGGTTCACCAGGTAGGAGTTTTGCAAGGCACCGAATGAGTGCCCAATCCTAGAGGGTATGAGGCAGCAGGCTAAAGCCTAGGCAGTCGGTGGCACCTCTGGAGATCACTCTGTATAAGGGGAGAATGACCTCCTGTATAGTGAGCCTAAGCTGCCTGAGCATGGGGCAACATGAGTGTTGGTAGTTCCCCATTGCTAAAGTGTCTTCCTACTGGGAATGGCTCATGAAATGTCCCTGGAAGGACATATGGGGCAGGACATAACCTTTGCCAGGCTTTCTCCCACTTTGTATTGGTCCTGTATGTAGATCCTCAGATACCTTCTGCAGGAAATATCTCACCTGCCAGGCCCTTGGGAAAACAGGGAAAAGGCTGAAGGCTCCCCTAAATTCCTTACCTGCCATTGGCACCCCCTTTTAAAGGGTCGGCATTGACATTGTTGGACCCTTGAACCCAAATCTGCCTTAGGCAACCGTTTTAAGCTGATTTTGGTGGATCATGCCACTAGATACCCAGAGTGGTGATACTAAACTTTCTGTCCACTTTTTTTGTGTGGGAACATTTTGAAAGACAACAAAATGAACAACGACCACTTTTTCCGTCTATTTAATCAATCAATTTTGTCTATTTTTCTTTTGATTCACCATGATTTAACCATCCCAGGAGGACTACAAATTAAAAACATTCCGGTTATTTTTACCGATGATCCACAATACAAAAAAGGATACAGTCTAATTGAGACAAAGTGCAGCAGAGACCTAATGGTCCTAACAGTAGAAACAGCACAACGCATCTCAAAACAACAACTAGAAGAAATTGAGACACTAGAATCTGAGATAAAAACGAATCAGATCATCACAGATTCTAAAGCGTTATTGGACAAAGTGGAGAAAGAAATTGGAGAATTCAGAGACTATACCGTAAATCAAAAAGGGAACAAATTTGACAAAGACAAAAGGAATTTTGCCCTTGAAAAAGTATATCCTTATTTACAGCCAGACTTTTACCTACGAGTTGATTCACGCAGATATCTCTCAGAATATCAAGGCAGGTCATCAAAAAATTTCATCACCTTTTCTAATACTTCATCCTCCTCAAGTGGCAGTGAAGGAGAGACAAGTGAAGAATATAGGAATAATAGTAGAAGAGGTAACTTCCAACAGCAACAACAACAACAACAGACGCCTTTTGTAGGCAGGGGCCAGCAGAAGTCGCGAGGAAGAGTCAGATTCAATTCCCAACCATGGGAAATGTCCACCCGCCGGCAAAACTACAAAAACTAGAACCATCAATAGTTTATAACCTTTCAAAGAAAATCTTGACTCAAGACGAACAGAGCATACTGGAAAAAGGGTTATCATTAGTTCCCGCCAAAAACACAAACTTTGTACGACTAAAAATGGAAGCAATAGAATTTTGTAGAAAAATCAGGTTGAAAACCTTTTTTGCCCAGAACCCATGCATCGAAATGACGGAAAACACTGGTCTAAAGAAAAAGTCTTCTTTTTGTCCCCCCACGAATAAAATTCCAAAAGAAGTGGTGACTTTCGAAAAAAAAATTCTGTCAGCAATCGCAGAAATGGAAAAGAAAAAAAGATGGGTTAAATTTAACACCTCAAAAACCCAGACACAAGCACTATCGAATCTTCAGAAAGACACATCCATTATAATAAAGCAGGCCGATAAAGGCGGCTCAATTGTTGTTTGGGACACCATAGACTACACAGATGAAGTGATGAGACAACTACAGGATAGCAACTGTTACAGAAAAATCAAGAAAGATCCAACTATTGAGTTGCAAAGTAAACTTTTCCCCATACTCGAAAAAGGCTTTCAACAAGGCTTCCTAAACAAAAAAGAATTCGAGTTTCTACAGAATAAAAATCCAAGGACTCCTCTTTTCTATGTGCTTCCTAAGGTACAAAAAAATGCTTCAACACCACCTGGAAGACCGATAGTCTCCGGTTGCGAATCTCTTTTGGAACCAATTTCAAAGTTTGTAGATTTTTTCTTAAAACCATTTATTCAAGAAGTGCCCTCATTCGTACGTGACACGACAGATTTTATCAATCAATTAGAACGATCAGTTTTTGAGAAAGACAGACATCATTTAGTCACACTGGATGTTGTCTCCTTGTATACTCAAATACCTCAGGATGAAGGTCTGGCAGTCATCAACTTATATTTGGACAGTAGACCAAGACCGACAAGAGTTCCCACGGAATTCATTATGGACCTAGCAAGCTTCGCTCTTAAGAAGAACTATTTCAACTTTAAAGGAGACTTCTATTACCAAATCAGAGGAGTAGCAATGGGTTGTCCATTTGCTCCTGAATTGGCAGTCCTCTTCATGGCAAAATATGAAGAAAAATTCATCTATAATGACAACCCATTCTCCCAACACATTGGGAAATGGGTCCGCTATATAGATGACATTTTCATGATTTGGACAAATACCGAAGACAATCTAGACCTGTTTCATGACTGGCTCAACAACCGAACGGAAGACATAAAATTCAGTTTGAATCACTCAAAGACAAAGATACCTTTTTTAGACGTGGAGGTATATCCAGCAAACAATGGACTGGTGACTACTCTATTCAAAAAACCAACAGACCGCAACAAAGCATTACATTTTTCAAGCAGCCATCCAAGGAATCTAAAAGAGAATTTGCCCTATGGGCAATTTCTCAGGATTAGAAGAAATTGTCACTACAAGGATGAATACGTACTACATGCAACCAATTTGCTGGACAATTTGAAAAAGAGAGGATATCCAAAAAAACTATTGAAAAAAGCCATGAAAAGAGCTTGGTGTACACCACGAGAAGAGCTTCTAATACAGAAAGATAAGCCTCCTCTGAAGAAGATAGTGTGCGTTTCTACATTCTGTCCAAACTCAAATTCATTAAAGAAGGTTATCTGCCAAAATTGGCACTTAATCAAGAACTTAGACCCTTCTTTGAGAGATAATCCACTTTTCGCCTTCAAAAAAGACCGCAGTATTGCTAATCAAGTAGTACGAGCATCCATGTCAACAATAAAAAATTCCTTAAGAGATTACGTTGGCCTCCCGCCAATAACTGGCCATCATAAATGCGGGACCTGTGCCTGTTGTGGGTCTACTGAAGAAGGAATTTTGTTTGTACACAACTCAATCTACTGGAAACACGAATGCTTTACAAATTGCAAAAGCAAAAATGTGATATATGCAATTCGTTGCCCCTGTGGACAATTGTACATAGGCAAAACCAGTCAGGAAATCAGAGTCCGAATTTCACAACATAAATCGCGGATCAATAAAAATGTGCAAAATGCTCCACTAGTTCATCATTGGAAAACCTACAACCATCTTATAACAGATCTAAAATGGACTGTCATTTCCAAAGTAGAACATGATTCAAGAGGAGGCGACCTTGAACTGAAATTATCAAGGCGAGAAGCAATGCTTATAGTGAAATTCAATACAGCTATGAATGGTCTGAATGAATTATCGGAAATATACAATCTCAGATAAAACCTATTCGACATTTTGAAAGATTCTATCTTTCTCCCCAAGTCCAAATCTGTATGGAATAACATAGTCCCTCCATCTTGCTTTGAGTTAGACATCCATTTACCATTGGACTTAACTCATACGAGAGATTTACAGGACGACAGGAAATATGCACACTTTTAACTTCTAAACAAGTGCATTAAGTCACTCTTCAATTGCGTGAAAAATAGGGCTGCGCCATAACTTACCAACATTCCTTCCTAAGTTCAAATCTGTATTGAACAATAAAGTTTCTCCATTTAGTTGAGAGATACACATCTATTTATTATTGGGCCCAATATACACGACAGATTTACAGGATGACAGGAAATATGCACATTTTAAACTCCGAGAAAAGTGCATCACTCTACTCTTTAATTACGTGAAAAACAGGTTTGTGGAAACTCATACCGCAACATATCAACTAAACTCTTCCACCTCGATAAAGGCCAGATACTACATTACCCAGAAGGCACAAGCACCGCCAGCAGCGGTCTTAATCACACGAGAACCAGTGTATTAGCTCGGAAGCAAGCCTTCTCCGAGTTTGACGAGAGAAAACATACGGACCCAGGTACGCTGCAAACATACAGCAGAAACGAGAGCCATTCGCACCAGCATTGGAAAGACGCATTCATGTTCCTTTCTTCCCCGTTACAGAGATTGAATCACGTTGGAGACGCCATCCATTTAAGAGGCAACACATGAAGAGATTGTTCCCTTTAGAAGCTCCACAACTTAAGGTATGCTCTCTTACACGTTCGTCTTCCCCTTTCCGCCCGTTTTGAATTGCCTCCTGTACAGCGGCTCGGAACAGCTTTTAACAGTGTCCGCGTCTATTTCTTTCAGTATAAACAAAGTACGCCGTTTGTTGCTACAAGGAGCTCGACAATTCGCACAAGCCTGACAGAAAGGCTCAAAGTAAGCAAAATAGAGAAGTTTTTCACACAGTTACATAAAACGTAGTTTATTGGTACTCAGACGCTTATACCCTTCCTTTCGTCTTACAGATAAAAGCAGCATCGTTACTGCTGAAACCCACAATTTCATGTAAGCATACAAGATGTGTGACACTAGTATGAATGGGCTTTTTATTCTTGAATATCCAACATTGTGTAGCTGAAACTATGCTTTTGGTCTGTATCTTTTTAGATCATAGACATCAAGAGGTCTTGTGGATGATCCATCGATCACTAATTAAAGGTACTTATAAATGGTAATAGCATAGATGCAACTAGAGACGGTGGCAGTCTAGTAGGACTAAAAAAGCCCCTTTTTTCTGTTTTTTAGCTCCCAGGTCCTGATGATAGCCCCGGTTGTAGAAGGGGCTTGAAACGCGTCGACCTTAGCTCTTTGGCCATAAGAACTTCAAGAACCACTTGAAAAAATATTGTACTGTGTTTACGGTGTATAACACTGTCCTATGGCCTTTTGAAAATGTATGTTTTAGAAGTGATCACAGAATTTGTCAGTTGAGAGTATGTCTGTTTCTGGACTGTTCAGTATGGTATGGGAGTGAATGTAGATATGAATGGTTTGAAATGAATGTAGTGTGTAAATAATGAGAGCAATGAAAGTTTTCCTATATGTTTACAGTTATTAATTTGTGATATTTGTTTGAATTGTTTTTGGTAAAGTCACTATCAAATTATGGTGAATCAAAAGAAAAATAGACAAAATTGATTGATTAAATAGACGGAAAAAGTGGTCGTTGTTCATTTTGTTGTCTTTCAAAATGTTCCCACACAAAAAAAGTGGACAGAAAGTTTAGTATCAGTACTGGTATTCTTGATGTTACTTACGGTGAGAGGCTTGGCCTTACTGATTGAAGCCTAAACCCAGTTTATGTTCAACTAGATACCCAGAGGCAATCCCTCTTAGATCTGTGACTGCTCCTGCAGAGGTTAGAGCCCTAATGAGTGTTTTCACCTGGGTAGGGTTCCCCAAGGAAGTGGTGTCTGCCAGGGGCACCAGCTTCATGGCTGCCTACATGAAGTCCATGTGAGAGGAGTAAACTAATAGGTCTCCACACCCTATCATCTTCAAAACCAATGGGCTTGTTGAGAGATTTAACATGACGATAAAAGGCATGATTATAGGCTCATCTGAGCCTTTGAGGTGGAAGTGGGATATCCTCTTACCATGCCTGCTTTTTGCCTACATGAAGGTGCCAGAGAAGTTGGGTTCAGCCAATTTGAACTTTTTTATGGACACCCTGTTAGGGGACCTCTCAGTTTGGTGAAGGAGGACTGGGAGCAAGCTCCCAAGAAACCCTCTAAGATGTGATTAGATGCATGCTAGCCCTCAGAAACCAGATGACCAAGTTCTGAAAGAAGGCTTCTGAGACTTGGAGGCTAGCCAGGAAGTCATGTTACTCTGGTGGGGCCAGAAGGCCACTCTGGTGGAGTTTTAACCGGGCCAGAAGGTGTGGGTTATGGAGTCAGTGGAGCTAAGGGCCCTCCAAGACCATTGAACAGGGCCCTATGAGGTGATTGAGAGGAAGGGAAAGGCCACCTACCTGGTGGACTTCAAGATCCCCAGACATCCCTTAAGGTTCTCCACATCAATCATCTCAAACCTACTACGAGAGGTCTCAGGTCACCATGCTGCTAGTGACCGATGATGGAGAGGAAGAGCAGAGGGAACTTCTCCCTGACCTCCTATCATCTAAGGAGAAAATAAGTCAGTCGAAGGTGTCAACCTCTCTCCTTCCCTGGCCTCAGAAAAGCAGAGGGACTGTTGCCAGGGCAGTTTGTCTCACTCCTTTTCCCCACTCCTAGGCTTACACACTTGTGTACCCTCGATATTAATACCAAGGAAAGCCTGCCACTCAAGAATAAGATCTACAGGCTGTCAGACAAAGTTGAGGGCCAGCATTAAGAAGGAAGTCTCCAAGATGTTGGAAATGGGAGTGATTGAGCACTCTAGAATTACCTGATCCAGCCCAGTGGTGCTGGTATCCAAGACCATCCCACCAGGCACCGCCCCAAAACTCATCTTCTGTGTGGGCTACCAGGGGCTCAACTAAGTTACTAAGACTGATGCTCACCCTATCTCCAGACCTGATTAGCTAATTGATTGGCTAGGGGCTACAAAGTTCCTGATTACTTTTCACCTTAATTCAGGATAGTGGTTGATTGTCCAAACTGATGGGGCCAAAGTCAGGTCAGCATTCTCTACCCCAGAGGGAACTTTGAATTTAAGGTGATGCCCTTTGGATTGAAGAATGCCCCTGCCAACTTCTAGTGTTTAGAGGGACAGGTCTCAGCTGGGATGGTGACCTTCAGTGCTACTTACCTGGATGGCATATTGTCTATAGTAGACCACCTGTTTCACCTCCATGAAGTGCTTCAGGCCCTGCAACAGGGAGGCTTGACCATCACGATCAATAAGTGATAGAGAGGGCAGGGTTTTCTGGTGTAACTAGTACACTTTGTGGGTGGGGGTAAGGTGCAGCTCCACCAGGCCAAAATAAAGATTATCCTGCCCTGGAGCCCCACAAAACCCAAACAGAAGTGAGGGCGTCCTTCGCTTTACTGGATACTTCAGGAGGTTTGTTAAGGGATATGGAACTATTGTTGCCCCCTTAACTGAGCTGACTTCCGTGAAGCAGCCCTAGAAGGTGATCCGGACAGAGGACTGTCAGAGAGCCTTTGACACCATCAAACAGGCCATGTGTATAGCCTCTGTGTTCAAGGCCCCTGCCTTTTCCCAGGAATTAATTGTGCAAACTGATGCCTCAGAGCAAGGCATAGGGTCAGTCTTATAACAGTTAAACACCTAGACCAACCTGCAGCATTCATCTCTAGGAGGCTACTTTCCAGGGCCTGAGGTGGAATGCTATTGAAATGGAATCCTTTGCAGTTGTCCGGGCACTGAAGAAGCTGAGACCATACCTGTTAGGGACTCATTTCCGGGTTCAGATTCACAACAAGCCCATTAAATGGATCAGGCAGATGAGGGGTGAGAATTCAAAACTGTTGAGGTGGTCCATCTCCCTACAGGGAATGAATTTCACAGGAGAATGCGGACCTGGTTCAGACCACTCCATTGCTGATGATCTGTCCAGGTTCTTCTGCTTTTTTTTTTCTTTGCAGAGTTTTATATAGCACGAACTTGACCCGAATCCGAATCGGGTATCAGAGCACTTTACATAGCACCAGTTACGTTACATGAGGACACACATTCATTTTTGTTAGGCACGGGGAGATTAAGTGATTTGCCCAGAATCACAGGATGTTTTAGCATCATTACCGAAACACGAACCCAGTTCCCCAGGTCTGAGGTCGAGCGCCCTAGCCGTTAGGCCAACTCCGCTCCCCATTGAGTGATGAGAACTCCCAGGAGGTTGGATAGTTCTCTCCACTTTCAGCTGGGGTGGACACATGTTAGACCAGTCAACAATAGAGTGGTCGACCACCATACTTTTTTGCCTTTACCCTCCTCTTTTTCTGAATTTGTTTCTGATGGCATTAGGACTCTGTGCACTTTACCACTGCTAACCAGTGCTAAAGTGCTTGTTCTCACTCCCTAAAATGGGTAAATTAGGCTCATACCTGATTGGCTAAAATTCATTTACTTACAAGTACTTTGTAAAATGTTATATCATATACACATGGCCAGTAAATTAAATGTTAATAAATAAATAAATACTAGGGTGCTTGCAGCACTTATTGTGTCACCCACTTAAGTAGCTCCTTAAAACATGTACCAGGTCTGCCATTGCAGCCTTAATGCAGTTTCAAACTGACATTTTTGCTTGGCAAAATAACCCCCTTGCCAAGTCCTAATATACCCTTTTATGACATAAAATTCACCCCTAAGACAGGCTCTAGTAAGGGTGGGCGGACATCTCCGTTCCGCCCACGGAATGTGCGGAGATTTGCCCTTCCGCAATAATAGGCGGAGAAACAGGGCAAATCTCCGCACACTCGGGGCATAGCGGAAGTTGTCTGCCCGCCTCCCGCCCACCTTAAATACATTTGAAAAACAACTGTTAAGTAACCTTACCTTATCGGCGGCGTCCCCGGGCTTTGATCCTTCTCCAGCGCGTCTTCTTCTGGGAACTGCGCTTGCGCGGGAGCCCGCGCATGCGCATTTATCGGCAGGAATGAGCATGCGCGGGTTCCCGCTCATGCGCAGTTCCCAGAAGTAGACACGCTGGATAAGGATAGAAGCCCGGGGATGCTGCCGATAAGGTAAGGTTACTTAACAGTTGTTTTTCAAATGTATTTAAGACTGCGGGCGGGAGGCGGGTGGGAGGCAGGCGGGAGGCGGGATGTGCGTAAGGGTACTATGCGGAGAGTGCGGAGATTGGTTTCATCTCCGTGCCTCTCTGCGTAGGTCCCTCACGCACATTACGCCCACCCTTAGGCTCTAGGTAACCCATAGAACAAGGTGCATTGTAATTAAAAGGTTGGACATGTACCTTTAAGTTTTATAAGTTCTGCATGTGAAAAACTCACAAATTCGTTTTTCACTACTGTGAGGTCTACCTCTCCTATGGGATAACATTGGATTGCCTCATCACATTTAATAAGTGCTAATGTTTCATTTGAAACCAGTGAAGATTTCATGTTTGGTAAGGGAGAAATTTAATGGTAAGTCAGATTTAAGTTACAATTGTGAAAAGGATACGTTTTAGAAAGTTGGTACTTTTCTGCCCTAGCTATTTGGTGCCTGCAGCCTGTTCCTGGGTCACATGACTGGGCGAAGTTGGCAGCTAAAGTTTGTTTATTCCTCCCAGACATCCACACAATAGAGAGATTAGGTGTGCCTAGATGGGCCACCATTGGCAGGATGGGGAGAAAGAGCTGGGCACGTCCTTACTTGCAAATCAGTAGGCTGTGCTCTGCCTTCAAACAAAGGACTGCTCACCCCTGCATTGTACATGCACCCAGCTAGGGTAGAGGAAACAGGAAACCTCAACCACTTCAGAAAGAATTCTGTAGAAACTTCTGCTACTTCAAAGAAGGGAAACAATATAAAGATAGCACTCTTAGACCTAATCTTCAGGTCACCTTCTGGACCTGCGGAAGGACTCTGAGAAGACTTCCTGCTTCTGTGTCCTGCTGTGTGGTTCAGAAGACTGCTTGGCTTCACCTGGAAGGACTGCTTTACTGCCTGAGGCCTATTTGAACCCTCAAAGGCCTGTCCTGCTGCTTGAGCCCTGTGCTACTTCTTGAACTTAAAACTACTAGAGTGACTCCAACGGCTAGTTGGCTGCCATCCTGATCACAACCTCAGGGACAGAAAGGGCTCCAACCATCTTGAAGCTGCACCTGGACCCAGCCTGAGTAAGTCCTAGCCCCGCAAGTGGTGCCCCACCAGTCCTGGACCCTTGCTGGCAGTATTCAAGGAGTCCAGTTAGCCAATAGCCTAAACCTTGGTCCTCGAAAATATTTGACTAAAAACTGTGCTGAGAACTGAGAGGAGACTAGGACCAACATGTTTTAGTCTATCTGCTCAAGGTGCATCGCTGGTCAGCCTGACTTCGTGTGAGCTACCTCTACATTCTTCTCCACAGCTGCAAATCATGTTCACCGGTTCTTCACCAAAGGGTTATCCGGCCTTGTGGAACTCTCCTTTTGTACAAACTCTAGCCTTGTCCCGCTGGAGATTTTCGAAATGCCCAAAAAAAGACTAAATCTTCACTGTGACTTCACACTAAAGCTCCCTGACAACAATACCTCCTCCTCAGACACCACCTGCAGTCTGCCTCCGTGAACTTCTCCCTTCCCAGAACATGTTTCTTCCTTCACAGTCAGCCATATTTTTCGACTTTGACCCGGTTGCACAGGTAGATGTCATTTTGTATTGCAGGCCATTTTGCCCGAAAAGGTCCAGGTAAAGTTGCACTTTGCAACCTGATGTGTGACTGTTTACTACATCACTTAGGTTTACAATTGATTCTAGTCATGAAGAAGTGTATAATACTAGGTCCTGAAGAATTGCCACTTGATCCTGTGTGGACAACCAAAGGCAAGTAACATGTTGACCCCATTACACAACAAATTGACACACCTCTCTCAGTAAAGACCATTTTATGTTAATTCTTCATTTTGTCCTTGAAATTGAAATATTATCTTTCTCCTCTTGGGTTGGGACCTTCTAATACTCACAATATATCTTTGAAATACTCAATACCAAAAGACCCTATTCATTTAGCTTGAATATTCTATTATTTTCTTTCCTGTTCCTTTCTTGGCTGTCTCCCCCTGTCTTTCTTGTCTTTGACATGACTAATTGCACATTAATGCTGATACATCTTGTTGTATTTTTTGTTGCACATGATTTCAGTCTTGAGAAACCATAGCCTTCACGCCGGGAAGGGGCGAAACACGCGTTGGCTGTTCATGTCATACTTCGGTTCACATGTGTTGGAACTTTACCCAACAATAAGGATTAAAAATTACTCTGCACCAACTCAAGACTATTGATTTAAAAAACGTTTTTTAATTACAAAACAATACATGATATAGATACTCAGGTCTGTCCTACAATTTTCCATGGATTGTGGTTTAATGCGTTTCTAATGGACAACTAAGCAACCTGATCCTCCTCCTTATCAAGGATGGCAAAGCTCTCTGACTTTCACCCCTTTCTTCCCACACCATGAGGTTCTTGGCTTTTACGCACCATCTTGCTCTCTTTTTCATCATTGGCAGCTTTTCTATGAACCGGAGGAACCAACACCTAGATTGAATCAAAAAGTTCTGCCCGTGTATACCTCTGTAATGTGTAAACTTAAACACACCTATCAGCCTTTAATAGGTCCTCATGAAGAAAGAAAGGCTAAACTCTCATCACAAAAACATCAAAAATGAGTTAAATGTGGCATCTAGCATATGTCTTTATTCCATACCCATACTCATTATTAAAACCAAATCCCATGTTTAGAGTACCATTTTAAAGTGAACGACCGACATCTTTAATTGCTACACTACAACTTACTGGCAATTTCATCAGGACATGGGGACCAGTAATTGTACACCAGACCTGTAATAAAAAGTGGAGAAGAAGTAGACAGACAACAGAAAGTGAGATGAATAATTAACATACCCCTTGAAGTTTAAAATTTTCCCCCACACTTCAAATCTTAAACCTGCAGATGGTGCATGTAATATTTAAAATGTGGCCCCTGGGTGAGTGCCTACCAGCAGTCATAGTGAGTAAGTATCTGGGAGCACAACAGTGGACGCCTGAATGGGAGGTACAACATGTGTTTCAAAGTTTCATCTAGTCTATGTTTCAATCATTGTGCTATGTTTTTCTGGTGACCTTCATACGGAGCGAATGGTGACTGTTTTCCACAGCCATTAGTTGAGGTAGTGACTGTGTACCGGAGCCGGCCCTGCTTGTAAAAACATGTAGTACCAGTACAAGGAGATTAATGACCTCCAAATTCACTATGTTCATGGGCACACTGCAATATATATGGTTTTCAATCAACAAACCCCCTATCGGGCTCAAAAAAGCCTCTAAAAACAGATGCACATAGCAGTTACTTCAGGCACCATCTTTTTGTCTTGGGTACTGTCATCCCAGTATGCGAGAATAAATGACCTACAGGTTCACCATGCTCATGGGCCGTAATTGCTTGAGTGCAGTTCATACTCAAAGTGCCACCCCTCTCGGGTTGCAAAAAGCCACTGGAAAGACTCCCCAGTCGAAAAAGCATCATCACTCCTCACTCTCTCAACCTCTGACCACCACACGTGCCAGGGCCGCATAGTGGTTAATCAGGAACCGAAACCTTTCTGCAATAACTCACTGCCAGTGCCGGTCACCCATCGGATACATCACCCAGCAGCACTCTCGGCACAACTTAATTTAATGCCAAGGGGGCGTGTGTCCCCTTGTTAATAACTTGCAACCACTAGACAGTGCATGGACACAGGCACCAAATTAGAAGGAGGTAATTCATGGCCACCCGACCGATGAATTCAACACAGCTCCTAGCGAACCGAGGGATCTAGTCTACAATCCCCTAAAGCACTTCACTTTGAAAACACACTTTTGGGACACATACTTAAAAACAACACTGAAAGGAGTTGCAAAAGGTATCCTTCATTGTTAATAGCCTGAAACCTCTAGACAGCGCATACCTAGAGGTGCCATATTCAAAAGATGTAATTTATGACTGCCTGGTGGCTGCATAAATCATGCCTCCTGGCTAACCCAAAGACCTCGTCAACAATCCCCAGAAACAACTCGTTTTGAAAATGTTTCTTTTAGGACATATATTTCTTAAATACCACAAAGCATTGCAGAGCGTATATAAACAAGTGTCATAGAGGCCAGACAAGGGTTGAGATGTGTGGATAAAAACAATGAGATTGCCCTCATCCATACATCACCACCAAACACACATCCCTCATAGGCCACTCCACCCACCCATCGCGCGGTGATTACCACATATGAAGTGCGCATCCCAGGTGGCAAAACAGTAATAGCCCCCTATAAACACGCCAAGAGGACATGTAATTGCTATCATAGATGTTACAACCTCGTAACCTGCATTATCTTGTCGCCCACAGATTGAAATTGCCTCTGAAGTTGAGTTTATGCCACTCAACTGAATCATTCAGACCCACCTTATCAGTCTGTTTGGAAAAGATCCAGCATGCCTCCTTTATAAATAGTGCCTCTTCTGCTCCTGCACAGCTCTGGTCCATTTTTCAAGAATTGTCTATTTGCGATCCACTGGCCCATGCCCCTGTTCCTGAAAGTGCTTTACCAGACGATTTGTTAACTTCCCTGATCCTAGTGTGCTAATGTGATCTATATCCTGATATTTACCTTTTGGGTAGTAAGACCGATGTGATGGAGGTTGCGGGGGGAGCCCCAGGGCCCATGTAGCCCCTGTTAGCACCCCTGTCTGCACTCATTGGTGTTATGGCAGAGCCAGATGCATTTGTTGCTGCTGCTTGGTAGGAGCAGCTTTTCTATGCTCTCGCCGGACAGTTGCAACCCTCAGTTTCCTGCCTCCAATAGTAAAGGCAGGGAATTGAAGTTCTCCCTGCTCATGCTCTTGTGGGTAGGCAACAGCAGTATCAGAGGGAGTGGGGTTGCCAGGACACTGCTCCCATTGGGTCCTGGATGGATCAGTTAGGAGTGGCTCCAAACCCCACTCCCCCCCAAATAAAACGTTGGCCCTGGGTTGGGGTCCACAGGACAATTTTGTATCTTGGGGAGGGGGGTTCATATCCCTGCACATTCCCCTCCCCAGAAAACCTTCTGCCCTGGGGATGGGTTCCTCAGTTCCCTTTTGTGACATAGGGAAGGGTGGCGCATGCCCCCTCCACCCTAAAAAAGTGATCACCCGGTGGTATGGGGTCCCTGGGGCCACTAAATGGCTTAGGGAGTGGGGTTGCATGCCCCCTCCCCAAATAAAGAAAAACAGTGAACATGATATGACTAGAGTAGCAGCTCATTTTACATTCAATGCTTCAGCTGGGGAGCACTCATAATGCTATTTTTGATGCTGGCAGAACCCCTAAAAGGGGCAGCGGCACCACCAAGCTTTGTTTAAATGCTGTGGGGGACTGTAGAGAGCACAGCAGCCTCCCTAACAATTGTTTTTTTAAATTGAAGTAAATCTCCTGTGTCACTGAATCGATGACCCCAGGAGAGCTCAACATTATTTCTAGACGGAGCTGTTTGTTCTTCAGCTGGAGTGCAAGGTCCCCTGGCGGTTGATTCTAAGGCTGCATTTTGAGGCCTGAAAAGACTCAAAGACATATTAATGTTTTTTTAATTGCTTTAGTGATAATATTTTTTGACAAACACTATTATTATACACAGCAATGTGTGAGTTTATACAATCTGCATTTGATTACAGTTATTAAATGAAATTTTGACACAGACAATAGGTCTGCCTTATATATGTTGATGTGCTGACGCTTTATAATGCTAATAGGCCTCCTTTTTATATTTTGATGTTCTGACCCTTTGACAAAGTCAGTAGGTCTGCTTTCCTGAAAATAAAGCCATTTATGTTATTAAATGCAATGTGCTGTGCCTAGGGTTGGGCGTGTCGATGCATGGCAATGGATATTTCAATTTACATTAAAAAAACATAGAAATTCACTTAAAAAAAGTTGTTGAAGTGACATTATAGTTAAGCTAAAATGTCAGTTAAAACACGCCATCTTTCACTGAATTTCACCAGTTATAGCCATCTCAAGTAACTGTTACTCATCCCTAAATTAACTATAACTCGCATCCTCACCCTGTATGGCTAACTACCTCACATATTACACCACTCATGACTGATCTTCTATGACATCATTGATAACATCTCTGCAACATCTGAAATGGCATCATTGACACCAACACTGTACATGGCGTGCACGGTCCCATTAACCTTTGTTTTTTTTCTGTGAGTATATATACACACACACACACACATAAGTGTTATTGGAGCTCTCATGTACAAGAAAAATGCAAATTAAGAACATGAACAATCTACGAGGTAAGTTGAGCATCATTTTGTAGTTTAACACTCTTATGACAGAGTCCTGTCATCAGGTCCTGTTGCTCTGTTACTGTACAAGGATAATAGTTAGCCACCTCTATTGTTTTAAGGATATTGCAAGTCACCAAAGAGTTCCATAACCTTTTATAAGTAACTCTGTATGTTCCATGACCTGACCTGTCCTTTCCCCTCGGCTGCTGACCCTGCCAGCAGGCACTGTGACCTCCGACTCAACTGCAATAAGTTATTATCCCTCACTCTTGAAGCTCAATTTAAAACTGTTGTTCTCTGGGTCTGTTGTAGCCACAACATCATTTCCGACTCTAATCTTCTGACAGTTACTCGACCTTTGATCTCAAAGAAAAGAGAACACTGCCCCACGCTCTATTCGAGATTTAATGTAAGACTGACCAGAAATTAAAATACCCTGCTCTTTATTAAAATACTCGCTGGGCCACACAGATAGTTCAGTGCATGAAAACAAATATTGGAAACATTATATATCCTACATAGACCAGAATGGGTGGTATTCAAAAACTTTTCTTGAGGCTTTTCTCGATGCACAAGTCCGTGGATCGTGAAACTCGTTCATAAAAACCACTTATTGCTGAAAAATGTATTTGGCTCCTATCTATTATAGGGATCTGTTAAATTCTCTCAGAATAGAATGTCAGAAGTCACCTATTCCTAAAAGAGTAGGGAATGCTCATTTGTTATTTCCAGTCCTACACTATGAAATTAAGTAACACGGGAGATCGATGCATACCAAAGCTCCTGCCTCTTAGAAAGGAATTGAAAAGCACTACATCTGAATAGTCTTTTATGCTGCATGACTGTCCCTTTCCTTTAGTACAAACTTAAACTTTTAGATGCTGGCACAATTAAATGGTAGCCGTGCCTAGACGTCTCAAGGAGTTATGAATATACAAAAATAAAACAACATAAATCTCTTCACTGATAATCATATTCACGCTCCAAGAGATAAAGCCTTAGAGAAATTCACTAGTCGAAAGGAGGCAGTGGTAGCCAATTTTATTTCACTTGCATAAATGTCTATATCGTTCGGAAGCAAACCTTCTGTTTAATGTTTATATTCTCCATTGCCGCACTAGGAGCATGCGGAAATGGTTTTCTTTGGATGCCTGTTTTATACAGACAGTATTGTATTTCGAATATTGCACTTCTGCAAAAAGTGCTGGGAGGGAGCCAGGGCTTTAACGCAGAGTGGGGTGGCGGCTATAAAAGCATGCAATTCTCCAAAGTAAGAACGGTATTGTGAGATACATGGGGGCTTATTTACAAGCCCCTTGCGCCGCCGGTACGTCACTTGTTTTCTTTTTTTTTTTTTTTGAAAAAGTTTTTATTGAACAATAATTCGGTTACAAGTACGGGCCTACAACCACCCGGGCCGGCCGCTAGGTACAGAAGGAAATCTACACATATCAAGGCTGCAATCAGTTCCCAGGGCGCTGCCCCGCAGTGGCTCCAGATAGTTCTCGAGGAACAGGAAGCGTAAGTCCAACAATCACAAAAACAAAAGGAAAAACAATAAAAAACAAAAGGCGAGTTATGAGGGAAACCAGTGCGGATCAGGCTCCCCCCGGGAAACTCCCGTCAGAACAATTGAGCAATCCGCTAAAGAGAGGAGTACCGGGAGGCCGGGGACGGAGGGGGGGGGAGGGGGTCAAGGGAGATGGACGTCCATATGTAGTTGTTCCAAAAGGCGCCAGGAGCCATCAAGGGTCAGGGGGACATGGCGATATCAGTGTCTACCAGGGGGGGCGTACAGATGCCTCCGCGATACGCGTTCCATTGCCCCCAAATGCTACCCCATGCCCCCGGCTTGCCACGGGCCACATACACAGTCTTCTCCCTAAACATACACCAGTCCATATTCTCCTTCCATACTGACACGGTGGGCGGCCGTTGAGCGCCCCAAAGTTGCGCTATATCCCTCTTGGCAATCATGTTCCCTAGGGCCGCCCACCGAGTCTGAGCCGCGCTGTAGTCATTGGGCTCCCACACATTCAGGACACAGCGACGCACCTCCGGCAGCAGCACAACCCCGGTGACCTGTCCCATAACCGTGTGGACCCGGCGCCAGTAGTCCGCCACCTCACGGCACTCCCAAAGGATATGAAGAAAGGTGGCGCTGAGCCCACAGCCTCGCTTACAGAGCCCGTCGCCGGAAAATCCCATCGAGACCAAGCGCGGACCCGTCACATACACCCGGTGGAGAATCTTGAGCTGTACCAACCGAAGACGAGCCGGAATGGCAACCTCCTTGGGGGACGACAGTGCAGACTGCCAATCTTCGTCGTCCAATTCCACCCCGTCCCCAGTCCAAGCCTCCCGAAGGCGAACAAGAAGGTCCGCCCGGTGATTGATTAATTTTTTATAAATTAAAGAAATAGTACTATCAGGGACATGTCCATCAAGTATGCGGTCCTCGAGGGGCGATGAAACAGGGATCTTGGTCCCCTCCCCGAAGACCGAGAGCAGGGCGTGCCGAACCTGGGCGTAGCGGAAGAACTCCCTGTCGGTCAGCTCGTATTCGGCCTGGAGCACCGCGAAAGTCTTTACCGCGCCCTTGTGCCACAGGTCTCCCACTTTGCTGATACCAATCGTGTCCCACTGGTCAAACCCCTTCGTGGTCCACAAGCTTCCCAGGCGGTCGGAAGCAAACAAGGGAGTAGCACATGTTAATCGCTCACTCCAGCCCATGGCCGCAGTGGCAGCCCTCCAGGTCCGCACCGCAATCTTAGTAGGACCCGTAAGGGTCCGGCCAGCCAGGCGGGAATAAAGTGCCCTGTTGTAGTTCCCGCCGGGAAGCAGGAACTTGTCCATCTCATACGCCGGATTCAAGCCGGGCGCATACGTGGCGTGGTTAATGGCAGATAGCTGCGAGGCCCAATAGTACCTGCGAATGTCAGGAAGCGCGATGCCCCCGTCATACCAGGGGAGAGTGAGCTTGGCAAGAGCAATACGCGCCCGCCCGTCCCACACCAGTCTCCTCTGCAGGCTCTCCACCTCCCGAAAATAGGCCACTGGGATAACATCGAAGGAGTTCTGGAGTGCATAGAGGAACCTGGGAAGGGACATCATTTTAAACAGCGCGGCCCGACCCAGCGGGGACAGGGGGAGCCTGCACCACCGGGCCGTGTCCTCCCGCAGCCGCCGAAGTGGACGCAGGAGATTCTGCTCATAGCGAGCCACCGGGTCCAGCGAAACGTATATCCCCAGGTACTTAAAGCCGCTCAGAGATATCTGAATCGGGAGCCGAGGCGGCAGGAGAGGAGGACCACCAGAGATGGGATAAACGCAGGATTTAGACCAATTGATCGTGAGACCCGAATTGTTCCCAAAGGAGGTCAGAACGTCAAAAAGGACGTTGAGTGACTGCCGCGGTGAGGTGAGATACAGGAGAATGTCGTCCGCATACAGCGAGACCCGATCTTCGAAGCCCGGGCCCCACCGGATCCCTCTAAGCGAGGGCTCCCAACGGAGCCAGGCAGCGAGTGGCTCCAGGGCGAGAGCAAAAAGCAACGGGGACAACGGGCACCCCTGCCTCGTGCCCCTGCCAAGGGCAAAGGGCCGAGAGACCCGCCCATTCACCACCACTTGAGCCATGGGTCCCGTGTAAAGGAGCCTCACCCAGCCAATAAATCCCTCTCCAAAGCCGAATTTATCCAAGACGGCCCAGAGGAATGGCCACTCAATAGTGTCAAAGGCCATCGTGGCATCCAAAGAAACCAGCACGGCCGGTTCGGAGAGGAACTCCGCCCTGGCAAGAGCACCGTGAAGACGCCGCAAGTTAAGAGCGGTGTTGCGGTGCGGGATAAAGCCGCATTGGTCCGGATGTATAAGGTCGCACACGACACTCAACAATCGATTGGCCAGGACTTTCGCCAGGATTTTAGGCTCCGCATTGAGCAGTGAAATAGGCCGGTAAGAAGTACAGCGGTCTCGCGGCTTGCCCTCCTTGGGGATAACGACTATGGTGGCCAAGCGCTGGTCGGCCGGAAGGGAACCCGCCGCAAGAGAGTCGCGAAACATGCGGCTGAGGAAGGGCGCAAGCTTATCAGGACGCAATTTGTATAGTTCAATGGGCAGACCGTTAGGACCCATCGCCTTGCCCGAGCGAAGGGAACGAATCGCGGTCGCTATTTCATCCGACGACAAGGGGGCGTCCAGCCGCTCTCGGTCCTCAACGGACAGGCCGGGCAGAGCAATATCTCTCAGTAAGAGGCGAGAGTCATCCTCATCCCTGTCAGTCACCGGGGAGTACACCGCCCGGAGGTGGTCGGCGAAACATTCCACAATCTCATCCGGCTCAGTCACACACACACCATCCGCAGCACGCAACTCGGGGACCACACGATTCACTCTCTCCTTTTTGTCCAGCCACGCAATCAACTTTCCCGCCTTGTCCCCCGCGTCATACAATCGGCCCTGCTGCTCCCTATACATAGTTTTGGCCGCGTCAGTGACCAGGGACCTATATTCGAACTGTTTCAGGCTAAGGGCATGTAGCCCGTCCGGAGTAACATTCGCCTCCAAGGCCGACTCCAGCCCCGAGATGTCAGTCTCAAGCTTCACCACCGCCTCGCTCCTAACCTTCTTGGCCACCACTATTTGGGCGAGGGCGTGTCCGCGTATCACAGTTTTAAAGGCTTCCCAAAGGGACAACGCAGACGACACCGACCCCTCGTTTTCACTGAAATATTGGTCCGTGGCCTTAACCAGGCTGTCACGAGTCACAGGGTCCCGCAAGTACCAGGGGTTAATGGGCGCTATCCGCCCTGCGGACCGCGACCCGGTGTCAAAGAGAAGCCACAGCGGAGAGTGGTCGGAGATACCACGCGCCAGGTGTCTGACCTCTCGAATCCTACCAGTCTGCGCCGCGGGCATAAGGAAGTAGTCTAACCTGGAGAGACTCCCATGCGCCCCCGAATGAAAGGTGAACTGACACTGGGTCGGATGCATTAGTCTCCAACTATCCACCAAGCCGAAGGTCTCCAACATCCCACCCAGCCATGACTGGGCAGCGGGGAGGGTCCTTGGTGGGTGACGATCCAGTTCACCCGAAACCACAGAATTAAAGTCCCCGCCCATGAGCAGGAGGCCGTCCGGAAGGTCAAGCAGCATTCGACCCAAGTCAATAAAGGTGGAGTTCTGGAGGCCCGGGGGGACGTAGACTGAAACCAGGGTAAGGGGCTGCCCCTCCCACCTCCCAATCAAACACACATAGCGCCCTCTGTCATCCGAGACTATCCTCGTGATCTCCACCGGAAGGGAGGTTCGCAGGAGAATGCCCACCCCCCTGGAGCCAGTTGTGAAACCAGAATGGGCTACGAGGCGGTATCCCCCCCTGTTCATCGCATGGCAGACATTGCCGACCAAATGCGTCTCCTGGAGAAACACCACATCAGGAGTCAAACGACGCAAATATTGCAGTACAACACCCCGCTTAATACGGTCCCCCAACCCATTGACGTTCCATGACATAAGCCTCAACCCGTCTCCCCCCATCCCCTCCAATAGATCAAGAGGCCCCCAGCCCGCCGCACAGTTCCCAAATATGGACAAAAATCAATACCTCGCCCTGTAAACAAAAAACACACAACAAAACAACCCCTCTTCCCCCCCAGCCCCACCCCAAGTCCAACTCCCCCCACCCTGCACCCCTGCGGGCCAAAGACCCCCCCCAACTTGCAGTGTGCCTGTCGCCCCACTAACCCCATTCTACAAAAAGACCCCGGAGGAGGAAAGGGACCCGAACCCGCCCGCACCCCTCACGGGTCCTGGTAAGACACAGTATGCAAGAGAGTAAGACCCAACTGTACAGTGCAAAACCGCAAAAGCAAGGACCAAATGTCAGTCTAAGGGGACCCGTCACCTGCGGTGCCCCCAGAGGGCCCGGGCCGGCCACCCCCGTCCGGCAGCGAGTCCAGCCAGTCACTTGCGGCCACAGGAGAGTCAAAAAAGGCTGTCCGCTCTCCATGCTCCACTCGTAGTTTCGCCGGGTAGATCATCGAATACTTCAGGCCCAGCTCGCGGAGACGGCGCTTCACCCCTTGGAATCCCATCCGCTGTTTCTGGACCAGTTGTGTGAAGTCCGGATAAAAATTGATGGTCGAGTTCTCGTAGCGGACCGGGCCACGGGTCCGTGAAGCCTGCAGAATAGCGTCGCGGTCCCTGTAGTGGAACAGTTTAGCCACGATAGGCCTCGGGGGGGCCCCCGGCCGCGGCCGGCCGCCCGGCACTCGATGGGCCCGCTCCACGGCGAAGAATTTGCTTAGGCCAGCCGGGGACAGCTGTTGCATGATAAGTTCCTCGACCACGAGGTCCACCGGGCGGCTGTCGGAGGACTCCGGTACACCAATGATGCGGATGTTGTTGCGTCGGGCCCGTCCCTCGAAGTCCTCAAGCCGCCGGGCCATATGGTCGTTGACCACTCTAATGTCCCCAAGCGCGGCCCGCAGATCCGACACCTCCGCACCCAGGGTGGAGGTCCGTGCATCAAGGGCCTGGACCCTCTCGTTAGTTTTGGAGAGGTCGGCCCGAATCAGGGTGACATCGATCGCGACAGTGTCGATCTTACGGGCCAGGGCCTCATATTGCGTCGCGATGGTTTCCCTGATGCCCTCGATGGCGCCCATAATGTCCTGCAGGGAAGGTTCCGCAGAGACGGTCGTGCCTCCCCCTGCAGCATCCGGGGAGAGGCCAGCAGCGCCAGGGGACCCCCTGCCCTGGGTGTAGCGGTCCATGTTGTTGCTCTGGACCGGCCCCCCGCGCAGAGAAGCCTTGGTCTTGCGCCCCTCCGGACCCCCTTTGCCCGCCATGTGAGCGCAGTCTCTCAATGGGACCTCCGATCAAGAGGTGTGCGGGCGCCAGCAAAAGGACCACAAACTGTCGGTGTAGGGGTCGGAGGCGTCAGGCCCACCAGTAGCAGAGGGAAGCAAGCCTCGGGCAGAGGCCCAGGAGGCACCTCGCCACCCTGAGCACGCACGCCAGCCGATCTCCTGAGGGCCAAAACCGAAACCGAAAGTGCTGAACGGCAACTGCCACCGCGCTGAGGCCGCTGTTGTTCAATTGCAGCCCGGCCCCACGGGTCACCTTCACCCCGGCCACCTCCGTCGGGTGGGTCCCAAAAGTTCCGACGACGACAACTCAGGATTCCCAGGTCCGATTAGAGTTTTAAAAAGAGATATAAGATCAGCTGGTCTTCATCTCCCAGATTCCATAAACCAAATCAGGATAGTCTCAGGATATATTCCGAGGAGCAGAAAGGGTCCGGGGAGCCCTGTGCTCACGCGACCATCTTGGATGCGCGCTAGGCTCCTCCTCCGTCACTTGTTTTCTGTATTAAAAGTGGCCCACCAGAGGCTCAAGTGACATGCAATTTAGGGGCATATTATCAAGCATGGCGTTAAAATTATCGCCGCTTTAGCGGCAGAAAACTGCCGCTAAAGCGGCGATAATGGGCTTAATAATATGCCCTTTAGAATTCCAATAGAAGCCCATGTTGACACCAGAACATGGGCTTCTATGGGAGTTCTCAAGGGCATATTATCAAGCCCATTATCGCCGCTTTAGCGGCAGTTTTCTGCCGCCAAAGCGGCGATAATTTTAACACCATTTCTTGATAATATGCCCCTAAGCTCCCATGATTCCTACTAGTGATTTATCTAAGTATGTTGTGGCGACTTTGGACATCTGGGAGATGTGATCGAGGGAAATTACTACATCACTTGCAAGGACTCAGAGGCAGATTTCATTGGATCACTCGATTGATTTCAGAAGGAAGAAAGATTGTGGTGGTATTACCAGGTTTCAGACTCGAGACGTGCAGGTCACAGGTGGGAGGGGCTTGTGCTTAACTTGCTCTGATATCTCTCTCCCTCTCTGCCCCGCGAACTATGGGGTATATTATCAAGCCAGGCGATAAAATTATCGCCGCTTTAGCGGCAGAAAGCTGCCGCTAAAACGGCGATAATGGACTTGATAATATGCTCTATGGAATTCCAATTGAAGCCCATGTTAGATGTGAAGGACATCTAACTTGAGCTGCAATTGGAATTTCATAGAGCATATTATCAAGCCCATTATCGCCGTTTTATCGGTAGTTTTCAAGCCTGGCTTGATAATATGCCCCAAAAGCTCTTTAGTATTCTGCATTATAAAAACTGACAAACATTTTTCATTTTCAAATATATTTGTTTTGATTCGACGACTAGCATTGATTGAAAGCCAGCTCCTGCTGTGCTGTCAGTCAGATTCATGACCCCTTCAGTTTACTCCTTAAAATATTCTGTGTTAGAAAACTATCCCTGCCACCAAGTCATCCAGGTAATTGAACAAGTCTATCTATGCAAGAGTGTATCTACTCAAGAACACCAGGGAAGGTAAAGCTGAGTTTTTAACCCTCTCGCTCACCTTTCACCTGCTGCCAAGCTCCCCCCGTCAGTCTAAGGGGCACTCAGACTAATTTAAACAAATGCAGTTTAAAAATGAAATGATGTATTCAAAAAGATAAAAGGAACTGAATCGAACAATGTATCTCCAATTGTAAATCTATTGTGTTTTTAATCCTGCTTTTAAATCTCAATTTCTACTGACAGTCTTACTTTGTTTTTAGTTGCTTTGGTTTTTTCAAGGGGTTTTAGTGACTTTATATTTAGTCACCTGCTTGACCATTATGAAAATTAATCAAATTCATGTTTTTTTTTAGGAAGCATACCTTTAGCGTTTCTTTAGTGTAGAAAACCGCCTCTTTATACAGTAAACTAAAATAAAGTACACTATGTAGAGAATGTGATAGATCCCCTAAAGGTAGGTAGAGGTAAAAGTAGAAAATACTAACTCTCTTTTGGTGGTAGTGTGGATGAGCAGTTAGGCTTATCAGAGGGTAGTGTTAAGCATTTGTTGTACTCACAGAGGCAATACAAGAGACACACACACAAGAATAAATCCAAAACCAATTTGTAAATATAACACAGATCTTTATATAATTTTGAACACCATAAGCACAGTTCTAAGGTAAGTACTTTTGGAGTCACGGTTTTTCAAAGTTTAAAAAATATATCACATTTATGCACAATTATGCACCATAGGAAACAATGGTGAAAAAGTAGAAAAATGCTTCAAAATGCAGGCAATGATTCATGATGTTCACCTTCTCGTTTTAGATCAATGTCAGGATCAAGTCCGAAGTTCCAGCAGGAGAAGTTCAGGAGCAACCCGGATCAGCTGGGAGCAGAGGTGCTGAGGTCTTGGAAGCTTGTGCACAAAGACGAAGGGGGGCAACTTGAAAAAGAAAACTGCACATAGGGACTTACAGGTAAGTCCAGTGGGTTTCCTTAGAAGGAGGAGGTCACAAGGGCCTAGGGATCACGAGCGCAGGGCTGGGTGGTGAGTGCTGGGGCCTGTGGGGCCAGGTAAAGAGCGAACAAGTGAGCTGGGCATCGTGCGTCTTGAGGTCCCAGCATTCAAGAGCAGGCAACCTGGAGAGGCAATCTCCAGACAGCTTGGCCACTCAGGAGGTGGGTCTCGGGTGTCTCGTTGTCCCACAATGAGTGCTTGCTTCTGGTGCTTTGAGAGTCTGGTGTGGCGTCTTCTTCTTGGTTCTTACAGTTGAGGGTTCGATACTTTGGGTATTGGTACGCTGCGGCTCCGGTAGGTCCTGGTACCTCCAAACTTGGTGGGGTGGCAGATCTGACCTTTTGGAGCTGTTGTACATCTTCTTGCTTTGGTGTTGCATAGAGGTCATCGGGCAGCAGCAAGTCGACAAACCGGACTACACGGGATCGGTGCCTGATGTGTTCAGGGGAATGATACCTTCACTCCAAAGGAGCTTTAAGCAATATCTTGAAGGCTGGAGGTACTCCACAGTTCTTGAAGACCTTTCAGGTTTTAGGACGACACAGCAGCATCAATTGTTGAGTCCTAGGAGCAGCAGGCAGGGTTTGGCACCTTTTTCTTCTCCATCAGGGCTTCAGTTCTTGAGCAGCGGCTCTCCTTTATCCTGGCCTTCTCTTGTCCATCAAATCTGATGTTCAGGACTCTGGGTGCCACCTAAATACTGAATTTAGAGGTGTTACAAGGGGAGACAAGTAGTAGCCAATGGGCTATTTACCTTTAGGGTGTCTACCCCTTCTAGTGACCGCTTCTTGTGGGGAGAGGCAATACCCTAGCCCTGATTGGAGGTTTCTCCACCATTCCAAGAAGGTGGAATTTAAAAAGAGGGGTTCACATCGCCTGCCGCACTGTAGGGGTGATGTAGGCTAAGTGGGGACAATCTTCATCCTCTAACTAATTTTCCCAACTTTCCTCCTGCCAAAAGTGGAACATGAATGGGGCTTGGTCTCCCTCACTATCCGGGGTTCCTGGATTGGATTCCAAAGGTGGCATTGCCTTTGAAGGTTCCTGCCAAGGAAGGCCACTCTGTCCTTGAGGAGGAGTGAGACACTTCCACCTACAGCAGGCTTTTTCTCTGCCCTTTGAGAGCACTGGCTCTCACCCCATAAGGTCAGAAACATGTGTGGTAGTGGCATGCTGGCAAAAACAAGTCAGGAACCACACTGGTGATTGGTAGGATTTCAGGGGACCCTCTAAAAGGGCCTCCTGTGTGAATCTATTAATTAATCCATCACTGGCATCATTGAGGATTTATTAAGACAAGATGTTTGGTACCAAACATCTCAGAAATCAGTGAAGCCATCATGGAGCAAGCAAACCCATGTTGACAAGTATCCAGCCCATGTACTTTTTATGGCTTCCCTGTGCACTTGCAACATCCCATAATGGACTGAACATTGTAGGGGCAGATATATGCATGATGATATGCCCACACATGGGATATATTGCACCCTGACTCAGGGCTAAAGGCCTGCAGTATGGGCGACTTACCTATATTCCCATGCAGTGTATGAGAGGCATGTTGACTTCGGATTTCTCTGCACCAAGAATTGCAGCCTGCAATGGCAGAGTGCATAGCCTTACTGAGGGGTCCCTGGGGTAGTACAACCAGTGCTGCAACCCTGGAGGACTCCCTGGTTACCATGGGTACCATTTATTAGAGACTTACAGGGCCCCTGAAGTTGTGCCAATCATTGCACAGTTTTGGGGAAAGGGATCTGGCCCTGGGGACCTGGTTATCGTGGCCCAGTGCACTTACAGTTCTAAATTACAACAGACATCAGGCAAAAAGTGCGGACTAACCATGTAAAAAGAGGCACTTTCCTACAATGGGAATCTTTCCCTATCAGTAATGTACTTATGATAACAGTAATTCATAATTTGAAATAAGGATGTGACAGTTCTTATGTTTGATTTGGCGCTTTTTCAGCTAGTTTTTTTATTTAATTACTTTGAACTAATATGTTAAAATATATTCATTTTATTGTGGCATGTTGTCAGACTTATGTTTCAATTATGCACACCTTTTCTGCTGTCCTTTTGCCCCATTTAAAAAAATGCAAAAAGAACAATTGATGGACAGAATGCAGAACAATGTATACATTCACCCCAATACAGAGATCTAGGCCTAAATTCATCACTTTTCTGCTCTCCATGCCATTCAAGTTTGAACCCAGCCATATGCAAATCAGTCTTGACCCTGTGTCCAATAGGAACAGTCCAGCCCGGACTGCCAGGCCAGGTCCTCCCTGGACTGGAAACAAGCCCCCTAGGACATGTTTTGGGGTTTCACCCCTCACCAGCCAGGATAGCTTGACACCAGTGGCATGAAGAGCATGGGACCCACATCTGAGCTTACCCGTTCCACTCGGGTTGACAAATGCAAAAAGTACAATTGATGGAAAGAATGCAGAACAATTATCATAGAGTGCTGGATGTTTACAACAGTATCCCTACCTCGTGACTACACTTATAATCCATGCATCCATGTTTATTCCATTCCTGATCTTGAAAAATTAAAGGTTCATAGGTGATTTATGTCAATACAACACAAAACCCAGCTCTTTCTCTATTTCCAGCCTTCCCTCCCTCGCCTTTTCAGATTGAGCACAAAAGGACTTGGCATGCATTAATGATAAAAAGGTTTACCACAGCCCTATTCATAATAAAACTGCTGGATCTTATTTGAATTCAGCAGTTTTCTGTGCAGTTTCACACTACTAGGAAGAAATAAAACAAATTTAAGGTTCCTGTAATCACTCATATTCATAACTCGTAAATCTTTGACCACCAGTGAGGTGTGTTGCATCCTATTTTGAACTTGTAGATGGCTATAATCCTTTCGAATCAGGCATCCTTAGCATGAACTGGCCTCAGTAAACATGCATCAGCCTCGGAGTCTGCCCTTGATAGGAGTGAGTACAAGTTAAGTAGCAGAGTTATGCACTCATATTGGTCAAATAAGAGGACACTCATCCTCCCATCTTTTCCCTTCCTCTTTTTTGCATTGCTTCATCTCACTGACATCCATATTTGGAATGACCAGACTTTCAGCAAACTTTTTGTTCTGTTACAAAGACATAAATGATTTATTATTGCCCTTTTAACCTTTCTACTCACTTATGACAGTTGTCCTCACCAGTGGCGGGTCCTCCGCTAAGCAGGAGGAGAGTTGCCCCACTGCTTTTAAGCAGTAGAAGGAAAAATAAAATGATGATAACTCAATGTTATTATCCTTTCATTTTTTCTTGTTGTGGGCGTGGCAGCTTTGCCAGGCGGGGCTGCTCTGCTGACAGTGCAGGGGAGGGGAGGAGTAGTTTTCACTCCCTAACTACACATGAATGTTTGGCCAACCTCGGGCCAGCCAAACATTTATGTGCACTTAGCATGTTCTCCACCCAGGCTGAATTACAGTCCCTGTCTGAGCACCAAACCAAGGCACTCAGACCAATCACAATGCTGCATTGCAGCTTTCTGATTAGCTCAGGGGAGCTTCCGGTTCTGTGTACCGGCCGGAGGGATGAGGAGGATGGACATGAAGAGGAGGACGGGTGAGGAGGACGCGAGGGGGAGATAAGTTTAATTTTAATTTGTATTTGCTCCTGCCTCCCTGCCTCACCACCCCCGATCCGTGCTGGCTGTCACCGGTCCTCACCCGTTGCTTAATTGAGCTTGTGGTTTCCGGTGCTGGCCACCGGCACTTAATTGTCAACAGCAGCACTCATGATACACTGGTGGTCCGATGGTGGTGCTGTTTGTCTGATTTAGAGATGAGCACAACAACAGTTGTTTACTAATCCAATATACATTAAAATGGCTAATACCTACCACCCAAACTATTTTTATAGCTTTGAGGAGATGGAATAGTCTGAATCGTCACAGTTATATTAGTGTGATGGTTAGTGGTTGTGTTCTTACTGTCATTGGCAGTGCTATAAGTGCCAATAATTCCAGATTTGTAAAGCACAAACTTTTCACCCCTAAGCATTTCCAGGCGCTGGGGGCCTCCAGGGAGATAGAGTGAGCTATTGCCCAGAGTCATACGATGCTGAGCTAAGCTGTGGCCAGTGATTGAACAATGAATCCCTTACTCTGGAATCATCCGCTCTGGCCGTTGCACCACACCTCTTCCACCAAGGGGTTGTGCAAGCTGCAGTGGCCTCATGACGAGGGCCCTGACAGTTATGTTTTTTTTCTTTGTTTTCTTACACATTAAGCACTGCAAACCAATGCTTTCACAGATGTCCTGCCTTCTAACCTTGACCGAACATACAGCTATTATGGTTGAGGATTTTTAAATCACAGGTGACCCAGTGGTGATTGCTAGAAATGTCCTCAGTTGGAAATTTGCTACTGTTTATCATATAATTGCTTCATTTGCAGTAGTGTTGACTAGACCCTGGTCATTGCACGTCTTAAACTCACTTCAATTAGACAGTTAAACCATAGACTAGGAATGCTGATCGACTGCACCATTGCAACACATATTCAAGCAATGCATTCAATGTAAACACAAAAGCAGCCTTTGCAATTTTACAATCATTAGATGTATTAAAATGCCCTCTGTATCAGCCCCTATCACTAGATTTCCAATGGGTTGCAGCTTGGGCTGCAGCTCCAGTGAGTCCACTGCTATGCATGGTTTGGCCAGCAACAATAGGAGAAGAGGTGAGATGGAGGCATGTTCCTTCTAGAGCCTGATATCCCCTTATACCCATCTTCTGCCTTATATCATCACTCTAAAACAAAGCTGCTGCCTCACATAATCCATTCACATTCTGCCTCATTTATCATACCGTCAGTCCTCAACAACATCTATCACCTCATTACCTTCTCTACTACTTTACAGGATGCCTTCACCATCTGCTTTATATCACAATACCGGTGTCTTCTGCTGTCTTAAATGATGTTTTTGTGCTACTCTGCCATATGCCTCACCTTCTGATGCTTTATATCATCCCTTGCCTTCCGTTGCCTCATCATTCCACTCCCGTTCACACCTTCTATCATTCATTCATCTTCTAACGTATATCACTTTGTTATAGGACATGGTACTTATCAATGATGGATGCTGGGATTTTTGCCTTGCCAACACAGAAAGTACTATAATGTCCATATGTATATATTTGGTGCACTACCCATGTTAACCCAGAACTGGCTACGGTGAGTGAATAAGTGTGAGTCTCTTACGGTGTGTGACAGAATTGGCCTGTGAGATCACCACACAGGGATACAATAGGAAAACATTCCAGCAGGGTTGGGTGCAGATGAAAAATTGTCTCGGGCACCCAAAAAAAGTGGCCTACATTTGCAGAAAGCAACCTTTATGAATCATTGTGTGGTTATCATCAGGAGCTTATTTTGGGTTGAACTTGTTGATAAATTATGCTTTTTAAAGGTTCAAAGGCGAGTAGCATAATTAAGACTGGAAACACCATTAATCCATCACTGATCACCCACCTGTCTCCTAACGCATACCTTCAGGTCCATAAAGCTCTCACCATCAGGTCACTGAACACGCTTCTCTCTCTTACTCCAAGCTCTTGCTCACCCTCGGATCAATGGATCCCGTGTCAGGACCTGAAACTCCTGTTCATTCTTAGGGATTCTACTGTCACTTCTAACCAACATGGCCCCAGAGATTCACACTCATCCTCAAGTCTTCTGCTCATCTCAAGAACCCATGCTTTCTGCGCAGCCTAAGGACTTGAGGCTCTGGCTCCCTTTCAGTTGGTGCCTAAACTACCCACTTTCCGATAGGACCCTTATTTCATTTCCACTCTTTGGTCCCCTGAGCGTACTGCATAGCTCAGATCTCAGGGGCTCCTGACCAATCTCAGGTGCCTTTGGATTGCAGCTCATCTTCTGGTCACCTGATTTCCCCATTTACACTTAGGCTAAGTAGCTTTTGCTCACTCATACCTAATAGCTTCAGGACACCCTCAGTTCACTGAAAACCATGTTCATCAGGAGATTTTGCAAAGTTTAGATTTCTGAATACTTCCCTTGCTTGGCACATAATCACCACCAGATCATTAAAATTCCTGTTTACTCTCAATGGATGGCGGGAGGTGCATATTTAACTCTGGGGTATTGCCTCATTTAGGTCCCTGAGCCTGCAGCTCACCTTCAGCTTCCAGGGGTTCGGGCTCATTCTCAGGTCCACAAAGCCTTGCTTGCTCTCAGGTCTTAAAGGCTCCTGACTGCACCAATGACTCCTGCCCACCATCTGTTACCCAATGCTCCTTACTGTCCTTTACTTGTTGGTCCTTGCCTTACTCAGGGGTGCAGAAGTTCCTTCTCAGGGACATTGTTTATCGAAGCACCAGCTAACCACAGGCCCCTAAGGTTACTGCTCTTCTCCAGGTCATTAAAACGCCTTCTCAATTCCACATCCAAACCTTCTTGCTTACCTTCTGAACACTGACTTTCCTGGACACTCTGAGGTCCCATGAGGCTTCAGCCAATCCTTAGGTGGTTAGAAAACTCCCAGCCTTAATGGTTGTACATATCTAAGGCTTTCATGAATCTTCTTTTTGGTTGTCACACGGAGACCTCTCAGCATGTGATATCTTGGGAGTGTAAGATAGATTGTCACTTGATGAATTCTGTGATGGGAGAAGAAACATGAATTGAATCTGCTTGACATGCTACAGGAAATTACTCCAACTGGAGCCTTTCATTTAATTTTCTATATATCATCTTTACCCTTGGTCACCTTTGCTGACCCACACATACAGTCTTAACGTGCTTTTTTGGCACTTATTCCTCTCTACCCTTTCTTCACTCCCTCATTTCACCTTCACTCTCTCATTCTCATCCAATGCATCTATTGGATTTTCTCTTTCTCTATGTCTCTCCAGCTATAATACCAATGTTTCATTCTTTGTCTCCTTCCCTCAGTCTCGCTCTCATTTCCATCTTTCCATTTTACTGTTTCCGTTTATTATTCATTGTTAGACCTGGTACCATTGGCGTGAGTCTCCCTTCCATTTTTTCTAATTGCCTCCTCTGTTTTTGATATGTTTTGCTGGCTTAGATGCTTTGGGGACTGTGCCACTGCTATTCAGTGCACAGTGCAAGTGCTCCCTATGTTAAATTGATGTATTGATTAGTGACTCCATGATTGGGTTATTTGATTTACCTGTCAGATCCTAGTAGAGTGCACCATGTGTACCCAGGGCTTGTAAATCAAATGCTGCTGGTGGGCGTGCAGCACTGGTTGTGCCACCCACAGAAGCAGCTTGTAAAGTGTGTCTCAGGCCTGCCATTGCAGAGCCTATGTGCAGTCTGGTACTGCCATGCTGACTGACCAAGTGCACCCACTTGCCAGTCCCTAAACCTTCCCTTATCTTCATATCAGACACCCCTATGGTAGGCCCAAGTGCAGGGTGCATTGTAAGTATAAGGTAGGACATGCCCTGGTGTGTGTGGCATGTCCTAATGGTGAATTACAGCCATTTTCATTTTTCACTATTGCAAGGCTACCTGTTCTCCATAGGCCTGAATGAGCAGTTTGATTATTACATCTTATAATCCTAAATGACTCAGGGAACATGGTAGAAATTCGAATTTAGTATGCCTGAACTCAGGATGATAAAATACATCTATTAGTAAAGTTGGTTTTAACATTCTGTGTTTGAAAATACCACTTTTAGAAAGTAGGTATTTTATTGCTTAACTGTCCAAACCTGCCTCTGCTAGGTTGTGTATTGTGTGTCTGGTTCTGTGAGTGACAGGGGCTGGGGATTCCAGGGGAGAGGGTGAGTCAGCACAGGGCTTAATAGGAAGATCTGCATGTAGATGGTGGGAGGAGTTGCACCTGGGACCTGAATATGGCTGTGCCTTCCCACCACAATGCTGGCTCCACCTCCTGTGGTGTGTCTGATGTCTCTGCCCTGCACTCTGAAAGGAAAGAAGGAGTCAAGTAAACAAAGTGCTCCAGGACTGATAAGAACTTGTTTGGACTGGGCAAAGGCCTCTCTGCCTTCAGAGAACAGAGAGAAAAGTAGTATAAATATGGGGACCCAAACCCCAAGACTTTAGATAACTTCTGGAACAACAAGAAGAAACCTCTGCCAAGGAGAGGAGCCAAAGGAAGCTGTAGAAGCTGGACTGCCCCCCTGCCAGTGTGCTGTGTTGTTGGGTTGGCATGCAGTGGTGTCTTCATTGCCAAGGAGAGGAGAAGGGACTTTTACAGAACTTTCATAATCTTGCAGAATATTTCTCCAAGGGCTTGAACTTGTGCTTGCTTCCTGCTGATGTCTCGGGGACAACAGACTTCACCACCAGCTCCCCTCTGAATTTCTTTGCTGGGAATTCTATCTGCTGAAGCCTGCGTGTCGCTGGGAGCTGGAAGCGCGACGCACCGAGAAGAAGCGTGTCGCTGCCGCAGCTGTAGTCATCGCATCACCGGAGAAGCGTGCCGCCGCCGCATCTCCCAGAAGCGTGCCTTCGTCGCAGCTGTCTGCTGTCGCATCACCGGAGAAGCGCGTTGCAACCGTGATGGTCGCCGTCGCATCATCTGAGAAGCATGTCGCAGGGCCTGTCGCGGCTCCAAAGTACAGAGTCGCCGCAAGGCTGCCAAGGCGTGTCACATCGTCTCACCGTCGTCGCATCAAGGGTGCCATCTTATCGCATCGCACCGGATTGTCGCATTGCATCGAGGCGCCATCTTGCCGCATCGCAACCAGGCTGCAGCACGAGAATCTACGCATCACCTCCTCTCTGGTAAGGATCAAGACGCATCCCTCCCCCGAAGCAAGGAACCGACGCATTTTCAATGCTGCGAGCCTTTTGTTTATTTTGCGTTACGCATCCAGGTACTTTTGTGAGAACTGTGTCGCATTTACCAACAACTTGAACTAAGTTACTTCTACCATCTTTAAGTCAATTTTGAGTACAGTATTGTGGATTTTTTTCGTTTGTGGTCTTGTGTTAAGTCTATATAAATAATACTTATTTTTATAAAACCTGGGTGGTATCCATTTGTAGTGTTTTCACTGTATTACTGTATGTGTTCTCAAATGCTTAACACACTGCCTCTGAGATAAGCCTGTCTGCTCGTGCCAAGCTACCAAGGGGGTGAGCAGGGGTTATCCAGTAGTGTAATCCCCTTTCCCTGACTTAGAAGCAAGAGTCCCTATTTGGTCAAAGGTACCTACCTCTGTGAACTAGAGCCCCCTAGTTCTAACATTGGTGGTCAGCGGTGAGGATTTGAACCTGCATTTGTGACTCATATACAGTGATTGGTGTACACTACTAGTGAGTGCAGACCAAATGCGATCACATACTTTTTAGGTAGAATTGTTTTTCCTTGGACTGTTATTTTTTCCTGAGAACTGCCAATTCTTACTGCCATGAGCAGACCAGCATCTGTTGCATCTATGGATCTTGATTTTAAGGAACATAGATTGGAAACCTACCCTTTGAAACAGCTCAAGCATCTCTGCAAGAAATTGAAAGTTGCTACACCAGGCATTTCTAAAAAGGATGACTACCAAAAGGAGCTGAGGGCCTAGGTAGAAGCAAGAAATGCCCCTGAGTCAGTGGTGGAGCCAGCTGGGGATGCAGATGGGCAACTGGATAGGCCAGTGTTTCCAGCCAGGGGAGGGGTGACGTCCCCACCTGGCAGTAGTGTCTCTTCCAAAGACCTGTCCGTCAGAGAGTTGGAAGACAGGGAGAGAAATAGGGCACACAAGCTGGAGATGGCTAAGCTTAAGATGGAGGTTCAGAGGGAAATGGAGAATAACAACTTGTCCTTGGAGAGAGAGAGAATGAGAATGGAGCATGAGGGGATGTTGAGGGAGTTAGAGATCAAGGCAAACGTCTTAGAGGTCAATCCCTCTGGTGGCAGCGCACCATCCGTGCCTTTAGAAAGCAGAGTGTATATTCCCAAAGATGTCATCAAAGATTTCCACAAGCATGAGGATATTGGGCAGTGGTCTGCAGCCTATGAGAGAGCAATGTTGGCCCACCGGGTCCCTGAGAAGGATTGGGGAGCTGGGTTGTGGGCCGCTTTGTGAGTGAGGTGAGGGATAGTTTGTTAGACCTGCCCTGTGAACATAGGATGTCTTATGCCCACATGAAGGAAGCCCTAATGACAAGGTATGGTTTGACCCCAGAACACTATAGACAGAGATTCAGGAATTGTAAGAAACTGGAGGGAACCACTTGGGTAGAATATGTGTCTTTCTTTTGCAGAGCTATGGATGGTTGGGTGAAGGGTAGCAAAGTGGATACTTTTGAAGCGCTCTATGATTTGTTTGCCATGGAGCACTTGTCTGCTAATTGTTTTCCAGGGCTACGCCTGCACCTTATTGATAGCAAGTTAACCAACCCTAGGAAGTTTGCTGAGGAGGCAGACCACTGGGTCAGTACTAGGGTCCACAAGGGTCAAGTGGGAGATTCCGCCAAAGGTGGGCAGGGACCCCAGCAGAAGAGTGGGGGGACAAGGGTAAACAGTGGGAGTTCCAGAAAGGGCCCCAAAATAATTCCCAAGGGAACCAAGGGAAGGGTTCCCAGCCTCCCCCTGAGAAGAAGTCAGAGCCCCCAACAGGTAAACCTGTTCAAAGGGGGCCAGTTACCTGCTTTCAGTGTAAACAGGTGGGACACCGTTGGTATGATCCCCAGTGTCCTCAAAGGGGTCAGTATGTGTCACCCTGTGCATCCCCCCCGTCAGATGGACAGTGTAGCCCTGGGAATGGAAGAGAAGGGTGCCCAAGGTGGGTGGGGTTCTGCAGAAATGTCCCTTGTCTCATTAGGAGACTTTGAGATGGTCCTTCAAAATCAGCTGCCTGATAACACAAAGAAATAAAGGCAGTGGGTGACCATCAATGGCCATAGAGTGGAGGCTCTTAGAGACAAGGGAGCCAGTGTGACAGCTGTCAAGTGTCACCTGGTGTCCCAAGAGCAGGTTGTCCCCAATTCCTTTTACCCAGTTGTTGCTGCTGACAACACAGAGAGCCACTGCAATGTGGCTCAGGTTCCCTTTGAGTGGGATGGGGTCTCTAGTACTCTTCAGGTAGCTGTGACACCAACTATGCCTGTGGATTGTCTGTTGGGCAATGATTTGGAGAGCTCCCCTTGGGCTAAGGTGGAGAAGAAGGCTCATTTGGAGATGTTGGGTCTGCCTGAAGGGCGTGTGTTACCACTCGGTCTATGGCAGCCAGTAAGGGTGTTGAAGAGGTCCCGGAGACTGAAAGTATGGCCCAGGGACCTGCCTTAAAGAGAAGAGGTAGGGGGTGCGGGAAACCAGCCCCCATTGTTCCCACTGTCCAGGAGGAGGCAGACCTTGAGAGGCGTGCTTTGGAACCTATAGGAGAGCAAGTTGCTAAACTGGGGGGCCTGCCTGAGCTGACCCACTAGCAGCAAGAAGGAGGACCCTCCAGGGAGGAATTTTGTGCAGAACAGAGAAGTGCCCTTCTCTTGTGGGTTTGCGGCAACAGGCCACAAACCAGGCAGCAGGTGATCAGTCTGGATCACATTGGATCTCCTGGGAGAACGACCTCCTGTATACAGAGCCTAAGGTTGCTGAGCCTGGGTCAGCCTCTGTGCTGGTGGTACCCCAGCACTTCAGAGCCTTCCTACTGGGGTTGGCTCATGATGTACCTTTAGCTGGACATCTGGGGCAGGACAAGACCTTTGAAAGGCTTGTCACCCACTTTTATTGATCCCAGATGCGAAAGAGTTCAGATACGCATTGTAGGACCTGTCAAACTTGCCAAGCAAGTGGGAAAAGTGGAAGAAAGCAAAAGGCTCCTCTCCAAGCTTTCCCAGTAGTCAGTACCCCCTTTTAACGGGTGGGCATTGACATTGTGGGGTCACTGGACCCCAAGACAGCCATGGGCAATAGGTTTATCCTGGTCTTGGTGGACCATGCTACCCGGTACCCGGAAGCCATCCCGCTCAGGACTGTGACAGCCCCCGTGGTGGGACATGCACTGATGGGGATTTTCTCCTCTGTGGGGTACCCCAGAGAGGTGGTGTCAGACCGTGATACCAATTTCTTATACAGTTATATGAAGTCCCTGTGGAAGGAGTGTGGTGTTACCCTCAAGTTCACCACTCCTTACCACCCCAAAGGTAATCGGATGGTTGAAAGATTCAACCAGACCCTTACAGGCATGATCATGGGTCTTGAAGAACCAATGAGGCGTAAGTGGGACGTCCTCTTGCCATGCCTTCTGTTTGCTTACCGTGAGGTGCCACAAAAGTCCCTAGGGTTCAGTCCCTTTGAACTTTTGTATGGACACCCGGTAAGAGGACCTTTGAGTCTGGTCAAGGAAGGCTGGGAGCAATCTCCCAGGAAACCTCTCCAGGATGTATACAGTTACATGCTGGCCTTCAGGAACCAGACTCGGCGATTCAGAGAGCTCGCTCAGGCGAATCTGGAAGCTAGCCAGGAAGAGACGAAATGGTGGTACGATCAGAATGCCACTCTGATTGAGCTTCAACCTGGACAGAAAGTTTGGGTCATGACCCCTGTAGAGCCTTGTGCGCTCCAGAACAGGTGGACTGGTCCATTTGAGGCGGTGGAGCGCAAGAGTGATGTCACCTACCTGGTGAACTTGCGGTCTCCAAGGAACCCTTTGAGGGTCCTACATGTTGACATGCCTGAAGCCCCACTTAGAAAGGTCCGAAATGGGCATGCTGCTAGCAACGGGTGATGGAATGGAGGAGGAGACAGAGCCTCTTCCTGACCTCCTGTCTGCAACAGAGCAAGATGAGTCAGTGGATGGTGTCAGCCTCTCTGCCACACTGACCCCCGATCAGCAGCAAGATTGTCACCAACTGTTGGGACAATTCTCTGAGTTGTTTTCCTTGGTTCCTGGAGTTACTGAGTGGTGCGTCCATGATGTGGACACTGGAGACGGTCCTCTTGTGAAGTACAAGGCTTACAGAGTGACTGACAAGGTCAGGACGAACATCAAGGAGGAAGTCTCCAAGATGTTTGCCTTAGGGGTGATTGAGTCCTCCAACAGTCCTTGGGCCAGCCCAGTGGTCTTGGTCCCAAAGGCTGCCTCGCCTGGTGCCACACCTGAACTCAGGTTCTGTGTGGACTACCGAGGACTCAATTCAGTCACCAGGACTGACTCGCACCCCATCCCCAGAGCTGATGAGCTCATTAATCGGTTAGGGGCTGCATGGTACCTCAGCATGTTTGATTTGACGTCTGGGTACTGGCAGATCGCCTTAACTGATGGGGCCAAAGAGAGGTCAGCATTCTCCACACCAGATGGGCACTACCAATTCCGGGTTATGCCCTTTGGGATGAAGAATGCCCCTGCCACCTTTCAGAGGTTGGTTTACCAGGTGTTGGCTGGACTGGAAGATTTCAGTGCCACCTACCTGGATGGCATTGCAATGTTCAGCGCCAGTTGGGAAGAACATCTGTGCCACCCCTGTCATGGGAACCCCCAAAGACTCAGACACAGGTGAGAACCTTTTTAGGGGTCATGGGTTACTACAGGAGGTTTGTCAAGGGGCATGGCAACATTGTTGCACCCTTGACTGAGCTGACTTCCAGGAAGCAGTCCAAGAAAGTGAACTGGACTGACACCTGTCAGAAGGCTTTTGATGCCCTGAAGACTGCCATGTGCACAGCACCCGTGCTTCAGACGCCCAACTTCTCAAATAAATTCATTGTTCAAACGGATGCTTCAGAGCATGGTGTGGGGGCTGTTCTATCACAGATTAATGAAGAGGGCCTAGACCAACCTGTAGCCTTTATCAGTAGGAGGTTACTTCCACAGGAACAGAGGTGGAGTGCAATTGAGCGTGAGGCATTTGCTGTGGTCTGGGCACTGAAGAAGTTGAGACCATACCTGTTTGGGACTCACTTCCGGGTTCAGACAGACCACAGGCCCCTCAGATGGTTGATGCAGATGAGGGGTGAGAACCCAAAGTTGTTGAGGTGGTCCATTTCCCTACAGGGGATGGACTTTACGGTGGAACACCAACCTGGTACAGAACACGCCAATGCTGATGGTCTGTGTCCAGATTTTTCGGCCTTAATGAAGAGAACTCCCAGGGGAAGGGTAGTTCTCCCCACATTTCAGCTGGAGGGGACACGTGTTAGACCTGGTACCATTGGCGTAAGTCTCCCTTCCATTTTTTCTGATTGCCTCCTCTGTTTTTAATATGTTTTGCTGGTTTAGAAGCTTTGGGCACTGTGCCACTGCTATTCAGTGCACAGTGCAAGTGCTCCCTATATTAAATTGATGTATTGTTTAGTGACTCCATGATTGGGTTATTTGATTTACCTGTCAGACCCCAGTACAGTGCACCATGTGTGCCCAGGGCTTGTAAATGGTGGGCTTGCAGCACTGGTTGTGCCACCCACAGAAGCAGCTTGTAAAGTGTGCCTCAAGCCTGCCATTTCAGAGCCTATGTGCAGTCTGGTACTGCCATGCTGACTGACCAAGTGCACCCACTTGCCAGTCCCTAAACCTTCCCTTATCTTCATATTAGACACCCCTATGGTAGGCCCAAGGGCAGGGTGCATTTTAAGTATAGGGTAGGACATGCCCTGGTGTGTGTGGCATGTCCTAATAGTGAATTACAGCCATTTTCGTTTTTCACTATTGCAAGGCTATCTGTTCTCCATAGGCCAGAATGGGCAGTTTGATTATTACATCTTATAATCCTAACTGACTCAGGGAACATGGTAGAAATTCAAATTTAGTACGCCTGAACTCAGGATGATAAAATACATCTTTTAGTAAAGTTGGTTTTAACATTTTGTGTTTGAAAATACCACTTTTAGAAAGTAGGTATTTTCTTGCTTAACTGTCCAAGCCTGCCTCTGCTAGGTTGTGTATTGTGTGTCTGGTTCTGTGGGTGACAGGGGCTGGGGATTCCAGGGGAGTGGGTGAGTCAGCACAGGGCTTAATAGGAAGATCTGCATGTAGATGGTGGGAGGAGTTGCACCTGGGACCTGAATAGGGATGTGCCTTCCCTCCACAATGCTGGCTCCACCTCCTGTGGTGTGTCTGATGCCTCTGCCCTGCACTCTGAAAGGAAAGAAGGAGTCAAGTAAACAAAGTGCTCCAGGACTGATCAGAACTTGTTTGGACTAGGCAAAGGCCTCTCTGCCTTCAGAGAACAGAGAGAAAAGTAGTATAAATATGGGGACCCAAACCCCAAGACTTTAGATAACTTCTGGAACAACAAGAAGAAACCTCTGCCAAGGAGAAGAACCAAAGGAAGCTGTAGGAGTTGGACTGCTCCCCTGCCAGTGTGCTGTGTTGTTGGGTTGGCCTGCAGTGGTGTCTTCATTGTCAAGGAGAGGAGAAGGAACATTTACAGAACTTTCATCATCTTGCAGAATATTTCTCCAAGGGCTTGAACTTGTGCTTGCCTCCTGCTGAAGTCTCAGGGACAACAGACTTCACCACCAGCTCCCCTCTGAATTTCCTTGGTTGGCAATTCTATCTGCTGAAGCCTACACGTCGCTGTGAGCTGGAAACGTGACGCACCGAGAAGAAGCATGTCACCGCCGCAGCTGTAGTCATTGCATCGCCGAAGAAGCGTGCCGCATCTCCCAGAAGCGTGCCTTCGTCGCAGCTGTCTGCTGTCGCATCACCGGAGAAGCGCGTTGCAACCGTGATGGTCGCCGTCGCATCATCTGAGAAGCATGTCGCAGGGCCTGTCGCGGCTCCAAAGTACAGAGTCGCCGCAAGGCTGCCAGGGCATGTCGCATTGTCTCAACGTTGTCGCATCAAGGGCGCCATCTTATTGTGTCGCACCTGATTTTTACATCGCATCGAGGCACCATCTTGCCGCATCGCAACCGGGCTGCAGCATGAGAATCTACTCATCACTTCCTCTCCGGTAAGGATCAAGACGCATCTTCTACTCTGCGCAAGCATTGAGGCGCGACGCATCGTCTCTCCCGAAGCAAGGAACCGACGCATCTCCAACGCTGAGAGCCTTTTGTTTATTTTGCGTTACGCATACAGGTACTTTTCTGAGAACTGTGTCGCATTCACCAACAACTTGAACTAAGCTACTTCTACCATCTTTAAGTCAATTTTGAGTACAGTATTGTGGATTATTTTAGTTTGTGGTCTTGTGTTAAGTCTATATAATGAATACTTATTTTGATAAAACCTGTGTGGTGTCCATCTGTAGTGTTTTCACTGTATTACTGTATGTGTTCACAAATGCTTAACACACTGCCTCTGAGATAAGCCTGTCTGCTCGTGCCAAGCTACCAAGGGGGTGAGCAGGGGTTATCCAGTAGCGTAATCCCCTTTCCCTGACTTAGAAGCAAGGGTCCCTATTTGGTCAAAGGTACCTACCTCTGCCAACTAGAGACTCCCAGTTCTAACATACATCCTCCCACTCTTCCCTGTCTCTCTTATTTTCCATCTTTTTCCTTGTCTCTCTCTCTCCCCATCTTCTCTTTCATTGCCCTCATTCTGATCTCTTTCCCTCACTAACTTTCTTCCCATCTATAAAGCTACCCTCTCTCTCACTCCTCTGCCATATATTCTTTCTTTCACTCTTTTTCTAACTGCAGTGTCCTTATTTCCCACTCTATCAATTTCTATCTCAATCTCAGTTTAACTTTCTGTGTTACAAATTCTTTCTTTCTTCTGCTGGGATTTTCTGAGTCACTCACACTCATTTTATCCATTCCTTGAACTCCATTGTGTCCTGTGCTGCACCTAGTGTTATATTCTGTGTTCTATTTATTGGTTTACTTTTTCAGTAGCTACCTGCTTTAGCAAACATCAACATTTGCAGAATACCACCATTCTCTATAACAATTCAGTGGATTACTGTCCTTGTGACTCCTTTGAGTTCTGCAGTCTTCTACAGGTCATTCTGGGAAGTGGAGGGACCTTGTGTTAGCCCTGGTAGTGGATAGACCCAGAGCCTGATTTCGAGTTTGGTGGTAATGGAAAAGACACCTATTTCTAAAGGTAGTGTTAAAACCAGAGGAGAATTGGCTGGTGTTTCCTTTACCACTCTATCTGTTTTTTTAAAGAAACACTGTTGGTGGGTTTTTACTGTAGAGTCAGCACTTCCTCTAGATGTCCACCAACTTCTAAATCAAGCCGTAGACTACTGAACCATCAGAGAACTAAGGAGTGTGTATGAGGCACTAATCCACCTGTCCATCATTCTTGCTGGCAAGTAAAAGTTGAACATCCTCTTCTTCATTAATGCTTTGTTTCATTATTCACTGTTCACTAGTTTTTCTACCTTTCTCTCCACTTCTGTGCCCCTTCTTCACTTTCTCTCTATACCAGTCTATCATTCAACCCTGTTCCTCTCGTTGTCCCTCGTTCCTTTTGTCTCTGTCTCCTCCTCTCTCTTCTCCCCTTCCATTCCAGTATGGAGGGTGAATTTTTTTTTTTTTTACAGCGACACTGCTGAAAACATTTGTTTTATTTTTATCTGTTTCTATTCAGACTTTTTTAATTGCAAAGTTATTTAAAACTTTTGCGATTCTTGGTGTTTTTTTCTCATCCCGTTGCACAGTATTTGAATGAACCACTGAATCTCAATCCCAGAAAACTGGCAGCAGGTACCTGTGGCTTGTTTGCCCATCGTGTGACCTGCCGTGGGGGACAAAGGCCTACTCCCCAAATGGAAGACTTGTTAATTGCACTGCTCAAAAGACATCCCTCTCTCAAAGGCTTACTGTCACCTTCTAAGACCCTGGATGAAAAGAGGTGCACCACATGATGTGCATTCTCCAGCCGCCTTATTGTCATTCTGCAAATAATAATTAATAGGCGTAATATGTGGCTTGCTCAGACTACCTTCCACCTGAAGCTGCATCAGTCTGTTGGAACAATCAGCTCAGGTATCTGGAGTTGCTTGATCCACAGATGAGAAAGCACAGCCCACTAGCTGGTGTCTGCCACAAGCCCCTTGGGCGCTGGCCGATTGCTCGCCGTGCCAATCCGACCACACATTCAAGTTCGTTGGAGGCGGGGTGTAGGAAAAAGTCAGAAGGAGATGAACAACAGGGGAATGGAGCAGGAGGAGTTGATGAGACCAGAGTAGGAGCTCGTAGGAGAACAGAGCATAAGAAGGTTGTGAGGGAAAAAAATCGATGAGATCCCAGGACAGACACTCAGTGGTTATTTATGAGCCCCCTGCAACACGTTTGCGCTGCTGTTGCGTCACTTTTCGGGACACAGCGACGGCGTAAACAATGCGCCATATTTACAATGTGACACATCTAGGCAGATGCATCACCTTGTAAAGCCCTGCGCCACATTATACCTGTGCCTGGTATAATCTATGCAGGGTGGGTGTCCCCATGCAGCAAAGCCTCGTAGGAGTGGCACAGTGAAATCTATCAGATTTCACTGCGCCACTTCTTGGACGCCACTTCATCAAAACCTTGCACCTGCCTCATAGCAGGCGTAAGGGCAGTGGTCGAAGTGGGCGGGATCAGCAGGGCACAGCGTGCCCCTACTTCTTTAATGTTAAGGATTCCGTTCCCCTACTTTTTTATTCTGAAAATGCGTCCCAGGAAGCAAGAATTTGCCACCGCCTATAAGTAAAGCTCGAGGTTCCTGGCGTTCGTGACGGGCAGGAAGGCAGTGAAGTAACAGGACTCTGTCTTTTCCTTCTTGCCCAGAGAAGGAAAAGACAGTGTCCACTTCTGCTCTGCCGCTTCAGCTTCCCCCCACTCTTTCCTTCTTCCCTCTCTTTCTGTCCAGCAGTTCTTCTCTTACTGAAAACCGTGACTTCAAGACGGGGTTCTCACTCTCTTTCCTCTCCTTTTGTTTAATTGTTCCCCTGTGAAATGGATCCAAAAAAGAAAAACACTTTTGCTGGAAATGTCGTATTTTTCTGACATTTTAATTGCAAAGTGCAGCATCAGGAATAAAAGGTTACAAATATGAAAAATAACTAAATAAAGTAAGATAGAGTGGGAGCAAACTGGCCAGATTGATTTTATTCACACCCAAACACATTAGCGCCACTTTTACAGAGTTTACCAGTGAAGCGCTATTTTTGTTTTCTTGTCTTTTTTTTCCCTGGGCTTGCAACTAGTGCCCAATCCTGGAGGTACTACAATGTATGGATTGGAAAACAAAATGTGTACTGTGGCTCTGCGTCCAGGGATGTGGTCTTTTTACCATACTGCTTACGGTTTGTAAGGATATAAGCAATGGACATTGAAATGGGTCCATTCAGGGCCCTGTAGTCATGTCCTTATTCAAGCAAAAGCACTCACTGATTTCTGAATAGTGAGTGTAAAAGAGTTAAGGTAACCATGTTGTTCCTGCTTACATTTCACATGGTGTGCTAAATTTTGCATTCCCTATGAGTATTTGCTTTTCCCATGATGTTGTTACTTTTTTTTGTAGGCCGCATATTGCTCTTGTCTAGTACGTAATTTAAATTGAGCCGCATCCAGGTGTTTATAGCTGGCAACAATTGGGTTGTAGTTCAAGGCAGTGTGAGTTTTACTCAGTGGGGCAGTATGGTGTTCAGTGGGGGAGAGGATGTGGCACTATGACCAGAGCTGCTGAATTTGGAACTGGGGAACCAGGTTCAACCTTAATAACCAGTCCACCAGACCACTCTCCTGAGAGAGCACAATCCCATGCTAGACCTTGAGAAGGCTTCTCAAGACCTTAGAAGCCCTGGTGTCTTAGCACCAGCAGGTGGACCCCCGCATGACAAGTGTAGGTTAACCTTCAAAGCTTGTCCACCACAATCCATACTGAAGTTCACCTCCAGTCTTGCGAGCAGGCCTATGCAGCAGCGCACTCTAGAGCAACAGTGACTCTGTCACTGAGGTAACAGGACCCTTAAGAAGGGCCAGCTCTAGAGCGGTACAACCGGTGTGACCACACCGGGTTCTGACTTTGGGTGGAGGCATTATGGGGCATATTATCAAGCCAGGCGATAAAATTGTCGCCGCTTTAGCGGCAGAAAACTGCCGCTAAAACGGCGATAATGGGCTTGATAATATGCTCTATGGAATTCCAATTGAAGCCCATGTTAGACGTCCTTCACATTTAACATGGGCTTCAATTGGAATTCCATAGAGCATATTATCAAGCCTATTATCGCCGTTTTAGCGGAAGTTTTCTGCCGCTAAAGCGGCGATAATTTTATCGCCTGGCTTGATAATATGCCCCTATGTTTGCTAGTATATTATGGTTTTTAAAGCACTTGCTGCCTCCTTCTTGGCCTCCAGCAATTTTCGGCAACAATAAAAATGTCATTATGACTCTGGTGATTAATGTTCTTCCTAGAATTTTGTTTAGTGGAAGTTTTGACTCATGGAAAGGTAGCTTAGAGGGTTAATGTGCTTGCTGCAAAGAACATGTACCATGCAGATCACAAAGTACACATAATGTAAATAGGTCAGTGGGCTACTGCTTTTGTCAGAGAGATCCTTTTGTTACTTGCAGTTTATACGTTAAAATCCTAACATAGAACAGTGAGCTATTAACTGTCAGCTAAGAGCTGCATACAAACTGCAAGGGATAAATTAGAGCATTATGTTTTTTCCCCCAGCCTTTGATTATCCTAATCTTGCAAAAAGTGTTCTTTTGGATAGAAATCAGTTCTGATTATTAAAGAGAACCCCCCCCACCATGGTATTACGTTTTAAATTCTGAGTTTGTTTTTCTCCAGACCAATCACTATTAAACTATACGGCCTACTAGTATGGTTGTCATGTGACTCCTACACCTTGTAGTCCTTAGAATTATATACCATTTTCTATACAGTGATTTGCACACATATTGATTGTCTCTGTGTAATGTGTGTGCTGCAAAGTGGTCTGACACCCTACAATGGTATGAGTGGTGCTGTAAATCAAATTAAATGCATCTGAGAGAGAATGTGGGTATGGAGACTTGAGGGGCACTGTTAAAGGGTGGTAGTGAGGGAATCCATGGCAGAGGTGGTCATTGGGGGGCACTAACGAACATTAATGCACAGGGCACTACCAGTGCTAAGGCCGGCCCTGCCCTTGATGCCAGTCTGCCTCACCCATAGGTTCCTCCATTGGCCTTGTTTCAGCAGTAGTAGCTGCAACTCACCAGGGATTGGCAATGCAGGGTTTGCACGCACACCAAACTAAGTTTGCAAACTTCACAGTCTCTCTGCTTCATTCACAAGCACTTTTAACATGTGCTGCCTGCTGTGGGGCCACTGGAAACAATTATGCAGCAAAGGAGGACAAAATTATGCCGCAGTGTTGACTAAATTATGCATTTAAAAAAAGGCTGCAGCGTAATGCAGTATATTTTCTTATATTTTATTATTTTGACATTTGTACACATGCTAACAGTCCCTGGAAAGATTTTGCCTTATTTGTACCAGTGTAACATACACATGCAGCAGTGAGAAAGGTGATCAGTCAACCTTTGCAAGATGCCCTCCACTTCGCGGCAACACAAGTTACTTTTTTTATTAACTTTTGATACGTTTGAGCTACAAACAATTCATTAATTTAAATGGTCAGATCATGCAGCAGAACTTGCATTATGAGGAAAATATGCCAGAGCCATAATTATATAGACAACATTTGCAAACTAGGATATTTCACCATACATGTTTGAACTACTGTTGTGGAAAAAGGGAGAAGTGCTGAAGGCAGAAACTCCATGGCTCGGAGACAAATGGCTTGGGCTTCCACATTTTATTGTATTTGGGACATTCTGTGATTAGAAGCATATCCCACTTTCTGAGTATATTTTAATGTCAATAACTCATTATAACCTTAAATAATCACGTGTATCCATTGGTTGATTTAACTGGGCAGTGAAATGTCAAACAAATACAAAAAAATTGGGATGTTTGCGCATTCTCGCCACGCCTCTGGCTTGGCCAGTGATCCAATCCTTGGGTTTTTCCCGCCCTCTGATTCTCTGCCCACAGTTCCCCTACTTTTTTTCTCCCACTTCGACCACTGCGTAAGGGTGACGTAGTGCTGTATGTGTGGGCCTGCCTCATGCATTGCTGGAGTTGCATCATGCTTGCAACACAACTCTAGCAACGCGTGACTTTTGCGCTGACAGATACGCCTGGATTCCAGACACATCTATCACGCCTTGCGACATGGAGCGATGTACAGTAAATACGGCGCGTCCATGGTGTCGCAAGAAGAGCACAGTGAAAACTGTTGCATCGCTGTTTTCACACAGAGATGCAACAGTTTTTATAAATAAGCCCCTCAGTCCGACCTCTTCGACAAATACCTTCAGGCTCAATCCCACTCTCCTACCATAACCAGGGCAGGAGTCCAGCGAACAATCGCCTGAGAGAGGGACCTGACAAGTGGTGGTAAACCAGTGGTGCGAGAGAAGGTGTATTGTTTGGGGCACTAATCTTACATAAACCAACTCATATGAAAAATGCGAACACATACTGCACAGGGTAGAGAAAGATGAAAGTGTATTGGATGTCTCTTGGAAGGTGGTAAGCACTGGGGCTCTGATGCCACAAATGAGGTGTGCTTTCCGCGGTGTCAACTGGGTAACATTTACAGTCCAACCTTTTCCTAACTACAGTCATTTTCCGTTCTTGCACTTGATTACATGTTTAATCCATAAGTGCATTATGACATTACAACATATGGTGGATTCAATGGCGAGGAGAGATAAACGAACCCCAACGCCGGGATGCTAAATACGCAGAATGCATAGAACAATTTTAGAACCCGTAGACTTATATACCATTTCCCCAAGCTGTGACCTTATCAATAATGAGTTTGAAAACAGTCGTACACTGGCCAAAAGGTCAACAGAAAGCGAGCTCCAATCCCACCTAAAAAGGATGGTTGTAAAAACTGAAAATATTTGCGGATACACAACGATAAGGGAGATAAGAGGGCAGCAAAAACAAAGTGGTGCTCCAAACACAGAACAGGCGAAAAGCATCCAAGCTGCCACATGAGTGACGCAGCGCGAGCGTATTCCCACCGGCGCCATTACACAGGAATGCCATTTGCTCGAATGTACCCACTCAGGTTTATCGAGTATTTCAGGCAACGTGCCCGTTTCTCTTGCACTGGGAAATGTTTTTCATCTGAAGTGGCTTTCAAGACTCACAGAAGATCTTAGATGTTAATCTATCACAAGGCTATTTGCGGGTCACCAAAACAATAAATATTGAGTAGTCATTGATTCTTTTTTTCGTGAAAAAACATTCGTTTTCTTAAAGGGGCAGAAAAATTTGAATTTCGCGTAATAATTCGTACTTATAACGAACCCGAAGGGTTAATATACATCTAAATTGTCATCAATGTGTAGTAAAATTAAGGTCAATATTCAGCTAAATTGATATAATTGCAGATTTTCGTGGATTACTCAGTCTGAAGCTGTTTTCTTGAAGATATATATTCAAAGCTGCAATCTCAAAACTTCAAATGCACTTAAAATATTCTTTCTTGGAGCGCTGAGGGCAACTATTTATCTGGATATAAGTTCTGCGCTGTCGGCTGCCGGTTTCAAGGATGGGTTGGTGCCTTGACACAGAAGGGCGGAAGCCGTACGAGTGGTAACATCTGTGCAATGAAGATTTGCTCTCTCCTAGATAGATAGTTCACGGATCAGCTGTGCCGTGCACGACCTATGACGCCAGCCACATTATTGACTATGCATGGGAATGGGCGAAGGTCACGCGCCCAGAGCTTTTCTAGCAACTGGTCTGGGGAGAGCCCTCGCCCAACTACCATCGAGGAACATACTTAAAGATCCTGCCTGTGTTAGTGTTTGTCCATGGATATATTATCAGAATTATGCAAGGCACCACAATACTAACAAAGAAATGGCAGATCATTTCAAAATAAAGATCATGTTAATTATGTCCGTATAAAACCAGCGTCTGAGGGAAGCACAGTCATTTGATTCTATCTCAGTCATGCCAGAAGTTTATTAGGACCCTGATCAACAAACTCAATCTGTAGGACAAACTGTTTTAAAATGTTGTGCAGGGAAAGAGAACACATGGCCGAACTATCATTTGGCACCATCTATTAATAGTAGCGTTAGCTATCTTGTAATTAATAAATAGGACTGGCATGCTTCAAAATAAATGTTGCAGAACAAGTGTGCGGCCCCGAAAAATGTGCAGTACCTAGGGAATAATGTTTAATTTGCTTACCGGTAGTGGCATTACTTTGAGTCCAACTCCCTCCTTTCATTCGATACGTGTGAGGCCTCCCTGCCTCCCTAGACCCAATCACACGCCATCCTCTAAAATAAAACCTCCCTCTCCCCACCACACCGCCTGCCAGTAATGAAGCTCCCAACTAACCTATATGTCAGTTGTTCATTCTGGGAAGGAGGGATTAAAAATGAAGGCGAGGGAGTGGGACTCCGTTTTTCTAAAGGATTTAACCCTGTCAATAAATCAGGGGTGGCTCCTCCACTGAGGCGGAGGAGCGTCGCCCTACTGCTCTCAGAGCACTGGAAAAGGAAAAATAAAATGATAATAACATAGTTATTATCATTTTATTTTTCATCGCTATGGGGCTGTGTTAGGGCATGGCTGGTGTCACAGCCTGGGAGGAGGAGTGGTTTGTGCACAATAAGTGCGCATTCAAGTTTGGCCGGCCATCTTGGGACTGCCAAATAGTCACGTAGCAAGTTCTCCACTGAGCTGTAATACACAGCCTGGGTGGAGAACATGGCAGCCACCCAGTCCCCATCTGGGCGCTGAACCACGGAGCTCAGATCAATCACAACCCTGCTAAAAGCAGTGTTGTGATTGGTTTACGGGAGCCTGTGTCCTTCCTGCTTCCGGGACTAGTCAGTAAGGGTGTTGTTTATATTGCTCACACATGGTATCTCTTTTCGAGTGCACATGTGCGTGGCCTTTTGCACTAGGCCTCTATTTTAGGACTGTATGCGGATGAACATTGGCAATCACTTCCTACTTGTATGAGGCGGCAATTTTACTACATTCTGGTGGTGCACAAACATTTGTATATACATCTTTTACATGTGAACCGTTAATTCTTTTTCCTTCTTGATGAGATGTCCATACTCTTTGATTATTCTCATGGAGGGGTGATTTTATATCTCATTACAGTAATTTATTTTGGATTCTTTTGGGAACAGAACGTTGCACATGAACCCCGGATTTTGGTTGTTTTGTGCTGAGGTGATATTACTTTTTTTAAAATGTGTATATTTTGTTTTGTCGTTGTTGCGCGCAACCATTTCAGCATGAGATTCGAACCCAGGACACCTCACATGGAAGCACGCAACGAAATGCCTAGAACATGAATGGTTTCCTAATTACTCTGTACGTGGTATTGGATTCTTTTTTTTAAGTTTAGAAAGCTTTATTAAATATCATAATCCAAGTAAAACATCAGTACAAAAGAAAGACCAAGGCAATGTAATAGAACAATGGAAAAAAAAACTTAAATCGTACAATCTGAAAAAAGTGCCATAGAAAGATAGAGAATATACATATGTAAAAAGCATTTTAAGGTTTTGAGTAATGGGTAGGGAGGGTAGAGAAGAGAAGAGGAAAAAAGGAGGGGGAGGGGGGAAAATGTAACCATTATACAAAATAAACATCATATAAGTGTAGAAGTTAATAGATGAATAAACATATTAGGAGAAGCTGTATCTATAACATGAACAAAAAAAAAAAAGAGAAATAAAAACAGCTATTTAAGAGTTTGGGAAAGAAAATTGGTTAATGGCAACCATAACAAATCCTTTTTGATCAAAAGGGGTACAGTGTTGGCAAAAGCACGATCCATTCGGTGGTGATGACATAATAGATTCCACCATGCATTATATTTATTATTATTATTATTATTATTTATTTTTGTAGAGCGCATAGTCACCAAGAGGTATCCCAGCGCTAGGAACCCTAATTCTGCAGTTCGGCGGACCCGGGACAGAGCAAAGGAGGGGGGGAGGTGGGGGGGGGGGGAAGCAAAGGCTCCGAATAATGGGAGGACTTAAGACCTTAGGGAAAGAGATGAGTCTTTAGCTGCTTCCTGAAGAGCAGGTATTGTGATTCGAGTCGCAGGTAGCGGGGGAGCGAGTTCCAGAGGCGTGCGGCTTGGATCGAGAAACGTCTTCCTCCTGATCGGGCTTTCTTGAATCTGGGGGTGTTGATGAGGTTTTCTGAGTCTGAACGGAGGGATCTTGTAGTTTTATAGCGGGTGATGAATTTGCTAAGAATAGGGGGGCCTTGATTTTGTAGTGATTTATGGACTAGGCATAGGGCCTTGAATTTAACTCGCTCCCTTATGGGGAGCCAATGAAGAAGTTTGAGAGCAGGTTTAGCAGAGGTTCTGGCAGGGGTATTTGTGATAATCCGGGCAGCGGTGTTCTGGATTCTCTGAAGCTTGTTGAGGGTAGCTTCCGGAGCGCCCAGATAGATCACGTTGCTGTAATCAAGCCTCGATACTATTAGGCCTTGGATTAGCAATTTTTGGGAGTTGAAGGGTAGGAGGGGCAGGACTTTCCTCAAAGATTTCAGGAGACCAAAGCAGGTCCCGGCAACCTTCTTTGCCTGTATAGTGAATGAGAGGTCAGTGTCAATCCACACGCCCAGACTTTTTACCTCTGTTTTTGGGTCAGGGGGAGGGCCCAGACAAGCTGGCCAGATGTTCGGGGAGAGTGAGATTCCTTTCGGGCCAAGAAGAAGAACCTCAGTTTTCGTCCCATTTAGCTTTAGGGCTGACCTATTCATCCAGCAGTGGACCTGCGTGAGGCAGTTGTATAGGTCAGCTGAGTGTTGTCTGGGGTGGGACAGAGACACCACTAGTTGCGTGTCGTCAGCATAGCTGATAACGCGCACTCCGAATGGGGTGATGACCTCCTCCAATGTGGACATATAGATATTAAATAATGTGGGACTCAGAGAGGAGCCCTGAGGCACACCACATTGGAGGGGCATTTCGGAGGAGCGGGCGTTCTTCTCCCAGATCTGGTAGGTCCGTTGGGCCAAGAAGGATGAAAGCCAGGACAGGGCTGTGCCTTCCACACCAACTCTTTTGAGTCTTTTAATGAGGAGTTGGTGGTTCACGGTGTCGAACGCCGCACTTAGGTCGAGGAGGATCACTGCCACTGATCTTGGAGGCATCTTTCCAATTGGTCGTAATTATCTGTAGAGTAATGGCTATATACAAGTCAATACATTTACGAACATTAGCAGAAACATTCCATATAGGAGCCATACCACCTAAAAAGATATGAACAATCTCAAAAGTGTGGTCAGTAGCTAAGATATCGTTCAGTTTAGACCAAACACGGAACCAGAGGGATTTAACCAACGGGCAGTGAAAAAACATATGTAAAAAGTCACTATTCTCAGAAGGGCAAGACCAACATTTTTTAGAGTCAATCAATTTAAAGCTATATAAATCAGAAGGAGTAAAAAAAAGTTTATTATAAAAAAAATACAGAGTCTGTGTGGTACTGGCAGAACGTGAAGCAGTGTGCAACTTTAACCATAAAGAGTTCCAAACTTGGAGAGGAAACTCTTGGGCTAGGTCCAATTCCCAGGAGAGTTCAAGCTTGGATTTAATTCTTGCTACAGGAGAACAAGAAAGTAACTTGTAAATAGCAGCAGCTTTAAGGGGAATAGAGAAGTCCGGGAGGGGGAAAATGGTTGAGTCAGCAGTGGAAAGTGAAGCGCCCTGAGAAATAAAAAGATCTAAAGAGTTCTTGAGCAAGGGATACTGAGAGAAATGAACATTAGAGAGGTGAAAAGAATCTCGAATATCGGAAAAGTCGCGCAGGGAATTATTACTAAGTAAGGAATCGAAAGTAATGATGCCTTTATCTATCCATTCTTTCCAAAAAAGTGCTCTGTGATTAATCATAATGGATTTGTTGTACCAAATTGGGATTGAGGAATGGAATTCCAACTGCGAAAGGGAAGAGCGAAAGACAGAGAGGGCGAGTGCCTTAGAGTGTCTAAAGATAGGAGTAAGAAAACGTTGTGGAGGATGAGATAACCGGGTAGCCGTAACGAATGAAAAAGGCGAGAGCTGGGCAAGTTTTATAGCGCTCCAGGCTGTTAGAGGGGGGTCAGACAAGTCAGATAGAAAAGGCCAAATCTGTTTCAGAGTAAAAGCTGAGTGAAACCGAACAATGTTGGGGAAATTCACTCCACCCAGATCTTTAGGTTGTTGAAGACGAGAGAGAGAAATCCTTGCCTTACGTTTATTCCATAAAAAGGAGGTAAAAATACGGTTTATAGTTTTAAAAAAATAGAGTGGAAGGGAGATTGGAAGCATTGAAAGGTAAAAATTGACTATAGGGAGGAGCATCATTTTAATAGTGGCGAGCCTCCCCCACCAGGATAAAAAAAGGGGGGACCAACGTTCTATAAGGGAAGAGAGTTTTTTAACAATATCCTTCTGATTAAGCTTTATTGTATCTCTAATGGTGCTGGCATACAGAATACCTAGACATTTAATATTACCTGAGTTCCATTCAAAACCCGAACCCTGAAACATATGAGGAAGGCAAAATTTATTAAGTGGCAAAACCTCAGATTTATCTATATTAAGTTTATACCCAGAAACCAGAGAGTACTCTTGTAACAGATAAAAGAGTGCGGGCAAAGAGGTGGACGGGTTAGAAATATAAAGCAAAATATCGTCAGCATAGGCCGTAAACTTAATATCCATGTTTTGAAATTTAAAGCCAGCATACAATGATGAACGGCGAATTTTTTCTAAAAAGGGCTCCAGCGCAAGAATGAAAAGAAGAGGAGATAGAGGACAACCCTGTCTAGTGCCTCTATGCAAAGAAAAATAAGAGGATTGAGACCCGTTAACCCAGATAGAGGTGGAGGGAGCGGAATATAGTAACTTAACATAACGAATAAAGGGAGGACTAAAGCCATGCCAACGCAAAGCACCAAACATAAAATCCCAACAGACTCTATCGAACGCTTTCTCAGCATCTAAGGTAATGGCAGCGATTGGGGAGTCCATCTTCGAGGCCAGGTGAATAATGTTAAGGAAGGTTCTCGAGTTGTCAGTGATGGATCTACCTTTAACAAACCCAGATTGATAGATGTTGATAAGATCAGGGATAAATTTGTTAATACGAGAGGCCAAAACTTTAACATAAATTTTACAGTCCGTATTAATCAAGGAGATGGGTCGATAATTTTTGTAGAGGGAGGGATCTTTATCTTTTTTAGGGATTAAGCATAGCATAGCCTGAGTGAAAGAACCTTGAGACCTCCCTTGAGCCACAAAGGAAGTAATCAAAGAAAATAAATGAGGTAAAAGGATATCCTTAAAATGGAGATAAAAACGAACCGTGAAACCATCTGGGCCCGGGGATTTATCTTTGGGAAGAAGAGTAATAGCATTAAGTAGCTCCTTTTCTGAAGGAGGAACGTCGAGTGAAGAGAGATTCACAGACCTATCCGAAGGCCAGGGGAGGGACTGGAAAAAGGAGTCTATTTGAGAAGGCGAGGGAACAGATTCGGGCGTATAAAGTGTAGAATAATATTGAACAAAACAGTCGAGAATTTTGTCATCAGTATGCTGAGGAACTCCATGCGAATCGGTAATAGTTATTATTTTAGATTTTTGTTTTTGAATTTTTAGATAGTTAGCGAGAGACTTACCAGCTTTATTGCGCCCGCCATACATTTTGGGGTGAAAATTGAGGAGGGTGGTACTCGCAGAGTCCCAAGAGTGCTTGTTAAACTGCATTTTTGCTTTGATGAGGGACGAGAGTGATTCTGAGGAATTAGTGGTGAAGTAGAGATGCTCTAGGTCTTTAATTTGTTTAAGAATTTGGGCCGACTTTGAAAGAGCTGCTTTCTTTTTTCGTGAGACAAAAGCAATAATAAAACCTCTGGCAGCAGCCTTGAAGGAGTCCCAAATAGAGTGAAAGTGAGGAGTGGAGTGAAGATTATTTATAAAAAAATCCTTTGCAAAAAATGTAAATTGCTCGACAAACTGTGAATCTAGGAGGAGCGAGTTATTGAAGCGCCACTGCCTAGAGGTGGGAGTAGGTGAGGGAAAGTCCAGATCAGTAATAACCGGAGCATGGTCAGATATAAGAATTGAGCCTATTTCTGAATTAGTCATAAATAGGAATGAATGCTGTGTGAGAAAAATATAGTCTATACGGGAATGTGAGGAGTGTACTGGAGAAAAAAAGGAAAATTCTAAGGTATCGGGATGGGAAAGTCTCCATGAGTCAATAAGACCTCTGGAGGAGATAGCATTAAAAAAGGACTTTTGCATTTTGTTGGGGACATATCTGGTGTGTGATTTGCGATCTAAAAATGGGTCCATTAGTTGGTTACAATCACCACCTACAACCAAATTATCACTCGCATGAGAGGATAGAAGTTTAGAGAAGTCCCTCCAAAAGGTCAAATCTACCCCGTTAGGGCCATAAACATTACAAAAGGAAAATTGTGTATTATTAACAGTAACGTCTAAGAATAGCCATCTACCACAAGTGTCATGGAATTCATTGTGCAATTGAACAGATAAAGACTTATGAAACAAAATAAGAACACAATTTTTACCATTTGCAGCTGGAGAACAAAATGCCTCTCCAACCCATTGTCTACGCAACGACGATAAATCTTGAGAATTAAGGTGGGTCTCTTGTAACAGTGCAACATGACATTTCAACCTTGCTAAATGAGATAAGACACGTTGTTTTTTAACAGGGTTGCGAACTCCTTTAACATTCCAAGAAATGACACGAAGACCATTCATTTGTGTAAAGAAAGTAAGGATAAGCCGAAAGGAGTATGGAATTTAGGACAGGAAAGAGAAAGAGGAGCAAACTGAAAATAAAAATGAAATGCACAGGTGCCTGAATAAATAGTAAGGGACAGAAAAATTGAAGCAGACAACAGCCGCAAATACGTTGGTGAAGATATAAAAGAGAAGAAGGACGAAGAAGTACCATGAACAGAAAAAGAGAAAAGGAAAATATGGTGTGTATCAGATAGTGAAGAGGTTGCCAGAAGAATAGAGATGACAGGAATAAAGAGGTATGAGGAATGGGAGGACAAACAGCAAAAAGAGGGAAAAAGCGAAAAGGAGAAGGGAAAGGATAGGGAGAAAGGTGCAGGGGTACAGAAACCCCCAAAAGGCATCAAAAGGAGGGTGGCAAAAAGCCAATAGACTTTAGCCACGGAAAACAATTGAACAAAAAACATTACTGTGAGAGGGGGGCGACGAAGACCAAAACAGCCGCGCAAGAGAAGCATATAAGAGAACAAACCACCATAGAAGTATAAAAAGAAACTGATAGACAAAAGACTATAAATCGGAAAACGAGAACAATATAAAAATCAAATAGGACAAGTGAAGGAACTTACCAAACATCTAGGGAAAGAGACGGCAACAGAAGGGGTAGAAACTGTAAACAGCGGGATGGGACAAAAGGATGACCATGACAAGAACACCACAAAGGGGAATCCTGCAAAACAAAGGAAAAACAAGGAATGAGCACAAGAAGTACAGGAACTATCCAACTTCTAAGTAAACATTTAAGCAAAACAGGATAATCCTATACTTTTAAAAAGAAAGAGAAACAACTAGGATTTGCTCAGTTCCATAAGTTCTCCCTTGTGAGTATGAATAAACTTCCGCAGGTCAGCAGGATCCTCAAAGCTATAAGTTCTTTCCTTATAGGTCACTTTGAAAAAACAAGGGTGTATTAAACCATAGCGTGCGTTCATAGATCTCAAAGCCGGTCTGAGGTCCAAGAATTCCTTTCGGCGGGAAGCCGTAGGCTTGGAGACATCCTGAGTGAAAAAGACCTTGTGCCCAGACCAGATCATTTGCTTATGTTGCTTGGCGGCCTGGAGAATCATCATAAGATCTGAGTAGAGGAGGAAATATGCTATGATTCCACGAGGTTTAGATGCAGAAGATGCATTTCTTGGCCCCAGACGATGAGCACGTTGTATATTAAAATCTGAGGATTTCGGGAGGCCAACAATTTGAAGAACTTGGGATTTAAGGAATTGAATCATGTCCGACCCCTCTGATCCTTCAGGAATACCATAAATGCGCAGGTTGTTGCGCCTATTGCAGTTTTCCAAATCTTCCGCCACTTTCTTGAGCTGGCCAACTTCTTTGGTGAGAGTGTCAACTTTAGTGACAACATCCTGTGCATCACTAATCCTCTGTTCCACCTCAGACAATCTCGTATCCATACTAGACCACTTATCATCTAACCTCTGAAGCGTGGCAACAGTGTCCGTGATAAAAGGACGAATAAGACGCAACTCCTCCATAATATCCTCAAGAGTGAGAGGCAGTGGAGATTTATTTGGGGAAGGTGCGTCCTTTTTGGTGCGTTTAACCGAAGGGTTGCTTGAGTCCTTCCTTCCCCCAGTAGAACCTCCGTGAGGCTTGGTAGAGTGTACGCCCTCCATACTGACAGTGCCGCAACCAATTATGGCAGAAATAAACAATGGCGGAATACAGGCAGGACCGCAGAAAAATTGCGTAGTCAGCAGCAAGAGGAGGAGTAGCAGACGATGATAGTATCAAGGTTTAACACAGCGGAGGGTATTGGGACACCTGAGACACAACTGGCTCCCTCTTAAATAATTACTAGAAGAGACAATCTGAGGAATCAACAGAAGCCACCAGAGAGACCAGGCGCCAACAGATAATTGCTCAGAAGGCAAAAGGTGAGCTAACGCAGCCACCGCCGCAATACCACCAAAAAACATCAGGAACCTGGCTTAAAGATTCAGTGGCAGCGAAAAAATAGAAGAAAAACGCTGAAGAAAAAAACAAAATGGCGGCCGTCATCTGAGGGAAGCAGAAAGAACGCAATTATGGTAACGAAAAGACCGCATTTCGGTCAACAAAACTTGCCAAGGCAGTCCCTGCAATGTCCCAAAGCCGAATCCATGTTCAAAGCGGAGCTTCGTTGCCTGGAAGAGGTGCCTTCATGCTCGAATCGGCGTTTTTCGAGCGGAGCTTCTCACCCGGCGGCCATCTTAGATCGTCGCGCCGCGCGCTCCCCGTGGTATTGGATTCTAATTCAAGAGTTGAGGTGCCCTGGAGAAGCCCTCGTGTTGGGGCGAAATGCGTTGGCTGTTTCGTTTTGCTATTAGTTACTCGAATGTGAAAAAAAGAAAAGAGAACAATTAATTATAACTTATCAAACAAAAATGGGAATCATGGACTAACTTGTACATTGCATGGAAATTGGACTGCTACATAAACACATTTGATTTGGAAGTGTGCTGCCTCTCATCCTTTTGGATTATTTGTATTTGATTTGTGGCAATGTGGCAGCTGGTCATTTGAGGTGGGCAGCGCTGATAAAAAGAATTGTTTGAGTGACTAGAGTGGGTGGTGCAGTGAGGTATTTCGCCTAGCTGCCTTTATTTACAGCATTTACACTCTCACTATCCATACTATTCTTTTTTTTTTAAAATGGTTAATTATGTTGCCCTCATTAGTCCTTTTGGCAAGTTCTTAATGAATTTTCCATGCTATCAAGTTGAGTTATGTTATGTTTATGACAGATAATGCTCTTTCTCTTATAACATAAATGTTCACATAGGTCTTCCTGGTAATTATGTTTAGGGTTCCCAGGCCCCTATGGATTTCTAGAAACATGAAACTGTCATTTTTAGGTTGAGCCTAGACAGTGCTTACGCTGTCTGGAAGATCTGTTGTATGTACTTTGTGGGATCTGGAGATCAGCCCTAGGACTTGTCTGCTTACGCCTTTGCTTAGGGACTTTTTCTGTTCAACTGCCTCTATTTAACTTTCTTGATAGGAAACGAACAGTAGAGGTCAGTAAAATACCAGAATTGCTTTCTGCTTGTTCAACTGCCTCTAATTAACTGTCTTGATAGAAAACGACCAGTAGAGGTCAGTAAAATACCAGAATTGCTTTCTGCTTAGGGACTTTCTTTTGTTATTTTTCTGGCAACTTTCTAGATAGAAAACGACCAGCAGAGGTCAGTAAAATACCAGATTCACTTTAGCATTACCTAGATTCTAGGCCATAGAAACTTGTATTCAAGGAGCACCTGTAGACAATAATATTTTTTTCAAATCTTGTATTTTCACTGATATGACCACCAAAGGGGCTAATTTTACAATGAAAACAGAGTTTTGGACAATACAATTTCCAGCTGATAGGCAGTATTTCTCTCCATGTGTTCCCATACCTGGCATGTTTCGCAGTTTGGTGCTTACTTTCCCTCCATGTTAAAGAACAGTAGATGTTTAAGCCCCCAGGCTAATGTACTGCATAGCTAAATACATATATCAGGTCCCAAAAGCGAGACCGATTGCATTGCAAATGCTTGTTACTTTCTAGGTACAACTTTCGTTTTGGCAAAAACCTGGCTAGGGTATGATGCAGTACTCATCCTACACAAAGCAATCCCCGATGGATAACAAATGCTCTTCAGATATAGACCAAATGGGAAAATGGGCGGATCCCTTGCAGGGATCCACAAAAACACAACACCGCTCACTCTGCAAAAGACCAACACCTCTGAGTGATAAACATTGCCATTCCCCTGCCCACCATCTGCAAATTTCTAATCCTTCATCCTGATCTTAATTCTCATGAATACTAGGCCTGGGTGGAATTATAATTCCACTCACAGAGTTCATGGAATTCGGGTAACTCTGTGTTATGCGTGTAATGTAGAGCTCCTGCTAAATTACGCTATCAGGTTTGTGGTGGAATTATCATACCATTGGCTCGCGCTGGGATCCATAAATGCGCATTAGTGAGATTTCCCACCTGAAAGCGAGCATGGGCGAGGTATGCCAACCATTAGTGTGACTTTCGGTCACCACGAGGCTTCCAACATCAGTTTGTGATGCCAGCAATTACAAGCAGTGGAGTCTCTGCTTCTTGAGTAGATGTTCAACTCAGGAAGCAGCTACATCAATGTGAAATTACTTTTTGAGTGAATGTTCTACTTGAATAGACATTTCAGGAAGTTTTTTAGAGCAAAACACATTTTTTTATTGACATTTTTTTCAACAGGAAAGAAGTGCCCCAGAGACTCCAACTTCCCTTTCCTGTCCAAAAGGCTCCTCCCATCTCCTGGTCACTTTTTATTTGGATTTCAAGGTAAAAGGATCTCTGTCTTTGTCTGCAGTTCATGCTGCATGCAAATACTATTGGATTTCAAGGACTTTGTTTCTGTGACATTACAAGTAAGTTTGAAAACTTGTATGAGAGTGTTGTTTGATATAGAGCAGATAACAGTATTTATTTGTACTTTTATTCAATTTTTAAACTTGATTGTGGTGGGTGGTCTGGAGTTGCCGTACAAGCCTAGTATTTTCTATTGCATTTAATTTTGTAATGTTTTTAAGGGAAAAAGGTTGCACAGTTAAGTACATTTTCCTCATGCTTGTTCAATTTGCACTATTGATTTATTTTGCCATGTGGCCTAGTCTGCCCATCGGCCAGCTAGTCAGTATTAGTCACAGGGTACATGTCTCTGTGGTATTTGCTTCAATACATCTATGATTTAGGCCAGGTAAGCCAGGGATAGCACTGGATTAAATTAAAAACAAATGTTGGTATTTCACATATTTTTCTGCAAAAAGTGTAGTTTGGGGATAATGTTTGATGCCTTGGGAGGATGTGTGTTGTTGTTTTATAATTATAGCTCACATAATTTTCGTTTTTGGCTTTGCTGAATTAATGGTAGTGTGTTCTTAATTGTTCATTATTTTCCATGCCTCATTTGTCTGGCCAGTGTGTGTGTGTGTATTAGCCATAGGCCACCATTTTGTCTTTGTTCTCCATGCCATGTGACCAGCTGATATTCTGTGTAGTCAGTGTCTGAATGTGTTCTTTGTTGTCCATGCCTCCTTGCTTGTTGGTATTTGAACTTTGAACCTGTGGCCAGTGTGTTAAATCCTTTTTTCCTGCTCTCATAGCCATTGTTGAAACTGGGCTTCCTGGTTGGCTGAGTTACGCTCCCAGGTCTGGCAGGAACAAAGACTCTAGTCAGGGTATGCTAAGGGAACACTAATAGATAGCCTCACCCTCTGGTAGCTTAGCACAGAGCAGTCAGGCTTATCTAAAGAGGCAATGTGTAAAGTGTTTGTGCAACACACACAGTAGGAAAATGAATACACCACAAAAATACTCTACACAGGTTTAGAAATATAGATTATTATATTCTGAACAAAACAAGACCAAAGCAACAAAAATCCATTTAGAGAAGTTGATATGCGAACTTTAAAAAAATAAGTAAAAAATAGCACTAAGAAGTAAATAGTGCTTTAGGGGTTACTAGAGATCATGCTGGACCAGGGCAAATGTAAAAATCAGGCCAACCTCGATGGAGCACCTGCTTCAGGACCTACACAGGTCCCGGTGAGCCAGTACCTTTCCTGATAGCAACTGCGAGATGTATTGATGTTGATCCTGCAGGTCAAGGATGCATTGATTCGTCACTAAGCAGTGATGATGATGTGTTGGTGCCGAAGGTGAGACACCGGGCTGAAATGCGTTGGTTCCATAGAGTGATGCGCTGGGTTTCTCAATGCAGTTGAGGAATGTGTCGATATCTTCTAGCTGCTGCGGTGGCAATGCATGGTTCTGATGCGTTGGGTTCTCAAAGCGCTGCATTAGTTCAGAGAATGAAGCGCTGATTTTAGAAGGAGATGAGTTAATGTCCGTATTGCAAATATATGGGTGCACTGTCAGTGAACCAGGCATTAGAGCAGGGGTAGACACTTTGATATCCTTAAGTCTCAAGCAACAAGCCCTTGGAGCACACTTGCAGTGAAGACAGAGTACTTCTCCTTCAGCAAAGTCAGAGAGAAGCAGGTAACAGGACAACAAACAGAAAAAAGGCTTTCCAGATCAGCAGTCTTGTTGTGTCCTTTAAGCAGCACAGCTGTTTTTCTTGCAGAGCTTAATTACAAGTCCAGTAGTGTCTGATTTTAGGGGTCTCTGACCCAAAAGTGCCTTTGAAGTGAGGAGATCTTCAAAGAGTGGTCTTTGAATTGCACAAGCACCCTTTCAATCCAGCCCTGTCTGTCAGGATTTCTATGGGTTGGTTTGTTTGGGATCAGGACAGTAACTTTTCAGTGAAGTGTTAGCCCCTCCCTTCCATCCTGCCCAGGCAGGGTGCATCCGAATGCAGATGTATGTAGATGCGCACTTAGACCTAGTCTTCCTGTGTTTGTTGCTGCTTAGATGGATTGCACAAAATATAGCTGTCAAACACCCCAGATGTGTATTGGAGGCAAGCTGCAATGCACACATAGCAGTAAATGCAGAGAAATGTCCACTTTGTAAAACTGGCATTTCAAAACCAGTAGTGTTAAATCCAACTCCACGAGCAAGGAGGATTTACCATTACCATTTCAAACATATGAAACATCAACTGACTACTCCTCTCTGATCAGGAATTAAAGCTTTTAAATGTGTATTAAGGAATTCCTAATGTTAACCTATCTGATGAGTAGGTTTCACAGTAGTGAAAAACAAATGTAGTGTTTGTCATTACAAGAACATTTAAAAACATAAATGTACATGTCCTACCTTTTACTAACATAGTACACTGCCCTTGGGGCTACCTAGGGCCTGCCTTAGGGGTGGCTTATATTTAGGAAAAGGGGGGTTTAAGGATTGGCAAGTAGTTTTAAATGCTAAGTCAAAGTGGCAGTAAATTGCACACACAAGCACTGCAGTGGCAGGCCTCAGACAGGTTTGAAAGGCTACTTCTGTGTGTGGCGCAATCAGTGCTGCAAGTCTACTAGTAGCATTTAACTTACAGGCCCTGGTTAAGGTCATATGGTATACCACTTTACAAGGGACTTACATAAAAATTAAATATTATATGCCAATCATGTATACACCAATTGCACACATGGTTAGGGAAGAGGCACATGCACTTTAGGACTGGTCAGCAATGGTAAAGTGCTTAGAGTCTGAAGACCAACAAAATGATTCAGGAAAATGTGGATGCAAAACGCAAAACATTTGGGGGTAGACCACCCTACAGATGACAGGTCTAATAGCCATTTTCTAGGGACATTTTCCCTGCACTCCCCTGCCTGCCACAGCTGTCTCACCTTAGAGGCATACAAAGCTAATTTTTTAAATCTGTATGTTGCTGCTATTCTGATTGAAATATTAAGTTATGGTTTGGATTGGAATGGTCAATAGATACACTACTGTTGTTAATTAATAATTATTTGGGATAACCTCACTGAATTATATTGTTTGTCTATATGAATAAATCAAACCGCAAAAATGCCAATTTTTGTTCTTGTTTGTTTGCTTTTAAGTGCACAAAAGACAGCTACAGTACAGTCATACAGAAGGCCGGCAGAAAGTGGCACCATACCACACCACCTGAGTCCTCCTCTGACTGCTTCTGCTTGTGCAGCTAAGTGACAGAGCCTGAAAATGGCCCCCCAAAAAGTTGTTCCTGCCAAGAAAGTGGCCTATGTGGAGGAAAAGAAGAAGCAGATTGTCACCACTGGCGTGCAACACTCCATTGTTTTCCGGAAACGTGGTGCGCCTACTAACCCATCCTGTGCGCAGCAACCTGGGAGCCACACTCCAAAATCAACGGCATCACTCCAACCAAAGCCGCAGGCACTGTCTCTTAGCGAGGCAGTCACTACAATCATGGAGATGAGCAGAGAGTCTGAATTGGATTTGTCTCAGTCACAAAGTACAGAATCATCACATGGAACTGAGTAAAGTGGACAATAGGAGTTATTTTTTTTTTCTTTTTTTACAGAGTTTTATATAGCGCAAACTTGACCCGAATCGGGTATCAGAGCGCTTTACATAGCAACAGTTGCATTACTTGAGGTCACATTCATTTTTGTTAGGCATGGGGAGATTAGGTGATTTGCCCAGATTCACAGGATGTTCAGCGTCATTGCCGAGACTCAAACCCAGTTCCCCAGATTCGAGGCCGGCCACCCTAGCCGTTAGGCCAACTCTCAGCAACAGTTCTTCATGAAGTAGGAACAAAACAGGAGGTTGAGCTTCCTGCTGAGCAAGATAAAGCTCTAAAACCATTGGCTTCCTGATGTCCAACAAGAAAGAGGAAGGATACGCTACCATCTTCCCCAAGCCCTCCTTCTGATGGTCTGGACATGGACTGGACCCTGGCCGAAGCCGACATCTGCCATGAGAGACAAGGGAAAAGGAAAGTTCCTCAAAGCCTCAAAATTATGGAAAAGGTCAGTAATGAGGATGAGCCAGTGATTGTCAATATGAAAGCCAGCTCAGAGGACCTCAATATAACAACCCCTGCTCAGAGGGATGTGGCACTGGTTCCACCATCACCACCACCAGCTTTTAAATATGTAAGGCCCCCTGAGACCTGCATCCACCACTACCTCAGTCGAATTACGCACTGCAGAGAGGCAATTAACTCACTCAATCAAATACAGCTTTATTCGATTAAAATCAATAATCATAAAAGCATGGATAACACAATTCAAGTTAAAAACACAAAGAATGTCTACATTAACAACTGATTCCTTGATTTGAAAATGAATTTTAAAAAAGCATTGACTGAAGCTACAGCAAAGACAGTATCTAGCATTTGCAGGGCAATAAGTGCAGGTCGGCAGTGCCTGATGCCAAACAGTTTCAAAACTGGCAGAATCCATCTTTTCCTAGGAATAGAATAGAATTTACACAGAAGTACAACATGCAGTGTAGATTGAGTCGAAATATCTTCACAAGGACAGTTGCATAATTGTTTGGACCAGTCATTCCGTTCCGGGAAACTTAGTAGCCTGTGAATAATTCCCAGGCGAAATCGAACTAACAAAAACCTATCTAAGTCACCATCTACTAATTTTATATATGGTTGAATTGATAAATGAGTAGAAATCAGCTGGTGGCTCTGGACCGATGTTTTCCTCAGTTCAATGGCCAATCTGCAGTCATTTAGATAGTCCAAACACAGTTTTTTCAGATCTTTTCTCGCTATCCGAGCCAAGGTTGTGGGGTTATCATAAAACTCACAATGATCTAATTTGCCGCAGAATGATTTGATATATGTTAGCCAACTGATCTTTAAGACCCCTTCCAAATTTAAAAGGTCAAGGATTATGGAACGGTTCAGAGCCAGATTATCCGAGGTCCAAATCCTGTGCCACTCGAGTATTGGTTGTATTTTAATAATGTCTTCTAGATAACCGATTCCTAGTTCTACGTGGCTTGAGTAAGTTGAGATGGACTCTGGAACCGCCAATAAAAACATTAAAAATTTATTTTCCACCATCTGTAAAATAGTGACGCCAACGACCCCCCAGACACCTGCTCCATAGGTGGCAACAGAGACGCATTTGGCATTATAAATTTTTAGCAATTCATGTGGGGGCCTTTTGCCCAACATTTTACTAAAATTATGTAGGGCAGTCACTGTTCTAGCGAACAGGATCCTCCTAGCTTTCACAGCTTGATGCCAACTCAATTTGTTATCAAATAAAATGCCCAGATAGGCAAATGATTTCGTGTACTCTATAGGTTTATCATATACAAAGATGGTCTTAGGGATCCTACTCTGACTAATGCCGCAAAACATAGCAAATGTTTTAGTAACATTAATGGTGAGTCCCAGATTGGACATATACTTCTCAAAAGCAGTGACGACACGTTGTAGGGCAAGGGGAGTACGGGCCATTAACACGGCGTCATCAGCATATAGTAGAGCCGGAATGGGTCTAGAATCTATTTGAGGAAGGTCAATACAATTGTGTACTAAATGTTTACCTAAACCATTAATATAAAGATTAAAAAGGAAGGGAGCGAGAACGCAGCCCTGTCTCACTCCCTTTCCAATCCTAAAATCAGTAGTACATTGACCCTCAGTCCCGTACCTCACCCTTGCCTTGGCCCCTGCGTAGAGCTGTTTAAGAAAAGAAATTAGGGGAATATCCACACCTAAGTCTTCTAGGATTGCCCATAGCTTGTCATGGACGACACAGTCGAATGCTGATGATAAATCGACGAAGGCTAAATATAGATTGCCCCTTTTTGCTGTCGTATACTTATTAATTAAAAGATTTAAGTTGAGGCTCTGGTCCACTGTCCCCATACCCTTGCGAAATCCGTATTGAATATCACTTAAAATCCCCGAGTCTTCAGCCCATTCTTGTAATCTGTTTAAAACCACTCGACCAGCAATTTTCATAGAAGAGTCTAACAGGGAAATTGGGCGATAGCATGCCGGGTTAGCTCTATCACCTTTTTTAAAAATGGGTACTAAAATAGAGACCAACCAGGTAGGATGAAGACTTAACGCACTAGAGGCATTAAAAAGTAGGGTTAAAACAGGTCCCCATAAATCAGGATTACATTTAAAAAGGTCCGCAGGAATGCCATCCGGACCTGGTGCCTTGCCCCATTGACTAGCCAAAATAGCCTCATTTACCTCATGGAGCTCAAATACCAGATGAGTTGCGGATTCTGCACCTTGCTGTGACTTCTCAAAATCCACTAGTCCTAGGGCGTCTTCAGTGTCGATAGGACAACTATAGAGCTGCATATAATGACTAATCCATTCCTTTTCAGGTATTGCAATCTCGATGTTGGCCCCATTCTGATTAATTAGGAATGGAGCATTGACGGCCTTCCAAAAGGCCGCCGAGTCTTTCGATAAGGCCGTTTCCTGGAGAGTAGACCACAGTGACTTTTTTACTTCCAATTTCCTGTTTTTCAAGGCGATTTTATATTCCCTCCTAGCATTAGAAACATCAATTGGGTTTTTAGGGTTGGCATGTAGCACTTGCTTCAGCTTTGAATATGCTTTGGTGCATATGTGGTCAAACCACCCAGACTTTATAGCCTTACTTTTGTTGGATTCAACAAAGAGAGCCTTTTTAATAGATTTTCCTATTATTAAGAAATTCTCCAAAATGGCTCTATAGTCACCTGGATCTTGTAGACAGTTTACAATATTACTATAACAATCACTGACTAATGTACCCAGAAATTCTTCAGGATTAACTCGTTCCCACCTTAGTACATATCCATTCTGTCTGGTGAGGTTGATGTTGTCAATGTAGTTAAGATCTCTACCCCTCTTACCAGATAGATGGGGCTTCATCATCAGACATGTACTTAGTGGGAAGTGGTCACTAAGGGCTAGGTCATGTGTATAAAAATTCATACCTCTTGAGGAGTGCCTATTGTGTAACAATATAAAATCTATTGTGGAAGTGGCACCACGACCATTAAATGTTGGAGAGAACGCAGTTGAGGGGGTAGTTAGCATGTTACAAAAGCCCAAATCCAATGTTGATAAAACATCATTAAGTAACTCTCCTTGGATTGTGTGTGCAAAATGTGGCAGACAATCTTCATCATTTTGATCATGAGTTAAACCACATAACCCTTTACCTGTATGTTCACATAATGGGCAGTTAAAATCTCCCCCCCACAAAAGGACTACATCCTTGTCCTAGGAGTCCTGTATCCACTCCAGCTTTTCTAAAAGGGTTTTCATAGTGCTTACAAATAGTGGCTGAGGAACATTATTATAAAAATTTACCACTATCAATTTCAAATGACGATCACAAGTAAGGCCGATAATTTGATAATGGGGCCATCAATGAAATTACATTTATCAAAGTTCAATAAGTTAGAAATATAAACACAAAGGCCACCCTTTGCTCTACCGGAAGAGGATGGAACTGCTGGTGTAAAAAAAGTTCTAAAACCAGCCAGATGAACAGTTTCCACTAACCAAGTTTCCTGTAGACAAAGAATATCGAAGTTCCGTATGAAATCCGACCAGATACCATTTGACAATTTCGATTTCAATCCTGCTACATTCCAGTAAGCAATTTGAAGACCTTTAGGGTCGGCTCTTGCATTCTCCCCCTCACAGTCATGTCCCACAATTTTCAGAGGTGACAACTGTGACATACAAGGTTGGGGACCCGAGGTCATGATGTCAGATACTAGGGTAGTTTTGGGAATTATTGGGTCTGAGCTTGATCTACCCGCTAAAACAGGATGGAGAGGTATTGTACAAACCGTATCACCTCGCCGTACATTATTATCGAGAACTGGCATGCAAGTTTCCTCTGTGCTAGAAGATGGCACCACCCCAGGTGTTTGATCCAAATTGTCCCCTTGCTTGACCAGTCTACTATGTCAATCTACATCTTCTAGAGAGGGCAAGGACTCAAATCGGTTATATGTATGTATGGGATATGAATAGCCGGAGTCTTTGTTTGGAGCTCTTTTCCCTGTAGCACCAGGCTTATAAAAGAAACCCAGGGGAACCACACCAATATTGCCTGGGGTCAGTGAGTGATATTCCATAGAGCCCAAGATCCATTGGACAAATTGAGGCGTCTTGAAGCTCAAAACCACACAGTCGCCTGACAAAATTTTAGAATCTTTTCCAACCCATCCCACCCTTCTTACCATTTTGAATTCCGCAAACAGTCTGCCTGTTTCACCTATCCTGGAACCCAGCCACGCTAAGGATTTGTTTCTTAACTCCTGCCAAGGTTCGTGCTGGGCTACTCTAAGTTTTGGCACGTTAGTTAGAATGACAGTGTAGGGTGTCGCGGGAGGCGGTAAATCTAGGAAAGGAGCAGTTTGTACAGGCACTGAGTTTACAGCTGGAACTATATTGTGTCTACTAGCGTCACCAGTATTGTGGTCTGCCAGGGTTTGCCTTTGATGTAAATGATTTGAAGTGCTACCCTGCAATGTAGGTGGACAGACATCTTGATGTCTATAGTTGTTCGGCTGTGTGTTGTTCGATCTAGATGTGATCTCGGCCTTGTCTTTATATGGCCGGTTTATGGATACGGTGGATTTAGATGCCAGCGCCTCAGGAGTAATCGCGTGCTCGGGATGTTTAAATATAATCTCTTCGATTACACCAAGCCTTGTGGAGATGTTACTAAGGGAATCCCTAATAAAGCTATCCATTGCCTCTAACTTGGTTTGAATTGCTAATAAACTAGCCTGAGGTGGTTTATGAGCTGGGGTAAGTTCCAAATTACGCGATGCTTTTTTAGATTTATTTGCAGGGGGCTTGTTAGTTCCCTTGGGACCGGGTTTGGGTGGGTTAACTTTAGCCCTCGGTGTTGAATCTACCGCTAAGCATGAGTTTGTAATTGGGTTTTTTGGACGTTTAGAGGGTGGTTGTAGTTCAACGTCCTGTTCAGAAAAGGATATATGTTCTGAAGTGTCTTGTACACACCCATTGCTCGTCACAATATGGTCAGCTACCGATTGATTACTATGGTTTACCGGTAAGTCCCCTGAGCAGACTGTGACGACCGTGCCATCGCGAGAGATGGCTTCTTCGACCGACACTATTTTCTCCTCCAGGGCTCCCATCGCACCCGTTAGATAATTTAAAATAGAGGCGCAGGGTCCCTCCCCCGCTTTTGTCAGTTTCTTAGCCTGGGAACTTGGGGCTTTTCTCTTAACCATTGTGGGAAATCTCTATAGGGGAGACTATAAGGCTAAGGTATAATAGAGCAGACAGTGAGGAACAGCAATGCCACAGGTTAGAAGCAGGGTGGAAGCTCAGATAAACTCGCGAATCTCCAACAGATAGAGGTAAAATGACGCTAAAATCGAGAAGCAAGAAAGCAATTTAGCATGTACCTCGGAGTCAAAACTAAACGGCAATTTCTATCACACATACAGTCAGGCGTTTAATAAGAAGCAGTATAACAACCACTTAGCTGGTAGAACAAGGATGTTCAGATGTTGAAGGGCCAAAATCCAAAGTCATGGGCCCAGACCAGACTATGCCTGGCTAAGACGGGCCCGTCTTGGCCCGGTCTTCGCCCGGGCGCGCCCGCGCGCGTCCCGCGAAGCGGGACCGCCGCCGTCAATTTCACTGCCGCCCAGGGACCAGGGTCAAAGTGCTGGGTGCCTTTAGGTCAGGGCCTCTGGAGAAATGTCAAAGTGCGTAGTGCGCGTTTCCTCCTCCTGCGGTCTCCCGCGAAGCGGGACTGCCGCCGTCAATTTCACTGCCGCCCAGGGACCAGGGTCAAAGTGCTGGGTGCCTTTAGGTCAGGGCCTCTGGAGAAATGGCAAAGTGCGTAGTGCGCGTTTCCTCCTCCTGCGGTCTCCCGCGAAGTGGGACCGCCGCCGTCAATTTCACTGCCGCCCAGGGACCAGGGTCAAAGTGCTGGGTGCCTTTAGGTCAGGGCCTCTGGAGAAATGGCAAAGTGCGTAGTGCGCGTTTCCTCCTCCTGCGGTCTCCCCGGGAATCACAGCTGTTTTCTCGATTTTTCCCGCGTGTTCGGCTGAAACCTCCGAGACCGCCAAAGTATCTGCCAAAGGAGCCGGAGTCGTAGCAGCAACAATGTTTCCCCTGGAAGCTGAGCTTCATTAGATTCCAACTACGCCTAACTCTTCTTACAGCTCCGAGTTTGTTTTCCTTTTTCCATGGTCTTTGCTCTGTGCCAGCACCTCATTAAGGGTTGTAGGAGACCCTGCCGGACCTGATAAACTCCCAGGACTAGGATCACAAAATGACGTAAGTAGGTTCCTCTTTGCACAAAGTTGAGGGTGAAACTCCCTCCTGTGCTGACGGGTGCAGTGTAGTGATAAAGGAAGGTTCAAACCGGGTTCATTTTCAAGGGTGATGTGCTGCCCCGCACATAACTTGACTCTGTTCTTGTTAACTCACTCACCTACCTCCAGTTTTTCTTCAGGCACTGACAGTGGCACACTATTTAGTTTCCTCCCCAGTTTGGGACATCTTTACGGTTAGAAAGCAGTAGGATAACATTGCAATATGCTCCATTTGCCACACTAGTGTTTGTCAAGGTAAGCCTGGTTCAACTATGATTCTGCAGGCTAAACGGCCCATATGAAAAAACATCATGCAATCCAGTGGGAGGAGCACCTTAAAAAACTGCTGGTGGTGATGAGAGAGGGGAATTCGCTCCAATCACAGTGATGGGAGATGAGGAAGAAGTGAATCACAGTTTTACACCAAGTAGTCGCCCTGCCCCAGCAGTGCGACAGCCTCACCCGGATCAGCAACCTTCAAATGGCACAAGACTCAGATGCAGACACCACTGCATACAGTGATGATTCCCCAAAGATGAACATAGAGTCTACCACCTCCTGGTTCACTTTGGAAGTTGCCTGCGTCAGTGGCACCACAAAAAAACCCAATCCAAGCTGCGGTTACAGGTATGTTTAGGCAGGAGGGGCTCTATGAATGCAACCACGCAATGGCACGCTTGTTGAGGTGGGTGAAACTTGCAGAGTTTCAAGCGGAGTTACATGAAAATCCAGTGAGATTCCACAGAGGTCTGAGAAGGGGCGGAAATTGGCACATCACGCTGCTTGTGTCGATTTTTAGCAGGGGGATCTTGTTCTCACCAGAGGGCGCTGTAATCTCAAGTTGGTTTAGATGCTGCTCGAGCAGATTTTCTACTCGAGCAGCAGTTTTCTCACCTCAAACGGTCTCGACCACCAGCTTTGGGAAAATATCACCGGGTGCCTTCCTAGCTCCAGAAAATCACACAAGGCCCATGCACAATGGGATCAGGCCTACAGAGAGGTAATTCATGAATTTTTCACCACAAACACAGGCTGGGTTACTTCAGCTGGAATCCTCTGGGAGGCCTTTAAAGTGACTATTAGGGGTAAGTTGGTAGCACATATGGGTACATTGGTACTTGTTGAACACAGTGCCGAATCTGGAATGACAAATCAGGGATATTGACCGACAGGCACATACGGACATGAGTTAGGATGAGCGATGTAGGAGGAACTTGATGAGGCACATGACGTCCTAAGCCACATGATTATAACACATACTCAGAGATTCAGTATGAGCAAGGTGACACACCGGGTCAGCTACTGACATGGTTGGTCAATAGAGAAAGTAGAGGGAATTCGGTCATTACGATCAAAGATGCAAAAGGAGCGACCCTAATAACACATGAAAACATATTGCATAATTTTGCAGACTTCTACTCTGCTGTCTGTGTGCAGCAGACTGAGCATGATGAGTTGGGTATGACTGCTATCCTTGATGGGACGCAGCTACCAGTGGCATATAATGAGATGAGAGAAATATTAAATGCCCCCACTGATGATTCAAGCAAAAGGAACAAATGATGGACGGAATGCTGAACAATGCAAGCACTCACCCCCAGTCACAAAGATCTGGGTTTAATCCACCCTTCTTTTGCTCACCACGCTACTCCAGTTTGGACCCAGCCATACGCAAATCAGTCTTGACCCTGTTCCTCATGGGAACAGTCCAGCCCGAACTGTCAAGTTAGGTCCTCACTGGACTGGAAACAAGCATCCTAGGACTGGTTTTGAGGCATCACCCCATATCAGCCAGGCTAGCTTGAATCTAGTGGCACAGTGAGCACCCGACCCACATCTGTGCATACCCTTCCCACTTAGAGCAACAAAAGCAAGAGGAACAAATGATGGACGGAATGCTGATCAATGCAAACATTCAACCCCAGTCACAAAGATCTTGGTTTAATCCATCTTTCTTTTGCTCACCACGCCACCCCAGTTTGGACCCAGCCATATGCAAATCATTCATGACTCTGTTCCTCATGGGAACAGCCCAGCCCGAAATGCCAAGCCAGGTCCTCCCTGGACTTGAAACAAGCATCCTGGGACCGGTTTCCAGGCATCACCACTCATCAACCAGGCTAGCTTGAATCCAGTGGCTCAGTAAGCACAGGACTCACGTCTGGGCATACCTTCCACTTAGGGCGACAAAATCAAAAGGAACAAATGATGGCTGGAATGCTGAACAATGCACACGTTCACCCCCAGTCACAGAGCTCTGGGTTTAAACAAATGAGTACAGGGAAGACACCGGGGAGGGATGGCTTAATGGTTGAGTTTTATAAGGAATACTTGCCACGTACCAAGAGGCATTTGAACAGGGGATATTACCTGCTACAATGAGAGAAGTGTATATTGTAATTCTGCCTAAGCCAGAGAGGGATATGTCTGAATGTGAATCATATCATTAATTATCTATGATTAATGTAGATGCAAAAATACTGGGGAAAATATTGGCTGATTGCTTAACTAATGTGGCGGGGGATTGGATAACCCTAATCAGGCAGGATTTGTGGGAGGCCGCACTGCCACCACTAATATACGGAAGGCATATCTTATAGTAGAGCAGATCCAGAAAGCAGGGCAACCTTGTGCACCCGCTCGTTTAAATGCCTATTAGGCATTTGACAGTGTAGACTGGCAGTTTACGATTTATATTATCAAAAAGGGGGGACCAAAGGGCTTATAAGAGGTCCAGCATACGTGCCCAGGCAAACATTGAAAAAATGAAGAGTATGCAGAAGGAAGAGAGAGGGTGTAGGTGACAAGGAGACCGTATGGAAGAGGAAGGGAATTCCTCTAGTCGGAACTAGGGTCCTCACACACCAAGCAAGCTAGGTGTCATGCTTCATCATATGGACCTGCTCCTCGTCGGGACGGCGCTGCAGTTCCCGACGGGCACCCTTAAAGGGGCTCTTTATCGGAGATCTTCTGTTCCTGGCCGTATGGTGAAGTGTGTGTGAGGGGTCTAGTGGTGTAGATGTGAGTAAGTGTTGGTGATTAAAACAAGTTGGATAATCCAAAAATGAAACTTTATTAAGGATGGCTATCCACTTGATTAAAAACAAAAACAGAGTGGAAGCTAGCTGACGTAAAGGTTCGGCTTAGCTATGCTCTTCTGTGGAGGTCAACATGTTTCATGCCTAGCGGTCCTAGTGATCCTTGGCAATTCTTCAGGACCTATTGAAAGTGTTAACTATCTACACAGTGTGGTGGATGCATATATTACCTACCACCTATGATATGGGAAACGGTCTCGCCATGTATCAATTGGGAACCTAAAAAAAGAAGAAAATAAGGTAACCAAGACAGAAGTGTGGTAATCCGAACGTAGATTACAAACTAAGTCTCTCTTCCTGGGGGGAATGATGATAGACTGTGTTAGTTGTGGTCAAGTGTGGGTAATTGAGCAAAAAAAAAGTATAGTAAAAACTATACGTGAAGGTGAGGTTAAAACCAAGAACCATTAAAAATCAGAACACTGGACAAATAATGGTAGCTACAGAATAGAACTGGTATTAACACCTTGGAGTAACAGGGCACTCACCCATTAGAGTGTATATCCCTGCTTCTGTCCGTGTTCGCTGCGCTGCCCGGACACCAAGATTCTGGTGTCCTGTGTGGGAAACAGGGAAGGAGTAGAAGGGGTAAGGAACAGGGCTACTATCCCAACACGCGGTCAAGTACAAATGAAGAAATGTCGCCCGTAGTGCGGCCATGACAGGGGAAATAAATGCACGGTGACACAGAGCCGTGGTTGAGCGCAAGAGTGAACCTCAAGGACCAACGAATGTCAAAATGAGGCGATGGTGCACTCAACCTTCAGCAGCAGCATAGTATGAACCCAGCTGGTGAAATACGGAAAGTGAACAGTACACATGCAGAACCACCAAATCGCCGGACCTCACAAGGGTGTCCTGGGAATAGCCGGCACGCTGTCTCTGCACCCAAGAAGCCCACACATCGGGTGGTGGTGTATAATGGATGCAAAGCAGCAAATCAGCGGAACCCTGTCACCCGTTAAAGGTCAAACAAAGTACGCGGAAGATGCGACTGACACCGAGCTGGTGCAACCCGCTGTGGCCGCCAAAAGTAGAAGCCTCCAGTGGGAGGGAAAGACCACAGCGTAATCATAGTCACTCGCGAACACTTACGGTACTCTATTTGCAGAAAGCGCCGTATCCGTCAATCACGGGTGCACAAACATCAAGCTGCCAACACCTGCCGCAAATCTGAGGACACGCAAACAATGTCATTACACTTACGTGTTAGGTGCTGCCGGGATTGGCCGTTAACCTACCCAAGGCGCCGCTTGAACCGGGAAGGACAGCACTGGTCTAAGTCCCTTGCTGAAATGCTAACCGGTGTGGGCGGAGTCTGGTCGGCTTCCGGGAGGTGTATACGGAGTCAGAGCATCCGGCGGGAAGCTGGGTGAATGGTATTGATGTGTCAAAGACGGCGGCCATCTTGAGATGTAGTTAATCTAAATGTACATAGAGTAATAGCTAATAATCAATGGTAATTATACCCCGATCAAAAAGGCTACAGATAAATAAATTAAGGAGAACCTCCATAATGTACGCCTGCATGGAGGGAGAAGCTAAAAATTGCCATCAGGGGGAAGAAAGGTAGTCCCAGCATGCGACTTACGTGTACAGGGGTGTACTAGCGCACGGGGAATGGAGGTTAATCTATCTGTTATTGAGTGTCGCCCATGGAATTTGATCATTGAGTCCTTCAGAATATGCCCTAAGACGGTGTACCCATCTCTGTTCAATATTGAACAGAGCCTTATGTGTGATCCCAGGGTGTGCCTCAAGGACTAGCCATCTTAGGGAGTCAGGTGTGTGATTGTTTTCTCTACAATGAGTATAGAGTCGGGTAGTGATCTTTTGGCATCTCACATTGCTTTTGTGTTCTGTTATGCGTGTTTTGACTGATCTCAGGGTCATGCCAACGTATCTCTTATCACACGGGCAGGTGAGTAAATAGATACAATGAGTAGTATTGCAATTAGTGTGTTTCTGAATCTTCCAAGTGCAGGAGTTTGACAAAATCACTTCTTTAGTCACTCTAGTTTGTGGGCATACAGCACAGGAACCACAGGGATAGTGGCCTCTCACCGGGGGAAGATCCCATAAGGTTCTTTGTTCCTTGTGCTCAGAGTGTCTCGGTCTCGTGTTGATGAGAATGTCCTTAAGATTTTGTGTTCGCTTGAAGGCAAGCCGATATTTTAAGGAAAACCCCCTCCTTTCTTGGGGTAGGGGGGACTGTGGCTTCAGGGTCACAATCAGAAGACTGGACTTCACTCACAGCATTGAAAAGGGAATGGGTGAAAATCACGCTCCATGGGGCATTGATGACTGAATACCTACGAGCTAACATCGCCCCCAGTGGACTCATAATCAATGTGTTTCCAAGGCTATTTCTGGAAGACCCCACTTTTAAAAAAGAATGGTGTTTGGTCTCATGGAAGTGCACCAGAGACCTCCTGGTTCTCATTATCAATACGGCCCAACGGCTAGCATATGCCTTACTAGCGAGAATTCAGGCAGCAGAGGGTGCACTTAAATCCACGATCCAGAATACTGCCTTCAAAGCGAAATTAGCAGAAATTAACAGTGAGATCACTGAGAACAGGGAATATCTACTCAAACAAAAGATAGCTAAGTTGCAGAAGGATATTCAGAAATTCGATAAGGAGAAGATTTACCCCTATTTGAAAGCTGATTACCAGACAACCAAGAATAGTTATTCTTCTGATGACAGCTCTGATAACTCAAGAAGGGGATCTACTAACAGCGACTCGAGTACAGGCAGTTGGGGGGGAATCAGCAAAAAAGGAATTATCCACCTTCCTACCCCATCTACAATAACACACCAGCCTACACAGGTCCACCACAACCACCCTTTTGGCAGTTCCCCATGTTTCCTCATGGGCAACCCCAGTTCTATCCCCCTGCCAACCCTCCTTTTTTAGACAGAGGTTGGGGCAGAGGAAGAGGGCGCAAAAGAGGGGCTCAAAAGGGAGTGCAATGGCAGGATCAGGAACAACTCCCGTCGACATCCCGGGGCAGGTACAGAGGGAAAAGGAACAAGTTGTCAATTTGTCCAACAGACACTTGAGTGCTTTAGAACAATCGGTCCTTGAAAGAGGACTGGGATATGTCCCTACACCCAGGACTGACAGATTCAGAGACCACTGTGAAATTCAGGAACTCTTCAGAAAGATATGCTTGAAAGCGTTCTTTCAAGACCAACCAACTGTTGAGTCTACCGACACTGGTTTACGCAATCCCTCTACATTTACTCCAACTAACAGTATGGTCCACCCGGAAGTGCTAACATTTGAGAAGGCAGTTCTTCGTGAGCTGGAAATGATCCCTATAAGACATACCTTTCACAATATGTCAAATGCGGAACTTTCAGCAGCTAGAACTCTAGCCAACGACAATAGCATCACCATTAAACAGGCAGACAAGGGGGGTGCTACGGTGATACAAAACACCACTGACTACGATCATGAGTGCAGACGCCAACTTGATAACACCACTTACTACACTCCTATCACGATTGATCCAACACCTAGATTTACCACCAAGATTGCTACCATCACTTTTGAAGCAGTAAGCAATGGGTGGATCTGTAAGAAGGAGGCTGAATTCCTCAATATGAAGGATCCCAAGACCCCTTACTTCTATACGCTGCCCAAAATCCAAAAGGGTACCACACCAGTCCCAGAACGCCCCATTGTATCTGGAATAGGGTCACTTCTAGAACCCCTTTCCAGGTTTGTTGACCATTTCTTACAACCCTTGGTCAAGAATACCCCCTCTTATATCCGTGATACTACGGATATCCTACAGGTCATAGAGGAGACACATGACACAAGTGACATTGACCTATTGGTCACGCTGGATGTGGAAGCATTATATACCAATATCCCCCAGCGTGCCACATTAACAGCAATTGAGAATGTCCTCATGAGAGAGGACTGGACCTCTCCTACCCCGATCTCCTTCATAATGGAATGTGCGACTTTGGCGCTCACGGAGAATTACTTTCAATACAAAAAACAACTGTTTCACCAATCCCAGGGCACTTCGATGGGGAGCACCTTCGCCCCTAGCGTGGCCTGTATTTACATGGCCACCTTTGAGGAAGAAGTCATTAGACACCCTAACAACCCCTACATCAACAATTTGACCATGTGGAGGTGCTTTATAGACGACATACTTATCTTCTGGAAGGGGAACCATCAGACCTGTCTAGCCTTCTGCGAATGGATTAACACACAGAACCAATTTTTGAAATTTACTCATACTATTTCTGACTCCCACGTGCCCTTTTTAGATCTGAAGGTGTCACTTCATGATACAGGCTTAAGTACCACACTTTACAAGAAACCCACAGACAGGAATAGCTTGCTTTTATACAGCAGCCATCACCCTAGGGCTCTCAAGGATAATCTAACCTTTGGCCAGTTCCTCCGCATCAGGAGGAACTGTAGTTCCACTAGTGACTATCTGACTGAGGCCCACCACCTGAGCTCCAACCTTAAGCTTAGAGGTTATCCTGAACGTCAGGTCAGAAACTCACTAAAGAGGGCTCGGAATAATCCACGTGATGTCCTACTACAACCTAACATGAGGGAACTTACAGATACCTTGACCTGTGTAACATCATCCACCCCCGATTCCACATGCATAAAAGGCATAATAAAGAAACATTGGGGTATCCTGACTACGGGTGATCTTACCATTCCCTCCCCACGATTTGCCTTCAAGCGAACACAAAATCTTAAGGACATTCTCATCAACACGAGACCGAGACACTCTGAGCACAAGGAACAAAGAACCTTATGGGATCTTCCCCCGGTGAGAGGCCACTATCCCTGTGGTTCCTGTGCTGTATGCCCACAAACTAGAGTGACTAAAGAAGTGATTTTGTCAAACTCCTGCACTTGGAAGATTCAGAAACACACTAATTGCAATACTACTCATTGTATCTATTTACTCACCTGCCCGTGTGATAAGAGATACGTTGGCATGACCCTGAGATCAGTCAAAACACGCATAACAGAACACAAAAGCAATGTGAGATGCCAAAAGATCACTACCCGACTCTATACTCATTGTAGAGAAAACAATCACACACCTGACTCCCTAAGATGGCTAGTCCTTGAGGCACACCCTGGGATCACACATAAGGCTCTGTTCAATATTGAACAGAGATGGGTACACCGTCTTAGGGCAGATTCTGAAGGACTCAATGATCAAATTCCATGGGCGACACTCAATAACAGATAGATTAACCTCCATTCCCCGTGCGCTAGTACACCCCTGTACACGTAAGTCGCATGCTGGGACTACCTTTCTTCCCCCTGATGGCAATTTTTAGCTTCTCCCTCCATGCAGGCGTACATTATGGAGGTTCTCCTTAATTTATTTATCTGTAGCCTTTTTGATCGGGGTATAATTACCATTGATTATTAGCTATTACTCTATGTACATTTAGATTAACTACATCTCAAGATGGCCGCCGTCTTTGACACATCAATACCATTCACCCAGCTTCCCGCCGGATGCTCTGACTCCGTATACACCTCCCGGAAGCCGACCAGACTCCGCCCACACCGGCTAGCATTTCAGCAAGGGACTTAGACCAGTGCTGTCCTTCCCGTTTCAAGCGGCGCCTTGGGTAGGTTAACGGCCAATCCCGGCAGCACCTAACACGTAAGTGTAATGACATTGTTTGCGTGTCCTCAGATTTGCGGCAGGTGTTGGCAGCTTGATGTTTGTGCACCCGTGATTGACGGATACGGCGGTTTCTGCAAATAGAGTACCGTAAGTGTTCGCGAGTGACTATGATTACGCTGTGGTCTTTCCCTCCCACTGGAGGCTTCTACTTTTGGCGGCCACAGCGGGTTGCACCAGCTCGGTGTCAGTCGCATCTTCCGCGTACTTTGTTTGACCTTTAACGGGTGACAGGGTTCCGCTGATTTGCTGCTTTGCATCCATTATACACCACCACCCGATGTGTGGGCTTCTTGGGTGCAGAGACAGCGTGCCGGCTATTCCCAGGACACCCTTGTGAGGTCCGGCGATTTGGTGGTTCTGCATGTGTACTGTTCACTTTCCGTATTTCACCAGCTGGGTTCATACTATGCTGCTGCTGAAGGTTGAGTGCACCATCGCCTCATTTTGACATTCGTTGGTCCTTGAGGTTCACTCTTGCGCTCAACCACGGCTCTGTGTCACCGCGCATTTATTTCCCCTGTCATGGCCGCACTACGGGCGACATTTCTTCATTTGTACTTGACCGCGTGTTGGGATAGTAGCCCTGTTCCTTACCCCTTCTACTCCTTCCCTGTTTCCCACACAGGACACCAGAATCTTGGTGTCCGGGCAGCGCAGCGAACACGGACAGAAGCAGGGATATACACTCTAATGGGTGAGTGCCCTGTTACTCCAAGGTGTTAATACCAGTTCTATTCTGTAGCTACCATTATTTGTCCAGTGTTCTGATTTTTAATGGTTCTTGGTTTTAACCTCACCTTCACGTATAGTTTTTACTATACTTTTTTGCTCAATTACTCACATTTGACCACAACTAACATAGTCTATTATCATTCCCCCCAGGAAGAGAGACTTTGTTTGTAATCTACGTTCGGATTACGACACTTCTGTCTTGGTTACCTTATTTTCTTCTTTTTTTAGGTTCCCAATTGATACATGGCGAGACCGTTTCCCATATCATAGGTGGTAGGTAATATATGCATCCACCACACTGTGTAGATAGTTAACACTTTCAATAGGTCCTGAAGAATTGCCAAGGATCACTAGGACCGCTAGGCATGAAACATGTTGACCTCCACAGAAGAGCATAGCTAAGCCGAACCTTTACGTCAGCTAGCTGCCACTCTGTTTTTGTTTTTAATCAAGTGGATAGCCATCCTTAATAAAGTTTCATTTTTGGATTATCCAACTTGTTTTAATCACCAACACTTACTCACATCTACACCACTAGACCCCTCACACACACTTCACCATATGGCCAGGAACAGAAGATCTCCGATAAAGAGCCCCTTTAAGGGTGCCCGTCGGGAATTGCAGCGCCGTCCCAACGAGGAGCAGGTCCATATGATGAAGCATGACACCTAGCTTGCTTGGTGTGTGAGGACCCTAGTTCCGACTAGAGGAATTCCCTTCCTCTTCCTTACGGTCTCCTTGTCACCTACACCCTCTCTCTTCCTTCCACCTGAGGAACTGCATACTCTTCATTTTTTCAAAGTTTATGATTTATACTTTATGGAGTTATGGACAAGGGGTTGCTTACTTAAAGTGGATACAGCTACTTTACACAGACAGTAAGGTCAGGATGAAGGTAGGCAACAGACTATCAGACAGTTGTCCGGAAGAACGGGGGACCAGGCAGACTGTTAAGTTCTCGACATGGAGGAGATGGAGTGGTGTTCGGTAATAGTTGGAGATTGTTTCCCTGTACGCTGATGACATTTTGTTGACTGTCCGAGATCCTGCACACTTGTGGCCTGTGATACATGATACTATCATAGAGGTAGGAACACATTCGGGATGCACGCTTAATGCAGATAAATCTGTAATTTATCCAATACAAGCGCCTGGATTGGGGGAAGAATCTTTCTTTGGCAGACGCCTACTGACGACACCCATTAAATACTTGGAAATGTTCCTTGAGCTGCAATATGAATTAATGAAATAGGTACTGATAAAGCGCACGGCTACTCCACAGAGTGTCCCAGCACTGCAAAAGGACCACCGAAAGACAGGAAAGAAGAGCTCGAAAGTCATACCTGAAGTGTATGACAGCAATGTAAGGGGCTGGCTGGCTGGTGTAGAGCTTGTCACTTATGCGGTGAATCGCAATTAGTAAGATGAAACATTTACCATGTGATTTGTATGTCCTGCAGTTTAAGCCAATGCAGGTACCAGATGCTTGTTTCAGGCACCTAGATGAGTTACTTTGCCTCTTAAATTGGGGCACAAGGAGAGCGCATGTTAGTCTGAAGGTGCTGCAGTTACCCTGGATGAAGGGGTTTCTGGGCCTTTTACAGCTCTTATTAGGCTTAACTCTTGCAACATGTTTTTGTATGATTTTTGGACCAGTATAACAAGTCAGTAATGCATATGCTGATAAGAACTGTAAGACCGTGTGAACCTATGGCATTACCACTGGTTCGCGGAAAGAAAAGAGAGTCGCTCCCGATGAAGATTCATACATTATTAGATAAGTTAGAGCAGGCCACGAAAGATAAAAGTGAGAGATACATATATTCAAATCATCTGATACCATGGTTAATGGATATCTGTCCCATGATACCAATGTTCTTGAGACATTGGAAAAGAAATGACTCTCCACATACTCTGGGTGACCTATATGGAGATGGTCAACTGATGAGCTACACCACCTTTTGTGCTAAATGAGAATTATCAGGGGGATGTTTTCTGGCGTATGATGGGTTAACTGTGGCGATGCGCAAAACCTGGGTAGGATTCCCACAGGAACCAGATACACATATTCTTAATCTCTTCCGAACATGGGAGGAGAAGGTAAATTAATTAGTAGATTATACACACTGCCTATAACAAAGGACACACCTCCTGTAGGTGCATTGAGGCTGCAGTGGGAAACTGATATGAGTGAGGCATTGCAGGATAGCGACTGGAACCAGGTCCTTGGTAATTGCTCAAAGGTGTCACGTAGTGCGAGATTCAAATTGACAGATTATAAATGTATACACAGGGATTGGTTACACAGAATAGACTCCTCTAAACCAGATAACTACCCTGAATGCAAGCAAGCTACAGGGACGTATATACATATTTGGTGGAAATGCACAGGAATATGAGACTTTTGGGAGGGAGTTGTAAGGATGCTGAAAGACTTGACTGACTTACCCCTGCAATACTCTATTTGAATATGTTTACTGGGCCTAGTGCCTCGCACTAAATTAACCAAATATGTAGAAACAATTGCTGAACTGGGACTAGTGGTTGCAAAGAGAAGTATCGCAGGATGTTGGATTACACCTAGACTACCCACTAGTTAGCATTGGTTGTAGGAAAATGTACGTTGGATGCACGCTGAATGTGAGGTGAGGCGCAAATTAGTTTGCACTGGGCAAAGTCAAGATGGTGGGATGATATGGGAATTTGCAGAGATACAATTGCAGCAAATTATAGATGATTCAACAATGGAACCACATACTATTGAAGAAGAACAATAAAAATGTATTATTGTTTCTGCCGCTAAAGCGGCGATAATTTTAACGCTGTGCTTGATAATATGCCCCTAAGAAACTCCCATAATGTTCTAAGACCGGATCCTTCCCCAGCAGGTCTGCTGTGTGTTGTGCCCCGCCGCTGACACTCTGACCTCCACCTGATAGGTGTTCGAGGCCGCTGTCCCTCCTGCTGCCCGCCTCCGCCTCGTAATTGGCCCGTATCCCTGCCCACCCTGCTGTCCTTCGCTTTTGCATTCTGGCTTTGTTATTTAATTAATTTTATTTTATTCTGTTTTAATAGCCTGCTTACTTTTCTCTTTTCCCATTGTTTTGCCCTGCTTCTGTTTTCCTCTGCTGCTGCCCCTGCGGCCCCTCCCCCCTATGGTCCCCGCTCTCGCCTCCCAGCTGCACGTCCCTCCCCCTTCCTTATTTAATGGCAGCCGGTGTGCAAAAGGCCAGCACGTCTGCGCCCGTCTGCGACCCGACCAGCGACAGGGACCCTGGATCTCCTTCCATCTACCGCTATGACTCAGCCACATTCAACCCCGGAAGAAAGAACAATTGCCTACAAGCCATGCCAAACATGACTCATGGCCAGTTCTCCTGCTGCCACTGCTGCCAGACCTTCACCACCGCCCAGCCACCGACACCGCCTACGCCCTAAGATGTATCCTCCTCAATGTGCGCTCCCTGCACAGACATGCCATGGAGATCTGGAACCTTCTGGACACCCTCTCACCCGAAGTATCCTTCTTTACAGAAACCTGGACCAACACCTCCTCCACTCCTGACATCACCATCGCAATCCCGGACAGATACAAGATCCAGAGGAAGGCCCGCCCCAACCACCTGGAAGGAGGCCTTGCCATCGCGCATAAAACCTCCCCCCGCCTCTCCACCTCCAGCGACACCTTCCCAGCCTCCGAACACCTGCACTTCTAGGTCCAGACCCAACTCTACACTCCACGGCACCCTTGCCTACAGACCCCCGGGCCCTCTTCGTCGACACCATCACTGACCTCATCGCACCCCATACCATCACCTCCATGGACTACATACTCATCAGAGACCTGAACTTCCACCATGACAACCCCACTGACCCCAACTCCACCACCCTCCGAGAAAACCTCACCAACATCGGACTGAAACAACTCGTCACCCCACTGACCCACAAGGCAGGACACACCCTTGACCCCATCTTCGCAGGCGGAAACATCATCCACTTCAGTCACACCATGCAACCCCCATGGACCAACCACCACTGCGTACACTTCCTCGTCGACAAACCCAAGCCACCCCGACCTGCACTGCACCCCCACAAAGAAACTGGAGCAGAGTCATTGAGGAGCAGCTCAACTCCAACCTCAACTGCATTTCCCCCACTGCTGCAACTGACACCAAGCTCACTGCCAAGGAATTCCGCACATGGATCTCCAATTGCACAGACAAACCCGCCCTGCTATGCAACCCCGACAGACAACACCCCAGAAAAGCCGCCTGGGTCACCACTGACCTCCAAAAAGCCAGACGCACCTGCAGACGCTTGGAGATGAACTTGAGAAACAGCAAGGCACACGAAAACTTCACCACCTACAAGAACGCCATGACAGAATACCACCAATGCATCAGAACCACTAAAAAGACCTTCATCCACAACAAAATAGTCGCCAACTCCACCAACTCCAAAGAACTCTTCAGCCTCATCCAGGAATTCACCAAGCCCCCCAGCAAAGCCATTGACATCACCCCCACCCAGGACCTCTGCGAAAAGCTCAGATCCTACTTCCACCTGAAGATCAAAAACCTCTACGAAGACTTCAACAACCACACACCTGATGCCGCAACCATTCCGCCCTCCGGCATCACCAGCCAGCCCACCATCGACTCCTGGAAACCGGTCACGACTGAAGAGACCGCCTCGACCATGAAAGGCATCCACTCGGGGGCCCCCACAGACCCCTGCCCACCTCACATCTACCATACAGCTGCCACCGCCATCGCACCAGAATTACTATGCACCATCAATACTACCTTTGCGACCGGCTTTTTTCCTGACGACTGGAAACACTCAGAAGTCAGGCTCCTGCTCAAGAAGCCCTCAGCAGATCAGACAGATCGCAAGAACTACCGGCCCATCTCACTCCTCCCTTTCACGGTGAAAGTCGCTGAGAAGACCGTCAACGCAGAACTGACAAGCTTCATCGAAGACAACGCTATCCTCGACCTGTCTCGATCTGGATTCCGCAGCAACCACAGCACCGAGACTGCCCTACTCACCGCCACTGATGACATCCGTATCCTCCTTGACCAAGGCCACACCGCAGCCCTGATTCTACTTGACCTGTCAGCAGCATTTGACACAGTCTCCCACCGCACACTCGCCGCCAGACTAAATGACACCGGCATACAAGGAACCGCCCTCAACCGGATCCGATCATTCCTCACCGGCAGACACCAAAGGATCATACTGCCATCCTTCCTCTCCGAACCTACAAAAATCAACTGTGAGGTGCCCCAGGGATCATCACTCAGCCCAAACCTCTTCAACATCTACATGGCCTCCCTCACCACCATCGTCCGACAGCACGGCCTCAACATAGTATCCTACGCCGGCGACACCCAGCTCATCCTCTCCCTCGCCAAGGACCCCACCGCCACCAGGCTCAACTTCCAGGAAGGAATGCAGGAAGTTGCAACCTGGATGAGCAACAGCTGCCTGAAACTCAACGCAGAGAAGACAGAAGTCCTCATCCTCGGAGCCACCCTATCGGCATGAAACAACACCTGGTGGCTTACCACCCTTGGCAGCCCCCCAACCCCCACGGACCATGCCAGAAACCTAGGCATCATACTCAACTCCTCCCTCTCCATGAACCAACAGGTCAACGCCATTGCCTCCAGCTGCTCGAACACCCTCTGCATCCTCCGTAAGACCTTCAAATGGATCCCCCCGGGTCGAGGAAGAGAGTCATCCACACACTCATTACCAGCAGACTGGATTACGCAAACGCCCTCTACGCTGGCATAAAAAAGTCTCTGCTCATCAAGCTCCAGACTATACAGAACAACACTCCCAGACTCGTCCTCGGAATCCCTCAACACAAGCACATCAGCCAACACTTACAGAATCTCCACTGGCTCCCTGTAGAGAAGAGAATCACTTTCAAGATACTCACCCACGTCTACAAATGCCTACACAACACTGGAACCCAATACCTCAATGACAGAATTACCCTCCACGTTCCCAAAAGAAACCTCCGATCCACCAACCTCATCCTCGCCGAAACCCTCCACATTCGCAGGGCCAAAACAGGGGAAAGAGCCTTCTCCTACGCCGCAGCCAAGTCCTGGAACGAGCTCCCGATCGACATCAGACGCGCCCCCTCCCTGAACACCTTCAGGAAGGCTCTAAAGACCTGTCTCTTTGACAGAACGGAACTGTTGACCTCCCAGTGCCTTGAGACCTTCACAGGTGAGTAGTGTGCTTACAATTCCCCTGTTTGATTGATAATGTTAGATTTGACCTTGATTCACCCAGAAATATAATGATTAATGTTAGAAGTGGCTGTTTTTCCAAAAGCATTATGTCCAAGCTGTATATAAGAGTAGATGAAAAAGTTATCACATTTGCAACCATGAGGAAATGACCTTTAGGTCAAATAGGAAATTGATTATTTGCCTTAAGCACTCATTGGTGATTCCAAATGCAGTTGAAACATAGTTGCCCGCAAAGGCTAGTGTGGAGTTTACCGTAGGGCATAAGCCTCTCACTTGAGTTATAGAAGACCCTCCTGCATTGACTGAGTTGCAGTCAGAAGGAAGCTCAACCCAGGTAGGTGTCTGTCAGCCAAAGCACGAAAGTGCCATCTTTCAGGGTATTTGAAAGAGGGATTCAGATTAAGAGTTTGAAGGATCTATATGGCATGCAACGTACAGGATCCAGAGAGGCCTGCTTTGAGGGCTGACCGTTGTTAATGATGTCGTTCTCTTTAAGTAAGTTTTTATTGGATTTGGCTCATGAAATTAATTGAACAGGCTATACCAGTGCCACTAGTGCCTTCATAAACTAGACAGATATTTAGAATAGTGCCAGATGGATGTTGCCTGCTTGATAAGCAAGAGGGAAGTTCTACAGCATAGTGAAATTGATCTTTTCATGTTATTTCCTTAGATTTTAACTTTTACGAGACTGGCCATTTTTTACTTTGAAAGTGTGTAAGAGTCCCCACAAAATGTGCTATGGCCCCTAAACATGTTAGGAGATTGTTGAACACTAATGGCAAATGTAGTATGTTTTAAAGGGTGAGAAAAAAACAGCACTGTTTTTCTAACTCCCAGCACTGGCATACTTGCCAGGTGCCAAGGCACAGACCCTCACACCACAGTGGGAGAGTGTGTGAGCTCTGTCAAGCATAACATGGAGAGGGGACCCTCACAGTACAAAATACTATATTTTCATACTTATACCACTTTACATGTGTGCTGTACGATGATTCACACATAGAAGGTTAGAAAAATGTGGAGACGTTTAAAAATGATGACACTGTTATGCCTTGCGAAGACGTAATTGTTGGCACAGATTCCTGTTGACCAATGTTAGTAGATATAGGCCTCCATCAAAATCCACGGTTGGTTGGATGGGCATGCCCATATCCCCCAATGCTACCCCCCTGATGCAGAATAGCACAAAGAAGCTTGTAGCACTTACCTTATCTCACTTCAGGCAACCTTACAATGCAAGTCACGATTTGCGGTGCAATGTTTTAACAAATCTGGACCTAGATGCATAATGTGAGGAAGAGGGATACACCTAATATTTATTTTGGTATGTATCTGCAATGTCAGGATGCAAATGCTCTCTTTCAATGCATAAGGCTGTGCCAACTTTTTCTGATCATAATAGCTCTCTTGTGAATAAAAGTTATAGTTTCCATATGTCGAGTTGAGAAATATCTCTAGAAGTCATCTACATACCATTATAGTAGTCATTTAAAATTTATTTTAGGGGGGTAATGCAAAGAGTTTTGAAAAATATGTAGCAAAGTTGAGTTTATTAGACATATTTTCTACTGCCTGCTAATATGAACAGTAATTAGTTCAATTCAGATCAGACTTTGCATTCTCCTTTGGCATAAAGTCTTCACCTAGACAACTACAATCTATCAGTAGATAATCGGTTAGATGCCTTATTCTTAACAGAAACTTGAAACAGAAACATGAATGCTCTACTGGGCTGGCGTAGAAAGAATCAGCTACTATGCAACCCTGACAAAACAGTTATTCAGTAGTTTGGGACTGACCCCCTGATAGGATGGATAGGACCCTGGCCCAGTAGAAACATTCCCCCTCCCCCCCAACTGAGGTGGCAGGAAATCTGTGTACTGTTTGACACAACTCACCTTCAAAACCCAGATTGCACAGTAGTGAAATCTCCTTTATAGTACTCGGCTCAAAGATCTGGAACCAGATGCCTTTCCATCTGAGATCAGTTACAGAGGAAGAAACCTTTAAAAGATCTTTGAAAACTACTCAGACCGCTCGCACTTCACTGCTCGTCCGACTTCCTGCCTGTTCTTTTATGCGAAACACCGACACACTCATTGAGTAGCCTTGCGCTATATAAAAGCTAATTATTCATTCATTCATTCATTCATTCAGTGAGCTGAGGAATGCCATGTCTTGGATGGAAAACTAATCTTGACCCACTTGCAAGAAGGCAGAAAGGAGTTACTGCTAATTAATGTGGAATGTGGGTGGGCGAGTGGAAAGGGACAGCAAATTACCTCACTAGTCTAGGCTGGGGCCTAGACATTAGGCCCGATGATAATAAATAGGGTCCTACTCCAAAAAGTCCAATGATGGTAGTCTCTTTTTAGCAAAAGTTCTCTTATCTCACAACAGGAGTAGACTTCCGAATCTACCAGGATTAATTTTCAAGGGAAGTTCCCTCAATTCAGCAGGAGAGAACAGGAAGAATCTGATGCTGTGTATTCCTGGAGAAACTCTGAGGTCTTAGAATCTGCTTCCCCTCGTAGTGAAGCTTTGATAGTGCTTGTCAAGAGTCAGAACATCTTACCTTTGTAGCTTCAGGGAGATAAAAGACAAAGGAAGGGCTTCATGCAAGAAATACCAATTATCCAGGTAAAACTGTGTTGGATGCCCTGGCTGGTGAATACAGTTGAGGATACATCTTACTGCTTACCTTGTCTGGTATCCTCAATGTCTCCTCGAGCTACAAGAAATTTAGATTTTTCAATGAAGCAGAGTCCTTTTCTGGAGTCCTTCCAGAAAGAAGCCTGAACGATTAAAAGTGTCTCATTCTTAAAAGTAACAGGCCTTGCTCTTGGCAGCCCAGTCATGTTTGGTAGTGCATAGTACAGATTGTTGATAGAGATTTGTTTCTTTTTGCAGTTGACAAATGTTCCCAGATATATGCCTAGAAGCTGCGACATGTGCACGTATCCAGGCATGCTCCTGACAGATCAGTCAAGATGCACTAACCTGGCATTCCACATCCAGCAGGACAGAGAGGAGCTTCCATGCTTCACCAAACTTATAACTAACCGCACATTACTGTTGTGTAGGTTCACAGTTGGCCCTGGGAAGAGGAATGGAATAGCAGAGACAAACAGAGACTATGGCATCCAGCTAATGTCATTATAGATATGTCAGTGGGAATGTATAACCAGCAGAGGTTCTAGATGGAAGGTGAAGAGAGAGATTTATCGGAGAGACTAGCTGGATGAGGTGGCTGTATTGAGCTTCGCTTAAAATGTAAATACAACAACTCAACTTTCTATGCTTGAGGCTTCAGACTGCCGACGAGGATGGCATGAGTGAGATACTTCACAAAGTTTTAAAAGAAACCATCCAGCGTGTGGCAAAAGTTGGATGGAAAAATTTAAAGAAAAAGTGAAGGTGTATATATTGACACCACATACCACGACTGGATGGTCACCTTTTGGATTCTTTAAAGGTCGAAAGCACCGTTTTTTTATATGTCCGAGTTGGATAAACAAGAGGAGATGCTACACTGGGAGACAGATGCTGGGAAATACAGATGTTGAAGAAAGGGAGAAATGCAAGATGATAGCGAGGGACCATGAATTTGATGATCCTGAAAAGGTTAAGAGAACAGTTATGTGTGTGGAAGATTGAGTCGAACTGAGGCTGCTGAAATCAAGTACGAAATACTCCAAGAATAGTCATTCTTTGAAACTAATCAAAATGTTGAAAAAAGCCACCAAAACGGAGGATAATAAGGTTTGATCTCTAAATATAATGGTAAGATGTTCTAATCCATGTATGGATGCAGGCAGTAAGTATTTCCTCTGTTTTCATAAGAGAGAAGAGACATTTGTGCAAGGAAAACTCTACGTACTGCCACGAGGCCTTCTTTTTTAAAGGATTGTGCATGATTTGCTAAAACCTTTTTGTTACTATAATATTCTCATGCCATCTATATAACGAAATATCTTTCTTAATATGTAATGTTAAGCTAATTGTTTAATATTGTTATTGAGGGGAAGATGTGTAGCATTCAGCTGATGTATTTATTGTTATGTCAGAGGGAATGTAAAACCAGCAGTGGTTCTAGAAGGAAGTTGAAGAGAGAGGTTTGTTGCAGAGATCAGCTAGATGAGGTCGCTATATTGAGCTTCGCTTAAAATAGAAATAGAACAACTCAACTTTCTATGTATAAGTATTTATTCAACTCTGGCTTCACAGAGGCACTGGGCATTGGCACTGCCAGGTTGCACGGCTGGGCTTAGTCTCTATGACAGGAGCTTTTTAAAAAAACCTAAAGTAAACCTTTAGTATATTTATATAATGTTGATCTTGGAGTTTATCTTTAGATGTATTATTCGATATACTGGTTGAAACTTTATATTCCCCCCTCTGTATCATAAATTGAAACTCAATATATCTTGGTGCATATAATAACTGTGAACCACATTTGGGATTCGGATATGCTGTTTGCTAAAGAGAACTACCTTCAGTATTATGAAATGGCTTCCCATTATTTATTTATGTTCAATATAAGTTGATATATTGTTACATGAAAGGCGTTCATTAGCATTGCATTTTTCATCTAAAACCCTGACAGTCATATATTTACTAATATTGATTTCAGCAGACTATTAGATAATAATTCTGTGCCAGCATGATGAAACTGGATTTTACAACAATGAATTATTTGCTACTCACATGTGTAACTCCTTGTTGTATAAACAAGAGTGAGAGAGTTTGTAATCCTTAATGGATGATTCCCTCTAAAAAACAGGTGATAGTCTGTATCCTTGTAAGTGTGCTGCTAGTTCCAAGATATCTTTTGCCAACATTACCAAAGAATAAATGCCAAAGATTCCAGCTTTTAGTCCTGGCTGCATCGACAGTGCATCACATTTGCTTAACAAGAATGCTATGGACCACAAGGAATTTATAATCCTGGAATTCCAGATGGACAACACCATTGGCAAGTCCTGTGGGATTCTGTGAACCCATTGGATGAGCATTCATTCTTATCATTACTCAGGTAATCTATGGAGCGCATCAGTCTGACACATGATGTTTCTGTCCAAGCAGCACCCACACTCTGCGCAAGATGTTATCCTTTTTTGTTCCTGAAGACATGCCCCTTAATCCTCGGTGTAACACTGATAGAGCAAGGATTCAAGAAAAACAAACATGCTCGGAGCATTCCCTCATTAACAGTACTACTTATTAGAATTAGTAAAGAAAACTAAATTAATATATACGCACAACATTTACATTTGGGAATAAGAGCTTTACGCATGCTTACTTAATTAAACTAGAACTCAACGCAACTAAAACCCACTTTAAAATGGAAAACGCTTTTGCGCATGTGCAAATTAGAATTACGTAGATAGTAACGTAACTAACCGGTTTTGAGAGGGATCTCTCTCACGCATGCACAGAAATTACTAACATTGGGTCTTGAGGTACCGCGTGCCTGGTATATGCTTGCCTGAATATAAAGAGAGCTGTCGCTGCTAATGTTTTTGCTTAACAAAGAAGAAAGTAACATGGGCTAGAGTAGAGGTGGGTGGTGAACAGTGAAAATCACTTATTTGAGAAATTAACATTTGTTCATGATTCCTTTTATTAATGGTGTACGTTTGGGCCTTAATTGACACACAAGGAAAAAGATGGCGTTGAAAATGGATGCGAGCTGGACATGCGCAGTGTAATAGTGATGTGACCTGATGACTGAGTCACTGACAGGCTGCCAAGAGCCAAGGACACCCGCCGTGTGAATGTACTTCTCGACTTTAGAACTGTATTGGATGCATTTTGAATAGAAACATTAAATACATGTGAACAGGGACTGGGACAGATATTAAATGAGCAAAAGGGGATGGGTTAGGTTAAACAAAGAGTTTATTAAAGAATTAAACATGTCAGCTGGAAGGTGATGACAACTCTCCTGTCCCTGCCCAATCAGAGTTCGTATTTCATCAAGATTTCCAACTTTTGAGGGTTGGACATGCAGAAATGAAGACTATAACTGGAGTAACTTCAAATTTGTGTGGTAGTCAAGCGTTTTTGAGAGATCCACATTGATGAGAGAGAAAGAGGCGAGAGCTGTTGCTACTGAGGAAAGAGAACAGACTGGTAAGATTCACCTTTGAAAGATACTTGATTAGATCGAAGATTCCGGAAGAATATAGAGAAGGGAGAGAGTGTAAGTGAGGGATGCGTCCTGGTGCGTTGGGTCTATAGAGAAGTTTAGTAAGTATTACCCTGTTCTGAGCCTGTCCTATAGCCTTCGTCTCCTGAGTCTTAATCAGGAGACCACTACCAGCCCTTTTTGGCCAGAGAGTTGGGTTTCTATAAACATCTTTGTGTCATTATTATTCTGTCCTAAATTTGCATACTTTTTTTGCAAATGTATCATTTATTATGCCGTCTGTCTCTTCATCTATCCAATCTTAATGCATTGAATTGTTGAATGAGTCTGTGAATTGAATGTACATTGCTAAATGAATTTTCTCTCCCATTAAATTTGAATGGTGTTTGTACTGTGAATTTGTATTAATAAGCGTTCATTTATGACTGAGATTTAGATAAACTTATTGAATCTTACCGAGAGTCTGTGGTTTATTTCACTAATATCTGTAAGTTTAGTTAGTTAATTTGTTCATATCACCATCAACTACTCAACTAATGGTCCATCGACCAAAGGAAGAGTGTTGATTTGTGAAGATTAGTTAGAAATAAACGGAAAAGGGACCGCATCCTGATGTGATGTTCGGTAGCAGAGATGCACCGGGAGAGCACGATTTTGCCCTGAGCCCTTGCCGGAGAAAGCACACTGCACTTGACAGACTGTCCCTGGAGGCGGGTGGAACCTTCAAAGCCACAGGGCAGGTCCCGCAGCGTGGCCCATCTTAGCCCGTCATAGGCCCAAGTAGGTTGGGCTGGGCCACGGCTCTTGGCTGTGTTGCCGTGGATGAGCGACTGCCCACGCCAATCCTACAGTGACTGTTGCTTCATAACGTCAGCTGAAAGAGCGGGGTGAGTCTGTGCCGCTGGGTGTTACCTTGTACCGTAATCTGGTGACTTTTGTCTTCCCCTCTTTATTTATCAATATCTGAGCCAAACAGTTGGTAAATATCTATTCAGGGGGAAAAGGAAAACCATGTGCTAAAAACCAAAACAAAAGGAGAGCGGGGGGGGGGGGGAGTCGCCAGTCTCTCTTAAAATACTTGACCGGAGCCATGGGGGCGATAGAGCAACAGATCTCTTTCGTGGAGGAGGCCATGAACACTGAAAGATCTGGTCTGGACGTAGGGCATGATACTGGAAAAGAGACTCCCACCCACTCACCAGTCGATATAGAGTCTCCGAAGCCTGGCGCAAACACTAATGGATGCGTATTGAACCTCTCAGAACACATTTCTATTTGCAACTTAGACTTAGATGGTGACTCCCAACCCCCGAATAAAAGTTTGAGGAATACCATTAATGCTGTGATCAATCCTACTAACATCCAACATAACCAGCCTGAGGATAGAGTCACCACTAACAGCCCAGTGCCACGTTCTGCACGGGACAAAACTGTAAAAACTGTAAATAAGGTCAAACTGCGTTGGAGATACGAGGCCATAAGGGCAACACAAACAAAGGCCCGACATATAACACTCCAAAAGAACTGGCGATTTTAAATAGCAAGTTTGACACTTTGGACTCCTACCTGAGAGAAACTTGATCTAATCTTATCAGCAGAGTGGGCACCTTGGAAGAATTATTTTTGACTCGCCTAGAAACCCGCCGGCCTTTTAATTCTGAAGGCCACATTACAATCCACCATAGGGACCTCGCTTTAGATGGGCATGTCAATAACCCGTCTTCTAAGGGTGTCATTATTCCTAGTAATAGTGCGATCCTAATAAGTCATAATCAGCCAACTAGTAGCATAAATGTAGACACCAATCCAATGATTCCATCTATAGATACTCTGCAGGGATCTTCTAAGCCTGTCCAAACCTTTTTTAACAAGGGTTCTTCCCATTGCCCTGATGCCGGCCTCAAGTCAGGCCTCCAACAGATAAATCACTCAGGAGTTCCCATTCGACCTGCACCCAATGTTTCAGCCCCTATTCATAACCAAGTTTTTGACCCGAACATGACAGTCCTGGACCTTCCTCCAGCTGTGACCCCATACACAGTCATTTTGGCTAATGTACCACGACTACCTGCGGGGCTGTAGAGCATTGGGACACATTAAGGAATAAATCATTATTCTGGCTATGGCCAGAAGAGTAAGCTGGTTAGGGAAGGGACGGAAGTCCATGTCAGGGGACTGTGTGATATTAACGTTCAAGTCAATAGAGTTGGTACAGCATATTTTGACCAGGGTTGGAATTTTTTCTATATCCTCGCATGACATTAATGTGGTTCCCCTGGGTTTTTTCTATCAACCTTCCCACTATAATCGCCCGTACTCATGTGGTAAGGAGCACTTATTGAATCGGTTACCATCATATAATGTCCCAGTCCAAAACCGTTATGACCTCCTCTCCCACCTAGAGCAGGTCGACTGACTCCTCAGGGCCACACAGGGATCGAGCCTGCCAAGCAGGGTGGCTATCATAAATATGAGATCATAGCAAGTGTATCATTAGCCCCAGAGCTTGACCCAGCAGACGATCATAGGAACTATATCCATCCTTCCATAATGAGTACAGATGATGAACCTATAGGTAATATTCCAATTCCAGATGCCCCTTTTGTCCATAGCTCAGACAATAGCCCAACAGTTTCTTCTGAAGTTGGTACTGTCACTGCATCTGGAACAAGCTCAGGGGATGCAAAGGGTATCATCAAAGACAGCATTTGTCACTTCTTGTTTTGGATTATTGCTGGCCTAAAGCCAAAGATTGTGAATCCACAGTGAACAGAGTTTGCACTTGGGTTTGATGTATTATGCATACAGAAGACATGGGTGGAAGACCCGATCCATATTAATGGTTTTAAAACCTTTCACCTGCCGGCAGTCGCATCATTGCCTGGGAGAGCAATGGGGGGGGCTGTGTACCTATGTAGCACACCATTTAAATCTGGGGAATATTGCAGCATTGACTGTTGATCGTTATTTTCAAATAATAAGGGCGGATTTGGATAAAACAATTGGCATAGTGTTAGTGAATTTTTATAAAAATGCCCCGCACTAAGAGCTGGCAGGAGTGTTGGGGGCTATATCCCTTCATATTACTAAGATCCAGGCCACCTCCCCTAGAGATCTCTTTATAATTTGGGGCGGAGATTTTAACATCAATTTATGCCAACACTGGGATACTGGGGTTTGTGGCTTTGGATACAACAAAGATATTAGTTTTCCTCATTTTAATCATTCTGGTCCCAGTGATATTATAAAAGATATAATGCTCACAGGAGACATGGGCTTCGCAAATAATTTATGCAGTACTCCGGTTCCATTTAGCCCAAATTTAATGGATGGGGACTGTCCTCTACTATTGAATTTATCTTAATTTCATCTAGATATACCTCTAGAATCGTAAACTTTCAAACCCATGACATATCTCTTAGTGATCATTTCCCGCAGAGCATTGGAGTCAAGATTGATCGCAGTCTAGTTAAAGGGGAGGTCCCTTCCACTTACCTTGTCAATGAGGTTATATTGGCCAGACAAAATGGCTATACGCTGAGTAGGAAAAAAATAGATCCAGATTTATTTACGAGCAAGGTGATATCCAATTGCAGTGAAGCAATTAAAAAATGTCTAGGAGATGGCTATTCTGCGTCGGACATAGTGGAGGGTTTTTCTGTTTTAGCAGAATTCATTGGAAATACCCTTCACGTAAACTCAAGCAAGAAAACCCCTAAAAAAAGGGTGGTTTGATTCCAGTTGCTCTAAAGCCCACTCCAAACTTAAACATGCACTTCATAGAAAGGTTAAAAATCATGAAGAAATAAAAGAAGCCAGAAGGGCATATAGATGCCTGCGAGCCGCATCAGAATTGAAAGACTCTTCAGCGTTCTGGAAAGCTGTCAATGCTCCCTTTCTAGTTGATGCAGGGAGGGCAACCATATAGATATCAGTCACCAAGTATGAATGGGTTGACCACTTTTCTAAACTATATTCTACACCTTGCCCTGAACCAAGTAGTAGCGACTTGGCGGGGGACAAGGCAGAATCCCAGACTGCAAATCACCATTCGCATCTCCAACTGAATCTTAACAAAATTGAGGAGGCAATTGCATTGAGTAAGAGTGGTAAGGCCCCAGGGCCAGATGGCATTTCTGTGGACCTTTTTAAACATAACATAGCTTTCTGGGGACCGATTTTAACACAAGTCATTAACGCATGCATCTCAACCAGCCTTATCCCCACCTGGAGTGAATCGATATTGGTCCCGATCTTTATAAAGGGGGATAGGCACATTCCAACATGCTATAGGCCTATCTCACTTTTAGACTCCACGGTCAAAAATAATTGGAAGAGTACTCCTTTCTAGATTGCAGGACTGGGCAGACAACCATTCTATCATCAGTAACATACAATATGGGTTCCGCAAGGGCCTGGGTACCATAGACCAGTGGCTAAACTTAGAATTAACTATTGCCAAATATACTAAGGCCAAAAGGGGCCCTCTTTACTTGGCCTTTGTGGATCTGTCTGCGGCCTTCACCTGCGTCTTCCACAATAAACTCTGGCCGATTCTGGAGAGGATGGGAATGGAACCATCCATAATCTCCTTAATGAGACAATTTTATATTGGGGTCAGGACTAGGGTCCGATTTGGTTTGGGGGGTGAGTGCACCGACTCCTTCACCATCGGAAGAGGAGTAAGACAGGGTTGCGTCCTTGCACCCTTTCTTTTCACCTTGTGTATGTTGATGACGCTCTGCTTATGGCCCATACTCCGAACAGTCTTCAGAAGGTATTATTCAGTTTTGCGAATTTCATGTCCAACCTAGGGCTCACAGTCAATACCTCCAAAACATTTATTCTAAAATGTGGAGAGCAAAAAGTGCCGCCCGTTCTTCTTAGAGAAGAATTGTATAGATTGTGCTGACACTTTCTCATACTTGGGGGTCTTATTTGATTGCACTGTCAGGTTTACACAGGATGCCCCCCTCAGAATTACTACAAATTTACAAAGCTAAATGTGTAGCTATAGCGACCTATGGAGCGGGTATCTGGGGATATGCAGACGTGACATCTCTGCAGAAGGCCAAAAATAGATTTCTTAGATACATGCTTGCTGTCCCGGTTAGTGTCTCTACTTTTAATTGCCAGTCGGAATTGGGTATTCAATATTTAGCTGATGTCATCGGCATTCAACCAATCCTCCTCTGGCATCACATTTGGACTACAGAGAAGACCACTTTAAATCGTCAAATGATCAGCGACTGTTGTGGACTAGACGGGGTATCATGTATAGGATGGCTCAAGTATGTTAAGGAAGTTCTGTGCAAATTAGGCCATCAAGAATATTTTGATAACCCCATCTCTCTGATTAAAGTAGATAGGAATGTTTTAAAATGTAGTTGTCTGCAATACCTTGAAAATATTATATTAAGTACAGAGATCCTAAAAATCTCAGTTCTTGCCCACCAAAACATTCTGACTACTTTTAAGATGCAGCCGTATTTAATTCATGTAGCCTTTGACTTTGAAAGATTTTCATTAACACGTTTTAGGATGGGCATTGTCCATAGGTTAATTAGCTTTCTAGTAAATAATGATTGGACCAGGCAGCTGTTCAATTGCCCATGTGACGACTTGTCAGCGCAATCCACCATGCATGTCTTATTCTTTTGCAAATTTTATACAGTCCAGAGGAAAAGGTGGAAACTGCCGGTGCTTAGAACACTAGGTCTGAGACAATGCCGTCCTGCATTCATAGTCATGCAATCCCTTGGGGAAGAACTTGTAATTTTATCTGTTACGCTGTTTTTAAAGTCTGTCTTCAACTGTAGAAAGACTATCCTCATGTGAGAATTTGCACTGTATGATTTATTTCATAATTTTGCGAACTCTTACTTATATTTGTAACATGAGTTTTTTACTGTTTTTAATGTGCTTTCATGATTTCTTTTTTTTTAATCGAATAAAGCCTGATTCACTTGACTTGACTTGAGTGAGATTTAGATAAACTTATTGAATCTTACCCAGAGTCTGTGGTTTATTTCACTAAGATTTGTAAGTTTAGTTAGTTAATTTGTTCATATCACCATCAACTACTCAACTAATGGTCCATCGAACAAAGGAAGAGTGTTGATCTGTGAAGATTAGTTAGACATTGAATGAAATATTTATGAGGAGTAAATTGAATCTCCAGTGAGTTAACGAATCAAGAATAAAGTGAATTATAAAATTTGACCCCCATCGAGAGAGCCTAGAAATCTGATTTTGTATACGGGCCCATTGAAATTTTTAGTTGTGTTTTATGAGGGGCTTGTCCCTGGCTTTCCACTGGATCAGTTTTTCTGGTAGCAGAGTGATGGTTATTATTGATAGTTTGGTGATTATTCATTATTGAATAATGATTTTTGAATATTAACTATATGTTTAACACCAAGAGTTAGTGTTGTGTTCTATGTTGTCTGGAAGTACAGGTACAGAGATACCTAGGAATCCCAGGAACGGAGTGTGGTAAGGAAATCACACTGCAGAAGGTTACTCATCTATTGTCATGATACCTAAAAGTTACGCAGGGATGTAGGTGTTATATTGGGGTCTATTACGTATAAGAGTAGAGTGTGAATGACAGCAGAGGGCCCGCCTATGAAACTTTGGCCTTAACCAAAAGAGGAGTATCCCTAGAAGAGTAGCAGGTCGTCCCAGAGCTTAAGCGAAGGGTAAACAGTGGGTTTTAACCGTAGTGAAAGGAAACATTTTCTCTTTGAGGCAAGTGAAGCAGACAGAGTAGTGCTGTTTTTATGTTGTTACTTTTTTTTTTTGCTTTTATTAAATACAATAAACGTAGATAGCACAGAAAAGAAATATACATGCCGTCATCACCAACAAATTGACACAACCCTATCAGAAAATTACAAATGAGTACAAGCACATAATACAGGTAACATATAATAAAAATAAAATAAGATAAATAAATACTAGTCCCATTGGAGGTTGGACCAGACCCTCCCGAATTTAACCCTCGACCATAGACCCCTAGATTTAGCTAGAGCCAGTTCCATTTCATAAATCCCCCTCAGCAACAGCCAAAAATCAGTAACCTTGGGGCTAGTTGTTTCAATCCATGCACTGGCAATACACAACCGAGCACAAACAATAATAATTGAAACTAAAGAATTCGGTAAATTGCCTGGGTCCGCCACTATCCTCAGTAAGATTTCTTTCTCAGTTAATTGAGTATCCTTGCCTACTAGCTTACTTAGCTCTCAGGCAACCTCAAACCAAAACGTGGTTAATTTTGAACATGTGACAAACATATGTCGGAGATCCGCGGCATATTCGTTACACTTAGGGCAGTATGACTTCAAAGAGGCATGGGACATAGCCCATTTAGAAATAACCTTAGGGGTATAATACAACATAAACATAATACGATGTTGTTGTAACTTTAAGTTAATTGAGGTAACAGCAGAATTGATTATAGCCATTGAATGAAAGACCTCATCGTTAGTGATATCAATTTCAAAAATGCGGTTCAGTTTAGCTGTAATCTGTATACCATCATCTTCTGATGCAGATAAGAAGCTCTGATTAGCTTTCCCTCTAAAACCCAGCCCTGAAGTTTTGAAAATTACCCGTAGTACCTCTGTTGTAGCGGGTAAGGCTAACAAGCCTTCCCCTTGAATAAAAAAGTTCATAACTTGCAAGTATTAAAAAAATTAGTTATGAGCTACCCCAAATTCTTCTTCTAATGATGAGAATGACCTAAATCCGTATTCGTCATAAAGCTGCCCTAACAGTGTAATACCACACTGTTGCCAAATTCTCCCAACAGAATCAGAAAATATACCAGGAAGCCTCGGATTACCCCACAAGACTGTAAATTTGTGTCTGGCAATGCAAAAGCTTTACAAATATCTAGCCAAATATGGGAAATATGTCTAATTATCTTAAAACAAACTCTTTTATAGTAGTTCGGGTCGGACATGTGATGCAACAAAAACCCCGTATTTGAGCCATAAGCCAGCTGATACGCAAACCAAGGTTTGCCCGCATCTGGTCCCTTAAGTAAGCTCTGAATACGGTTAGCAAAAGCAGCCCAGAAATAAGCTCTAAAGTCCGGGAGTTTAAAACCATCTTGCTCATATGTCAGCTTCATGTACCTAAGAGCTCTCCTCGCTCTGCGATAGCCCCAAATGAAACTTCCAATAACACTGTCAAGCCTCATAAAAAAGGACACCGGAACTCTTAGTGGAATTGTGCGGAACAAGTAAAGAAATTTAGGTAAGATATTCATTCTTACTATATCGCACCTCCCAATAATAGTCAGTGGTAGCTTATGCCACCCACGCAAATCTGCAACAACCTTTTTAAGCAGTGGTTCGTAGTTTAGAGCCATAAAATCCTCAGTACGACAACTGAGACATACACCTATATACGTAGCGGAACTAGTAATACCTAGCGAAGGTGAGGCTAATGCAGGTACAAAAGTTAGAATCGACTGTGTCTTATTTAGGTTGAGTTTATATCCGTAAAAGGATCCAAAACGTTGTGCCTCTTGGGTTATCACCTCTATGGTTTCCACTGGCGCCGTAGTATATACCGCAATGTCATCTGCGTAAGCAGTGACTTTTAAAATCATACCATTGAAGGACACTGGTGAAATAAAAACATTATGAAGCAGATGCTTAATGAAGGGCTCAATATAAAGGGCAAATAATAAAGGGGAAAGTTGACATCCCTGCCGTGTGCCCCATTGAATACTAAAAGAAGAGGCAACACAACCATTAAGTTTAATAACAGCGGTTGGTTTACAATAAAGTTTCTGAATCGCCGAGACAAACCTCCGACCGAGACCTAGAGATATCATTGTGCACCATAAAGACCCCCAGGCCACTCGGTCGAAGGCCTTCTCGGCGTCCAACAACAGCATCCCAATCCGCTAGTCCAGATGGCCAGCGACATCGAATGCTGCAATAGCTGTGTTTATGTGTGCCGCAGTGTCCCTGCCGGGTAAAAAGCAATGCTGTTCTTCAGATACCAATAGGTGAATCAGTGGGGCTAAGCGGGAGGCGAGGAGTTTTGAAAAGATTTTAGCATCCGCATTGATTAGGGATATCGGTCTGTAGGAACTCATATCCTCCACGGGTTTACCCTTTTTTGGAAAAATTATGATATTAGTTTTGTTTCACGAGGGGGGCATGTCCCCACCTTGCAGTACCTCATCAACCAACGGAAGAAATACCGGAGTCAATACATCCCTAGAATTTTTGTAAAACTCAAGCGGAATAGAATCTTCACCTACCGCTTTACCGGAGGGGAATGCCCCAATTGCTAAATTAGGTTTCTACTAAATCAGCGTTCCTATCCAACCCCAAGGTTTGGGACAAATCCAGAGCAGGTAATCAATAGCCAATTGTTGATTAAAACTGGCAGACTCATTGTACAAATTGGCATAGAAAATCCTAAATTGTTCCACTATTTCTTGGGGTTTAATGAAAGTTGTGCCATCTGCCCCAATAATTTTCTTAATATATGACTTAGCCCTCTGGTCAGCAAGTTGGTGAGCCAAAACCCCTCCCACCCAGTCTCCATACTGTTTTGTTCGAAACTTAAGAAAATTGTTGGCAACTTTATCCTTTAACCTTCTACTGAGCTTCGCTCTTATAATCTGTATATATATTTGTTGTTCACCAATGTCCTTCAAGGCAATAGCTCGAGCATGTTGCTGCTCTAAAACAGTATACAACCTATGTTCATTTTCGAGCTGACTAATATTAAGCCGATTCTGTTTAACTATATACCGCAGTGTAGCCCCTCTTACATATGCCTTTAAACAATCCCAAACTATTGCAAGGGATGCGGTATGTAAATGATATACTATATATTCCTTCAAAACCTCTTGCATGTAGACTACATAGTCAGAATTACTGAGAAGGTGCCTAGGAAACAAAAATTCCCTAGCTTGTACTTTCCTATCCGGAGCAAAATATACAGTAAGCAAAATGGGATTATGATCCGATGTTACCTTGGGACATACCACCATAGAGGATTTATCCAACAAAACATAGTTAGTAAAAATCATGTCGATTCTGGAACATTGTTTATGAGGATAAGATAAAAAGGTATACCCAGGCATTGTAGGGAAAAATATTCTCCAAGCATTATCTAACTGATGTATATAAATCAGATCTTGCATAGCTTCCCTCAACTGAGCCATTCTAACATCTTGCGGTCATATTTGTGGTGTCAATCTTTTTGTCTAAAATACAGTTAAAGTCTCCCATTACCATGAGATCCCCGGCCCATTCCAACAATTCAGAGCTTAAATATGAGATAACCTCAGGGCAAACAACATTAGGACCATAAACCATACATACTGTCACCTTATGAGCAAAAGTTAAAAGCTGAGCAATTGCCCACCTTCCCCTGGAATCGGCCTGTGTATGTAGAACCGTTATTGTGGAATGCTTGGCCTTCAATAATGCAATCCCACGAGTAGATATTGTCTGCGATGTACATACAATCAAATCATAGCCAAGCTGTTTGAAATAAGTTCTATCTTTGAAGGCCAGATGGGTTTCAGCAAGCCCAACAATATGAGGCTAAAACACCTTGAGCTCTTCAGCTACCAGTCGCCTTTTACTAGCCAGGTTCAGCCCACAGAAATTCCAACTCATAAATTTAACATTCGGCATTATATGAGTTTGTAATACCGAGTCATTCTCTATCCATAAAAAAAGAGATTTTTTCATTAAACCTATGCTCAGTACTCTGCTTATACCCTTTCCGTGCTATTTTAACTGTGACGTGGCTATTTAACACCCCCCTTACTACACAAACCTCCCCACCTCCCCCCATCCCTTCCACTACCCTCGGCCCCACCCCGTATCTTGAAAAAGGAATCACCCCTCTACTTGGCTGTCCTGATGTGACAGCATAAGGAAGACGCCCCACCCATCCACCCCAAAACCTCCACCTGACCCACTATACCACACCCCACCCATACCAGCCAAACAACAACAAAAAGATTACTATGCAATATTTCGACAAAGGGAAAAATGCCAAATACTGAAAGCTGAATAGAAAAAACAAATAGAAAGGCCCACGTTTCTATATAAGTACAACCGAAAGCAGCTATATCAAGTTATAAATAGCACTTTCAGTCGACTCCCATTCACATTATGCCGCAGATAAACAACAAGTCAAACATTGGGAGTAGATTGCCACTTAAAAAGTGCCTTTTTCGCCTCCTGCTCATTGACAAAAAAATGAATATGACCATCCTTAATAACTTTTAAATGAGCAGGCTCCTGTAAAAAAAACCTGTGAACTAACAGACTTAAATGAATCCATAAGTTGGCGAAGCTGGCATTGTTTGTCCATAGTCGACTTACACAAATCAGACCTCACAAAAAATGACATAGTATCTACTTTAACAGGAGCCGTGGGCCGAGCCTTGAAAAAAATCACCTGACGAAGCAAGAAATTACCCAAAAATACGAGAATAGGCCTAGCAAAGTTTGTTTTGGATTGGGTACTTTGTGAACGAAATAGCGGCAAGCGGTGCGCTCTCTGAATTTGTGTGTCCATGTCCCAGTCTTCTAAATCAGGAAATGCCTTCCGAAGCAAATCAACTATAAATGTACAGGGGTCAGAGCCTTCCCTTCCTTCCGGGATCCCAAAAAACCTCAGATTATGACGTCGCTGCCGATTTTCAAGGTCTTCAATTTTGAACTGCATCAAAGCCATCTGTGATTCATGTGATGTGACCAGATTCACTGTTTGAGTATTGACCTCCTCCACTGCTGCCACCCGGTGTTGGAGATCAGAGACCTCAGAGGCTAAATGAGAAACCTTGGTAGTAACTTCAGACAGTGCTTGTTTAATTTCAGTGCTATCAACCCTTGCCTGTTGGTAATAGACTTGTGCTTCTGCTCTCTGAATAGTGAGTGCCTGCATAATTCTAAAAAGTGATGGCTCATCATCCGCACCATCCCCTTCCACATGCTGGTTTGGATCGACATTGCACCCAGTTCCAGATTCTTCTGTAGGTAGTATTACAAGAGGAGAAGATAAGGACTTAGACACAGTGGGTTGATTGCTCATTATAACACAAGCTGACCCCTTAGTGTTAGCCGATGCAGTAACAACAAAATCGAACTGACCATTTGGCAAAGTAATAGCTGTAGTAGTCCCATGTGTTCCTGGGTTAGATAGTCTGGAGACAATTGATCTCACTTCGCCCTTTGATGAAACCCATTTTCGTAACGGACTCACCCCTGGACCCACCTTGGTAGTATTTGCTGCCCCTTTAAGTCGTCCAAGTGCCTCTGAAATCTGAGCCTTTGCACCAGCACCACTCCCGCGGCCTCTGCCACCTTTTCCAGTCTGACCTGGTTTAGGACCTTTTCCCTTCGGCCCCTCCGATGTATTGTCCATGGGACTATGAGCAGCCTCGCCACTCTTACGGATACTGCTATTTAAAGTATCCGAACCCAATGTAAAATTATTGACAGAGAAATCCAGGCCAATCTCTACACCCTTGGGTGGCCGCGTTGGTCACCTCCTTGTTACTGCCATTGTCATCACAGATTAGGAAGCTACCATTCTCGTCCACCCTACCAAAACTTTTACTTTGTAAATTACTGTTTAACTGAGCCTGAGAGTCTTCATTATTCAGTTCCTTAGAGATATAGTCTATTTTAACCGGTGCTGTTTCAGCATCATTAAGGAAACGGGCTGAAGTATTTAAATCTAGTGACTCTTCAGGGGCAGGATCCACCATACTTTCCAAAGCGGTAGGAAAACCCGGTGTTATGCCACTATTCGAGCTCCCTACGATGAAAGCAGATTGAGGTCTTATAGAGTCTTCCATGCCCCCCCAGCCCTCGTGAACTGCAGCATTCAAGATTTCAGCCATATGCGGCTAGGGATGACTGTCTCCGAACCACAGGAGCGGAGCAACGCCGTAGCTTTCCCTGAGCGCAAGAGTTTTAGGATAGGCTTTCCCACCTGAGGATCTGTTAAAGAATCACCTCCAAAGCTACTGGAGTTGCAGGCTCCCAAAGATACATTGTCGCTTACCGGGGCCCCCCTGGATACTGTACCACTACTGGCAGCTGCATCGATATCCGAAACTGCTAAACCATCCACTGCATCTGCGGATCCCCTGGCTTCTGCCTGAATCTCCGCCCGCCCTCTGCGAGTCATTCGTGTGGGAGCCATCTCCTGGAAATGCCACGCTTGCAGTCCTGTACTTTCCCACACCCGGTTACAGCCGAGCTTGTCCTGGCCAGCTCCGCTGTTGCAGGAATCGCCAGAAAAGCGTTGAGTTCGCAATAACAGCTGTGGCGCTAACGGAGGTGCTCTGAATGTAAGCCACCTCGCTATGCGACCGCCATACACCGCGCAGCTGAGTTGTGTTATCCGGCACATCCAAGGCAGAGAGGGCGGACATAACCATGGGAATAAATGCTTTCCTTTTCCCTTGCTTTGCTTCCTTCACTTCTCCGATTATCACCCCCTCCAATTACACATTTTGGAATCCAAACAACCTAGTATTTCGCTGATTCTTTTTCGTCGCTTCCCTTTGAATTCATGTCAAAGCTGTCGTGGGAGGCATAGCAGCAGGCCAGCGAGGGCTTCAGGAGAAAGTGATGAGGGCGTCTTCAGGAGCAGAATCAATCCACCATCTTCCCTTTTCCCGGCCAATGCCTTTATGTTGTTACTAACAGAAATTTATAAACAAAAGTTAAGAAAATACATTTGTTGTTTTACCTTGTGAAGGGAGGGTCAGTAGAAGGCGTCATACTGACGTCACAGAGAGCCGCGCTGGAATTGGTTGAAACAGCGGGTGTGTGAAAAATCCTGATTTTAATGGGAGAGTCAGTAGTAGGAGCAATACTGACGTCACAAAGAGCCGCACTTGTATTGGTCAGACGAGTGGGTGTGTTGTAATCCTTGATTCCCGGTCCAGGGAAGACATGGCTTGGCAGCTAGGGCTGGACTGTTCCCATGAGGCACAGGGTCAGACTGATTTGCATATGGTCATGTCTGAACTGGGGTGGCAGAGTGGGCTAAAGAACGGTGATGGATTAAACCCAGATCAGTTGACTGGGGGTGAGTGCTTGCAATGTTCAACACTCCGTCCATCATTTCTTTTGGTTTTTGCTTTGTTCGCCATAAGTTGGCAGGGTATGCTCAGACGTGAGTCCCTTGCTCACTTTGCCACTGGATTCAAGCAAGCCTGGCTGAAGACGGCTGAAATGCCAGAAACCGGTCCTCAGAAGTTTGTTTCCGGTCCAGGGAAGACATGGCTTGGCAGTTAGGGCTGGACTGTTCCCATGAGGCACAGGGTCAGACTGATTTGCATATGGCCATGTCTGAACTGGGGTGGCAGAGTGGGCTAAAGAATGGTGATGGATTAAACCCAGATCAGTTGACTGGGGGTGAGTGCTTGCAATGTTCAACACTCCGTCCATCATTTCCTTTGGTTTTTGCTTTGTTCGCCATAAGTTGGCAGGGTATGCTCAGACGTGAGTCCCTTGCTCACTTTGCCACTGGATTCAAGCAAGCCTGGCTGAAGACGGCTGAAATGCCAGAAACCGGTCCTAGGAAGCTTGTTTCCGGTCCAGGGAAGACATGGCTTGGCAGTTAGGGCTGGACTGTTCTCATGAGGCACAGGGTCAGACTGATTTGCATATGGCGATGTCTGAACTGGGGTTGCAGAGTGGGCTAAAGAACGGTGATGGATTAAACCCCGATCAGTTGACTGGGGGTGAGTGCTTGCAATGTTCAACACTCCGTCCATCATTTCCTTTGGTTTTTGCTTTGTTCGCCATAAGTTGGCAGGGTATGCTCAGACGTGAGTCCCTTGCTCACTTTGCCACTGGATTCAAGCAAGCCTGGCTGAAGACGGCTGAAATGCCAGAAACCGGTCCTAGGAAGCTTGTTTCCGGTCCAGGGAAGACATGGCTTGGCAGTTAGGGCTGGACTGTTCCCATGAGTCACAGGGTCAGACTGATTTGCATATGGCCATGTCTGAACGGGGGTGGCAGAGTGGGCTAAAGAACGGTGATGGATTAAACCCAGATCAGTTGACTGGGGGTGAGTGCTTGCAATGTTCAACACTCCGTCCATCATTTCCTTTGGTTTTTGCTTTGTTCGACATAAGAAGGCAGGGTATGCTCAGACGTGAGTCCCTTGCTCACTTTGCCACTGGATTCAAGCAAGCCTGGCTGAAGCCGGCTGAAATGCCAGAAACCGGTCCTAGGAAGCTTGTTTCCGGTCCAGGGAAGACATGGCTTGGCAGTTAGGGCTGGACTGTTCCCATGAGGCACAGGGTCAGACTGATTTGCATATGGCCATGTCTGAACTGGGGTGGAAGAGTGGGCTAAAGAACGGTGATGGATTAAACCCAGATCAGTTGACTGGGGGTGAGTGCTTGCAATGTTCAACACTCTGTCCATCATTTCCTTTGGTTTTTGCGTAATCCTTGATTGGTCAATAGACAAAAACCATGCTAGTATTGGTTGTGGGAAAGAAACGTAGTGAGACCTGATTGGACTGTTGGTGTGAGTCGGGCTGGCATTGGACAAGTGTTAGCTAACATGCTTCGTGAAAAACACGGAAGAGTTTTTGGATTTTGTCAAGTGAATTAGATAAAAGAACGAGAGAATTAAGTTGATTAATAAGATCAAGAACTTCTTTAGGAAGGACACGCTTATAGTAACTAGGGAGGGGATTCTTATGCCACCTCTTAATATGCCAGCTTCCCATAGGATGATGGAAAGTAGATATTATACATGTGTATGGTTCGAAAATTGGGTGGAGTATACAAAGGATGATGGTGTTTTAGCTTTTACCTAACATGGTACATTTAATGTAAGAATTCTTCAGAATTTGAGAAACAGGATGAATTCATTAGAACCAAATCTTAGGTTAACACAGTATGAGTCTTTGGAAGAATGGGAAGTTGAGGCATTTGAACGAGAGAAATACAGGGGATGCAGAAGAATTAATAGAGGATTTTTACCCAGATACCCATTTGACACGCGAGGAGATCAGATGAAAAAATGGAGAAGGGCTGTAGTAATGGAGGGTTTGTATCCAGTATTAATGGCTAAGGATCAAGAAGGGAGTAAATGTAAAGAAAAAACGAAACACATAGGTGTGGCAGAAATAGGGTGTGATGAATCTGATGATGAGCTGTTGGAAGATATTCTAGTTAAAAGACCACCGCCTTATCAAGAAAGTGCTAGAGATACCAGTCCAAGTACCCCTATGATGGGAACTCCATTGGTTCCACAAGTTCTATATGACCCTACAGTTATCCGAGCATCACAAGAAAAAGAAAGGGATGCGTTAAATAAAATGAAAGAAGAGATAATTCAGAAAATAAATCAGTTAGGTTTGAATGCTGAAGCATTGACAGTGCCAGTAACTATTGGTCCTGTTATTCCATTGTATGGTGACAAACGTGGTACACCAAACTCACAAAATGTGACAGTCACACAGAATAGTCTGAGAAAAGAGATAGTGATGTTAGAAGATCAAACTAGTGGGAGTGATTTGAATGTTTAATTATTAGATCTCCCAAATATTGAGACTGTGACTGAAACCCCGAAAAGAAATTCACCCATAGATACATGGAAAAAAGTAACAGCTGTTTTCCCAGTGACTGGAAATTCTACTGGATTTTCACCTGAAGATCTAGAAGAATGGGCAAAAGGATTGGAGAAAAATAAACCCCAATCGAGAACTATAGATGCAAGTAAGTTGAGAGTGGATTTGGAGGAAATGATTATTGGTACAATAAGTTCAGACAGATTAGGTTCATATGGAGATGAAGAATTGTTGTTTTTGTGTAAACTCAAAACCTGGAGAACAAATAATCTGCATGAGAAGATAGTGGAAGCTGGTTTAGAATTTGGAATACATGTGGAGAAATCAAAAATATTACAGAAACCTTATAGATCAGAATTTACTGAGAAGGATTTGGAGAGTTTGAATGTGTCAGGAAGGAGATTGCAAATAAAGGAATTAATTTACATTTTAAAGAAATGGGGAGATGTAGATCAATGGAGAAGTAGATGGACAAAATAGAGGTATGAAGCACAACTAAAGAATCATCTACATGTCCGTTGAGAGAAGTAGAAAAGGTTGAAAGGATGTGTCCAATGAGAGAGGTGGTGGATATGTTCATGTTCCATGGAGTAGACAGGATATTTTGTCCTTTACAAATGACTTCCCTAGATTGAGAGAAAAAACAATTGAATGGTATAAGCAGGTAGAGCAATTTGTAAAGGTTTCAAAGGTTTTGTTGAAAGATTTGGATGGCTTGTTTGACATAGTGGTACCAGCTGATTTGTGGACAGAAAGTAAAATTACAGATGATTGGCCAATGAAGAATATATTAAAGATGCAAAAACAGGTGTGCCTACAGAAAATGTGATGAAGAAATATAATCAAGTGATTACTTTTCTGAAAGGAAAAATTCCTCTTAAAGAAACAGATTGGGTTAAAATAGATAGAACAACTCAAGAACCAAAGGAGTCAGTGCATGCATACAATGAAAGGTTACTGCAGGTGTTTAAGCAGTTTAGTGGATTTGACAATATTGGTGATAAAGATATGGGACATTTTGTATATGTTTTTGTGTATGGATTGAGGTCAGAAGTTAGTCAGATGATTCAGCAGCATGTGCTTTGCTGGCAGAGCAAACTGATCGACGACATTTTAAGATAGGCCAAGTATTGTAGTGACGACATTGATGCAAAGCATAATAAGTTAAAAGAGAAAATGATGTGGGCACAAGTGAAGATAGCAGAAGGCCAAGAAGCAACATCTGGTTCTCAAAATAATAACCAGATGAATGGGCAGAATCAGAATAGTCAAGTGTCGAATGGAAGTAAGAGTAAAGGATGTTGAGTAGAGAAGAAGAAAAAAATATATATTCTTGTCATGGATGCGGAAAGCTTGGACATTGGAAGAACGAGTGTAGAAATATTCAACAGAATAATGGGCTAAATCAAATTTTAAATCCACAGATGCAGAATGAGGTGGTTCTGAATCAACAACAGCAGCAGCAGGTAGTTACTCCTTAGTTGCAGGTGCCACAAACCCCTATGTCCAACAATGTGAATGCTCAGGTGCAGAGGTACAGTGTGAACACCGGATGTCGCATAGAAAGTGGTAAGAATACACCGACAGTTCAACAATATTGGATGCAAAGGGATGAAAGTGAGTCTTAAATGTCCCAATGATGGTTCCTGAGGGGGGAGGAAGATTGCGTGCTTGGCGCATCCTTGGTGGTAGATCATTCAGGTCCATTTGTTGATGGAAAGGTTGAAGGAAATGACATCACTTTTCTAGTGGATGCTGGCGCTACCCTTTCTACTGTGAGAGCAGCAGAAATTCCAAACCTATACCTCTCAGGAGGAACTATCTAAGTCGTAGGGGTCTCAAAATAAACAAATAAGAACCTCTGTCACAAAACCAATAGAAGTAAATATTGGTAATTTCAGAGGCATGCATCGATTTGTGGGATGTGATTTAAGTCCAGTAAATTTGTTAGGTAGGGACTTATTGTGCAAGATGAATTGTACCATCTACTGTACGCCTGATGGTGTTGCGTTTCAAACACCTGATGAAGACGTTGCCTTTAAGATGATGCTAGCGAAACAGGGGACAGAAGTGGAGGAGATTATTTTACTTATTACTGAAAATGATTTGCCTGATGAATTGAAAACTACAGTGAGGTCAGATGTGTGGGATTTTACAGGGAAGGAAATTGGTCTAATGGCAAAGGTAGACTCAATCAAAATTGTGGTGAAAGAAGGTGCGATATATCCAAACACACCCCAACACAGAATGAGTCCAGAAGTGAAAGCAGGAGTTTCCCAAGTGATTGATCAAATGAATAAGCAAGGTATTCTAAAAGAAATATTGAGCAGTTCTTGTAATTCGCCAATCATGGGACTTAAAAAGCCTAGTGGAAAATATAGAATAGTGCAAGATTTGAGGAAAATCAATAAAATAGTAGTACCTTGTTGTCCAGTAGTTCCGAATCCAGCAGTGATTCTTTATCAGATACCATGGTATTCCCATTTGTATATCGTGATTGATTTATGCCAAGCATTCTTTTCAATTCCATTGCATCTGGATAGCCAATATTTGTTTGCTTTCTGGTTCGGAGACCGTGTTTTGGCATGGTGCCGAGTTCCTCAAGGGTACACAGAGGGTCCCTCGATTTTTAATCAGATTCTGAAAAAAATGTTTGGAGACTGGTTATGCCAGGAAATTTGGTCTTGGTTCAGTACATTGATGACCTATTGGTGTCATCAAAGACACGCAAAGCCTGTGCCATGGACCCAATAGCTTTACTGAACCATGTGACAGAAGGAGGACACAAGGTGTTGCCAGAAAAATTACAATTTTGTCAACAACAAGTTCAATATTTAGGGCACAAGATAGAAAAAGGATTCAGGAAAGTAACATCAGAAAGAATAAAAGTGATTCAACAAATGAGCCTGCCTAAGACAAAGAAAGAAGTGCGAATGTTTTTAGGAGTGGTCGGATATTGTCATCAATGAGAACAGACTGGGAAGATTCACCTTTGAAAGATACTTGATTAGATTGAAGATTCCGGAAGAATATCGGGGAGCGAGAGAGTGTAAGTGAGGGATACGTCCCGGTGCGTCAGGTCCATAGAGAAGTTTAGTAAGTATTACCCTGTCCTGAGCCTGTCCTATAGCCTTTGTCTCCTGAGTCTTAATCAGACGACCACTACCAGCCCTTTTTGGCCAGAGAGTTGGGTTTCTATAAACAACTTTGGGGTAATTAGCATTCTGTCGCAAATTTGCATACTTTTTTTCCAAATGTATGATTTATTATGCCTTCTGTCTCTTCATCTATCCACTCTTAATGCATTGATTTGTTGAATGAGTCTGTGAATTGAATGTACATTGCTAAACGAATGTTCTCTCCCATGAAATTTGAATGGTGTTTGCACATTGAATTGTTTTAATGAGCGTTTATTTATGACTGAGATTTAGATAAACGTATTGAATCTTACCCAGAGTCTGTGGTTTATTTCACTAATATCTGTAAGCTTAGTTAGTTAATTTGTTCATATCACCATCAACTACTCAACTAATGGTCCATCGACCAAAGGAAGAGTGTTTATCTGTGAAGATTAGTTAGACATTGAATAAAATATTTATCAGGAAAAAATTGAATCTCCAGTGAGTTAACTAATCAAGATCAAAGTGAATTATAAAACTTGACCCCCAGCAAAAGAGCCAGGAAATCTGATTCTGTATATGGGCCCATTGAAATTTTCAGTTGTTTTATGAGGTGTTTGTCCCTGGCTTTCCACTGGATCAACACTGTGCTTAGAAGTGGTGCACAAAGATAAGCTTGTCTTGCACCATGACCTAATGTTATCATGTACATATTTCTATGGTCTGAACATGGGGACTGGCACCCTCTGGCAAACACACACTTCTTTCTACATGGTAAACATTTGTACCTGTGTGAAAAGACCAACCCCTAGACAGCCTCCATATAGAAAAACAACCTGTTTGCCTCCACGGCCTAGTAAGAGAGTTGCATCACACCTCTGATGCAGTAAATCTCTAGTTCTCAAATTGAAAAAGGGTGGATTGAACTTACATTTGTGAGAATTCCCAATCTGCCAAAGAAAGCAATGGCATGAAATGCCATCTTCCCAAACCTGAAGTGTTATTTAAGAGTACAGTTTTCTCCAAACACATGGCAGAGAAATTCACACTCATAAATCTATTTATGCCTGCCAGGAATCCTTTTGTGAATTCCTTGTAGGTGTAAACATTTTGTCACGTTTAAACCAAATTTGCTTTAGTGAATAGGCCTCACTGACTTTTACACCTGCACTTTATCTTACATGAATAATCAATATCTTCTTATCCCTTATTCACTTGAATACCTCTTGCAATACTGTTCTCCCCTATGAAAGAGGGGTGATGACATTACAGTCCTCTGTGGAATTGTGATGAGTTACTTTTGTGGTCTTATTTGCTTTATCTCCTGCATGAGACAGCGTTTTTAGGTTCTTAACAGAATGTTATATTTGGAAGGTGGTCAGTTGGAGCCAAGAAGAGCAGAAGGTACATGGAGAGGAGGCTGACTACTGTTCACCTGGCTACCATCAGTTTGTTTTTCCAGAGTAATGGCTACGATTACGTAAATAGTAGTTGTGAATCTTCTTTGTCATACCAATTGTTAAGTATCTTTGTGGTGCTGCAGAAGTACAGGTAGAAGCAAGTGTGATACTGTTAGACCTGGCCTCGTGGCATGGCCATCCCTGTCCCCGCACCACATATCCTGACCCATGCACCTCATGCAGCCCCCGAGTACACGGCCTAGCCGATCCTTCCCACCAGAACACACACACACCCGACCCAGACTTCCCCGTCCGTGGCCTTCCTCCTTTCGGCCACACCGGGCCCGCGTGCCCACTTCATGCACCAAGATGGCCGCCCGTCCCCAGCGCGACCCTGGCCTAGAGGCGCCACTCCGGCTGGAGGACATCGCGCTCCCATTGGGACGAGAGAGGGAGGAGCAGTTTCCATCGCACCTCTGAGCTCCCCTGGAAAGGTGGGTTTCGATCGGCCCTCCGGCCTCCCCGAGGGCTGGCTCCACGCCTGCTGGGTGTCTGGGACTCCTCCCGACCTGGCCCTGAAAGGATCAAAAGACACTGGCAGGAAACCCCGACAAGCGACCCCCAGGTGACAAGACCCCTGCCTGCACAGACTCCGGACATCAAAGAGGGGTCGACCTATAACAAGGGGTGCTCTGGGACTATCCGGCAGATTCGCCTTTGGAAACACCTGAGCCCTGCTGAGTGACTTGCGGCTCCCTGAAGATCGTAAGACCTCCGAACTTGTGCTTGAGCCCTGCTGAGTGACTCGCGGCTCCCTGAAGATCGTAAGACCTCCGAACTTATGCTTGAGCCCTGCTGATCGACTCGCGGCTCCCTGAAGATCGTAAGACCTCCGAACTTGTGCTTGAGCCCTGCTGAGTGACTCGCGGCTCCCACCGACTCTCCTGGTCCCGCCGGACCCCGACGACGACAAGCGTATCCCCCAGCTCGAGGATTGTGAGCTGTGCGCCGGGTACGCCCCCTGCATTTGATCCATAACCACAAAGACTGTCCCGCTACCTCCTACCCCTTCCCGAGACTCAGTGAGCCCGTGCTCTACTTGTATATACTTGCCGTGCGGGTCATAAAGATACTACGACTTCAATTTGATAAAGATTTGTTCTTAAGAACCCACGGTGTGGCGTCTCTTTGTCGTGTGGTGCCGAGTGTGCGATCCTAGATACGAGAGTCCTCCCTTGAGGAGTCTCCCGCCAGTGCCCGGCTACGATACCGCGAGGGTTGGTCTCAGGCTAGTCAGGGCCCCCTCCGGGCTCCTCTGAGGTCGCCTTCTAACAGATACAGTTTGGTCCTCAAAGAAGAACTGTAATCTTGGTTAAAGTCTTAGACCTTTACTATGTGTTTTACTAATATGTTGAACTAATTTAAAGATGCAACTTGAAAAGACCATAGTGCGTCTACCTCATAATCACAGAGCAACATGGTTAAAAACAAGCAAATGTTCCACTGGATTTTCCTGCTATTTTTTCCCATAGCAAAAAAATAGATAAACAGAATCTGAATGATTGTTTTCCTGTGTAAGCTAAAAATAAATGAAGGCTAATTCATCACACAGTTTTCCAGTAGCAGTTTTATGGAATTCTGTATGTAAATTCTCCTTTGGGCTACTCTGGTAAAGCTTTAAGAGGAAACACAGATAGGCAGGCTCCAGACAATCCAATTCTGTATTTTTTCTTCTTTTGTTAATGACCAAGGTGCCGATCACGATCCTGTAAAAACCGGGTACGAGCCGTCGGACGTAGCATATTCTCCGTCCGACGCGTACCCGGTCGTAACAATATACAAACATGAAAGTACGATTCGCACGGAAATACTATTTCTGTACGAATCGTACAATACCCCGACGGACGAAAATAAACATACAAATGTGATCCGGGAAAGCGCCGATGTGACGGCGGGACGCACGCAGCCTGCCATACACGAACCAGGAAGTACGATTCGCACCGACGTCATCCCGCACGGACAATATTTTCCGACAGCCAAAAACTGCCGGGAAATCAGGACGACGCGAACAAGGAGTACCTGCACGCGACGGACAGACATGGACCCGAACCTACGTTTCATCCCGGCCCTCATAGCAGTCGACCTCCTCTACAGGTTACGATGCAGATGCCGCAGAAGGTCAGAACAACAAAGGGACGGGGGAAAGGGGGGGGGGCAGGAGCAGGGGCAGGCCACAAAACCCCCACCAAAGTCACACAGCACACATGCCCTGGACATACCTGACCCCCAGGCCCTGGTCACTACGAGGGGGTGGGGGCGTGTCCAGCAAAGCCAGCGTCCGCCACAACGGAAGTGCTTGACGACGCGAACCGGCAACACAACAATACAGGTACGTCCCGTACCCACGCCTTAAGAGCGTGGGTACGAGTCGTACCACGCCCACACCTACGTCACCCCAACAATGGAGGGACGGCTGTACCCACGTGGCAAAGACCTGGGTACGGCCCGCACAAGCATTCCATAGCATGGGTACGGATATGTACGGACCGTACCCCCACCCCCCCGTATGCATGGAGCGTAACCCCACCCCAATAGTGTAAGTACAACCCGTACCCCCACCCGCGTACGTATGGAGCGTACCCCCCCACCCCAACAGTGTAAGTACGACCCGTACCCCCACCCGCGTACGTATGGAGCGTACCCCGCACCCCAACAGTGTAAGTACGACCCGTACCCCCACCCGCGTACGTATGGAGCGTACCCCCACCCCAACAGTGTAAGTACGACCCATACCCTCACCCATGTATGCATGGAGCGTACCTCCACCCCAACCATGTATGTACGACCCGTACCCCCACCCGTATACGTATGGAGCGTACCTCCCACCCCAACAATGTAAGTACGACCCGTACCCCCACCCGCGTACGTATGGAGCGTACCCCCCACCCCAACAGTGTAAGTACGACCCGTACCCTCACCCGCGTACGTATGGAGTGTACCCCCCACCCCAACAGTGTAAGTACGACCCGTACCCCCACCCGCGTACATATGGAGCATACCCCCCACCCCAACAGTGTAAGTACGACCCGTATCCCCACCCATGTACGTATGGAGCGTACCCCCCCACCCCAACAGTGTAAGTACGACCCGTACCCGCACCCACGTACGCATGGAGCGTACCCCCCACCCCAACAGTGTAAGTACGACCCATATCCTCACCCGCGTATGCATGGAGCGTACCTCCACCCCAACCGTGTATGTACGACCCGTACCCCCACCCGCGTACGTATGGAGCGTACCCCCCCCCAACAGTGTAAGTACGACCCGTACCCCCACCCGCGTACGTATGGAGCGTACCCCCCACCCCAACAGTGTAAGTACGACCCGTACCCTCACCCGTGTGCGTATGGAGCGTACCCCCCACCCCAACAGTGTAAGTACGACCCGTACCCCCACCCGCGTACGTATAGAGCGTACCCCCCACCCGAACAGTGTAAGTACGACCCATACCCTCACCCGCATATGCATGGAGCGTACCTCCACCCCAACCATGTATGTACGACCCGTACCCTCACCCGCGTATGCATGGAGCATACCCCCCATGCCAACAGTGTACGTACGGACCGTAACACCACCTCGTATGCATGGAGCGAACCCACACCCGTGTATGTTCTAAGCGTACATATCCTGATATAGGATGGTTGGGTGCAGAGTCCTCCCAGCAGTGCCCAGACACAGGAGGGGTTTGTGCAGAGTCCTCCCAGCAGTGCCCAGACACAGGAGGGGTGGGTGCCTAACACTCCCAGCAGTGCCCAGTCACAGGAGGGGTGTGTGCAGAGTCCTCCCAGCAGTGCCCAGACACAGAAGGGGTGTGTGCAGAGTCCTACCAGCGGTGCCCAGTCACAAGAGGGGTGTGTGCAGAGTCCTCCCAGCAGTGCCCAGTCACAGGAGGGGTGTGTGCAGAGTCCTCCCAGCAGTGCCCAGACACAGGAGGGGTGGGTGCAGAGTCCTCCCAGCAGTGCCCAGATGCAGGAGGGGTGTGTGCCTAACACTCCCAGTAGTGCCCAGACACAGGAGGGGTGTGTGCAGAGTCCTCCCAGCAGTGCCCAGACACAGGAGGGGTGGGTGCAGAGTCCTCCCAGCAGTGCCCAGACACAGGAGGGGTGGGTGCAGAGTCCTCCCAGCAGTGCCCAGACACAGGAGGGGTGGGTGCCTAACACTCCCAGCAGTGCCCAGTCACAGGAGGGGTGTGTGCAGAGTCCTCCCAGCAGTGCCCAGACACAGGAGGGGTGTGTGCAGAGTCCTCCCAGCAGTGCCCAGACACAGGAGGGGTGGGTGCAGAGTCCTCCCAGCAGTGCCCAGACACAGGAGGGGCGGGTGCAGAGTCCTCCGAGTTCTCCCAGCAGTGCCCAGACACAGGAGGGGTGGGTGCAGAGTCCTCCCAGCAGTGCCCAGACACAGGAGGGGTGGGTGCCTAACACTCTCAGCAGTGCCCAGTCACAGGAGGGGTGTGTGCAGAGTCCTCCCAGCAGTGCCCAGACACAGGAGGGGTGGGTGCAGAGTCCTCCCAGCAGTGCCCAGACACAGGAGGGGTGGGTGCCTAACACTCCCAGCAGTGCCCAGTCACAGGAGGGGTGTGTGAAGAGTCCTCCCAGCAGTGCCCAGACACAGGAGGGGTGTGTGCAGAGTCCTCCCAGCAGTGCCCAGTCACAAGAGGGGTGTGTGCAGAGTCCTCCCAGCAGTGCCCAGACACAGGAGGGGTGGGTGCAGAGTCCTCCCAGCAGTGCCCAGACACAGGATGGGTGGGTGCCTAACACTCCCAGCAGTGCCCAGTCACAGGAGGGGTGTGTGCAGAGTCCTCCCAGCAGTGCCCAGACACAGGAGGGGTGGGTGCTGGGTGCAGTGTCCTCCCAGCAGTGCCCAGACACAGGAGGGGTGGGTGCAGAGTCCTCCCAGCAGTGCCCAGACACAGGAGGGGTGGGTGCCTAACACTCCCAGCAGTGCCCAGTCACAGGAGGGGTGTGTGCAGAGTCCTCCCAGCAGTGCCCAGACACGGGAGGGGTGTGTGCAGAGTCCTCCCAGCAGTGCCCAGACATAGGAGGGGTGGGTGCAGAGTCCTCCAAGTAGTGCCCAGACACAGGAGGGGTGGGTGCAGAGTCCTCCCAGCAGTGCCCAGACACAGGAGGGGTGGGTGCCTAACACTCCCAGCAGTGCCCAGTCACAGGAGGGGTGTGTGCAGAGTCCTCCCAGCAGTGCCCAGACACAGGAGGGGTGTGTGCAGAGTCCTCCCAGCAGTGCCCAGTCACAAGAGGGGTGTGTGCAGAGTCCTCCCAGCAGTGCCCAGACACAGGAGGGGTGGGTGCCTAACACTCCCAGCAGTGCCCAGTCACAGGAGGGGTGTGTGCAGAGTCCTCCCAGCAGTGCCCAGACACAGGAGGGGTGGGTGCAGAGTCCTCCTAGCAGTGCCCAGACACAGGAGGGGTAGGTGCCTAACACTCCCAGCAGTGCCCAGTCACAGGAGGGGTGTGTGCAGAGTCCTCCCAGCAGTGCCCAGACACAGGAGGGGTGTGTGCAGAGTCCTCCCAGCAGTTCCCAGTCACAAGAGGGGTGTGTGCAGAGTCCTCCCAGCAGTGCCCAGACACAGGAGGGGTGGGTGCAGAGTCCTCCCAGCAGTGCCCAGACACAGGAGGGGTGGGTGCCTAACACTCCCAGTAGTGCCCAGTCACAGGAGGGGTGTGTGCAGAGTCCTCCCAGCAGTGCCCAGACACAGGAGGGGTGGGTGCAGAGTCCTCCCAGCAGTGCCCAGACACAGGAGGGGTGGGTGCCTAACACTCCCAGCAGTGCCCAGTTACAGGAGGGGTGTGTGCAGAGTCCTCCCAGCAGTGCCCAGACACAGGAGGGGTGGGTGCAGAGTCCTCCCAGCAGTGCCCAGTCACAGGAGGGGTGTGTGCAGAGTCCTCCCAGCAGTGCCCAGATGCAGGAGGGGTGTGTGCAGAGTCCTCCCAGCAGTGCCCAGTCACAAGAGGGGTGTGTGCAGAGTCCTCCCAGCAGTGCCCAGACACAGGAGGGGTGGGTGCAGAGTCCTCCCAGCAGTGCCCAGTCACAGGAGGGGTGTGTGAGGAGTCCTCCCAGCAGTGCCCAGACACAGGAGGGCTGGGTGCCTAACACTCACAGCAGTGCCCCTGCAAAGAAAAGGGTGGAGTACCCACAGATCCAATGCCCACAAATGTCAGTCAGGTGCACAAAGATCCTGCAGTACATGTACCACATGGAGTATACACATGCATAGCACCAAAAAGAAAACATGTACACATGAAGTCATGACAACAGTCTACATACACAAGTACAGTGACCACCAAGGACGCCACGAATGATGCAGGTGGAGACATCGCTCAGCGTGCATGGCTCAAGTCTAACGAGTCTGTCACACACCCAGCCAATGTAGACACAGCTCAGCACCACATATTGGAAAGACCCTGCAGGGAAGATGTCAGGTTACACAGAGGAAGGAACACACCTTGGGACGATGTCACCATGCAGTAACTGCTTACATGGACAAAGTTATGTAGCCAACAGCTTGTGATGGCACACAGATACCAGGATCCACCCTATGACCAGCACAAGACTACAATTCCCACACACCCAACACATTATCACCACCCAAAATAATGGGGCAGGTCGACCAATAGCAGTACCAGACAGACAGTAGTGTACTAAGGAAAAATAAATTGCTTTATTCAGCATCCAAAAATCAGTTTGTCCCTTGAAAGTTCAAAATGTACAATGCCCATAGGGCAATCCAAAGTTCAAATCCAGGTGGGGGACACAGTGGGACGCGTGTCCCCTAGCTTGCCTGCACAGTCAGACTCCTTCGTCTTCCAGAGCGGGGAGGGCATCATGTGGGGGGGAAGGACCAGGCACCGCAGGGACATGAGGGTGAAGGGTAGGCGTCGTGGGTGCAGGGATGGAGGACTCCACCACAGGGGGGGGAAGGGCCAAAGGCAGAGGCCAGGATGGCGCTGCACACCTTAGCAAGGTCCTCCAGCGACTCCCCTGCACCCGAAGGAACCACAGGCCCCAAGGAGGGGTGGGGGGCGGAGGGATGGGTCGCAGCGCCACTGGGGGAGGGTGTGGACAGGGGGGGGGACTCAACCACCCTGACCGGGGACTCCCTTGACCGCTTGCGGCGTGGTGTCACAGTGGGGCTCAGGGACAGAGCGGCCATGAAGGAGTCTTTGCCGGATATGTGGCCAGGAGAGCTGAGGGGAGGGGATTTGGAGGGAGTGGATTTGGTGGAATGCGGACTCCCACTCTGGCTGCGTGTCTTACGTTTGCCCCCCGACCCAGTGGGTGTGCCTACTTCACCCTGTGTGTGCGTGCCAAGAGGTGTGCGTATGACCTTCCCTGCTGGTGTGGTGCCTGTGTCTGTTGTGGTGGGTACATGCTGATGTCTGGGTGTACGTGGGACAGGCATGGGAGTGGGAAGTGTGGATGGGTCAGGGGTAGGGGGTTGGACGTAGCGCTGCAGGAGACCCACTGCTGCAGTCAGTGTCGAGTCAATGGACCTCAGCAAGTTGCGTTGGTCAGCCTGCGATGAGAAAATGCCCTCCAAGTATGCCTCCATGTTGTTCAGCACTTGGCTGTGGCCATGGAGGACATTAAGCATCGCAGCCTGACCAACCTGCAACTGCCGCTGGATGTCCACAGACTCGCCATTGGCGGCAGCAGTGGAGACAAGGGCAGGGGGTGCGGTGCCTGGCAGGAAGGAGACATGTGGTGACTGGGCACGCTGGGAAGGGACACGAGCAAGTGGGAGGTGGCTGATGACAATGGAGGGGGCGGGGAGAGATGTTGTGCCGCTGTCAGCTGCTGGTGCAGCCTCCGCCCACTCGGAGAGATCATCCTCGGACCCGTCAGCTTCATATTCTGTCGTGCCAGTGGACAGGTCCTCGGCCTCACTCTCCTCCGCCTCAGTTCCACTCGATGTGCCAGCCACGATGTCAACGCTGGCACTGGTGCTCGGTCCCTCCACTCCGTCTGTGCTCATGTCTCCCTCCGTGTCCCCCGACGATGCTGTGGGCAAGGTGAAGAGACAGCAATTAATCATACACCTGTATACATATGTCACATGAGTCCAATCTACATAGGTTACAGTGCATAGCCTGAAAAGAAAGATCAGTAACATCTACAAAACAAGGTACAGATGTAGGGCATGCAACACGCAGTTGGTTGACCCACCATGCCACTGAAAAACCATGGAAAGCATGATACAATAGCAAATGACATGAAATGGAGTTTGACAGAGGAGCCAGGCCCTGGGGACAATCCAGCACTGCATCTGCACCACACAGCATTGCCGAAAATAGGGATGAGCAGGGACCATATCCATGAACTTGAGGCACATGCTGCATAGGTAATACTGAAAACATGCCCACCATGACTGGCTCACTGCACCTTGAGTGTATGTCCAGACAAACATCACACACTGGCCAGACCTAGCAAGGAGACATCATGTTTTGACATGTAGGCTTTGCCCGCACCAACCACCCCCTACATGAGAGAATTTGTTGAGACACAGGAAGCACTTACATCTCTTAGTCTGGGTGAAATACACATGGGCTGCATAAATGCAAGATTGAACACCAAATACCCAAGGTGCGCCTGTCCAAATAATCATGTACAAATGGTCATCATCAGATGATTGTAACAAGACACACAGGCACTGGCCACTGTGAGTATGAACAAGGAAAATGAGGTCAGGCTGTACAGTGGACACCTGTACTACATATTACGTCAATATACATGGTGCCAGGGGACAATGGCACAGAGCACAACCTATGCTGTAGACACTGAGGGGCAGATTTATGAGCCCCTTGCGCCACTTTTGCGTCACTTTTAACATGGGAAAAGTGACGCAAAAGTGGCGCAAGGGGCTCATAAATCTGCCCCTGAGTGTCAACATTTTGTGATGACACACATGACACCTATGAAAATATGCCCCAGGGGACAGTAGTGGCCACACAACTCCATGGTCCTGAATGGGAATGACCGCAACACACGCCACCATCCCTGCACTATGCGTATCGCACACTCATGCACATCATGTCACAGGCCACAACATAGGACATGCGTGCTGTAAGGCATGACACTTGAGAGACTAACTTCCATGTCTGGACTTAGCATCAGTGCCAACTGACATGGAACCCACAAGTACTGAACTGGACAGGGCACAGGCAAGGTCCCAAAACCTGTTACACACCACCCCCACACATGATGCTACAGGCATAGTTCACATGGAGAAAGTGCCAGCCTACATAACCTTGTGAAGGAGTGACTACACACAGACCAGGGAACACATTGCAAGGAGGGGAAGGGAGTCAGGAGAGCACCGCTATACTGTGGGTAACAGGATCTGCACAGCACCTTTAAACCCTGGCAGTGTATCCATGCAACTGTGCACTTACAAATGCTGGTGACAGATAACAAACACACATGTACCTACCCCCTTCCTGCTGCTGCTTCTCCTGTAAGCGCCTGTCCAAGTCTGGAAATACCACCGCCAGCACACGCTTGTGGATGTGGGTCAGACGGCGGCGCCCGTGGTTCTTATGGGTCTCAGGTGAGTCCCCCAGCAGGACCCGTGCGATCCTCCGCGTCCAGCACCGGATATCCTGCCAGCGTTTCCTCACCTGGGCCAGGCGCCGCTTGCGACCCTCCGTCCTCCTCACAGCACTGACGGCGTTCATCCAGATCTGCTTCTTGGCAGAGGCGCCTACCTGTGAGGATGAACAAGTGACACTACATCAATACACCTGGCACATGTCACAGAGACACATATTAGAACAAATTTGCTGTTTACAACAAGGCATAGTATGCATCCAACGCATTGCACCTTTGTCATAGGGACATGATCCTCTGGGGAAGGGCAAAAGCAGTACGTGCCATTGAAAGTACACAGGTGGAATGAGGGCAACGACACAATCAATGATCCAGGCTCACACTGTGCATTACAAGCTACACCAGGATAATGTGCAGCACCTCTAAGCAGTCACATGCCACAGGCCACTGACGCTACCTCAGCAGAGTACACAGACACACACAGGCACAGGACATTCACCTGCCATTGCCAAATGCAGCGACAAACCTCACTCTGCACATGTGCCACTAGACGGGGGGGGCTCACAGGTGTGGGGCTGGCTCTGCACGTCAGACACACAGCACTGCTCCCTGCTCACATCACATGGGCAGGGTACATCCATCCCTCATGCAGCCCGGGTGCCACACTCCACATATGCAACCACCCACATGACAGGGGACTTACACACACACCGATGTCCAGGGTACGAACACATCATGTGGACACTCTCAGCACAGGTACACAGAACTAACACACATCTGTGGGTACAGTCACCTGTCACACTGGGCTGACCACATACTCACATGAGGACTGTAGAGGCTACATTCCCAGGAGGACAAGACAGGCAGAATGTGGCATGCACCATGCAGTGATTTTCACAGTAAACACAATGCAAGTGAGGACGGCAGACATGCACCACAGCATGCTCTGGCTGGGAGACATCAGGCATTCCCCCCCTGGGACCCCCCCTACAGTACATAGCATGTGTGTCACACCTGGACACAATGCCAGAAGTCACAGTCACAAACAAGGGACACTGTCTGTGCTAGTAGACTCTGCACTCACCTGATACCCTGGTCGCCCATACAGCAGGGGGTACTGTGGGAGGATCACATCCAGCAAAGCCAGGTTCTCCTCCAGGGTGAAAGGCTGTGACCTCTCCACAGACCTTGACATGGTTCCAGGGAATCAGTAGCAGCAGCTGGGTCGTAGAATCCAAAGATGTGCAGGCAAGTGCTCCCTCATGGGACCTGGCTGCCTTATATCTGCCTTGCTGGCCTGTTTCATGCACAGGAGTACAGAGTGATTGGTCACTCACATTTGCATCCTATGTTTCCTCCAATCCCTTCAAACCTAGCACAGTCAGTGTGTTCTGATTGTGTTTTTTTCTTGAGCATGATGTCAACTCCAGAACCACATTGCAACAAAGTAGATTAATTCAAACTGACTTCTGCTGTGCACCTGCTGAAAAAATTCAAACTTTAAACTTGGTCTCCATGACAACCAGCATGCATGTAGGCCTTTATACTGGTCCCTCATGTGTCCCCTATGTAATTTGGAGTTTCACACACATGTACGGTGCGTACCGGGGCCCAAGGGCACCCCAAAAGCATAGCAACGGCCCGTACAGGCGTGTGTATGGTCCGTATCACTATGGGTGTGCTCGCGTATGCGTACCCATAGTGATAGTGAGCGTACAGGCGTGTGTACGGTCCGTATCACTATGGGTGTGCTCGCGTATGCATACCCATATTGATAGTGAGCGTACAGGCGTGTGTACGGTCCGTATCAATATGGGTGTGCTCGCGTATGCGTACCCATAGTGATAGTGAGCGTACAGGCGTGTGTACAGTCCGTATCACTATGGGTGTGCTCGCGTATGCGTACCCATAGTGATAGTGAGCGTACAGGCGTGTGTACGGTCCGTATCACTATGGGTGTGCTCGCGTATGCGTACCCATAGTGATACGGACCGTACACACGCCTGTACGCTCACTATCACTATGGGTACACATACGCGAGCACACCCATAGTGATACGGACCGTACACACGCCTGTACTCTCACTATCACTATGGGTACGCATAGGCGAGCACACCCATAGTGATAGGGAACGTACACAGGCCCTCTGAGCGAATGTACGGTGCCTTTCACACATCACAGTGGTGACAGGCAGCACACAGGAAGGAATAGAGCTGACGTACTTGTCCATGGATGGACATCAAGGCATTGTCTGGGCATTACTACATGTGTGGGGCACAGGTGTGAAAGTCTGTGATGTGGCACATTACTCCTGAGTCGAGGAGGCAACAGATGTATGATGAGATGTGTATAGATGTTATGTGTGACGGTGCAATGTGTGCCAGGCATGCCCTTAACTCCCTTGACATGTGTGCATGTCGTACTGCACACTTTGGATGAGCGTCACTGGCATGGCACAGTCAACAACACACGCAAGTGTCCCCTGATGCCCGCTACAGGGGTTACCACACCAGACATGTGACTTCCCACGGTGCACGATGTGTCTATGTCATGTATGTGTGTTGTGTTTTCCTTAGCTTGATGTTGGTGCTCCCTCAAAAGCATCAGCTGTTGCAGCAACCAACATGTGTCTGTGTGTAGATGGACATGGCACACTGTTACGCACACCAGGCCACATGTGGTATCGGATGTGAGGTGCGTATGTATGCATGGGACACGGAGTAGCGTAACAAGGACATGTCTGCATCCTCTCAATGTATGTGTGGTGAGTCATTACATGTACACCTTATTGGCAAGGTGTGTGGGCTGTCCTAGTGTAATGTCATGTGACCTGTGGCTCTAGTGTTCCGCTACCTGTCTCTGAAATCGACATCCTACTTCTGCTGATGTGTTGATGTATGTCACTCCTGTGTTGCGTCTGGCTGTTCACTTACACTGGGACACAGCTAATCCCATGCCATGGGATGTGGAGGTTCACAATCTCCATGTGTAGCTGGGTCTTGGTAGGAGTGTCACTTGGCAGCCATACGTGTCCAGGGCATGTGGCACATACCTGACTCCGTATGTTGCATATGTGTATTGACAGATTAACATGTGCTCAGTACAAATCAATTGTTGTTGTAGTGCACTCACTCTTCCTTGTCATTTCCAAATTACTGCAGAGCGCCGCCTCTTCCCCGACCAATTCCGGACTTGGCTGACATGCGGGAGAATGACTGTATCCGGTGCTACCGCTTCTCCCAACTGTTGATTGAGGAGTTGACGGCAAGGCTGGCACCACACCTGCAACCGCTGCACAGGTATCCTACGGCACTGACACCCAAGCTGAAGGTAATGGCAGCCCTACATTTTCTTGCCACGGGTACCTTTCAATATACCATAGCTCATGTTGGTGGCATGTCCCAGAGTATGTTCAGCCATGTGCTGCATGATTTCTTAGAGGCCATGTTGCTTCACCTGGATGAGTTCATCCATTTCCCAACTCCTGAACTGTTGACTGGGGTCAAGCGTGGATTCTATGCCCTGGGAGGGATGCCCCATGTCATTGGGTCCATAGATGGGACACATGTGGCTTTGGTACCACCACAGGCACAGGAGGTAGCGTACAGGAATCGCAAACACTACCACTCCATCAATGCCCTTGTGGTGTGTCTGTCCAACATGGTGATTTCACATGTCTGTGCTCATTTTCCAGGATCAGCACACGATGTCTACATCATGAGGCGTAGCAGGGTGCCTGAAATGATGACGCAGCTGCGCAACGAACGAGCATGTGTTGTTGGAGGGTACACTCTGTCTGTCCTGTATTTTGCGTAGACTTCCAGCACGACCGCTTCTCCGGTCCTACTTATGTCCATGTGGTTTCCATGTAGGGGACGCTGGCTATTCCAACATGCCATGGCTGATCACACCTCTCTGCAACCCCATCACGCCGGCCCAGCTCCGCTACAACACCGCCCATGGCCGGACAAGGCGAGTGATTGAGAGGACATTTGGCCTCCTGAAGAGCCGATTCAGATGCCTCCACAAGACCGGCGGCGCCCTCCCATATGCCCCGGTGAAGGTCTGCAAAATCTTCATGGTCTGCAGCATGCTGCACAACATGGCAGTTGAGAAAGCTGTGCCACTCATCCTGGATCAAGATGATCAGGACCATCCACCCGTGGAGGACGAAGGGCTTGGCAATGGGGCTAGTGATGTGGAGGATGTGGTTCCGCAAGAGGACATCCGGAGTCGGCTCATACGCGACTTCTTTGCTTAGTGGTGAGTACCAGTGTCTGTGTGTGCACGCATTGGTCCCCGTGTGGCATGTGTTGCGATGTGTGTGTCCATCTGCATGTATGCCACGTGAGTCAGAGGTGTGTGTGGATGTGTCACTGGAGTGATGGTGCCAGTGATGAGTGTATTTCCCCAGTCATAATTGTGACCTAGCATGTGGTCATCCTTACATGTGTCGAGTACATGCACATGCAAGTGGCTGTGCTTTTTTTGGCTGACTTCTTGTGTGTCTCTCATCCCCAGGTACTTGCGCATGCCATCTGCTGGTTGCATTGTTGTGGCACTGCTATTCCTCATGGACACGTCATCGTGTGCTGACTCAGCGTTACACGCACGGACAAGTTTGGAAGTCTCCTTAGGGTAAGGGATGCATCAGGGGTGTATTGGGTGTGGCTGTTGTTTCTGATGTGTGCACACTTCCCCTGTCGATGTTTGGTTCCTCTGCAGACATGTCGCATCACCATGGTACACATGACATGTAGCTGGGTACACCTGAATAGATGGTCAGACTTGTTGACAGTCATCTATGATGGGATAGTGGATTGTGATGATGGCATCAATGTGTGTAACACTGCCCTCGGACACATACGGATTGCATTGGCTTGACATGGTGTGGGACTTCCACATCAGAGGATCAATGGTGTATGGCAGCCTCTCCGTGAGCAGCAGGGGGTGTTTAGCTGTTGGCCGACACTTGCGTGCCAGTTCCATGGCAATCACGCATTTGTGCAGCAGAAGGGGGGTTCCAGTGTTGGACCCACATGTTACTCCACATGACCTGTTTATGTGTACTCCGAGTTGCCTCTGCATTCCCGAATACATGAATAATAAAGGTGTCCTTATGCCTCCAAGGTGCCTATTCTCAGTCAATGCTGGTGTGTTGCCATGGTGCATACAGCATGTCTGGCATGGTTTTCCGTGATAGTGGCTATGTGTCTATGTGTCGAGTAGCAAGATGCAAGCTGTTTGTGTGGGATTAGACTGTGTATTGTGCATGATGTCCATGACTGTGTGGGTATTGTGACATGTGCCATCCCCATGCATCCAACGTTGGCCAGGCCACCATTCTCTGCATCCACCTGACTCAAGCTTGCAGGACATGGTTCTGCCACCTGTCCACATGTACCTGGGTGCCCCCCAGGACACTCCACATGATCCCTGACCTCTGCGCATGGCTGTCGCTGTACTCAATATGTCTGTCGGCACGGTTGTGCGGCCACCCCCTCAGCTGGTTGGGCCCATCACGGGTGTGTATGGTGCTCCATGTGTGTCTTGCCTAATACATTGTGACCCATGTGTGTCCTGTGCCAGACTCAGGCCCCAGGGTGTGGATGGTTGGAGTCATATGAGAACTCTGGCATGGTTAGACTTAACAAGACACATGTAAGGTAATAATGCAAAATGTAGGCATCATCTCTTTATCGTGTAACTTTTATTTTTGTTGGGGTACGTGGGGGGGGGGGGTATGACATGAGGGGCTTTCCAGGTGTGTGGAATCCAAAGTTCACTAGGGGAGTTAGTGTCCTTGCCATTGGAAATCCTCAGAGTCCATGCCACAGTCTTTGTCAACATTGGTCAGACAGTGACCAGCAAGTCCATATGGCAGAGAATGTCTTTTGCTGATGAGCTGCTGTTGGTCCAGTGGGCCAGGTGCCAGGCCAGGTGTCCTGGGAGATGGTGCTGTTGCGCCGACCCTCACGGTCTTTTCCGTGGACGACCAGCCCTCCTGCAGGAACCCTCCGAAGCAGGCCGTGACGATGTTTGGGATGCTCCGTCGGATGTCTCCTCCTCCTCCTGATCCCTCCCTGTGGGTGGTGATGTTCTACGCCTGGCGGCACAGGGAGGGTTGCCCATGTTGTCGGCTATCCGACGGAGTGTACTGTGAATTTCCCTGAACGCCGTCACGAGCTCAGCCTGTCTGTCCTCCATCCGCCCTTGGTGTCGCAGTAGACAGGCATGTTGCTCCGCATGTTGCTGGGCCTGCTGGGTCTTGATCTCCTCGAGGATTGACACAACCTGGGCCATGCCCGTGGTGTCCTGCCGGTATGTGTCCAGGATGTTTCTGACATGGGCATATACCAGTTCCGCAGCCAACTGGTCAGGCTCGCGCCTCCGCCGTCCTCCACTCCCACCACCCCTGCCCACTTGCACCTGGCCTGCCCTTGTGGGCACATCGGGTCTCCGGGACCCCTGAGGGGTGGCATTAGCGTTGTTGCCTGCCTCCTCCTGGGTGCCCGGTACACCGTGCCCCTCCTGGTGAGCCTGGCTGCATTGTGGTGGTGGGGCAGGGATCCTGGGTGTCTCCTGGGATGTGGCAGGAGTGGGGGTGGTGGTTGGCCCAGTTGTACCTGACGCAGGTGCTGCAGGTGTTTGGACACCAGAGGGGCCAGGTTGGTCGGGGTCGTCCACAGAGTGGTGAGAGTCGTCGCTGCCAGTGGGATCGGCATCCCGCAGAGCCGGGTCCTGTGAGTCTTCCCCCCCAGTGTTGGGGGGTGATCCACGACGTTGACCTGTGTGTGAGAGAGACAATGTTATTTATGTTCCATGCAACATCCATGTTTCATTCGTTTCAAAGTTGGCACATTTCCTCTGGGAATTTGGATATGTCTTGCATTCCATTCACAGTGTACTTGTGCATGGGTATGTCCCTTGGCCACAGCTTTTGAGACTTTACCTATGTGTGGCACAGTCTTACTTGCTTTGTCAATTGTGACTGCAGTCAGCAGTGGAGTGAGCAGGTGTGGCGAGCCATGCATTGGCGCCTTCGGTGTTGCACTGTACGTGGGCACATGGAGTTGTTCCACACACTTATATAATGCAGGTAGCTGTCGTTGTGCTCGTGCACAGGTTGAGACATGGCCCAGTGTTTTGCCATGGAGAAGAGAGGGGGATTGAGGCACTGGCCACCCTTGTCTACATGCACGCAGTCCACCTGCTGACGAGCAGACATTCCCACACCCCACAAGGCTGAATTGGTCTCCCTGTGTGTCCCTTTCTCACTCCCTCTCTGTCCCCCTCTCCCACCCTCCCTGTGTCAGCCTCCTCCCTCTGTCCGTCTCCCTGTGTCTCCCTCCCTCCCTCTCCCCCTCTCCCTCCCTCTGTGTGTCACCCTCTGTCACCTCAGCCCAGCTTCCTAGGCACACACTTTTAGCAGATCTTTGAATGGCCCTTGGCTTGTTGATGTGAGTTTGTTTCTGATCTCCAGGCACCCATTGGGTGTAGTGTGTGTGTCTGCGCTGCTGCGGTGGTGGTGTGTGCTGCCACTCTTTCACAGTGTTGGCTGTTCATTAGCTGCTGTCATGTGCAAAAACGTGCCTTCACCCCCATGTCTTAATGCAAGGCATCCGCCATTTGTTGGCAAGTCTTTCCTGTGTGGGGACACACTGTTTGTCTGGCTGTGACCTAGGCCATATGGACAGAGGGCATTGTTGTCTGCTTCTGAGTTGCACTATGTGATTTTTGGGGCACACACTCCCGCCATCTGGCTTACCGTGTCTTGTGTTGGTGTTTTCTGTGGCCTGTGACTTGGCATTGTCCAGCTGGGTGCATGGGGCATGGTGGCGCTAGTGGCATGTGCGTGTTCATGGAGTGTGGTTGAGTCATGCGATAGCTTGGGGTGGTTGCGTGACTGATTGTGAGTTTGGTTGTGGATGACGTTCCCTCCATGTGAGGTGAGTTGTTTGTGTACTAACCCGGGTCTCGGAGTCCTTCTAATCCGTCCACTGCCACCACCGGCAGTATGGCCATCACCCTCTCCTCCCAGGGATGGTATTGTACGGGTCTGCGGGGCGGCCCTCCTCCTGTGATGTTGGCCTGGTTGTGGTCGTCGGTCATTTTGGCTCGGACCCTCCTCCGCAGATCGTACCACCTGGCTTGGCATTCATGCCTGGTCCTTCTGGTGGACGCAACAGCATTCACAGCATCAACAATCCTCTGCCACATGGCTGTTTTTTCGGAAATGCTGGTCTGTCTGACCAATGTTCCAAAGAGGTGTGGCTCGACTCTGAGGATTTCGTCGACAAGGACCTCCAACTCTTGGCTAGTGAACTTTGGATTCTTGTTAGTGGGCATGGTGAGGGGTGTGGGTGTGGATGGTTGTGGGGGGTGTGGGTGTGGATGGTTGTGGGTGTGTGGGTGTGGTTGTGCAGGTGTGTGTGAATGTGATGAGGGGGTGTTTGTGAAGGTGTGTGTGTGAAGGTGTGCAAGTGTAAGGTGTAGTAAAGGTTCAAGTATGGTGCTGTAGGTTGTCTGTGGGGTCTGGCAGCAGTGAGTCTGTTGCAAAGGCTCATGGTTTGTGTGTGTGGGCCCTTTTTATTGGTCCATTGGTGGGTGTGGCTGTGTTTGAACTTTGGGTGGGTGTGTTATAAGGAGTGGTTGTGTTTTGGGCCTCTGTTTGGGATTTTGGCAGTTGCAGGTCAGTGAATGTGTTGTATTTGTGCTTGTTGGACATGTTTTGTGGATTCGAATAGTGTATTCTTGTGTTGTTGTGCTTTGTCCTCGTTGTGTACGTGCGTTTTTAGCGTTTGTACGGTGTGTACTTCGCCAATTGTGTTGTACAGTGCTGTCCTTGTGTCTGGCTTGGTACGACTCGTACATGCGCGATGTTGGGTGAAGGTGCTGGTGTTGGGGCCTGGGGTGCGCTCCGTACTTAGAATGTTGGGGTGGGGGTACGCTCCATACATACGCGGGTGAGGGTACAGGTCGTACATACACGGTTGGGGTGGGGGTACGGTCCGTACATACACGGTTGGGGTGGGGGTACGCTCCATACATACGCGGGTGAGGGTACGGGTCGTACATACACGGTTGGGGTGGGGGTACGGTCCGTACATACACGGTTGGGGTGGGGGTACGCTCCATACATACGCGGGTGAGGGTACGGGTCGTACATACACGGTTGGGGTGGGGGTACGGGTCGTATATACACGGTTGGGGTGGGGGTACGCTCCATACATACATGGGTGAGGGTACGGGTCGTACATACACGGTTGGGGTGGGGGTACGCTCCATACATACACGGGTGAGGGTACGGGTCGTACATACACGGTTGGGGCGGGGGTACGGTCCGTACATACACGGTTGGTGTGGGGGTACGCTCCATACATACGCGGGTGAGGGTACGGGTCGTACATACATGGTTGGAGTGGGGGTACGGTCCGTACATACACGGTTGGGGTGGGGGTACACTCCATACATACGCGGGTGAGGGTATGGGTCGTACATACACGGTTGGGGTGGGGGTACGGGTCGTACATACACATTTGGGGTGGGGGTACGCTCCATACATACGCGGGTGAGGGTACGGGTCGTACATACACGGTTGGGGTGGGGGTACGCTCCATACATACACGGCTGCGGTGGGGGTACGGGTCGTACATACACGGTTGGGGTGGGGGTACGCTCCATACATACGCGGGTGAGGGTACGGGTCGTACATACACGGTTGGGGTGGGGGTACGCTCCATACATACGCGGGTGAGGGTACGGGTCGTACATACATGGTTGGGGTGGGGGTACGGTCCGTACATACACGGTTGGGGTGGGGGTACGCTCCATACATACGCGGGTGAGGGTACGGGTCGTACATACACGGTTGGGGTGGGGGTACGGTCCGTACATACACGGTTGGGGTGGGGGTATGCTCCATACATACGCGGGTGAGGGTACGGGTCGTACATACACGGTTGGGGTGGGGGTACGTCTCGTACATACACGGGTGTACATACACGGGTGGGGATTCGACTCATACATAGGAGGGCTGGGGGGAGTGTTGGGCACGTATGCGGTCATATGTCTCCATGGTTGCTATGGGAGTTCGGTGCGGACGGTGTTTTTTCCATCCGGTTGTAACATCGGACGCACAGGATGGATCGTACTTGCGCGGTCGGACTTCACTTTTCACATTTGTACGGTAAATCGTCCGAGGATGTGTCGGACACATTTTCCGACCCGAGGACGTGTGGGGAATAATTCCCAATGCGATTCGTATGGTCTTTTTCCCATGCGAATCGTAGTTGGCAGTTTGTACGGCACTTGTACGATTCGTACGGTAAAAAGAACGGATACAAGTCGTACGGGGAATTTTTTTACAGGATCGTAATTGGCCCCCAAATGTTAGGAATTGGGTCTCTAGTTGGCAGAGGTTTGCACCATGTAGGGGCCACAATGCTAGTCAGGGTAAGCTAGGTACACACTTTAAGTTAAGTTGTGCTGACCCTATGGTAGTTTGGCACAGAGCAGGCAGACCTAACCTAAGAGGCAATGTGTAAAGTACTTGTGCATCACTCACACATACATTAACACAATGAAAACACCACAAAAAGACTCCCCACCGGTTTAGAACAGTAGAGAATAGTTATCTGAGTAAAACAAGACAAAAAGGACAACAATCCAATTACTAGAAGTTGAGATTTGATTTTTTAAAGAATAAATGCTTGAATATGCTTAGAAGTCACTTGCAGTCATAAGGTTACTTGAGGGACTCGTAGAAATCCAAAGTTCAGGCGAACCGCGATAGATCGCATGCCAGCTACAGGACCCAGACAGGTCCCGCTGAAGAAATATCTGGGCTGGAGCAAGTGTTGATGTCCCAAGCCTAATGCATTGTTGGGCTTTCCAAAGGAGGGTCCTGCTTCATTGTCGAGCGCCACTGAAGTGAATGCAATGCGTTGTCTTCGAGCCGCACACTGTAATCGTGTACCATCTGTGTCGGCGTCAAAGTGTGTTGTGGCTTAATTTCTCATGCAGGTGGGGCAATGTGTTGGTTTTCACAGGAATCTGCCCCAGAACCCACTTCTGAGGCTCAGGACTGAAGGGGGCACCTCAGACGTGGGTAGGAGTCACAAATGGCAGAGTTCAGCAGCACCAGCAGGATTGCAGGAAGTCGTTTGTGTCCCTGAGACTTCAGAAAACAGAGGGGAACACAGCAAGCCCTTGCAGTCACTCTGGTTAAAAGTGAGATGGGTTCAGTCCTTGTCCTCAGCAGGGCAGAGATCAACTGGCAGCAGGGCAGCTAAGCAAAGCAGAGAAACAGTTCCTCAGAACAATCAGTAAAGGCAAAATGGCAATCCTTATATCACAGCAGTCTTTACTTCAGTAAAGTTCTTCCCAGTCCCCGTAGTCCACTGATTTGACAGGGCCAGACCTCCAGTACTTATACCCCAAATAGCCATTGATGCACGGGGTGAGTTCAAAAAAGATCTCTGAGGTGCACAAAGATCCCTTTCGATCCAGTCCTGTCTACCAGGCTAACTGTGCGGGGTAAATCAGTGCTTTGTGTGTTGACAAGACAATACCTATTGAAGTGTAAGTGTCAGCCCCTCCCATTCCCCCTTGTCCAGGAAGACCCGTCAGAATGCAGATGAGTGTTCAGAATACAGATGAGCTTCACCTTCCTGTATTTGTGGCTGTCTAAGAGGGAACACACAAAGTCTAGCTGTCACCCAGCCCATATGTGTATTGGAGACAGGCTGCAGGAACACAAAGCAAAGTTTAGAGCAGGGAAATGTCCACTTTCTAAAAGTAGCATTTCTAAAATAGTAACATCACATCCAACTTTACCACTAAAAAGTATTTATTATTACCATTCCAAAGATATGAAACATGATTTAGTTATTTCTCTCTGATAATGAATTGCAGCTCAAAAGTGTTTTGGGAATTACCAATGCTAGCCTATCAGAGGAGTAGTCCTCACGGCAATGAAAAATTACTTTAGCTATTTGTCACTACAGGACATGTAAAACTTAAACATACATGTCCTACTTTTTAGTTAAATAGCCCCCTGCCCATAAGTCTACACAGGGCCTACCTTAGGGGTCACATGCATTTAATAAAAGGGGTGTTTAAGGCTTGGCAGGTGGTTTTAAATGCCAAGTCGAAGTGGCAGTAAACGGTACACACAGGCCTCGAATGGCAGGCTTGAGGCAGGTTTGGAAAGCTACTTGTGTGGGGGGCAACACCTGTGCTGCAGGCCCACTAGTATCATTTACAGGCCCTGGTTATATGGTAAACCACTTTAAAATGGACTTGTAAGTAAACTAAATATGCCAATCAGGTATGTACCAATGTTGCCATGTTTTAGAGGAGAAGCACATGCACTGTAGAACTGGTCGGCAGTGGTAAAGTGCTCAGAGTCCAAAGGCCAACAAAAAGATCCAGCAAAACGTGGAGGTAGGCAGACAAAAAGTTGGGGGGAATACCACCCTAAGGATGACATGTCAAACACCAAACAATGACAAATAACCGGGACAATTTTAGTGGTCAAAAACTTTTAAATTACTAAATAACTGATTAGGAAACTGTATTATGGTTCAAGAAAATTGTTGTACATCAACATTGGCTTTATATGATTTGTTTTTTAAGGAAAACAGTTATGCTACCCATCTGAGCTTGACGTCTTCGTAAATCATCATTAGTTTGAGCTCTTCCAAACGTCTACCCTTAGCAGTCCAGTTGGACCTATGAATAGGCTTAACAAAGGTTGTAATTGTATTTGTTCAATTCTTCCCAAGGCCATTTTCCTTATAGTGCAGTGAAACAAAATTCAAAGACGCTGAAACCCAATGGAGTCTTAGTATATGCCATATTTAGTAACATTTTGGTACCCAGTTTAAGAGAGCTCTAGTTAATTTTATAAATTAGGAAAAGAGAACAACCAAGAATAAATTAAATTATGAAGGCGCCAAGATGCATCCCTTATATCCAAGATCGCATATACAGTGGTCATTATCTGGCAGGAAAGTTCCGAACAGTTGCAAATTTGTATTTGTACCGAGGTGGATTAATGCAATGTTTCCACAAAAAACAACAGCATCTTGAACTGCAATATCTTTCTGTCAAACTCAAAAAGGTGTTTTCTAAAGTCAATGAAGTAACAATTGACAAAGTCTGTTTTTTTGTACACTGTCCTGTTAATAATCACGTTGAGGGCATTGATGTAGTTGTGGGGGCTGTTCCTCACTCTAAAGCTCACAGGCACCTAGTCAAGAATCTATTTGTTTTATAACCAGTCCTCCGTGCAGTGCAATAAAGATTTGGAGTAGACAAACAGGTACCCACAGTGTCCAGCTTGGTTAAGCATTGATAATAGTTTTGCTTCCTGTCTAGGTCCTTTCTTGTGAAAAAGAATTAATAAACTGCGGGCCGATTTACAAGCACCTTGCGCCTCCTTGGGCCACCATTGTGTCACTTTTTTTGATGCAGCGGCGGCTCAAACAATACGGCCAATTTACAACGTGACGCATCTAGGGAGATGCATCATGTTGTAAAGCCCTGCATCACCTTATACCTGCGCCAGGTATAATGTAGGCAAGCTAGGCGTTTCCACGCAAAAAGCCATGTTGAACTTATGCAGTGAAATTTACAACATTTTACTGCATCACTCTACGCCTTTGCTGCATCAAAATCCCTACGCCTGCTCAGACCAGGCGTAAGGAATGACACAGGGCTTTTTGTATGGCACTCATTTATCTGGAGTTGCATCACTTTCATGAGCAACTCCAGCTATGCGTCACTTTTGTGCCAACAGATGCGTCAGTATTTCTGACGCATCTGTTATTCCTTTCGCTATGGAGCTCTGTATTGCAAATATAGCGCATCCATGGTGGTGCAAGGACATTTGACGCTGGCGCAAGGTAACTGACGCATCTATTCAGATGCGTCAGTTCCTTGTAAATCTGCCCCTGTCTGAGCTGGGAATTATGCCACTTAACACATGGTGAAATAGTATCTTCAATTGACCAGAAAAGAATAATTTAGTGGACTTCAAAAACACTACAGGGAGGCTGTTTGCACTGGTGCTGGTGATTTTTTAGAATACCTGTCAAAATATCGAAGGTCATAATATCGACCTACAAAAATATCGCAGCAAGAATATCAAAGTCAAGAATATCGTCATCCTATCTACATTATGCTAAGTACAAAAATATCGAGAAAAAAATATCGATGTTAAAAATTTGGGTGCCGATTCTGATCCGTTAAAAATATTCCCCGTACGAATCGTATCCGGATTTTTTTACGTACGAATCGTACAAGTCCCGTACAAACTGGCAAGTACGATTCGTATGTTAAAAAATCCATACGAATCGCATTGGGAAAATTCCCCGACACGTCCTCGTAGCGCTGGGGGTCCGCACCGTACCTACAGGGGTGGAGTCCGCACCGTTCCTACGGGGGTGGGCTGGGGGTACGCTCCATGCCTACGGGGGTGGGGGTCCGCACCGTACCTACGGTGGTGGGCTGGGGGTACGCTCCGTACCTACGGGGCTGGGGGTCTGCACCGTACCTACGGGGGTGGGTTGGGGGTACGCTCCGTACCTACGGGGGTGGGGGTATGCTCCGTACCTACGGGGGTGGACTGGGGGTATGGCACATACATGGGGGGGCTGGGGGTACGGCGCATACATGGGGGTAGGCTGGGGGTACACTCCGTACCCACGGGGTTGGGGGTCCGCACCGTACCTACGGGGGTGGCGGTATGCTCCGTACCTACGGGGTGAGGGTATGCTCCGTACCTACGGGGTGGGGGTACGCTCCGTACCTACACGGGGTGGGGGTACGGTGCGGACGTGTAGGGATGGGGGTACAGTGCATACCGGGCCCCCTTTTCGTCATGCATCGCGGCGTACTTAGCTTTTCCGGCACTTTTTGAGTCCCGTAAAAATGTTGCCGTCCGAAGTGCTGTGGGTACGAATCGTACTAGCTGATCCGTAAAACGCTGCCTGACTCCGTGCGAATGTCGCGTATGCGGTGTCCCGGATCCGATTTGTGGTTATCTTTTAGCCGGTCGGTGTTTTTTACGATTCGTACGGAAATGGTGTTTCCGTACGAATCGTACTTGCGGGTTTGTAAGGTGGTTTTCCCGGGTACAAGTCGGATGGAGAAAACGCTCCGTCCGACGATTCGTACCCGGTTTTTCCAGGATCGGAATTGGCCCCATAGTTGTTAAAAATAAAGTTTTTTATTTAACTTAAAAAATAATGTAAAATAAAGTAAATAATACATACAATTAAAATAAACATAGTTAATTGTTTTTCTAAATGTTCAAAAATTAGAATTAATATATATAAAGTAAAAATAAATGAAACATAATATAATATATATACTTACTAATAATTTTAAATAATTATTTCAATAACATATTTTTTTTAAATATCATATACATTATACATACATCTATACACATAAAACAATAATAGAAATACAAATTAAATAAATATATATAACACATTTAAATATTAAAAAATATTGTTAATCTTTTAAATATTAATTATATACTACATTCACTAAAAAAACACTAAAATTATTAGATGGCGGAGGTAATACAATTACTATTCCAACTCCAAACAGTGCAACAGTAGGGAAAATGTTGGACAGCGTAGGGGTAAAAATTACTATTCCCACCCCAGTGAGTGCAACAGTAGGGAAAGTGTTGGATAGCATAGAGGAAAATTACTATTCCCACTCCAGGGAGTGCAACAGTAGGGAAAGTGTTGGATAGCGTAGGGGTAAAAATTACTATTCCCACTCCAGTGAGTGCAACAGTAGGAAAATTGTTGGATAGCATAGGGGTTGAAATTACTATTACCATTCCAGGGAGTGCAACAGTAGGGAAAATGTTGGATAGCGTAGGGGTAAAAATTACTATTCCCACTCCAGTGAGTGCAACAGTAGGGAAAGTGTTGGATAGCATAGGGGTTAAAATTACTATTCCCACTCCAGGGAGTGCAACAGTAGGGAAAGTGTTGGATAGCGTAGGGGTGAAAATTACTATTCCCACTCCAGTGAGTGCAACAGTAGGAAAAGTGTTGGATAGCGTAGGGGTTACAATTACTATTCCCACTCCAGGGAGTGCAACAGTAGGGAAAGTGTTGGATAACGTAGGGGTAATAATTACTGTTCCCACTCCCCAGGGAGTGCAACAGTAGGGAAAGTGTTGGATAGCGTAGGGGTTAGAATGACTATTCCCACTCCAGGGAGTGCAACAATAGGGAAAGTGTTAGATAGCGTAGAGGTAAAAATTAATATTCCCACTCCAGTGAGTGCAATAGTAGGGAAAGTGTTGGATAGCGTAGAGGTTAAAATTAATATTCCAACTCCAGTGAATAACAGTGTGGAAAATGTAGGATAGCTTAGGGGTTATATTAACATACTTATTAATTAAATAATTTTTGTAAAATAAATAACATATTAAAAATGAATTAGGTAAACAATTAATAAAGAATACCAATAAAATTAAATTAATATTTACTTCAATAACATTACATTTCTTCTCACCCTGTTCCCCCATAAACACACAACCCACTACACATAAAAAAACACAAATAATTTAATTGTCAATTAATCAATTAATACAAATTAACTATCAATTGATAATTAATTAACAATAAATTAATTAGCAATAACAATAAATAAAAACACATTAATTAATTAATTATAATTAAATTACTTCTCACCCTATTCCGCTATAAACCCACAACCCACTCTGATACTAAAATACAAAATTTACTTAAAAAAATTACTAATTTCTAAACATTTAATTAATATATTTAAAAATAATAAAAATACATTAGGTAAAAATGCTAAACATACATTTAAAATACATACTAAAATAAATAACACTATAATATAAATATCGATATTATTAACAACAATATTTTTGCTAACTTTATTAATTACTTCGATTTTACTTACTTCGATATAAAAAAAACTATATTACTTACCTTAAGGTCGATATTCTGGTCAACGATATTCTTGACATCGATATTCTGTCCCCATGATATTAAAAATTCGATATTAGTGTAGGTCGATATTTAAAAATCCATATTTTGACTGCTCACCGTTTTTTTAAGGGGCCTAATAAGCAGTTACATCTCTGAAAGCTTAATGGTCAACCTCTCGATCCCACAGGACAAATGTTCAAGAACTTCCACCTACAAGACAGTGATTCAAGCGTGGGCGTGTCTCGTTGTTTCACTAAATCTGTCCCTGGTAGCTACTTTCTCAAATCTATTCTTCGTCGCTTATTTTCAAATGGCAGATACAGTTTCCCATTTTTGTTCCTCATAGGCTTTTTTTGTGTTCCACACATTCAGTTGGTAGGCTTTTTTTTTGCAGATTTCATGTTGTTTATTTTACAGTTCAACGCATTTATGGATTTATTTAAATCTTCCTTTTAGAGCATTCAGTATTCAACCAAGCTTTATGAGAAGCGTTCTGCAAAGACTAGTGAAATACTCTTTTGATTTTGTCCTCTCTGGCTCTGTGACTAATGTGCAAACAGTGCTACAAATTGGTTACCAATCGGAAATCCCATCTCCATTATTATCATTGAGTGCTTCTAACCACCCTGAGGGGCATATTATCAAGAAACGGCGTTAAAATTATCGTCGCTTTAGTGGCAGAAAACTGCAGCTAAAGCAGCGATAATGGGCTTGATAATATGCCCTTAAGAATTCCCATAGAAGCCCATGTTCTGGTGTCATCATGGGCTTCTATTGGAATTCTCTGTGGCATATTATCACGCCCATTATCGTCTCTTTAGCGGCAGCTTTCTGCCGCTAAAGCGGCGATAATTTTAACACTGTGCGTGCTTGATAATATGCCCCTAAATTTGCTGGATGACTATAAAGTAAAAGACAAGCAACCTCGAAAGAATATGTTGTTTACTTCCGGAGGGAGGCCCACTTGACCAAATATTTCCTAAGGCAACTAATCCATAGACATGTTTTGGTCACACTATCATGTCTCCCTCCCTGTAAAGTGATTTTCTTTCACACATAATCTCAAGAAGAACTACAATTGAAGACTTTCTTGATATTTGAAAAGGGCAAACGACAAAATTGGCTCTGGGCGTTTCTGCTTTTCTTGGCTCCATTTCTTCAATCATTTCTGTCCCAAAACACTACCTGTGTGGTATGCAGTAAGAGAACTGATGCTATAACAGCTGATGAAGAACCTAGAACTCATATTTCCCCTTGCTATCCTATACCTGTACAAAAGGCCAAAGCAAAACAAATAATCATAATAAACTCCTACTTTGTCCACAGGGGTTTGTGCCTTCCTGCATTAGTTTTCCCTCATATGGTCGTTGATGGTTATTGTAGAAGCCCTATGACTTCTTTGCCCTAAGAGAGGCACAGAGAAAACAACTAAATAAAATGCTGATGAGAAAACGGTAACAGCACTTTTGGGCGCTAAGGCAGCTATGACGAATGTGTGTCCTTTTGTGGACAATTTACCAATATACAGAGTTCAACTTGGAATGATTTGAAATTGCAATTTAGAAAGTGCGTGCTAGCAATAATACGTTTTTCACAACAAACCAGGACTATTTTGAAGCGAAGTAAAAAGCAGTCACAAAAATGGATTTACAGAGACCTTTAATAGACGTCCTCCAAGTCAAGTATGAATGTTTTGGGAAAATAGAATTCTGCTTTTAGCTTCCAGGTGCAAGGCCATGCAATAGGCGCATGAGTATAATGGCGAGAGGACAATATTTTAAAGACAACATAAATTCCTCAATATTGGCAACTTTTTGAGTCAAAAGAGTGTCTTGTTTATCTAATACGTTTTCTCTTGACAATGTAATATTGGATATATGAAAATATACGCTATAAATTCAATATAATACTATAAGTCCAAATGATAAAATTCAAACTTATTACTATTTGAAATAGCAGGCAGCATCATAATGCTGACTAAAAGCACTACAATCCACTAAACAAACCGAAATGAAAAATGCAAGTTAATTTCAGAGATGATAGGGCCTCGTGTGCAAAGGGCCATATTTATGGCAAAGTAATTCCACGCAGTGAAGCAGGTTGCCTTGCTGTGCTGAGCTGCATTATAGGGAAAGGGTAGGAATGCCTCCTATTTAAAAGAATACAACACATTCCTGTGCTTGTCCCTATGATGGTTCTGCTTTGGCACCCTAGTGAAAACGCGGCACCCTTGCACCATGGTGAAAGGGTGTCTACATTTCAGACAGGAAGGAACACCTTCCTGCACAAAAGCAATCCAGATGTCCCTTCCTGCACAAAAACAATCCTGAGAGGCACATTTCTCTTTCTATGTGTGTTGCAGAATGCAGCACACATAGAAAGAGGAAGTGACGAGGATAAATAAAGATATTTCTTCCCGTTACGCCTCACCTGGTGAGGCATATTTTTTTGGCACATTCCCAGGTTTACCAGTTTTGGTAAATCTGGGAATGCATAAAAAACCATGGGTGTTGCGTGGGAACACCCATGCAACAATCATGGAATGCCTTCCCTGAGCAGAGTAACGCACCGCAGAGATTTGCTCTGCATTGCTTTACTCCTGATTGTTGGAGCCACTCAGAGCTCGCAAAGTGGTTTTGTGTGGCTTCAAAAATCTGACTTAAGGTTTGCATTGCTTATGCAAGAGCGACACAAACAGGAAGTGGCGTAACGAAACTTGGAGCGGCCCCCCTGCAAGGTAAACAGAGGGGCCCCCACTCTGGTTTTAATCCGTAGCTAACAAGCCTGAGTACTGTGCTTAGGGGGGCCCCCTGTAGCTTGGGGGCCCCCCGCACTGCGGGGGCTGCGGAGGACTGTGTTGCACCCCTGCAAACAGGTTCATAAATATGGCCCAAAGAGGGGTATTTTTTGTGTTGAAATTTTTTATTAGCATTTTATATATACTATACATAAATGACTTAAAGCAATAGCTAACAATAGATATTATCAGAAATATAAACATATAAATAATCTATACATCGTTGGAACATAAGATGCTAATATATCTGATATATAAATAGGTGAACAAGCAAATTCATCAGAGCTAATAACAATTGATATATTAATAGAAATACTTAAGATAAATACATTTAAAAATTAAAATATGAAAAGGCTGAGTAATACAATCTAAGAATTTTAACTTTTCTAAAAACTTGAGAATGCTAAAACACTTTTTGAACTACATTGAACCCATTTACTGATTTGGAAAAGGTTTTCCGAATCATTAAATGGGTATAGTAAACCATAGGACCTGGAAGGGGCATGTTAGGGGAATCCAGTTCAAACATTGATTACTTACGCGCTTGGAGCAGTTTGAATCCTGCCGTGAGGGGAACGGCTGTGTTCCTGTTGGTTACACTCACCTCCACTTTGTCAGCAAGCCGTGAGGGGAACGGCATGTATTGCATCGAACTACCATACCCAGCGACCCTCTGGGTTGGACACGCCCACATCGCCAGCTGAGGCGGGTTAGCCTTTTTAAGGCCGGTGCGCCTCCCGCAGCGCGGGACGCGCTTGGAGCAGTTTGAATCCTGCCGTGAGGGGAACGGCTGTGTTCCTGTTGGTTACACTCACCTCCACTTTGTCAGCTAGCCGTGAGGGGAACGGCGTGTATTGCATCGAACTACCATACCCAGCGACCCTCTGGGTTGGACACGCCCACATCGCCAGCTGAGGCGGGTTAGCCTTTTTAAGGCCGGTGCGCCTCCCGCAGCGCGGGACGCGCTTGGAGCAGTTTGAATCCTGCCGTGAGGGGAACGGCTGTGTTCCTGTTGGTTACACTCACCTCCACTTTGTCAGCAAGCCGTGAGGGGAACGGCGTGTATTGCATCGAACTACCATACCCAGCGACCCTCTGGGTTGGACACGCCCACATCGCCAGCTGAGGCGGGTTAGCCTTTTTAAGGCCGGTGCGCCTCCCGCAGCGCGGGACGCGCTTGGAGCAGTTTGAATCCTGCCGTGAGGGGAACGGCTGTGTTCCTGTTGGTTACACTCACCTCCACTTTGTCAGCAAGCCGTGAGGGGAACGGCGTGTATTGCATCGAACTACCATACCCAGCGACCCTCTGGGTTGGACACGCCCACATCGCCAGCTGAGGCGGGTTAGCCTTTTTAAGGCCGGTGCGCCTCCCGCAGCGCGGGACGCGCTTGGAGCAGTTTGAATCCTGCCGTGAGGGGAACGGCTGTGTTCCTGTTGGTTACACTCACCTCCACTTTGTCAGCAAGCCGTGAGGGGAACAGCGTGTATTGCATCGAACTACCATACCCAGCGACCCTCTGGGTTGGACACGCCCACATCGCCAGCTGAGGCGGGTTAGCCTTTTTAAGGCCGGTGCGCCTCCCGCAGCGCGGGACGCGCGCGGGCAGCGCCCGGGCGAAGCCCGGGCCAAGGGCGGGCCCGTCCTTGCCCGTCAGAGCCCGGAGGAGTCTGGTCTGGGCCATACCCCTGACAACTGAGGACAGCTAGAGGTTACTCGCCAGGTGAGCACCACTCACTTCCTATTTTTAACTGTAACTGACATTGTTACCCCTTTGCAGTACTGCTGTACTGCTATTCCAACTTGAGGTTTTGGACTGTGTCACTTTCTGTTTGGGGCAGATGTGGTGAACTCCCCTCCCGTTTGAGGAGCTACAGGGGTAGACTTGTATTATTTGCCATCGCGGGACTGCGAGGACCAGGGCACTTTGCTGTTTGACTGATTTGCTGCACCTGGTCCTCTTCCCGACTTTTCCCTTTGCCTGCATAAAGTGCTTCCTGGCCCCCGCTTCGCGGGCGCCACTCGAGGTTTTGGACCGTGACTCTTTCTGTTTGGGGCAGATGTGATGAACTCTCCTTTCGTTTGAGGAGCTAAAGGGATAGACTTGTATTATTTGCCATCACGGGACTGCGAGGACCAGGGCACTTTGCTGTTTGACTGATTTGTCGCACCTGGTCCTCTTCCCGACCTCCCCTATCAATTATCTTCCCTATTTTACTCCCTTCCTCTTTTGCGTGAGCGGAACGCAGGCGGGCAAAAGGTGGACCCTTTGAGGCCCTCAGAGGCCAGAGGAGGCCGGGCGGGGGTCATACTCTGTCCGGCGTGAGGGTCATACGCTGTACACCATATTATTTGTCAATTATGGCCGAGAGTCACGATATTGTGACATTGAGTAAGGCAGGGGGTCCCATGAAAGGTACATTAGATCGCTATTTCAGTAAGGTTCTTATAGATGGAGGGAAGGAAGACACTTTAGCTGGGCGACGGGCTGAGCGTCGCCAGTCAGTGGAATACATGAAGAATAGGCCCTTCATAGATTTAAGCCAACAAGTTACCTTGCCTGATGCCAGCCCTCTTAATGAAAGTGATGACTTGTTGTCTACAGATAGCGTTCCTGTACTCTTGCGGGAGTTATCCCCCCGAAGTCTTCCACCCAACCCGCACGATACTGTCTATACGAACTCTATCTCCACCCACGCTAATTCTCCAGTGGACATAGAAGAGATAGTAAATTCTCCTTTGCCAAACGCGGTGATAGCCAAAAAGAAGACTAGGAAATTAGTGTCTTCTAAAGTTCCTGGTCCTCCTCCAATTAAAAGGAGGAAAAAGGGGGGAGATCCAAGCAGACTTAGGACTAGCCATAGTGACTTTGGGAAAAAAAAAAAAATAATAATGCCATTAACTTGGATGCCCCTACTCCTAAGGCCACTATAGTAAATACACCTACCCCAAAGGTTGCCTCTAACACAGCTCCGATATCAGTGGAATTGGTTGCTACCTCACATTGCCCACTTAAGGAAACACAGCATATTGACCAGTTGGCAAATATTGAACAGCTCATAAGGTCATTTATTTTACCAATTATTGAGAGGTTAAAGAGGGTAGAGGAAAGGCTACGGAATTTAGAGTTGGCAACTTGTAGTAAAGTAGGGCAGGCTAAGGACCTATCGGTTCTAGCCCATCCCCCTGTAGCTATTACGCCTTCGTCTATTCCTGCCTTAAGTGAATGTCCAACTGTAGGTAGTATGATTTCAGATCCCAGGCAACAGAGGCCTACATCTCCCAAACCTGTAAGGCATTCAGTCCCACCCGCTCCCAGCACGACATCTAGGGCCGAAAAAAATCAGGGTGTGGGAAATATGGGTGTCGATAGGAGTTCTAGTACTGTTAAGGATATAAAATGTAAGGAGCCCCAAGTGGAATTACCTCCAGAATCTGTCCCTTACGTAGTTGTACTAGCGGGAGTTCCTAAACTACCAGAAGGCAGGAGGGAAGGGTTCTATCAACTTAAAAACAAAACAGTATACTGGTTAAGACAGAATCGTCCCCTTCCCTATAACATCAATGGTGAGATCCTCCATGTACGCCGACTCTCTTGGCTAGGAAGCAGGGTGAAGGATATCAAGGGGGACTTAATCGTTATAAATTTTAGAGATCCTAAGGCTGTTAGACACATTCTAAATTGGCCAGTAGGGAACCCTGGCAATTTTATCGTCCCCCTTGAACTTACATATTTCTATCCCAGAACCCAAGAGACCAGAGTTGGGTACCCTGTAGTTTGTGATTTTCCCCAGATTAACCTACGTGCACCCTCTGACGGTGGCTATACATTACTAGAGCCAAACTATATTCCAAAAGCTTTGGATAATGCCCCAAGGTGGGATACCATACCGCCTAGGAATTATGGGAATAGAAGCAGGAGGATGGACCACCTGATGCCATTCACGCCGTTCGAGGCTGTTAATAGATATGAAGCTCTTTCTGGCCTCGACGGATGTGACTGACATACGTGGTCACTGACTAACTCACCCCCTGTTCTTGCCCAATCTAATCCAAATGACATCCTTAGACCATTGGATATTGGCAAACCTGACCCAAGTGAACGATCTGTGCAGTGTACGGAGACCCAGATTTTAGAACCCCTTGTTGAATCCCTTCCTATCCCTTTTTCTACTCTTTGCCTCCCCATAAATTCTATACCTGTCGAAGGGGCTGGTGTTGGTTTACCTATGTTGAGCAATTCTATTGGTTCTCTGGACCTGGTATTATCTAAGAATGCTATGGCTGCTGACCATGTTAGAATCCTTTCGTGGAATGTGGCGGGTCTTAAAAATAAGCTTCCTATTGCTGAGTGGGGTGCGTTTATTGCCACTTTTGATATCTGTTTGTTCCAGGAAACCTGGCTGCTTAATGAGAGTGTGGTTTTGGGCTTTGCTACATATGATATCTTGGCAAGTATGGGCACTAGGGGTAGACCTTCGGGTGGCCTGTCCATATGGGTTGGTACATGCCTAGGAGTAAAGGCAGTGGAAATCCAAACCAACTCTCGGGATGTACAACTCGTTTTATTGGATCCAGTAAATGGCCCTAAAATTGCACTGATAAATGTTTATGCAAGGCCAAACAAGCGGGGCCATGAATCCGAGACCATTGTTGAACTGTCTAAACTTATACAGTCTCTCGCCCCCTCCACTGTGATACTACTGGGTGGGGACTTTAATTGTCACTTTGAGCCTCTTTGGGACCCAAATTTAGGAGATGCTGACGAAGTAGATTTATTATGGAATATCCCTGATCCGTTGATACCGTTGGTTAAGGTCTGGACTCCCCCTGTTTTGCAATTGCAGTCGCTGGCCCTAGCGGCATCACTACGAGCATGCAATGGCAGGGTGAATCCAGATAGACCTGGGAAGGCAACATTTAACCGACCAAATCATACCTCAATAATCGATTATATCTTTTTGGAAGTTAGGTTCTGGGATAGGATTTATAAATTTGAGGTCATTGAGAGGTTTGATAGTGACCACAATGCCCTAGCATTGACCCTTAAACCAGGGAGCTTTGGTCTAAAAAATCCCTCACCGATTGTAAACAAAGATACTAGTCCACTGATTATTGCAAATTGCAGAAGGAGGGTCAAATGGCCTAAATTCCTAACGTCTGACAGTAAACTTGCGGAACTTTACGAGATTATCATACCATTTCTTGAGGAAATGGGGAAAATTGGCCTATCGACCAGTCCAATTGATATACATGGCCAACTGGTTATGGCTCTAAAAGACACATTGTTTCCGGTAAAGAAGGTAACTCAGTTCCAGACCACAACTGCTCGCTGGTTTAACACGACCTGTCGCATGGCCAAGAAGGCTCTGTTGTTGGCCATTAAAACCAACGACAGAGAAGTCATCAGGGTAAATCGCTCCCTGTATAAAAAAGCAATCAGTGACGCGAAAAAGGAAAGGGAAGTTGTAATGTGGGAAGAACTGGGTTTGGCACTTAGCCGAAATGATGCCAAATCTTTTTGGTACATTGTAGCAACTGGAGTTGGTGGGCAACACCATGTTCCTACACCTAATATTGCCTCCCCAATCTGGGAAAGTCATTTTGGTGACTTATATGGTATGCCCGATCAGGACAGTTTAACTACCTGTACTTCCGAACTTTTACCATTACCCGGTTACTGTGATTTAGCTGATTGTTTTACCTTGACTGAAGTGGAAACAGCAATAGGAAAGATGCTCCCCAATAAGGCTCCCGGCCTTGATAAATTGCCTGGAGATTTGTTTAGGGCACAACCAAAGATATGGGCCCCTTATCTGGCTACCCTATTTAACTGCATTTTACAGGGGGACAATGTGCCTCCAACTTGGCTTGGAGCTGAAATTGTCCCTATCCTAAAAAAGGGTTGCCCATTGACCCCTTCCAACTACAGGCCCATCAGCCTAATTGATACCTCCCAAAAACTAATGGGGAGGATTCTGCTGGATAGGGTCCTGGAGTGGATTGAAGAGAAAGGGATCCTTTCTACCTTCCAGGCAGGTTTTAGGGCTGGTATTTCTACTGTCGATCAGATTTTTCGCCTGCAGGTCCTGTATTGGAAAACAGCCAAGGTGGAGGGTGGCAGCCTCTACCTTGTGTTTGTGGACCTGCGGGCAGCTTTCGACTTAGTTCCACGAGCTAAACTGTGGCAGGTTCTAGCTGATTTGGGCCTCCCGCCCTATTTGTTAGCAGTCTTATTTAGGCTCCATGAAAATAATTTTGCTCAGGTGAGATGTGGCAAACATGGTGACCTCACTGATCGATTTCCTGTCCTCAAAGGTGTCCGCCAAGGGTGTGTGTTGGCTCCCACACTATTTAGTCTTTACATCAATGGTCTCGTCGACCATTTGAATTGTGTTGTAAACAACGATGCCCCAAAACTGGTAACAGGACGAGTGCCCGCTCTGATGTTCGCAGACGACACTTTGTTGTTGTCTAGAACATCATCGGGCATTCAAAACACACTTGATGGTTTTGTAAAGTTCTGTGAGCAGCGGGGATTGGAAATCAACCTGGGGAAAACAAAATTTATGATTTTCAATCCCCCTAACCGGGTACGTCCAAACCCAATTTTATACGGCACTCCCCTTGAAAGGGTTAAAACTTTTGTCTACCTAGGCCTCACCCTGACTGAGAAATTTAACTGGGATAAGCAGATTGCCAAGTCGACGCTTAAGCTTTCCCAGTTGGCGGGGGGTCTTACTAAAGTTTTTAAAAAATCTACCTATAAACCAGTGTCACCTGTTTTGGAGATTTTTTGTCAACAGGCAAGAGCGGCTGTAATTTACGGGGCTGATTTGTGGGGACATAAGCAAACAGAGACCCTTACTAAGGTTGAGCAGTCCTTCTTAAGAACACTTGTAGGGCTCCCCCCTAGCACGCCTCTGACTCCCTTGAAATTTGATTTTGGCCTAGTCTCAATAGATGAGATTGTAAGTGCCAGACCAATCTTATATTGGAAAAGGTTGTGGTCGGTTCCTGAACTGGCCTCATACAGAGCTGAATTCACCGCGATCTGGCCTCTCCTTAAATCTAAAAAGATCCCCTGGCTCCAACATATCAAAGCTGCCAGTGCCTGTCTAGGACTCCCGGAATTCTGGGATTCCCCAGAAACCTTTTGTACCGGATTAGCAAAGAAAGAACTATCTTCACTGATATGTACACGGAATCTCCAAATACTTTCGAGCTCTATAACAGTGGGTAGATTGACTTCTGAGTTCCTCACAGTTAAATCTGACTCAAAATTTGAGGAATTCATGGATCAAATCGAACCCCCGCTTGCTCGAAAATTATACATTCAGCTAAGACATGGCACTTTACCAGTCAGGTCCTTTTCAGCTAAGTGGCAGACGCAGAATCAGGAAAGTTGTCCCGCATGTAATTACAAATTGGAGACTGTCTCACATGTGTTGTTCTTCTGTCCTGCATATTCTGCAATTAGAAAATGTTGGTTAATTCCCATCTGCAGGAATTTGGGATTTCGTCATTTTAAGCAGGCCCTTAGGTCCCTAACTTATGATACCCACCCCCCTATTGTATTTGCCGTATCTCGTTATTTACATGGCATGTGGCGCAGGAGACGAATCTTTTTAAATTAATCTTTGTATTTATCTTTCACATGATAACGTGTTGTTTAATTCTTTTTTAAATTGTAAAATTATTTATTGTCTTATTGTATTTGTTGATGTACTTATGTGCACTTTTATGGTCTAATGGCCGAAATAAAGTTATCACTGAACTGATTACTTAGTTATATGCATTAATGTTTTGTGAACAAAATTGAGTTACAAAACATTAATGTTGTACCACCAACTCAAAGGAGGTGGCAAGCTATTTGGAAATAGGAAAAGTCCACTCAGTAACCCCTTGCCCTTTGTAAATGTTGACAAAAAAATTGTTTTAGGAGTAGGCAGTGGTCCTCCTACTATTATAAATATTTGTGTAACTTTTCATTTTTTTAACACATTCTGTTTTCCTCTAATGGAAACAGGCTACATTGAAAACATTTTTTTTAATGTAAAAACAATCAAAAACAGGTCTGGTCTTCTAAACGTGGCAAATCGCAAACCCTGTGATTGTGGCCAATGATAGTGTGTCTCAATTTGAAAAATACCTCATGGATAGCGATGAGGTAGATCAAATTGCAACCCACTACAATTCTATATTTAGTGAACCAATGTATTGGTACATAGGTTAGTTTGCAAAATGCTAATGCATTCAGTTGAAGCCTATGAGTAAAATGTGACTACTGTTACAGGATCCATTTTAGTACATTTCATATAAGAAATAGAACATTGTGAATCGTTTTTCATCGCAATTTGCAATTTCTTGCTTGGAATAATTCTACACGAGGCTCATAATATTTTATTATATTTCATAAGTCATCATAAGACCATTTCTTTTAGGTTCACTGCATCTTAATAGTACACAGACTTGTAATACTCAAAGTAAGACTATTCCAACATCCTTTCCTAATAATCACTTTGGTCCACCCTGCACTTTCTTTCCAAGGGACCCGCTTAGGTTTGTTCACTTTTTTTAGTTAATCAGATGGAGCTCCAGCAATTAATATGGGAGTGACTGCTCATGGATTATGACTTAATCAATAGCATTTCTTTTCTCCCTTGCTCATGTCGATCTTCCCCATCATTCATCTGAAGCACTGGAGCACTGCAAAAGAGTAGGCTGCATCTTACATTCCCTATCCATACTTTAGCTGTTACTCTATGGAGACAGAGGATTAAGGGGCTCATTTCAGGAAATATTTAATTCTCATGAAGCTCCCGCTTTAAGATTTAATCATCTTTTAAAATGTGGGTATTCCCCTTGGCCCATGATAATTTCTCCGTTCACATCAGCAGTGGCCCTATCATGATACACTTCAGTGAGGGCCACAGACAGACAATGTCTTCAAGCATTTGATTTTCCTAAATTTGCACATCTGTACAGCATACATTAACTGTCTCTGAGTTATTGAATGGCTGCAGCCAGCTAAGCTTAGAAACATGGAGAGACAATCACCTCTCTAGGTTTCCCTCTTATTCTAGGATGCACCAATTCTGCTTTTGCTCTAAACACCTAGTTGTGTTTCTTGCAAAATTCATTGGTAAAAGGTATCTAATGCATGGGTTTTCTGGTTTAACTTGTAATCTCCACCTGAATCAGTCCCATGCTCACCATGCCACTGGAGTCAAGCTAGCCTGGCTGATGAAGGGGTGACACCCCGAAACCGGTCCCAGGATGCTTGTTTCTGGTCCAGGGAGGACCTGGTCTAGCAGTTCGGGCTGGATTGTTCTCATGGGGAACAGGGTTAAAACTGATTTGCATATGGCTGGGTCTAAACTGGAATGGCATGGTGTGCAAAAAAGAAAATTATGTATTTAGGCCCAGATCGCTGTACTGGAGGTGAATGTTTGACATTGGTTCAGCATTCCGCCCATCAATTGATCTTTTGGCATAAGTGGGAAGGGTTTGCCCAACCGTGGGTCCAGTACTCACCATGCCACAAGAGTCAATCTAGCCTGGCTGATGAGGGGTTGATACCCTGAAACCGATCCCAGAATGCTTGTTTCTGGTCCAGGGAGGATCCGGCCTGGCAGTTTGGGCTGGACTGTTCCCATGGGGAGCAGGGTCAAGACTGATTTGCAAGTGGCCGGGCCAGAACTGGAATGGCATGGTGTACAAAAAACAATGGATTTGGGTCCAGATCTCTGTATTGGGGGTGAATGTTTTACATTGCCTTAGCATTCCATCCATCAATTGCTTTTTTTGCTGTTGACAATTACTATCATACTCACAGCAACAGCTTTGTGAACCCTCCGCTTTAGCAGCCACAGCGGGGGTTGAGTTCTTAATGGCACCTTCTATCTGCAACTCAGCAGACAAAGTCTAATAATGAATGCTACAAATGATGGGTTGATAGAAAATAGGAAGAAAGATGGAAGGTTAAACGAGAAAGGATAGATGAAATGGTATATAAGTGAAAGGATGCATGTGTGAGTGAAATGATGCATAGGTGGGTGACTACATGCATGACTGGGTGAAAGGATGGATGAAAGAGTATATGGATGGAAGGATGCCTGGGTGGGTGAAAGGATGCTCGAGTGGGTCAAATGTTAGGTGAAAGGGTGTATGGGTGAAAGGATGAGTGGATGGGTAAATGGATGGATAGGTGAAAGGATGGTAGAAAGTGTGGACGGATGAATGAATAGATGGATGGATTACTTGTATTATTGCTTGGATAAAGAAAACAAGGGAGCTTTTCTAGAGAGGGGCATGCTCACCTACTTCGCTTGCTCAGTTTTATCAAAGCTTTGGTTCAGAGTGGGGGATATTTAAATTTTCTGCCTGCTCACTTGACTCACTGTACTTGTTAAGCAAGGCAGAAATTTATCCCACCCATCATCATTCATTACCTCCCTGCCCATGGCATTTCACCACCTATGCTCTGACTGCCGCATGGTTCAATCCAGCACTGCAGTGTTGGCTGTGCAATGTGAATCTTCTTCAGTTTTTAATTCATAGTAAACTGAAAACAAGATGTGTTTCTCTTCACAACCAGTGCCCATTTACTCACCTCCTAGTATTTCACTCCTTTATTCTTCCTGAGTTCTGTCCCAGCCTACCAAAAAAAATGGAAAATCCATTCTTGGCATGTGCCACATATTTTTTGGCTAAGTAATGCATATATTTCACGGCTTCCATCATAGATGTATGTGTGTTCAAATGTTTTCCTTTTGACATTCATTAACAACAGTGATTGACTAAGCCAAAGCTTAGGCAATTGATGATCTGTGACACCCCACTATTCTATAGCAAAACCTCTACCTTCTAGGCTAATCCCTCTAACTCACCCTGCATAGAGTAAGTTAAGTTTCCATTGCTTTCTGCCAAGTGCTTTCATTTCTTGAAAATAATTTGTGGTGGAAGGCAATGCCAAGAAGTAAAGTAGGACTAAGTGCCTGAGTTTGAGTTTTGCGAGCAGGATTTTCAGTGCCAAGCATTTTAAATAGAATCTATATATCCCATTCTCTCCCTGTACTGCAGTACATCACTTTTCCCACAGTCTACTTATGGCAGACAGGAATGCCCTCCACAACCTTATTAGTGGACTGTTCCCATCCTTGTCTAGCTCTGGCTGTAGCTGCTGCCCCCAAGCTCCTTGCTGCTGCTGACCATCTGACCCTCGGGTCAGTGGCTCGAGGCCCTCCTCCACCCGCAGGTACCCACCTGCACCTCACCCCTGGTAATCTATTGGGAGAACGTCTCTGCTTTGCTGCCCCGTCTCTCTTTTTCTGCCTCTTCTATCCTTGTCACCCCTTTTTTGCACCTTTTCTCTCATTTTCTCTTTTTGCTTCTCTTTTCCGCTCATTGCCCCTGCCGCTGCGATCCCCGAGGCTTCACCCCTTACAGTGCCACTTTCCCCCTCCACACGTTTCCCACCTCCCAGCTGTCCACGCCCACCCACACACTACTTAATTTTGGCCGCTGTACGGTGAAGGTGCAGTCCACTGACCTTATTAGCGGACTACTCTCTTCCTTGCTCAGCTTCGCGTGTAGCTGTTGCCCCCGAGCTCCCTGCTATTACTGAACGTCTGACCCTTGGGTCAGTGGTTCAAGGCCCTCCTCCACATGCAGGCACCTGCTTGTGCCTCATCCCTGGTGATCTAGTGGGAGAGCATTTCTGCTCTACTGGTGCCTGCCCTTTGTCTCTCTTTTTCTGCATTTCTGTACTTTTCACCCTTTTTTTTTTACACTTTTCCTCTCCTTTTTGCTTCTCTTTTCCACTCATTACCCCTGTGACCCCCCGGGTCTCCCTCTTCCAGTGCAAATTTTACGATCCCTGCTTTCTCACCTCCCAGCTGTCCAGCACCCCCAGCTGTCCAGCACTAGTCAATGGTTCCTGCTGTGCGGGTGCATGCAGAAAGCTCATCTTCGCCTGTCCATGCCTTGACTGAGCTCAGCTCTATGGACCCTGGTTCTCGGACATTGCACTGACACAATGCTAGCACCCTTTTTACCCTCAACGCCAGAAGCCATGCCGCCAGCCACATTGCCTCACCGATGAACACCCGAGGACCTTCTCCCCTGCCGAAACTGCAACTGCACCAGTGACACCCGCCACACCCAAGCGCCTCAGAACAGCTCATCTCCTCAACTTGCACTGCATCCTCCTCAACAAGTATTCCCTTCACAAACATGCCACAGAAATTTGGGACCTCCTCAAGTACATCCCTCCCAACATCGCCTTCCTCACAGGATCCTGGACGAACCCCAGCTCTGATCTGAACATCGCCATTGCCATCTCCGACAACTACAAGATCACCTGCAAGGACCGCACTGATCGACCAGGAGGAAGCATCGCCATTGTCCACAAAAACACCCTCTGCCTGTCCACCCTCCCGGATGACCCATTGACAGCCATGGGGCACTTCCACTTCCACTTCCAGGTCCAGACCAACCCCAACACTGCAGCACCATTGTCTACAGACCTCCTGGCCCCTGTCCGCCCTTCACCAACCCCATCATCGACTTCATTGTACTCCAGGTTCTCGCATCCACTGATAACATTCTACTCAGCAACCTCAACTTTCACCTGGAAAACCCTAATGGCCAGAACACCACATCCCTTATGGAGACTCTCGCCAACATCAGGCTCAAGCAGCTAGTCATCTCTACGACCCATGCAGCAGAACACACGCTCGACCCCACCAGTGAAAATATCATCTGCAGCCACCTCCAAACTCCTCTGGACGACCACCACTGCATGCTCTTCAGCTTCACCAAATCCACCGCACACCACTTCCCTCACCGCTCCCCCACCGTAGCAGTAACAAGGTTCTCCGAAGTGCCTCACACCACCTCCCTTAGCATTTTGACACCGCTGACATCCACCCACGCTAATATCTCCGCACATAACTTTCACCAATGGATCTCCAATTGCTCTGACACTCCTCAAGAAGACACCCGGCAAACAACACTCCAAGAAAGCCAGCTGGTTCACTTCAATGGAGGTGCAACAAAACCCCGGGAGCTCATACAACCTTCAAAACTGCCATCTCTGCACACCACCTCCTCCTCAAAACCACAAAGAAAACAGCCCTCCAGACACATAAATGCCAACGCACTCAACAGCAAAGAGCTCTTCGCCATCGTCAAGTAGTTTGCTAGGGCCAACAGCGAGACCACAGATGTCCCACCCTCCCAAGACCCCTACAACAAACTCCGCAACTTCTTTCACCACAAGATCAGGCAGATCGATGTCAGCTTCGACACCCAAGACCCTCCCACCACTCCTGACACCACCACACCAAATGACACTGCACCCCAACAAATCCTGCTTAACTGGACCCCGCTCACTACAGATGAAATGCTCAAGACCTTGGAGAGCATCCACTCAGATTCTTGCCTGCACCACATCTTCCATAGAGCAGTCACCTCCATCGCCCAGAGCTGCACCACACTATCAACTGCTCTATCAAGACCGTCACCTTCCTAGACGACTGGAAATACGGCAAGATCAACCTCCTGCTGAAGGATAGGCATCAGAGGGAGGCAGACATTCAATGTCATTGAAGGTTATGGAGAGGCTTCTTTACTGCACACTGCCCCAACTCCAATCCGCTCTTACATGAGCCTAAAAATGGTGGGGCTGCATAAGTCAGACACAACATAATGCTTCACCAACTATATGCTTTTTTACTATTTTGGGCAAAGCAGTTCGACAATAAATATTTTTAAAAGTTCTATTGTGGCCTACTCAGTCAAGGAAGTAGAGTTTGTCCTCAGACTCAGGTGGTTCGCCCCCAGAAGTTTGTCAGCTAACACATGAGTCTGACCAATCGCCCTCATCCTTGTCCTGTGGTATTTCAGGAATAGGGTAAATATGTGGTATGAAATGTTGGTTCTTTTTGAACATGGTCCATCTATTGAGGCAAGAGACTGGTCTGTCTTGCTGGTACAACTGCACAGGCTGCACTGAACACATGCTCAGCAAACACATTGGCTACAGGGCAAGCCTCATACATTATTGCCAGCCTGCTGAGCTCAGGTCATTGGTGCACCCTTCCATACCAACACACCAGTAGGTTTTGATCCACATAGACCTCTCTTAGGCCATCCAGATAGTCGTAGAACATCCTCTGGAAGCCCATTGGTCCTGCCACTTGCTCAACCTCTTTTACCTTCACCTCTGCACTGGACTTAAGATCTGCCACCTGAATCCAATCCAATTCAGAAGTTGGGGCCGATTTTGATGTTCCTGTTGTTGTTATTGTGGCTGCTGGTGTTCTTGTTGTTGGTGTTGGTTGCTATGATGCAACAGGACTGCCCTTTCTGGAAGTTGAAGGTGATACCCCAGAACCTTTGCCCCGGAGTTGGACTCTAATGTCCAGCCTTTCTTCCAGGTCTTTGTCTAACTGAAAAAATCCATGTCTGGTATTGTGAAACATCCCCTTCTGAGAAAGAAATGAAAGTGGTCATGCTTTTCCCAGTTGCATCCCCTCTTATTTGCATGACATAATAATTGATCCGTTTGTACTGCTGAAACAGATGTTGGAAAATTTAATAAGTCGAGTTTCAACATGTTGGCACCTCCTGTATGAGGGCTTTAACTGGTACTCTATTAGCATGCTGAATGATCCTCAATTGCTACCGGCCTCTAAAAGAATGGCTGAAATGAGTGCAGATTCTTCTCCAGATGGTCAGCAAGTTGCTGACTAGATTTTCTGTTTTCAGAAAGTCCTGCACACGTTGTTGATGCAATGTGCCAAACACAGAACCCTGAAATAGACACCATCTGTCATGGCCTCAATTATGTTACTGCCATTGTCCATCACAACAAATCTAATTCAGAGACATCTGGGTTGCAGCCATTCAATCACCTTGAAATCTCCCAAATTGTTTGAAGTCCAATGGGATTTCTCCATAGCGAACATGGCTATTGTAAACGCTCACCTGGATTTTCTCTGGAAACACACAGGAGAAAGGTCCTGTTGCAGGGATTCTGTAGGGTCACGGAACTATGCTTGGGATCATAAAACTTTGGTAGGCAGTCATTCTACTTTCTGAGTACCAATGCGCCTTGGACTGAATACCTATAGTGTCTCACTTACCCTCCTACTCACTCATGTGATTAGATACCCCAGAACACAACATTCCCGACCCTCTCAAGAATCGCGGTTGCAGGAAACTCCCTTTTGTCTCATGAATGAATGAATGAAAAGAAATTTATATTGCGCAGAACAATAACCCTCAGGTATCAAGGCGCCTAACAAAAACCAGTAAATGATCAAAGGAGGAGACAGGAGACCTTACATGTAGGCTTGCCGAAAGAGAAGAGTTTTTAGAGCGGAACGAAAGTCCTGTAAGGACGAGAGAGATCTCAGGTCCAGGGGGAGGTCGTTCCACCACTTAGGAGCAAGAGTGGAGAAGGCTCTACCCCCCCACTTGGCTTTCCGCACACGGGGAGTAGTCAGACGCAATTTCCCAGAGGAGCGCAAGTTCCTTCCTGGAATATAGTGGGAGATGATGGACCCAATTCCTGTGTCGCTATTTTTGGCAATGGCTCTGTAGGTCATGCATAGGACCTTGAAACGAATTCGGTGTTCTACCGGCAGCCAATGTAGTGTTTTCCTGGCTGCGGAGGCCGAAGAGCGTCTGGGGGTGTCCAGGACAAATCTGGCTATAGCGTTTTGGACTACCTGTAAGCGATGCAGCTGGCCTTTGTTAAGCCCAGCATACAGTGCATTACAGTAGTCCAAGCGCGATCCAATGAGCGCCACAGCTATTTGTTTTCTTGCCTGCAGGGAGAGATAATTCCTGATCCTTCGTAGGGTATGAATCAGACACCAGCAGGTGGAAACAGTTCTGCTCACCTGGCTGCATAAGTCGAGAGCAGGATCAATTAGCACCCCGAGGTTCTTGGCAGAAGTTGTAGGGGAAGGGCATGTCCCTAGTGAGTCAGGCCACCAATTGGCGGACCAGATGTTTTCTTTCCCCCCAAACACCATCACCTCAGTCTTCTCCCCATTCAGTTTTAGAGAGTTCTGAATCATCCAGTGACCAACCGCCTCCATACAAGATCTAAACCTGGAGGCGATTAGATCATCAGAATGGGGAAGAGAGACGAGGATTTGAGTGTCATCTGCATAAGAGACTACCTCCATCCCGAAAGATCTTATTAGTTCGGCCAGTGGGGTCACATAGATATTAAAAAGGGTTGGGCTAAGAGCCGACCCTTGAGGGACCCCACATAGCACAGATCGGGATGGAGATAGGAACTCCCCCAGCTTGACTCTCTGCTCCCTCCCTGTGAGGAAGGAGGTCAAAAGATCCAACGCTGCGTTCTTCACCCCCACCTCCCTCAGTCGAGATGTAAGGACTGAGGGGGAGAGGGTATCGAAGGCCGCAGTTAGATCCAGCAGGACCAGGAGAGAGGTCTGGCCCTCATCTACTGTCGTGCGAATTTTATCTAACACGATAGTGAGGGCTGACTCGGTGCTGAATTCTCTTCTAAATCCATGCTGGGAAGGATCTAAGCATTCCGAACCCTCCACAAAAACAGCGAGATGCCCGTTGAGATAAGTCTCAAGCATCTTCGCTGGGGCAGGGAGCAGAGAGATAGGCCGGTAGTTTTTTAGATCACCCGGGTCCAAGGAGGGCTTTTTCAACAAGGGTTTTACTACCGCCTTCTTCCATTCCATAGGGAAGATACCATCTCTGATAGCTAGATTCATTACCTGTAGCAGTGGGGGTAAGAGGGTATCCCTACACTGCTTGATGACTTTCAGTGGACAGCTATCCAGAGGGGAACCAGACTTAGTCTTAGTTAGCAGTAAATCGAGATCTTGCAGGACCAACGGAGGAAAAGAGTCCAGGGTGCTTGAGGGGGAGATTTCTGAGATGGTCAGACTCATCTCTACCCCAGGTATAGAAGCACTAAGACCAGCTCTTTGTTCCTCGAGGGCCAGATGGATATCTTGGATTTTAGTGTGGAAAAAGGAGGCTATCTTGTCGCATAGATCCTGCGAAGGAATAACAGGGTCAGGGGCTTGCAGTTTGACCAGGGAATCCACCGTTTTAAAGAGCTCCTTCGAGGAGGAGAGCGAGGTGGTCACAGTAACAAAGTAATCTTGTTTAGCTTGCAAGATTGCAGCCTTGTATTTTTTAACAAGGAGTTTATGGGCTTCCTTGTTCTTAAGGTCCCAGCTAGTATGCCAGAGCCTCTCCTTTCTCCTCACCTCCTGCCTAAGGAGCCTGAGGGAATCCGAAAACCAGGGAGCAGATGGTCTCTTTCTGGCTCGGCGCCGAGATTGTACTGGGGCCAGTTTATTCAAGGCCTCGGTAGTTACCTTTTCGAAGCGAGCGACTGCAGTCTGTAGATTATCTTGGTCTGTGATGGTGAGACTAGCGGCCCAGGGCTTAAGAGAGTCGCAGTTAATATTCCTGAAATTTCGAGTAGTCTCCATTAGGTGGTTCCCTTTTGTGCCGGAGTCCAGCCTATGATATTTCAAAAGGAAAGGGACCGCCAGATGATCCGACCAGGAAAGATGAAAAGGGTCCTTAGTGGTCAAGCGAGGGTCATTGGAAAAGATACCATCCAAAGTGTGTCCTGCCCGATGTGTGGCTCCGGAGACACGTTGTGTGAGCCCACAAGATTCAAGGGCCTCAGTGAGACAGGAGGTATCAAAGAGATCACACCGTTCAAGGTGGTAATTAAAATCACCCATAATAGAAAAATTGTCTCGGCCAAAGTAAGGTTCTAGGGACTGAAGAAAATTGTGCGTAAAATGAGTCCTCGAACCGGGAGGTCGATACACTAAAATACCGTTAAAGAAGGGGCGTTGCACTTCCTTTATGGAAAAATAAAATGCTTGAAAGCTCTCTGGAAAATCAAGTATGGGGACGATATGACATTGTAGATGATCTTTATGCAGGATCGCTATCCCCCCTCCCACTCTACCCTGTCTATCGAGCCTGACCAGGCAGTATCCTTCCGGGACTGCCTCGATGAGGTCTGGGTCGGATGAGTCCTTAGCCCATGTTTCGGTCACCAATACAAGAGTGGGTGTTCTATCCAGAACCATCTCCTTGAACATAACCTTGTTCTTGACAAGGGAACGGGCATTAACCAAGATGCCCTCTATTCCTACAGACTTAGGACTCGAAATGACGGGGGGTTCCACAGGAGGAAGGATGGGGGCGGAGTCACGGGGCCTTAACGTCGAAGGACAATCACATCGCAACGGGAGGAGAAGGTCATCCGGTTCATAAGAGTGAGAGCAGCATTTAGTGCGGGGTTTAAGGGCCAGCAATTGGCTGACGGTGTAGCTGCAATAGGGGGAAGACATTTTGGCAGAGTCCCAGGGCCAGTCGTCCAGGCCGTCCTCAGCGCGGACGAGCGCAGACGGGCAGGACTCTGGCTGGACTCAGGCGCGATGAAGGCGCCCCGCTGCGCGTCACCGCTGCGCGACCAAAGAATGGCTCAAATAGGCTCAAAAAGGCGAGATCTCGCGAGATTACGCGAGCGAGCCCCTGCCCAATCCAAGATGGCGCTCAAAAACGTGGCTCCCACAACCCCGTGATCCCGGACCCGCCAAAGGCGGTGTAGATGGTCCCCAGGGGGGGTTCTAATGTGCAGGAATGAGGCCACGAAGGTCAGCGAGATAAAACCAGGGTAAGAATCACCAAAAATAGACAAAATACAAAACGGGAGTATTAAAATGTAGGAAGCTGCCTAAAAGCGTAGCTAGCGGCTAGCGCGCTCGATGTAAGTGGTCACCTTCTCCAGGCTGACCTGCGGTTACTCGAAGCCTCAAATAGGCTCAAAAGGGCGAGATCTCGCGAGATTACGCGAGCGAGCCCCTGCCCAATCCAAGATGGCGCTCAAAAACGTGGCTCCCACAACCCCACACTTGTACTAGTCCACAATAAGATCTGACTGATACACAAGAAAAGTTTAAATTGTTTATTTTAACTATCGGGCTCTACCATGCAGTATACGTGCTATAATGAGTATGAAAATGCCTAACATAAATTCGGTCAGCATAGTCCATATGGACATACGGTCCATAAATCATAAAAGGAACTGTCATTATATAAGACAAGGTAACCTAACCACCTCCCCCTCTACATAAGCAAAGTGATTATATATCAGAAGATCTCTGGGTGTTTGCTTCAGTCCCCGTACCCTAGCATGCACAGATTAAAGTTCTACATCTCAGGTGCTGTCACGATCTCATCCATGGAAAGATCCCTCTCCAAGTGTGTAGTTGCATATTTTGTGCATAGCTATATGACAAAGTACGTGTTCCCAAACAATAGTTGCATTTGTGCGTTTTGTCTAGGTGCTGAGGCTTGACGAGAAAAAAATAACAAGGGGCATTGTTGTTTGACCTTCTCTACAGTGTGCAGACTAAAACCCAGGAAAGAGCAGAATGCGAAACAATGGCAGGTTTTGTGTGAAAGTACAGTGTGCCACAAAGCAAAAAAGGTTTGCATAATAATGTGCACAAAGGAGTGGGGAGTCTGCAATGTGCTCATGCTAACACAGGGAAAACGACAATGGGCCTACACAGGACATATGACAGTCCTAAAGTCCTCACCCACCAGTCTTGCCCAATAGGGTTAAAGCAAGAATGCTGTGATGGAGAAGAGAGGAAACAAGGAAGAGAAATGAAGAATAGTCCCTCAAGGACCTCAAATAGATAAGTATGATTCACAACATGTATGGGTGTTCCTATATGTAAACAGTAGAGAAGAAACATTAGTGTATGCCCTTGTACATCCATATACTAACCCTACATATATCTATTAATAAAGTGACTGGATACCTGTTTGTGTCCCCTCTTTCACTGAACTTAAATAGCAGCTCTCACTGGAATGTAGGTGCAATCTATAGCTATAAAAAAATGAAATTGTGTGATCCTGTTTCAACTGAGAGCCACATAAGTTTTAAGAATGTATGCAAACAAATACTCACCTGCTGTTCTGAAGAAGCAGTGAGTATAACCAGCTGAAATGTTCATTGGTAAATGTCTTTTCCAGGGATTTGAGAAAAGAGATTAGCCCAGTAGCGGCTCCTCGAGGTAGTGCTGCGGTGCAGTGGGGTGGGGCGGGGCAGGTAGTAAACTCCGGCATACGGCCGACCGGAGTTGAGTAAATAAATAAATAAAATGAATTACATTGCGGTCTGCATCACCGATTTGGCGTAGCAGCGTACGCAATGTAATATGTTTGATTTATTTACTCAACTCCGGTCGGCCGTATGCCAGAGTTTCTACCCCCCAGCCTGCTCTCACCCACCCGCCCCACAGCACTCCCTCGAGAAGCCGCTACTGGATTAGCCCATAGATATGAACAAAAAACGAAATACAAAAATAAGCAAAAAATGTGCAGGCTACTTAAGTTCCCTTGGCTGCAGGAAAACCCCTTAATAAGCTGTTTCTATTTTCTCTAGCAGAAAATTGAAACCCTAACGAGGAATGGTGGAAATCAGGAGCACAATAAAGCTGTCACAGGAACCTCAAAACCAGTGTGTAGCTTTATGTGCATCTAAGGGAGATATCTGTAGCAGTCAGGGAGGTGCGGGGGAAAACTGAATAATTCTTAATAAGTTATTGCTGGAGTGGGCCCATGGCAGGCAAGGAAGTTCAGGGGAAAATCTAATAATAATATTTAAAAAATGAATGCTGGTGTGTGTCTGTGCGCCTACAGTGGGTGGGGCTTTGGAGGAAAATGAGTAATGATGGCAATCTTTAAATTAACGCTGGTGTGGGGCAAGTGCCTATGACAGGCAGAGGTTGGATGGATGGACGAAAAAAATGTAATAACAAGAAATAATAACAAATACAAAAACAAACAAAAAAATGTACAAAAATATATATTTTTAAACAACTTAAAACAATAATTAAAAATAAATAAATAAATAATAAAAAGATAATAAAAATAAATACAAAACAAATTCATGTAATTGCTTGTATACTACGGGACTATGAGAAACACATTGGGGGAGGCAATGAGGTGCAGGGAGAGAGGCAACAAAAAGCATTTAATATAAAACACTATTCATAATATACATATATACTACAATGAGCCTCAAGCACACTATGAAACTGATATCAGGGAAAAATAAAACAAAATGAACAAAAAGGCATAGCCCTCTCTTATCAATCTCCCTCAAAAATGTCTTTGAAAACTGGAAAAAGGTGGCTGCAGAAAATGGTTGCCGGCCACACGGTCAGAACACATGCAGGTCTATGATAAAAGCATGCTGGCTGGCTACAAATAAAGGCCACTGACCACATGCTGAAACACCAGCAAGCAAGGAGGCATAGCCACAACAAAGAACACATGCAGGCCTATGGCATAACTACACTAGCTGGCTAAACAAACGGCCAATGACCACATAGTTAAACAACATCAGCAAGCAAGGAGGCATGGCCACAACAAGAAACACATGCAGGCCTATGGAAAAAGCAAACTGGCTCGCTGCACAATACGGCCATAGACCATAAGGTCATACAACAACACCAAGCAAGGAAGCATGGTCACAACAAGGAACACATGCAGGCCTATCACATAAGCACCCTGGCTGGCTGGCTACACAAAATGCCCACCGACCATATGGTCAAACAACAACAGCAAGCAAGTAGGCATGGCCTCAACAAAGAACACATGAAGTCATATGTCAAAAGCTCACAGGCTAGCGGACTACACAAAATGTCCACTGACTATATGGTTAAACAACAATAGCAAGAACACACTGGATGGCTAGACAAATTGGTTGTCTGCCATATGGTCAAACAACAAGCAAGGAGACACGAAAAACAAATAAGACATGCAGGCTTATGGACACTGACTACACAAAATAGCTCCTGGGCACATTGGCATGGAAAAGAACGACAAATAGTGGCCTATCCTATTGCAAACACACTCACACACACACTGGCCAGACAAAGGAAGCATATTAATGATCAAGAAACCACTACCATTAATTCAGCAATGCCAGCCCACCCACCACATTAAATGTTACAAAATCACATAAAAGTACAAATAAATCCTGATGCATGCCCTCTATCAAACAAACAACACCCTTATACAATAGTTTTTTAACTTACTTGTGGTATCAAAAAAAGAAAGTCCTTAAATGAAAAGTGACTAGCAGATGGACAAGCAATGTGAGGAGCCTGCTGGACAGAAAGAGGAAATTGTAGTCTCTGTGGCATTTCCTTCTTGTGGAAAAAAAAACCTAAAATAAAAAAAGGCTTCTCGGACTCAACTTGAAGAGTCCCTTTCAGTAAAATATTAACTCAAAATTTATTTTTTCAATAGCCCCAGTGAAGAATCTGCTCAAGGTGCATCCACAGTCGCTTACACTCATCACCGTCACAAAACGGCATCATAAGTTTCCGTTGCAACCAGAAGCCATGCTAGCAGCTGGCAATCTTGTGGGCACTCGCGAGTGGCTGACAAGTCTTGTTGCACTCACCAGTGTGCCCCAAAATAAAAACCGTCACATGCCAGATGACGGAATTCAGTGGGAGCTCCTCATTACACACGTAACACGGAGTTCCCGAATTCCACATAGTAAAACAAGACCAAAATGACAATAATCAGTAGAACCGGAGATATCTAAGTTTAAATATTTCAGTGAAAATAACACCAAGAACCAAAAAGTGCGAACTGTGGTTAGCTGGTCACTCTAGACTAGGACAAAGTCACAAGTTCAGTCCGAAGGGGATAGAGCACGATCCGGCTGCAGGGACCCACTTAGGCCAGCTGAACAACATGAGTACCCTGGTTTTGAAGAGATGGGGAGTGCCGTGTCAAGGTTTCATCATTCAGCATTGGTGAAGACAGGTCTGAGTGAGGAAATGGGTCAATAATCCTGGGTAGTGTGAATGTCAGGGTTGATCAATCTGTTGAGCAATCTGCTCCAACTCATCTTCTTACTAGGCTTAGATTAAAGAGATTGCCTAATTACCCATTTGGAAAGCGCCATAGCTCCATCTCACTGAAACTCCTCTTGGTGCTTTTCAAATTGATTCACAGCCCTCAGCTTCAGAACTCCAAGATGGCGGCCACTGCAAATAGTCTTGACAGTTGCCAGTCTAGTGTTTTGCCACCAAGAGAAGTGTTCCTGCTATCGCGCTCGCGCTCTACGCGCTGTGTGCTAAGCACACTTCAACTGATTTTTCTGAGGAGAAGTAGCATTTCTCGTTGTACGTATGCTTCGTGAGTTTACCCGGGTGAATTCCCATCAGTCACTTCTGCTTGTTTTTTCACAATTTACCTTTGGTGATAATCCTTGAGCTTACCTGTATTAGTTATTGGTGTGCTCTGCTGTCTCGGATATTCTTGTGAGTACATCTGAAGTACTCTTTCAGTTCTTGTGGAAGATTGAGAGTGAGAGAAGAGTTTTCAAGTAAGTCATTACTTTTAATTATACAACAGGGCCTTTTAATAAAACATACTCCTTCCTTCATGTTGGCTTGATTTGAGAGGATTTTCAACATTCTGAACTGCCTTAAATATTTGTTCTACATTAAATACTGGAGACAAGTACTTACTTCTCATCCAGTAACAGACTGCTACCAGGAATTATACACATGACATATAATTAAACTATTCTCTGTAGATATAAATATTTATATATATTTGTACTCAGCTAGACCACTGAGTATAATATGCAATTAGGTAGTATATAAGAAAATATTGAGAAATGTAATATATAGTTTATGGAGGAGTTGTAAAGTTGTGCTTTAAGTTGCAGGTGCCCTATAAGACACTCACTAGGAACCAGTGATGAAGAGGACATCAGTGGCAGTCTCTATTGTCATCCTAATCCCCCTTTCCCCCTCTTTACTGTGAGTGAATTGTTACTAGTTTGCTGGAAGTGGAGTTGGGGATTTGTGGAATAGCTCTTTTGCTCCTGTGGAAACAAGTTTCAGGTGCGAGGTACTGACAGTGAGACGATGTCCTTGCATGGAGATGCATCATGCAGCAGCAGGTCTGACTTGTTGCATTGGGCTCAGTGGTGTCCTGGCATGAATGTCTGTCATGCAGCGGAAGTTCTGATGGGTTGCTGTAAGCGATTCAAAATCCTTGCATCGGGGAAGTCCTGGCAGCAGATGCAATGCTCTGGTTCTGTGGGAGGTGTGCAGGGCAGCAGTAGAGATGAACTGGTTCTGATGGATCCATAGATGTGATAGCAGAACACTTTCAGGCACACTTTTAAGGGTCTAGGACTGGCGTGGCACCCCTTGACAAGGTAGGACTCACAGTTGCAGAGTCCAGTACTGGTTACAAGAGACTGCCCTTGAAATCACTGTGGTGGTACTGGGTACAGGTTGCAGGCCCAGTTCTGCTCAGCTAGGCAAGGGGGCAGCGGGACAGCAGGTCAGCACAGCAAGGCAGCAGTCCTTCAGGGCAGCAGTCCAACAGAGTAGCAGTCCTTTCAGAAGCACAGCAGGCCTTCCTTGAGGCCGAGTTTTCCACAGGTCCAGAAGTGTATGGAAGAGTTGGTGTCTGAGGTCCAATATGTGTACCTTGTGTCATCTTTGAAGTGCGAGAAACTTCTAGAGGATTCCCTCTGAAATACTCAGGTTTTCTGCCTCCCCTGACTTGGCTCCAGACTAACTTCAAGTGGCATGCCATCCTTTCTGTGAAAGTAGGGCTCAGGCTATTCAGGTATAAGTGGGTCTGTGCCCAGCTCCACCCTCCCATCCTGCCAGTAACGGCCCATCCAGTCACACCAAAGCTCTTTATTGTGGGAGGCTGTCTGGGGGCAATACACAAACACCAACTGCCAATGATTCCAATTCCTATGACACGGAGACATGCTGCAGACACTAAATAGCTTCAGCTAAAAAATGACAACTTTCTAAAAATGGCCTTATCAAAATTTTAATTCAAAATTCGACTTTATCATAAAGGAGTATTTTTCAATACAATTCCAAAGACAGAAAATGTGAACTGTTTACCCATTCCCATTTGGAAGATATCCTTATTAAATGTAATAAGGTAACTCCAATGTTATCCTGCCAGAGAGGTAGGTTTTACAGTAGTAGAAAAGAAATGTGGGTGATTTATAGTAGCAGGACATGTAATACTTAAGAGTGCATGTCCAACTTGTTAAATACACTGCACCCCGACTTCTGGAATGATCAGAACCTACCCTAGGGGCAGCCGCGGCCGGTGGAGGGAGTTCCGTGGGGTGGTAAGGCGGTGAGGGGCAGGGTGGGGGGTTCTAAAAACCAGAATATGGATAATTGCAGGTAAGTAAACAATTAAATAAATAAATTTCGCAAAATGCGATGCAGCGCGCGCTACGAAATTCGTTTTATTTATTTAATTGTTTACTTACCTGCAAATATCCATATTCCGGTTTTTAGAAACCCCCACCCTGCCCCTCCCCCGCCCCGCCTTACCGCCCCACGGAACTCCCTCCACCGGCCGCGGCTGCCTAGGGGTGATTTATATGAATTTTCAAAAAAAAGTTTGGGCCTGGCAAATGGTTGTTTTTCCAAGGTCAAAATGGCACTTTAAAACTGCACACACCGACTGTAGTGCCAGGCCTGAGGCAGGTTGGCAAGGCTACTTAAGTGCGTGGCACAACAAGTGTTGCAGGCCCACCTGTAGAATTTAATTTACAGGCCCTGGGCACATGCAGTACCGCTTTACTGGGGACTTATATGTAAATTAAATATGCCCATTAGGCACAAGCCAATGTTACCATGTTTTAAGGAGTGAGCGCACACACTTTAGCACTGGTTAGCAAAGGTAAGGGGTACAGAGTCCCTAGGCCAACAAAAACGAGAACAAAAAAATATGGAGGGGTAAGGTAAAAAGTTTGGGGCAAACCTACCCTAGGGCTGACAGGTCTTAAACACATCATGGCATAATGGAACAGCCTTCTCAACAGCCCATTCACTGTAACCTTTCAAAAGGCCTCAAGGAAGATTCCACAGTTTGTTTTTCTGGCTTTCTCTTTTTGATTAAATGAAATTTGTATTGGAGCACCATATCATTTCTGGACACGCTTAACCACTGCTTGAATGTAATTACCCCTTCATTGTCCAAAATGGCATCAGCCAAGGCAACCACGCCTGAATCTATGGGTTCCATTTCATAATCAAAAGGCATCCTAGATAAACAACCTGTCCTGCTGTTTTCCTCACCAGGTATGTTATTGATGATAATGTTGAACTTCTGTAGTAGTGATCACAATCTGACCAACCTCAAGGAAGCCTTCCCAGTACCATTACCATTGAGCCTTTACAGTGATTCTTATGCTTTTTTAAATATAAAAATGTGTACCCCACAGTCAAAAAACATGCTAGTGCTTCATGCTCCATGGTGCTGTAACTGGTCTCTGACTTCTTCAAAGAGCGCAAATTAAAGGCAACAATGTTCTTTATCTTAAACCATTTTTTACAACAGAGCCACCAAACCAAATTGGCTGGCATCTACAGTCACAAAACAATGCCTACCTGCAATAAATAGTGGCAAAGCAGGTGCTGACACTAAAAGATGTTTGATTTGTAAAAAGGCTTTGTTAAATGAGTCACACCAAATGTACTTTTCACCCTTCCTGAGGAGATTGCACAAAGGTTGCACAATGAATGCATATCCTTGCCTAAAGCATGAATTGTATTCGCTCAAGCCCAGGGAAGAGCGAAAGGGTTTCTTTATCTCTGCGTGCATCTGCATCCAGTATGGCTTAAATGAATGAAAACATTGGACTCATGTCTTTAGGACTGATGGTATGACTCAAATAATTAGTCTTATCAAAGGAAAGAGGGGCCCCGTCTAAGCCAAAGTAATAGGGCACTATACAGTGAATGAAAGGAATATCCTTTGGACAAGACACATTTTAAACGAACAAAGATCCATCCACGCATTACATAAAAATCCGATCAATCCCTTTTTTCCACACTCATTCGTCCATACCGAGGAAGATTGAAATACATATAATCAGCAGATAAACAATACAAAATAAATATGAAAAAATTATTTTTACAAATTAATTTATTAATTATTCGAGATACAGTTGCAAAAGAGACAAAAAAATCAATGAACATGATTTTTCACAACATTCATTAGCAGCAGTCCTCAATAAAAGCCAAAAACTGGTATCAATAATAAAAAATCCAAACAATAAAAAAAAGAGAGTCACTAACACAGACAAATACAATATGTCATTAAAAGATTTACACATCTGTGGTAACAGTACATGGGGCGTTGAACCTGGTACTTTATGGTTTGTACTCATTAACTGTCGCCCGTATTTATGGATTGTGTAGTTAGATAGGCGTTGACGCGTTTCGATGGGTGAATTATATCTCCATCTTTCTCAAGACCAAACTCTTGACTATCTTATAGTTAAAACTTGCAAAATGACCAGGTAAACACCTATAAAATAAAAAACATAAATCAATCAATGATCTCTAATGTACAACAGAATGAACAGAACTGACATTTCAGTAAACATAGATTAGATATTTACTCTGTATTTCATCTGACAATCGTATAATGCAAGATGTGTCCCTAATACATGTTAAAACGTAAACATACTTAGTTGGACGTCTCTAAGATACAGACCAAAGCTCTGTTAAAACATGTACCTGGCATATTGTCTCAAACATCAAAGTGAGATACATTTAAGGGTTATCTCCTGATGTATGTAACAATCTTTCCTCCAATTTTGTATACCAACAACCAGTCTCAACTTGATATACTTCTAACATTCCATCATTCATTACAAGACAAGTATACCTCACCTATTATTCTTGGTGAGGCAAGCCACCATCCGTATGCTAAACCAATAGTTTTCTATTAGCTGAAGGGATGAACTCCTATAGTAAATCAGGATGGCCCTACAGCTTATCTGAGAAAGATAGAAGGAAAATTGATGCAATCATAATTTATACTTCCATAATGCTATGAGTTAGCCTAATTAATAGAGGGAAGGGAAGGAAATCTCACCTTTCATTTGCTTCTGCTTTTCCTTTTCGATTTTATAGAGTGTAACTGTTGTGACCAGGTTCTATAATTTAAATCCAAACACAGCATGTAGAATGCTCTGTAAAACGTGAATAGTATAAATCAAGACTCAGCACTAACAAGGTCGATTTAACTGAAAGCAGCAATAGTCTATTAATGTTTACCTTAAAATAGAGCAATCTTGTTTTCAAGTTGAACTTGCATCGCATTTCTTGGCAATCTTGCCGTTGTACTTGTTTAGGTAAGTCACAAAAATTCAAACTGCCTGGTTTCCCTCTTATAATTAGGGTCTAGAATAACAAATGAATAACCAGTATTAAGAATCCATAAATGGCTATCCTTATATTTCCCCTAAAGAGAAATACACAGACTTGCCCCATCACGGTAATTTTGATAAAATGGACTGTTTCTTCCCATATTAATTCATTAAGACTCCTATCTTAACGTATTCTGAGATTCATATTGCCCCATCTGTCCTATCATCTCATAATGAAGATCCCAGACTATAAATTGTCTCTTAGGAAGTTCTATGCCTTTAATGGAGTATTACATCGACTCAAACGTTGTGGTACTCGTACCCACATTAACTTCAGTTTCCGTCTAGTCTCCCATTATTTTATCACATCGGTCTAGCACCGTGGTATAAAACATTACATTTTACAAATAGATCTTGTCTCAATTACCCTAAATCCCCCTTTGTATTGTTTATCTGCTGATTATATGTATTTCAATCTTCCTCAGTATGGACGAATGAGTGTGGAAAAAAGGGATTGATCTGATTTTTATGTAATGCATGGAGGGATCATTGTATACAATTTGTCTTGTGCAAAGGATATTCCTCTCATTCAAATAATTAGTCTCCTGGGTACAGAATTTACACTTGTTGCAACCCAGGGAGATGGCATAATCTTTGAAAGTGGTCAGGACTTTTACCAAGGTCAATTTGTGGTCCTGGACATTGTCAGCAAAGACCTGAACATTGTCCTGGAAAGCTTGGATACCTACAATGTTCTCTAAGATAGTATCCATCAATTTCTTAAAAACACTGGCTACAGAGACCAGACCAAATAGCAACCTGTAATATTTGTATGCTCCGAAAGGTGTTATACATGTGGTTAGTTCCTGAGATTCTGTATCTAAGAGAATCTGATGATATACAGCTCTAAGGTCAAGAAGGGAGAACCATTTTGCCTGACTAATGTTGGCAAGTAGGTCATGAATTTTAGGTAAAGGGCTGCAGTCATAAAATATTCTTATTATGGTTCAAAGAGCTGCACTTAGACGTATTTCACCAGACTTTTTCCATACAACAACCACTGGGCTGACCAAATTAGCTTAATTGGTTGGTATGATAATACCTTTCATAACTAAGGTGGCCAATAATCTTTTGAGTTCCCCTCTGTTGTTCAAAGGAATGAGTCTGACTTTATGAGCAACTGGTGTAGCATTTTTCTTAATTCTAATTTTGTGAACACTCTTGCTGATAATGCCAATAAACACATTAAACATTTCTGGAAATGCATCAATAATGTGACTAACAGAATCAGTGCCAACATTTACAACCACAGTGATGGGTAGTTTAGCAATCACAACAGGTGGGTAGGCACCAGGGACCAGCACGAGACTCAATTTGCCAATTCATTCTATTTTTTCACTTTCTCGCAACACATATTAAGTGATGATTTGTCTACCAAGACAAATGACTGTACCCACAAATGACCCAAGCATTGTGAATGTCTGATCTTTGTAAGCCTTGGGGTGTACATCAGTACTATTGAGAGCAATGTTTGAACCCAGTGCTAATGGAACAAGTTGCAAATATGATGGCCATTAATGATGGTGATGGGGGGCCCTGAGTCAGCCATCATATTAAGTGTTAGCATTGATCCCAAAGTGACCCCACACAAAGGACTCTTAACTTTGGTAGTGGAATCACGGATAATATCCAATTCTATACACCATGTTTGAAAGGTCTCCCGTGCAATCTTCTTGATCCAGATCAACACTGCTCATTTTGATAGGTGTTCTGCCACCTTGGCAAATACTGTGAAAAAAAGTCTGCTTATTTGCAATTGTTATGCATTTGCCTTGTGCAGGGCAGTTTGAGTTGTTTCTCAAATGTCTCACCTGAAACATACACTGTTGTTTTTGCCTTGCCCATTCTTGTACCCACCATCTTTGTCAACAATTGCATCAACATTATCAACATCAGTAATGTTAATAATCATAGGTTGAGTACATCCAACAATGTGTTTCTGGAACATAAGATGCCTGGAGACAGTAGAATTTTCAATGCCCTTAGTAATGTCAATGGACTTTTGTCAAGGATGGCTCTCTGCAGCTTAAAAGTCATTCTTGGAATTTCCTGGAATAACAGCTGTACACACATTGGTCATGGATACAAGTGTCAAACGACGATCCAAAACAGCATGTAGAAGCTAAGAGCATTAGAACAGGAATAAACTCCTCTACACTTTCATCTGAATTCAGCTTCCTCTTGAAGAAAATAAAGCATTATAGAAGTAAAATATGCTCATTAGCAAATGTGTTGCTATGCCAGGCAAGACTATCAGCATACTTGTCCCAGTCACCAGACTGAACAGGCAGGGCATTATCTTCAGGTGGGTTATCAAAAATCTGCTGACTCTCCTGACTAAGATGACTGAACAACAATGCCACCTTGTGTTTCCATTCAAAACTCTCAGCATCTTGAAAATGCGTATCCAAGATGTCCATTCTATCACAGGTTTGCCACGAGGTTGTAGAAAAGGTATGGTTTGAACTAACTAAATAGATGCAGTAGGAAAATGCACAAAAATGGCAATATTTTTGATCTGTGGCTGGGCATAGATGAAGGAAGGGAACTAAGTGACACAGTATCCTTTCATGGTAATGTAAGGTCCCTTAGATAACTTGTTTTGGTGTTGAACTTTGCGTACATATGTGCAACAAGCAAAATATTGCCTCCAGAAGCTGAAAACGTTGTACCAGTGGTGTAGACAACATACCCCTGATTTTTTAATTTGGGTATGACATCTAATATGCACAATCAGTATTTATCGTACCAAATTGACCATACTTTGACTGGGTATTTTACCCAGAATTCAGCAGGTTTCATCTTATCATGGAAAAACAGCACGGGTGAAAAATATTATGCGTCATAATTCTTGGACCTTAGCAAACTTCTGCTTGTACAGGCATGGATATTTAACCCCAATTGATAAGCCTTCCCAAATTCCAAGCATAATAAAAGCACATCAGTGAGAGAGAATGCACACAGACAAAGAAATTCAGGCACCCCTCACAAGCATACCAAAACATCATACTGGAGCACCCAGAATTCCCAGCCCACAACTTCTCAACACTCATTACATATAACGCAGCATGGTATTCGGTGAATAAGCTAAAAGCACCATATTTCGAAATGCTGATCCATCAAATATCCTGCTCCTCTTAAAATTATTCATTCTGATTGAAACAGCGTCAATGTCTTTGAACAATGGAATTGTTGAAGCTAAGCAGACAATAGCAACACATGGGCCTAAGACACAGCCATGGCTTATTTCATGACTAATGTCAGACTCTTAAAAAAGGACTGGGGTGCTTGTGGAAAAGGAGGAGGGCACCGTATCTGCCAGAGGGCAGGATTCTAAGGCGCAAAATGTCATCAAAGAATGGAGCCCCCTTTCTCATTCATGAAACAAGGTTAAACAGCGAGGATTCATCCCCCTATGGTGATTCAGTGGAGGCCCAGCCCCGTCTTTCACGCCAGCACGTGTATTAGTGGCCACGGCTCCTTCATGGCTGTTTTTGGACGGCTCTTGATTTATACGACAGAGGATTTGTTTCTCTGATGCAGAGTGGCATTCACTCTCTCCATTCGTACCGTTGGGAGGCTTTGCAACCCCCTTATCTTTGACGACATTTTGCGCCTTAGAATCCTGCCCTCTGGCAGATACAGTGCCCTCCTCCTTTTCCACAAGCACCCCAGTCCTGAGGAAGACCCCAGTTTGTAAGGTTCTAGTGAACACCTACACCTATCAAGGGGTCGAAACGTCGACACAACATCACTGCCAGTATCATCACCAGTACATGGTGCACTGTGATTTTCATTATACATGGCGCTCTTCTAAGTTGTTTGTACTGTATCTTACGATTGGATCTATGTATAACATGTGGCATGGATTGAATAATGCCGATCAATTTGATTGTAATTAAGTGGATTTACTATTGTCTTCACTTTTCCCTTAAATTCTACACTCAATCACCCCCCCCTCCTTTTCCTTCTTTCTTGGGGCACATTTATTATCTGTTGAAAAGATTTTGTCTAAATAAGTTGAATTAGTATATGTTTACTTTAGTTCAATGTTATATAATAGATAGGCAGTGATATGTGATGTGTTTATTGTACCGACTGTCTGACTTTACATGCATTAAAATTATATATGAGTGTTAGACCTGGCCCTTTCGGCATGGTCACACCCAAACCTTTTGCCTTCATCCTCCCCTTATTGCTGAATTTGTTTTTGTTGGCTTTACTACTCTGGGCAGTTTACCACTGCTAACCAGTGCTCAAGTGCATGTGGGCTCTACTTAAAACATGGTTACATTAGCTTGTCCACAAATGGCACATTTAATTTACTTATAGGTCCTTAGCAAAGAGCACCACATGTGTCCAGGGCCTGTGAATTAAATGCTACTGGTGGGCCTGCAGCACTGATTGTGCCACCCACTTCAGTAGTCCATTAAACATGTCTCAGACCTGTCACTGGAGAGCCTGTGTGTGCAGTTTTAAAGTTAAACCTCTTGCCAGGCACAAACCTTCAATTTTAATACATATGTCACCCCTGCAATGGATTTAAAAAGTTGGACATGTACTTTTCAAATTTTGCATGTTCAGGTAGTGAAAAACTTTTGCATGAATTTGTTCACCACTGCAAGGCCTATCTCTCCCATAGGTTAATATTGGGATTACCTTATTACATTATATAAGTGTGATTTCCAGATGGGAAATGATCTATATTTGGAGTTCGGTGTCTCTGGACATATGGTAAAGTTGGATTTTAAGTTGCAAGTCTGAAAATACTATTGCATTTTTGCCTTCTGCCTGTCTCTGAATACTCTTTATAGGGAGGGTATCAGCTGGGCCTTGGGCATTCCCTGTAGACAGCCGCTCACAATGGGATCTTAGGTGTGACTTGATGGGCCTTAATAGGTAATTAACTAGCTTGAAGGGGAGTGGCAAAGTTAAGCACAGCCCTACTTGCACCTGAAAAGGCTGTACCCTGTCTCCAGACAAGAGACCCTAACAACCCTGTATTGTCACTCCAGCCAGTTTGGAGCCAGGGCTGGGGAGGAAGGGAATTCCCTTGGCCTTGAAGCCACTGTCTAGAAGCATTTCTCACCTTCCAAAAGCAGGGTACCAATGTATAAATGCTGGCTGTCAGACACCACCAATTTAGTACACTTCTGGACCTATGGAAACTCTGCCAGAAAGGACTGCTGTGTTGCTGAAAGGACTGTCACTCTGCTGGACTCCTGCTCTCCTGTGCTGACCTAGTGCCTGCTGCTATCCTTGCCTGCCAGTGAGAAGAACTGCACCTGCATCTCTCCAACCCAGAAACACAGTGACTTCAAGGACTTGTTGACTTGCCTCCTGTTTTATGTTGTCTCAGGGATACAAAAGACTTCCAACTCACCTGCTATAGCACCTGGACTCTGGCATCTGTTAGTTTACCATGCCCAGTGGTGCCAATCCAGTCCTGGACCCTTGGAAGTGAGCCTAAGGTGCTGTGTCTTTTGTGGTCCCTCTCGGAACCAATGGCGGATGATGCAAAGTCTTGCAAAGCAATGCTGCACATATCACGCACTATGATTTAGGGAACTGTGTTCATCGGGTGAAGGCAGATCCCTGTATACTTAATCAAAGGGGGGAAAAGAAGAGCTAATATTTATAGAGGTCCTGTACCCATGCTCCTCAATAAGTATATGTGAGACATTTAAAGGGTAACCAGTTCCTCTCTCAAAGTACATGTGGCATATACGTGCAAGATATCACTGCATGCCTGACACTCTATGTCGCTGGGAGATCTGAATTTCAGATCATGTTGCCCTCACACACCTTTTTAGGGGTGTCATGCTTTATCATAGGGCGCTCCTCGTCGGACCGGCGCTGCAATGTCAAACGGGCCTGGTGGCTACTTTGGCAGAGTTCTTTTGATCTGTAAAACGCTGTATGAGAAGGGAGTATGTGGGCAATCAGTATTATGTGTATAGTAACATGAATGAGTGATTTAAAAAAGGCTCCAGGTCTATAGAATTTTTTTTTATTCAATATTAGAGCTGGGTCTCAGTAAAAACAGTGATGCCACCAACAGGGCTTAAGGTACCACGGTGGCAATATGGAGTGTATCAGGTCGACATGTTTCGTGTCATAAATGCTCCAGGTACGAGCGACACTTCTTCAGGACCTATGGAGTGTGATGACGAATCCCCGTGTGATGCGTCAAGCAAAAATAGCTTCCAGAGTCGGAAGAGGTAATAGGGTCAAAGGGGAATCCCGAATAGGGACATCACCCTTCCTTTCCACCTTGATTAAGGAAGCAGGGTAAACAACATGGAGAAAGGGAGTCAGCCCAATTTGATAAAAGGTTGCCAACGACTAAACCGAGGGCAAGCGCTCCTCATGTCAGGTCTCCGCCGTTTCCTCTGAGAAGTGTCGCTCGTACCTGGATCATTTATGACACGAAACATGTCGACCTGATACACTCCATATTGCCACCGTGGTACCTTAAGCCCTGTTGGTGGCATCACTGTTTTTACTGAGACCCAGCTCTAATATTGAAAAAAAAAAATTCTCTAGACCTGGAGCCTTTTTTAAATCACTCATTCATGTTACTATACACATAATACTGATTGCCCACATACTCCCTTCTCATACGGCATTTTACAGATCAAAAGAACTCCGCCAAAGTAGCCACTAGGCCCGTTGGACATTGCAGCGCCGGTCCGACGAGGAGCACCCTATGATGAAGCATGACACCCCTAAAAAGGTGTGTGAGGGCAACATGATCTGAAATTCTGATCTCCCAGCGGCAGATCCCTGTAGTCAGTTCATGTGCTATCGCAGTCAGCCTAAAGTTGAGACTTTGTCCCGGTCCAGCGAGATCCACATAAGCTCTCATTGCTTCTAAGCTCTATTTTGCAGTGTGTTTTTTAAAACTTATTATCTCAAGTACTACTTATTGGATTGTTGTTGTTTTGGTCTTGTTTTGCTCGTAAATTAAGCTCTATTTTGTGAACCAGGCAGTGCTTAATTTGTAAAAGAGTAAGTGCCAGGGCCCTGTCAGGAGACTGCTGAAGCGTGTGCCACATATTGTCCCAGACATGCTACCAATGATAATAACAACACAGCTACTAACCATCACACTCCTACAAGCATGACATTTCAGACTAGTACAGGTCCCCAAAGCTTTTCGAATGGAATGGAAGGCAGGTATATTCATTTTAAATGTAGGATTCATTAATAAACAGATGCTATTGTATGAAAAATGACATTAGATAAACAGTGCCACTATGTGACAGGCTCTTATAAGTACTGGTGCTGACAATTAAGTGCCGGTGCCAAGCACCTTAAACCATTTGCTCAAATTAAGCACTGGAACAGGGGGTGGTGCCTGTTTGTGTGGTGTTTTCATTGTTTCACTGTTTTAAGTGTTGCACAAATACTTTACACATTGCTCTTAAGTTAACCCTTCCTGCTCTGTGCCAAGCTATCAGAGGAAGAGCACAGGTTAATTTAGGGTGCGATCTGATTTTCACTGACTAAGATTGTGGTTCCTGCTTGGACATGGTGCATACCTCTGCCAACCAGAAAGAACAGTGTCTAACAATGAGGATATATAAGCAACCCAATGATTTTGTGGCCCCTGAAGAATATGGACCAAAGGCTCCTGGGGAATTTGGGGAAACAGGATACTTGTTCCTTGCCGGGCCATGATGAGCTTTTTTCTACTTGTTCCTCTTTATTGCGTTACCTTGAGTGCATTACAGGGTGTATATGTAAACAGACTCGCTGTCTGTGAACTTTTGGATTTTATGGACTTGCGGATTTGAACCATGTTGTAATTTGACCTGCCGCGTGCTGGCTTATGGTTTGCAATTTGCAGTTTTCCTTTGCACTACAGTGACAGGTTTTTGAGGTTTACCCTTCTAAGTGCTCTCTACTTTGAAGGTAGGGGCCATCACATGATGGAGGCTCTCATAGGAGGAGAGAGATAAAGAGAATAACTTACTATGTCAGTGGAAGCTGTATCTCTGAGGTAGTAGTGAATGTAAAGCTGTTTTTCCCTGCTATCAAGATTGCAGCGTAAATGGTAAAAGCAAAGACCCTAAAAGTTGGAATTCCAAGAGACAAATACAGAGATAAAAACACAAACAGACACAATGAAGGCTCAGGATTTGTGGTAACTGTGTCTAGTGGCTTGGGGAGATTTGTTATGAAGGAGGCCTTCACCCTGTGAGTAACAATGGGGGTAAGTCAGAAGAAATTATGCTCATCGTTAATGGAAACGAGTCCAGATGGAAAAAGTCTAATCTGTTTTGTTTGTGTCACACACATAGGGGTGGTGTTGCCAATGTTACCTTGGAAACATAGAAATCAAAGGGAGTTGCATAGTAGACCTCTTTTACACCCTAGCTTCAGGCCACTTTCAATTGACAAGGCAAGACTGCATATTAATAGCAATAATTAGCAATGACTCCGTAATAAAAATATAGAATGTTTGATGTTGAACAAAATATATTGTAGATCTAGGGTGAAGCACAAAACAAAAACATACTCTAAGAACAAAAGGAACTAAAATCCAATGCAAGTCATTGGAATGTGTTTGAGCAGGACCTAGGCATCAATCAAAGCAAACTAGCTATGGAAGAATGGCACTGTAGCAACACAAAAAGACGATGGAAGGATTAATGAACATTGCATTCACCCCCAGTCACAAATCTGGGTTAAATACGTTGTTTTTGTACTCAACAAGCCACCCCAGTTTGGACGCAGTCATATGCAAATCAGTCTTGACCCTGCTCCCCATTGAACAGTCCATCCCGAACTGCCAAACTAGGTCCTCCCTGGACCGGAAACAAGCATCCTGGGGCCAGTCTCTGGGTATCACTCCTCATCAGCCAGGCTAGCTTGTAAATGTAAATGTAAATGTGAATCCAGTGATGTAGTAAGCACGAAACCCAGGTTTGGGCATACCCTTCCCACTTAGGACAACTATAGCAACACGAAAAGATGATGGACGGAATGCTGAACATTGTCAAGCATTCACCCCCAGTCACAGATCTGGATCAAATCCATAGTTCTTTGCTCACCATGCCACACATTTTGTACCCAGCCATATGCAAAACAGCCTTGACCCTGCTTCCCATGGGAACAGTCCAGCCCGAACTGCCAAGCCAGGTCCCTCTTGGACCGGAAACAAGCATCCGGGGACCGGTTTCATGGTATCACTCCTCATCAGCCAGGCTAGCTTGAATCCAGTGGTGCAGTGAGCACAGAACCAAGGTTTGGGCATACCCTTCCCACTTAAGAAAACTTTAGCAACACAAAAAGATGATGGACGGAATGTTGAACATTGTCAAGCATTTACCTCCAGTCACAAATTTGGGTTAAATCCACCATTTATTTGCTCACCGTGCCACCCCAGTTTGGACCCAGCCATATGCAAATCAGTCTTGAATTTGCTCCCAGTGGAAACAGTCCAGCCCGAATTACCAATCCAGGTCCTCCCTGGACTGGAAACAGGCATCCTGGGACCAGTTTCGGGATGGGACTGAGGCACCATTTGTTGCTGTGCAGCAATGAAGCAAGTTTTGGGAAAAGTTTGTGGTTCATCCTATTGAAACATTTCACCTTTATAGGGCATGCTGCTGCACAAATGGCTCGAAATCTTTCATCACACTCCATATATCCTCCACAGTATAAATCGGACTCTGAGCCCATTGCGCTGCCTGATTTGCCACCATCTTTGTCTCCTCGTCACCCACATCGGATCTAATCAATACTCTCTCCAGTGGCTCCCGTGCTGCCGCCCAATTCCCTGTATCTGATCCACATACCGGCGTCCCAACACTACACAACATGGAGATGAAATACTCGTGGAAGACACAGGAGAAAGAGACTTAGGTGAAAAAGGTTAACAATGGCTGAGTTGTAGGTGTAAGAGAAGGGGAAGAAACCTAAACAGGAACAGCGGACACTGCGCGGTGCCTGCAGTCACCACACTCGCAGGTTGCTAAACTGAAGGGGAGACAGATAGGGCTGGAGCCGAAGCTTTTAAATCCACAGAAAGAACAGAAGGGGGTGGTGGGGCAACGGAGGACTGAGGCGATGGACCAACAGGGTATATTATGTGTGGAGCAAATTTTATACATAAACACCACATCCTGCGCCACCGCTTTTTTCCACTTTGTCACTTGCACCGTTCACCATTGTGTCACGATCACATGTGTCACAAAGTGCCTTTGGGTTCCTCACACTGTTTTAATCAAGTACAGAGCTGATACAACAGTTTTCCCTATATTCCACTTCCCATTTTGTCACTAATTGTCTGTATTCTTTTAAATACAAGATGCCTTCGGCACTTTGCAATGAATTATGAGTCTCTCTTCTTTTCCTTGCCTTGCAATGTATTTACATGCCTAAATCATCTGTCTTTCTAAATAATACCAGTTGAGACATTTTTGTTTGAATATACTTCATTACCCAGATCTCAAACCCCGCCTATGGGTTCACTCTTGTTGTTGTTGCGTATAATGAGCAAGTTTCAGCATTGGAGAAACGAAACATACCAAGGACCAGCTCTCATAAATGAGCAACTAACAGTTTTGATTTTATTACAAAATGGCGTCTTTGAGGCTAAAATGATGGCACAGACGTCAACCTAACTAATGCATCATCTGTATTTGCTTATCACGTCCACACACAATATGCAGGTATAATGTATCAACCACGTAAATGCTAACATAATGTTGGGTAAAACACAAATAAGATGACAATGTTACATTCCAATTCTATCACCAGTACCCTATGGACTCCTTATACAACAGTGCTTTCTTGGTACTATGCAACAAACTCTTATCCTTCTTTGTCCTCTGAATTTTGAGATGTACCTTTACTACTGACTGTGGTATTTATGGGGAAATGAAGATTGATGTATCCATCCACCCTGTGGATTTATTTTATCCGAATCAAGTCGCACAATGTTGTTTCTGAGGTGACATCAGTGATGGTCAAAACTTCTCAGCACAGTGACTTGTGTATCCATCAGCAAAAGTATGTGACTGTGATCTCATATTCTTCCTCACCCTGCCATCTGTCAGTCTCTTGTTACCACAGCCATGTCCTTGGGAGACACTGTAGGCTCAATTCACACAATTGATTGCCTGGAATCTGTGATAGTAACTTCATTTTGTACTGACACAGGCCTACTGGGTTTAGTGAACTTTCCAGCCCAGGTAGAGGTGTCATGTCCATCCTATATAATTATAATCTGTCCTTATCTAATGTATTAGCAGCAATCCTTTTTTCAAAGATTAACCATCCGTTGGGCATGCTCCAGTTGCCAATAACTTGTCATCTGCCACATTGCTCACTTTAGCCTGCCAGACCTACTGGATTCAGCTACAACACCTCAAATATGTCACACATTTGAACAATCTCATGCGATACAAATATAATTAAACTAAATGGTCAGATTCATATAAAAATACACAGCTCATTACCCAATATTAATCAATGTGTTCTCATGTCAGATGTCTGACACAAATGTGCTTCTTCATATCCCCCTGTAATTAACATTAGAAGTGTCATTGCAGTTGGAGCAATGTTTGTACTGGTCCCTTGAGATGACATCACCATTTGCATTACAAAGTGACAATAGCATTAATAACATCAATAGGAATTATTTCTGTTCAAACCACCCTTCCCCTATCTCCATTTTGGGGTAAATACGTAGCACAGTTCCTCTTTGCATGTGCTTTTGGTCCAAGTTGAACATTGATCATTATAGTGAGTTAGTGACCGCTCTCCATAGCTCATCTCTTTTGGTCAGCAATATTCATTTAATGTGTTGGGATTGGAGGAGAAATATATGAGAGCCTATGATTTAGTGTCAGCCCTTAGAATGGCACATTTCTGCACAACCTAACCTACTGAGGAATTTGACAATTATAAACTAATTTTGTTCAGCAAACTATATTTAGGATATTGTGGCAACACAACATTCCTGTTGCAGGTGTTCATCTACAATTTACGCCTATCCTGAAAATGCTTTTTCTGTGGTAGAGATAAACATTTCACTCCACAATAACTATCTATTAATTGTATTCACTTTGTGCCAAGTCCAGTTCATGCTTTCAATCCCTGAACCAATACGTGCACAGCTCCAAATTACAGAAGAACACCTAACTTTACTACTCCTAAACTGAGAAAAATCCTAACTTTAAGACTTTCGGTATTCACAGAAGCCAATTAGGAGTCCTAAAGTTAGGACTCCTAACTTCTGTGAATACCGAAATGATTAAGTGCCTTCTGTGAATACCAAAATGAGTAAGTGCCTTCTGTGAATACCAAAATGGTAGTAAGTTTAGGATTTTGTCTTAAGTTAGTTCTGTGAATCGGGCCCTGAGATATTTGTCTTTTAGGACTTGTCCCAATTTCTGTCTGATCTTTGTTCTCATCTGTTGTCAGAGGTGTGAGGTGGCATTTGCACATTGTTTGTGAACTAACTTCTTTCCAGTTACTGTCTATAGTAAAAAAAAGTATACAGTAGCATGGCTTAACTCTTCTCTATTATTTGTATTCACCTAAACTACATACTACCATTTGCTCATATATAAAAGACACCTAAACATTTTGTCTCATTCTTCTCACCTTTAGACTCATTTGTAATAATGTCACATTCTCATACTTTGTTGTTTTATTTCTCTGTAAGGAAAAGGATCGTATGAAGCTGCACTCCTGAGTTAACTAGTCTTTAATAAGACATATATTATACCTTGATTGCCCATTACCTTTTACCAGTACAACGTCCTCCCTAATATCATGGTTCAGTATCTCATTTAGTCTGGGGACTATTTTACCTATGGCGTGGGTTCAAATGTTCCTTATGTCAAGCCCTATTGTCATGTAAGGAATGCATCGAAAATATATAGGATATTTAAGTTAGCAACAGCTACTGTGATGAGTACTCCTACATTTTTAGGGGCACTGAATGTCATGGGTGTATATCTCTAGTCCTTTATTAGATCACCCCACCTCCATAAACTACAGAGTTGTGGTAAGACATTCTTAATCTCAAATTTAAGGTACTCCTTTACATCATGGACACAACTGGCCCTTCAAATATAAAACACAAGTTTCTTCCTCTGAAAGCATTTAACGGTTAATAACGTGGGGTACATTTACTCACTAGGGGCACGTTTACTAAGAGCTTGTGTTGATGCAAAGCCACCTTGCATGACTCTGCATGGTTAAGTAAATCCAAAGTGACTCAAAGCAGCACATTTCTCTACCTTGCATTATCTTGTGTCAGGGAGGCGTTCCATGAGTGGAGTGAGGACTTACCCACGCATCCACCCATGGTTTTTGACACTCTCAGCTTTACAAAGGTCTATAAACCTGGCAAAATGATAAAATGGTGCGCCTCTTCAATCTTGATGTAACAAGGATATTTTTATTTCTCCTTGTTACTTCCTCTAGCACAGATCCAAAGAGAAAATTAACTTTTAGGATTTTTTTTGCCCACAACGGTGTACCTAATGCTGCACAAAAACAATCCTGCTCGTAACATAGGCACTCTTGCACTATGGTGCAAGGGTGCCTCCGTTGGCGTTAGGAAGCACAAGTGCTCTGGCACTAGAAGACAGAATGAATGCACCATATCTTAGTAGATATGTCTAATTTTCGCCCTCTCCCTTTCACGCAATGCAGCACAGCTAGTTGCCTTGCTGTGTGGTGTTGTGTTACTTGAAATATTGGTAAATCTCCCCCTAGTATGCATCACTCATTAGAAATGTTACCTTTTTTTATTTTTAACACAAACATTATTGCAGTTTTTTTAAGGTAGACATATTACCAACATTTGGCATACATCAACAATCATAGCAATTCCAACAGAATCTCAGGCAAGAATCTAGTGAACGTTGAAGTTTGTAGAAAGGAGTAGCAATGCAAGAAATTCTCCAGCAGGAGAAAACTAGCCCATTCCCACACACCACAAACTAGACATCGTCACTTCAAAATCAAGGTGCCAAAAATCATACATTTATCAACGTAGTGTCATTATACTGGTAGTAACCCAGAGAATGTGAAGGGCAGAGGCTGTATTAGTACATGAGATGGACCCCGGTTTGGTTCAAGAGAAACGTGAAGAAAGTTATAGACCTTTACTTACTTTTTTTGTCAGTAAACGGCAGTGACTAGCACTTCCTTTGCCAGCAATTTCACATCATTTCTAAGTGAGAAATATGACGAAGAAGCTGTTTTTACTTGTTGCTATGGCATAATTAACAATGTACATGTTGTATCTAGAAAAGAAAATCATTAACAACCGTACTCGGCATGTTAGCACTGATCACTTCCATATTTTTCTGTTTTTACTTTCTGTGCCTTCATTTTAGAATCCCGAAATAGGTCTTTGCAACCGAGACGGAACATCCCTACTACCAACATGACGTCACTATACTCAAATCTGCTTTCTCTTTACTTATGAATTAATTGGCATATATCCATGGTAGATTCTAAAACACACTCTAAAGTCATTTGTTCAAAGCAAACCCATGACAAGCAGAAACGGAATGCAAAGAAATACCCAGGGCATCCATCAGAGTGGCTGACCATCACCCAATTTATATACCAAGACTGCTTAAAAACGATCAATTTTACCGGAATGGTCAAAATTGATCTATAATGTCAAACTATATTTGATGTCCAAGTGAATCAAAGAAACAAACGTTCTGCACTAGCCAGAGGAGCTTCAACGTTCTAAGCAGTACAGAAAAATTACAAAATATTTTTTTTCAGCAGGAGATATGAAATGCAATTCAGAGGCAGTTCTGTTCCACCTATGCCACCTGTTCCATCCACAAAGGAAAGGATAATGCATATTATCCTATTTATCTCTGGTAACATTGTTTGAAAATGCCACAGCCAACAGAAACACATCTACATAACACGAAAATAATAACAAATCCACATTACACAGACAAGACACTCAACAGATGCTCACAAAAACGAAGCAGTCTATAAAGTTAACCATTAAAAAGATAGATGTAAGGGGGCGTGGCTTCGATGCATCGCAAGATGGCTGCCTAACCGAAGACTCCGCCGCACTGGGACCTTTTATTTCCCGTGAGTGCGTGTTTCCCCGCTTCTCGACATCGGACGTCGCATTCCCGAAGATGAGAAAGACACAGCGCACGTGGTGAGCGCTTTTTCTTCGTGAGGCACGCTTCCCTTCGCCTCATTTTACCGCTGAAGTGCTCTCCTCAGCGAGTGCTCCATTTCGCCTGCTGCGCGCATGGAATTCCAAGAATGTGCTCGGACTAACGGTGCCGGCTCGCTTCCAGCATTTACTCCTATTGGAGTCTGCAGGTAGTCTTATGAAGCAACACAGCGCTGTGATGTGATGTTTATTGTTTTAAAGGAGCTTTGTGACCTTTTTTCTTTTGGACTAATTTTTAAATGTGCCACATTGCCTGTCCTATAATTCCCACATGCTGCAACAAGTAACTCTATTTGATCCAACAAGGCTGCGCGCTATACCAGGAAATGTGAGGGATTTTCATGCCCTTCTTTGTTTGTCATTCTTATGATCTCACTCCTGCCTCTCATAAATTTTTACTGAGTCATTTCTACTTCACCTCGACAACATTTCACCCCATGGGGGCATCTTCTCTTCAGATGAAAGTTTTACTTCCAGCGAAAATGCCTTCTCAACGTTATTTTTTTCATGCCTGAATCTCACCAATTTCTGCTATCTGACTGACTTCCGTTATTTTTTCTCCTTTTGATGCTTCTTGGGAGTTTCTCATTTGTTTCTGTGTAGTGTTTCTGCGCTGTATTTGATCACCTCAAGAGACTTCTCTACATTATTCTTGTTGTGAGGCTCATGAGTTACTGCTCTTCTACAAGTTTTAAGGTTTTTGCCTATCTGTATTTTATATATATGGGCAGGCTGCGCAAACTGCAATTTGTCTTTATACCTAAGAGCCATTCCTCTTTGTCAACGTCAACTTCTTCTCTGGTACCACCCTCACCTCATATCGCAGTGACAATGGCAGGTGTTTCTTCTAATCGTTCTGCTGCATCTCAACCCACCCCAGCCAAATCGTCATCACCTTTAACTTCTTCCAAGCATCTCAAACAGGATCCTCCATCTCCCGACAAATCATCGTCTCCTATCTCCTTGGATCTTTTGCTGGAAGAAAATAGAGCTCTTCGCCCTTTCGTAGAGGAGACTAACAGCAAAATGCAACTTTTGGAGGTGAAATGGTCAGCTGTGGAAAACAGAGTTTCCTTGGTGGAGCAACAATTCACCGTGGTACAGGACAACTCTCAGAGACTATCCTCCTTAGAGAAAGAAGTCCGTGACCTTCGTCATCACACAGAGGATTTGGAAAACAGGAATAGAAGAAATAATCTTCGCGTTTACGGACTTCCTGAATCTCTAGAAGGTGATGATCCTGTCTCCTTTTTTCCCTCATTCTCGCCGAAGCTCCTAGACATGCCTTCCTCAATATCTCTCAGTATCCAGAGAGCTCATAGATTGGGCCCACGCACTTCAAGTTCTACGTCTCAAGTCAAGCCAAGAGGAGTCATTATTCTTTTTTTGAAATTTACTGACCTGCTTTCAATTCTCTCTGCAGCTACAGCCAAACATCAAATCTCCTGGCTTGGTCACAGGGTATACATTTCTCAAAATGTTTCTAATGGTACAGCAACTAGAAGGAAGGAATTTCTTAACCTTAGAGCTTCCTTACGAGCTCTTGGCGCCCATTATGGGCTTTTTCACCCCTGCATTTTTAAGGTGACTTATCAAAATCAGACTCGTTCCTTTCAAGAATCTGCAGAATTGAAGAAGTTTATTCAGTTGCACTCTACATCTACCATGGACACAAATGGTTCTCCCAATGGTTGATACTCCTATTCTTTCAAGTTTTAATCTTCTAGGTGTTTTCTCTGCCGGAATTTGGTTTCGCTCCCAGTTGTTATTTCTACTGTTCTAAGACTGTATCGTTTACCTGTGGTTCATTTCTTATACAGTTATGCTTTTATTATTACATAAATAATTATTGTTATTCATGTTTCTCGTTCTACATTTCTCTGGTGTTTCATTTACTTTTTTTGTATCATTTCGATGTTATTTATTTCTTTCATATCTCCATACAGGTTTTTCTATATCATACCACTCCATATGGTTCGTATCCTTTCATTTCCCGTCCTGCTGCGTTCCAGGTGTCTGAGGTTCGGGCGGTCAGTCTTGTCATGTGTCGTCCTTGCCCTGCTGTGTACTTTCCCTTGTTCCCCTCAGGTATGTTCTTATCAGTCGTCCTTATTGGATATGTACTGTCTCTACTTGCTTTTCCTTTTTCTTTCCCTTCCCCTTCTTTCCTTTCCTTTAAATGTTCCTTCTCCTACCCCCTCTCATCTCTCTCTTCTCGCCTCTTTTTCCTATATTTTTATTATCCGTTCTTCTTTATTATCATTCTTATTGATGCTCTTCTTATTGAGAATTGTGTTTTTCTAGAATTGTAATGTTTTTTTTACATCCAGAGTAATATCTTGGAATGTTAAGGGTTTTATCAGTCCTATTAAAAGACAGAGAATCCTTTCCCACCTTGCTTCTTACAGTCCTGATACAGTCCTTTTACAGGAAACTCATCGTACAGAAGCTGAATCCCTTAAACTGAAAAGAGGCTGGGTGGGTATGGTTTTATTCTCTCCGTCTACGAATAGAAAACATGGTGTTGTTATACTTTGTCATAAAAAATTAAAGTGTAAAGTCATTTCTCAAGAAAATGACACAGAAGGTAGATGGGTATTAGCTAAATTGTTAATTAATTCTATTCCTTTATCTGTTTTTAATATCTATGGTCCTACACAGCCTGATTGTTCTTTTTGGTCTTCAGTTACGTAAAAATGTATTCAATTTCGTGATGATTTGTTTATTCTGGGTGGTGATTGCAATCAAATTCTAGATCCCTTTTTGGACCGCAAGTCAACAGTGTGCTTTATTCCAAATAAGTCCCATAAGTCCTTTCTTGACACGATCTCCCAAACACATCTCATTGACTCTTGGCGACTTTCTCATCCTGACTCTCTTGACTATTCTTTCTTCTCTCCTCCTCATGCATCTTTTTCTCGTCTAGACTACATCTTTCTTTCTCAATCTTTATCTCAGAATTAACTCTCCTCTTCTATTGAACCTATAGTTATCTCCGACCACGCTCCAATTGTAACAGACCTTGATTTACTCCCTCCACATCCAAGGTCTTCCAGTTGGCGCTTTAACAATTCCCTTTTAACAGATCCGTTATTTACCTCTTCTTTTCGTTCCTTTGTTAGTGAGTTCTTTTTTCTCAACTGTGATTCTAACATTTCTCCCCATATTATCTGGGATTCTTTTAAGGCTACTGCACGTGGTTTCATTATTGACTTTGTCTCTAAAAAACAGAAACGCTTTCTTCAACAACGAAAAACTGTGTTAGCCCAAATTAAACTTTTGGAACATGAACTCTATACATCTTCACATAACTTTATTTCACCAGAATTGATTCGGGCTAAACTTGAGTTTAATAAAACCTGTTCTGATAATGCATTGTCAATTCTTCTCCGTAGTAGTGCCCATTATTATGGTGGTCGTAATAAAGCAGGGAAGTTTCTAGCAATACGTAACAAAAATACGTAAGGAACGTGCACTTATTTACTCAATATACTCCTCTGACAACTCCCTTCTTCATAAGGATCAAGAAATCCTTGAGGAATTTAAACTTTTCAATTAAAATGTATATACACCAGAATCTCCACCTACTCCTCCTCTTATCCAGTCATACTTTGATAGACTTCCCTCTCCCTCTTTCTCTCATCTTAACTTTCTTGACCTTGAAAATGATCTTTCCCTTAATGAACTCTCCAAGGCTCTTCATACTCTTACTAAAGGGAAAACACCCGGACCTGATGGTTTTTCTGTTGAATTCTACTTACACTTTTCTGATTTGTTACTCCCCAAACTTTTAACACTTTTCAATTCATTTTATTTAGCTGGTAAGACAGAGGGCACTTTTCAAGATGCGATTATTTGTCTTATCCCTAAAGATGGTCGTGATCCCCAATTTTGTTAAAATTATTGCCCGATCTCCTTAGTTAACGTTGATTATAAATTATTTGCTAAATTGCTTGCCCTACGTTTAGAATATTTTATGCCCCACCTTATTGGTAAAGAGCAATGTGGTTTTATCAAGGGTAGACTTACTTCTGATAACTCTCGTCTTTTTCTCAACGTCTTAAATAAAGTCTCCTCCCTCTCTATTCCTTTGGCTGCTATCTCTGTTGATGCAGAAAAAGCTTTTGATAGAGTAGATTGGTCCTTTTTGTTTTCCTCGTTGCGCTGGCATGGTTTCGGTCCTAAATTTATATCACTTATATCCTTGTTATACTCAGCTCCTAAAGCTTCAGTCTTAGTCAATGGTCGTGTCTCATCTTCTTTTTCTCTTCAGCGTGGAGTTCGTCATGGTTGTCCCTTATCTTCCCTTCTCTTTGTTCTAGCCCTTGAACCCTTTCTGACTTCTATCCGTAATAATGATTCTATTTCCGATTTCCCTTATGGCGATCATCAATTGAAACTTTCTGCATATGCTGACGATATCCTTTTATTTATCTCTGCTCCTGAAACCTCTATTCCCTCTTTACTTCTTGAATTTGATTCCTTCTCGCAAGTTTCCGGTTACAAGATCAATTCTGACAAGACTGAAATTCTCCCTCTCACTAAATTTTGTCTTCCGCATTTATTTGCTTCTGCTGGTTTTTCCTGGAACAAATCAAAAATCAAATATCTAGGTATATGGTTTTCCAACTCCATAACCTCCTCCATTAAATTAAACATGTCTGCTGCTTTAACTCGCATTGAAAAATCACTTACATCTTGGAACCCTCTTTTTCTCTCTTGGTGGGGCTGGCTGGACTCGATTAGGATGATGATTGCCCCAATTTCAATTTATATTCTCTCCATGCTCCCTGTTCACATCCCCTCTATTTACTTTAAACGTATTGACTCATGCCTTTCTAGATTTCTCTGGAAGAATAAAAAATCCAGAACTGCCTTATCCTCTCTTCGAAAACCAAAACCTAATGGTGGTGTGAACTTTCTCGGATTCTTCCACCCTTACTCCTCTTTGGCTTGACATTGAACGAATCTTGTTACTGCCCTTTTCCTTCACAGAAGTTTTGCGTTTTTCCGCTAACACTTCTTATACTTCTTTGCCCCTATTTAGACATACTTGTTCCCTTTTGAAATCAGTGGTTCAACCCACTACCATTTCCCGTGAATCTTTTCTAAATTCTCCTATTTGGCACAACTCACTCATCCTTCTCAACAATAGACCCATTTTCTGGAGTACATGGAGTTTACGAGGTATATTATGGGTCAATCAGCTTTTTGATGGAGTCTCACCTTGCTCCCTTCCGCAGTTTCAATCCTTGTTTCATTGTCCTCGTTCCTTTTTACAGAGGGTTACCACTCTTATGGCAATTATTCTTGATACCTTCTATTCTCTTCCCTTTTCCTCTTCCTCTGATCCCCAAAATCCTCTTCTTAAAATTCTTCTCACTCTTCCCAAAGGCTTCCTTATCTACAATTTTTTTTCATCTCCCAATCCCGAACGTGCTAAATCCAAATTGGAACTTTCTTGGGAATCGGACCTTGGATGTGAATGGTCAGTTATTTTTTGTGATAGATTTTGACCTAGATCTTTAAAAATTTCTCGCTCTGCTTCTCTTACCCAATCAATGTTCTTCCTTTATCACAGACTTTATCTCACCCCTGTTTCTCTAGCACACTTTTCTTCCTCTGCTGATTCTAACTGTTGGACTTGTGGTTCTCCTAATGCTGACCTCCTTCATCTTTTCTTTTCCTGTCCCTCATTCTCTCAATTTTGGGAAAAAGTCTGGTCTTACATCTGTCGGTTGTTTACTATTGCCTTTCCTTATTCTATACCTCTCCTCTTTGCTGGAAGCCTTTCTGATTCTTTAGATCTTCCCCCACATGAACATGGTCTTCTTGATCTGATGCTTGCTCTGGCCTTTCAACATATCTCCTTTAATTGGAAATCCCTCACAAAACTTTCCATACAGCACTGGTGGAATACCCTTTGTCACTTTCATAGACTGGATGTGACCTTTGCCTCCTCTTGCAAACCCCGCATGAATAGGGACCTCTTCTGGTTGCCTTTAACCCAGTATCTTGACCGAATTGTTGTACAGAATACTTCTCATTTATCATCAGAAAATTTTAAACCACCTTGAATGTGTTTTTATCTCTGTTCTTTATTATTTACCATGTTATTCTAATGTTATACATTTATTTAACCCCTTCAGCGCGGCGCGGATTTCCGCGCCACGCTGAAGGTTCTGAGCGTGGGAGGGGCCATGACGGAACGGTTCCGTCATAAGCACAGCCCAACCGACGTGCATGACGGAACCGTTCCGTCATGCGCGTCGAAGGGGTTAACATGTTACCCTAATGTTATACATTTATTCATTAGACAATTTATATTTACTCTCTTATAGTATTTATTCTACTAGATTCTCTCTCTGTTTATTTCTTTCTCCATAGTTTCAATATTCCCTCTCCTCTCCCTTTTTCTCCTCTGTTCCCCCTTCCTCCCCCCCTTGATTTCCCTTATAAAATTAAATCCCCCATAAATTGCTTCTACTCTTTTCTTTTAGATTTCGACAACATTTCTTTTGATATATTGCTGTATTTGAATTTCTCGCTTATTTTTTTCTTTTTTGTATATTGCTGATGTCCGTTTTTGATCTTTAACACAGTGTTTTAATAAAGCTTTTCAAACATAAAAAAAGATAGATGTAAGGTTAGAAACACTCTCAGCTTCTGCATTGCTCAATGGAAAAAGGGCTTATTTATGGGTTTGGTACATAAACCTATGAGCTACCCTCAGTCGAAAGCACCTTCACAAAATGATTGCCCTCTTTTTAGATTTATATACTCCCATGCAAAATCTTCTCATTAGCACGTGATAAGAAGCTACACTCAATAAACGTTATTCCTAAAGTATTATTTCAGTGTCATACCCAGAAAAATAATTAATTTGCACCTTCTTTATCATAGTCCCATAACTCCAATAGCCCTATTGCAAGGTCAATATTTCACAACAGTTCTTGTAACCCTTATCTCAGACAGATGAGGTCTCAAATTCAGCATCTCTTCAAGTTTCAAGTTTATTTATTATGCATAGTTACTAGAAAACATTGCACAGGTGTGTGCTGTCAGGATAAAACATCATTGTGGTTCAGCAGTAAAAACATTGATACCCATGATGAAAGTGTTGTGCAGTGCTTACATACAAATATACAAAAAGGCTGATAAAACCATTTGAGGAGTGCCATTAAAATGTGACAGTAAAAACAAGAGCCTAAAATTATGCACTGCACTACTGCATGGCTGTGATGATAATGATTAGTGTGGTCTGTGATGTGCATCTACTGTATAAAACAATAGTGCCAGACAGCCACAGCGGGAAATGCGGAGAGTGCGTACATATCAGGAGGAGGTCCCTGATGGCTAAGCGGTAGGATGGAGCTTCCCATCTTGGCGGGGTGTTGTTTGAGTTGTTAAAACTGAATTTGAGGAAGCAGCATCCGGTTGGCATGTCGGGTTCTACATTGTCCACTTTATGCTGTTGTGGTTTCCACCCTCCTCTAATGTTGAATTGATTTTTTGTTCTGCTAGGGTGAGAAATTTTACCACTCTGCAGTTCAGTTGTATGACCCCTGAATCAAAACATGCCAGCACCGCTTGCCACCTGGAGCAGATTCCTGACTGCTTGAGCGGGTTCTTTAGAAGCTAAATCCTCTCTTGCTCCAGCGCCATGCATGTGCAGATTGAGTGCAGAATGCTTCCTTGGCCTGTGTCGCACAGACTGCAAGTGCTTGGTGAGCATGCCCTCTGCCATGGTGGAAGGTGTTCGGCACACTTTAAACTTTATTTTGAGACTTTTAGCGTAACCCTGATTGAAGTATTTTTGGGGTGCAGATGTTTTGTAAGAGTTCGGGGTCATCCAGGCATGAGATCTGGCCGAGAACACAGCCTTGTCTTCCAGCAGTGAGTGTTGTTTTACTGACTTCCAGACCAATTTTTGGAAGGATGTGTGTTGTAGCTGAGTGTTCCAGAGATTAGTGAACCTTGTGATTTCGAGAGATTCTTGTAGGTAGTGTCTGCCCATAGAGGTATCCATATGCTGGAGTTTTTGCCATAGCAGCTGATTTAGAGTGTTTGAGGCAGAGAGTCTTATCTTATTCCAGCAGATGATGTAGGCGCCTTGCTGGGCCAGGGACTGTTTCACTAAGCCGAACTCCAGCCTTATCTGAGCTGGTGAAGTGTATTTTGGGAGGCTGAACATGGTTCTGTACGCCATTATCAGGGAGCTGTCCAGTTGCTGAGCATCTCTCCCTCGCATTGCTTCGCTGCTGTAGGTTAGCGTAGGGAGTAGCTTGGCCTGTGCTACCTTCAGAAGGTAGCATAGTAAGGGCCCCATCAGTTTTGAAGACAGACTTTTCAGTGTTATTGCTACTACCAGGCCTCTCCTTCTGATTTCTTCTGTCTGGCGTGTAAAGGACCCTCCACAATCAATGATGAAGCCCAGATATTTATAGTCAATGGGGGGTTCAATAGGAACACCTCCGAGGTGCCACCTCTTCTTTTGCATTCTTTTGTTGTTTATTGTCATAGTTCGTGCTTTCTTAAAATTTATTTTTACGCTATTCTCTGCTGCGTATTTCTGCATGTCATCGAGCAGATGTTGGAGACCGCCATGTGTCTGGCTGGGCAACACCACGTCATCAGCATACATAAGGTTTGTCAGTGGTTTACCACCGAACCTGGGTGCATGTGCGTTGCTGATGTTGAAAGCTTGAGGGAGGTCGGCCATGTAGAGGTTGAACAGAGTGACTGCCAGCATGCAACCCTGCTTCAGGCCTTTGGTTGTAGGGACTTTTCTAGAAAGGATAATTCATCCTCCCTGTTTCACCTGGACCCAGGTTCAGTGTGCAGAAGCATCAGGATGCCCAAGATGTCCTGAGGGAATCCCCAGCATGCCAGCTTCCCCCAAGGGTGTTCCCCCTCATTATCAAATGCCACACGAAAGTCAATGAAGCATAGATGTAGTTGCAGGTTGGCTACATTGGTTGCATCGATAAGAAGAGAGAGTGCGAGGATGTTTGTTGTCATACCAGACATTTTGCAGAAGCCAGTCTGGTTTGGCAGAATTATTTTGTTGGCGTCTGTCCAGGCTATGAGATCCTCTAAGATGGTGCCTGGAAAATACTTTGCCTCATTGTCGATCAGGGCCACTAGACGATAGTTGCTAGGCTGGGCCTTGTCGCCAGTCTTATAGATTGGTGCAATCGTTGAGCCCTTCCATGATTCGGGTATTGTGCCTTGTTACCAGATTTCTGAAAATAGGGGTTGCAGGAAGTTAGCCCAGTCGGCTGGTTTGTGTTTAAACAGGGCTGGTGAGATTCCATTCGGGCCCAGAGCCCCCTCTCTTCTCCCTTTCGCGATTTGCTTCTTGATTGCTGATGGAAGTGGGTCGCCTGGCTCGCGCCCTGATGATTTTACTGGATTTGGCATGTTCAACCCCAGCAACACCTTGGGGCCTGCTCCTGGGCGATCACATGGCATCAGTCCATTTGGGTCCATTGGGCAGGTTTCCCCAGCATTGTTGTTGAAGTGCTCAAATAGAAATTGAAGCCATATTTCCTCTGAGATGTGAGACGAGATTCCCACCTGGCGTGGGCAGATTATGGCCTTCACCTTTTTCAAGAATCGGGCGCTTTCATCATGAAGCAGCTTTGCCCAGATTTCATCTTCTTGCTCTTCCATGATTTCCCAGTTCGATTTCTTCAGAAGCTTCTGTCAGTCTCGCAAGAGTGTGCGGGCGCTTAATTTCCTTGGGTGACTTCTCGCATCTCTTCATTTCCGTTCCTATTTCCTCCATAGGAACAACTTGCATTTTGGATCACATGAGTGTTAATGGGTCTTGACAAAGGAATAGAGGAGAGTGTCATACTAATCAGGAGGTACTCTCTAATTTAATGTTGGTTGGCCATACCATGCTCGACATTCACCGGTATTCTGGGAGGGGATTGGTCCCTAGCCCTAGCAGACTCGACACCTGGGAAGTAGTCACAAATCTAAAAGGAAGGAGTGGAGGTGGCCTATACTGGCATTGGGCTATGGGCTCAACCTAAAAATAGAACAACATGTCTTTCTATCACCACAGACAAAGGACGGGGGTTACCCTAAATTTGTCCCTTTCTCAAAAAGTGAAGAGAAAACCCATGAGCCACCAGGGCATTTTTCTTTTAAGAAAACATGAGTGGGTGTGACCAACCCTTGTATCGGCTATGTCTCAACCCCTAAAAATGTTCCATGCTTCCATGCTCCCATGTGGGGCAGATGTGGGAGGTTGTCCCCAATTTATTCCCCCCCGAAGCAAAAAAGCCCACGGGACAGAATACATTTGTATAAAAATGAATTTGAAAACTGTTACCTTACAAAGTAAAACTGGTCTTCTTATAGTCTCAGGTTTGATCCTGTTTTCTGTCAGGTAAGCTAGGCCCAGTCACTGTAGTATGGTATTGTTTTTATTGGGAGAGGTGTGGGAATGCTGGGCAGTAGAAATTATAAATATATGTGGAAAATCTGTGATTTTATCCAAGGTCTGAGGTTTGCATGGCGTTCTGAATCACAAAACCTAGTGGGATCCATGAAAGTTGTACCAATTTGGGCTCTTCCAGGTGTCTAGATTCAGCAGTGTATGGGTTTAGCAGGTGTCGCTGGATGGTGACTGAGCCTTTCCCTAAATGCCGTTCCTACCTACATCTGAGGAAGAGGTGTGGCGCAGCAGCCAGGGTACCTGACTCCGGACCACGGGGTTCATGGTTGGGTGCCGGCAGCAGGTCAGCCCAGCACCATGTGACTCTGGGCAATAGCTCGCTTAATCTTCCCAAGGGCCTCCAGCACCGGGAAACCACTCGTAGGTATCTGTGCGCTTTACAAATTTAAGGTCATTATTATTATTATCTGCAAAATGGATAGGCTTTGGTGCCGAAAATGTCATGTTTCCAAGTTGCATTTTTAAGCCATTCCATTTGTGGGCACTGAGTCCAGCCACACATGTGGGGTGCCATTTTATCAGAAAAAGAGTGGGACTCGTGGGTGGTAGAAAAATGGACTACCACTTAGAAAAATGCAATAACTGTAAAAAAAGATTTGGGGTTTTTTACAATTCTGGTTGTTCCTGAAAGCTGCAAATATTATCTAAACCTTTTGCTGTTTCCATTTTTATAATCTATGCTTTCCTTTACAGTACTTTCTCTATTTTTTAAAAAGAGAAGCAAAATATGTTACATTTTCTCAGTTCCCCAAAAAAACATAAAAAAATATTTAATATTTTGGTAATTTTCTATATTTCCTCCAGTGGAATCCACAAACCCTGCCTAACTTTAGAATCCCCCAAATGTTTGAAAAAAACACGCATTTTTGTCATGAATGCCTTTTGTGGAATAAATGTTATAGAGTCTTAGGCACAAAGTGTCCCAATTTGTTTTAAAAAGCGTCAACACTGAGTCAGGATAAACTTCTGCGACTGGGAGGTTAAGCCTGGGGAGGCTCTAGCTAGGAGCCTCATACAGTTATATATATCTCTGGGTTTGGCGTGAAAAATCTCTAACTCATGAATGGAATCTGTCCTCCATTTCTTTCTGAATGTTAATCCCAATAGTTTCAAATCAGTGTGCTGGGTCCCTGTTATCGCTTAACTTTGGAAAGTTTTTGTCACCAACTTTACCCACCTTCTCAGGTGTACTATGCCTCACCTCTTTACCTCTAAGACAGGAGTCAGTCTCTTGTTGTTGTCTGTCAGATACAAGCCAAGATAAAAGACAACCAGCAATAAATACATCAGTACTGACTATCTGCGGCTGTTACCAATGTAAGATCCTACCTTTGTGGCTATCCCACCTCTCATACCATTACATCAGACTACTAAATGTATTGTGAACTGCTTTTCAAGGTGTTGGAAGATGAATTACTAGTATGGGTAAGTATGCACCTACCACTAGCAACAAGGTCCCCAACGCAACATAAGTTCCAGTCAAGGTCTCAATACATGAGTCCCTGGCTCAACCCTTGAAAGCTGGCTGGGAGCAGGCAGGTTTAACTCAGGAGAAAGGTATGTAAAGTATTTAAAAACATTAAATAAGTAACTCACAATAAAAATCCCACACCAATTTATACAAATAGGGAATATGTTATCTCTAAAATAGGAACATGAGATATGATTTTTTTTTTTTTTAAATAATCACTTTCTAGTGCTTAAAGACATATAGCTCTAACTTGGGACATCTGGTTGTGCTTCACCGGGACAAAGTAAAAGTTTGAGGCTGACCGTGATGGAGCCCTGGTCAGATACACTAAGTGGGAGGCCCCGGTCAAAATGTTGCCTTCACATTTAAAAGTTTTTCTCGATGATTTTCTCCCGACGTCGGGCAAGGTACTTCATCAGGCCAAATTCACAGTGGATTTGCCGGCTTGATTCAGCGGGAGACCCCGGTCAACTGCTGGAAGTCTTGAGCTTTCAGCAGGACAAATCTAAAATCCAGGTGGGGTCGCGGTTAGAGGTAGTCGGCTTGACTCTCAACGTCGGGTCAGTCCAAACAAAGTTGCTCCAAACTTCTCCAATCTCCTGGCACTTTTCTAAAGTTCTCCTTGAGGGTTCAAAGTGTCCAAAATGCAAATGCAAGAGTCTAGAAGCTCTGAGGATGTCCTTGGAAGTTTGGGACTACAATTCCCACCATGCACCTGGCCAAGTCCTTAAGGGTCCACTGGAAGCACTCCACACTTCTTGTGGGAAATGGTGCAGGGAAGCTTTGCTAACCTACAAAAGCAAAAACAGAGCTGCACCACATATGAAATGAAGAGACAATATGTTACAATAAGGTATAAGACAATTTGAAAATGACTTCTGGCAAGCTCCAGTTGCGTTTCTTTACTTTATTGTAGAATCATTTGAAATTCATAAAAACGTCAGCCAACGCGTTTCGTCCAGTAAAACCTTGAACTTCTTCAGGGCAGAAATGATTTGATGCATTAGTATCAAATAACATCCAAAGGTCAGGAAACAGTCCTTGAAATATGGCGTCAAAGACTGGTATCTGTATGTTATCACCAAGAGTGAGGAATTATGTTGCAATATCCGGGTCGAGTAGACACCTCTAGCCAAATTTAAGAGATGCGACAGCCCCTGTAGCTAGCAAACATCTGGTAAGATCCCATTTCCTTGTGTCATGATTCCAATGTGTGGTAGCATTAGAATAGATGAGAAATTAACCACACTGCCGTAGGCACTTTAATAGGTGTCCACAGGGTCGCTAGGCCAGCTAAGCAGCGTGGCATTTTCCTGATATACAATGGGGAGGACTTAGGCTGCTTAGCCGGCCTTAGCGACATCCTGCAAATTACATTTCTGAGGTTGCCATGCGACTGGGGGTACAGGTAGAGGTGGCAGGCCTGGCAGGCACTCCTTATTGTCCTGTTCTCTGTAGCTGCAGAGCTCCTTCCATCAGATAACCTCTGTCTCTATGCAGGCCACCCAATCACCTCATCAGAGCAGTTTGACTAAGCCTGTTAAGGCTGACCAGTCAGGAGAGGCTGCTAGAAGGCTGGATTTTGGCTCACAGAAAAGAAAGTCCTATAACTTATTTTCTGTATTAGGTATGATAGCTTTACCAGTGGCAAGTTGTTGGATTTATCAATGCCAGTCTTTTAAGTCATTGAAATCTTATTTTAGCTTACCCCTATCTATAATTGCACAGTATTACAGTATTACCATGTTAGCCTATGGGGCTAAATGCTTCAATGAGGAAAAAGAAAATTGGCAGTTTTTCTCTCAACTGGGCATAAAGAACATCTTTTATAATGTCCCTACTTATAGTTACATGGCACCCCACCCTTGGGGCACCCAGCGAAGACCTTAGGGGTGAATTATATATAAAATAAAATAGAATACCACTTTGGAAGTACCTTTAATTCCAAAGTCGAATTTGATTATAATCTACTTTTAAAGACACTCTGCAAAGCAGGGTTGTCTTTAAAAATTACAGTAGGCAACACAGCAGTACTCACTCCACTGCAGGAAACCTACTGGCCTCTAAACATCCCTGACATCTTACATACTATGGATTTATAGGTAGTTTGAATCCCCCTTGCCTCATTAAATACTAGGGACTTACATGGGTTTGTCATTGTCACTTGTAATTCTACCAAATTATGATATTCCTACTTAATCAGAGCACTAGCTCTGGGCCTGATTAGCAGAGCCCAGGGCACAGTCAGAGTCAGTTACAACCAGTATCAGTCAATAAATGGGGGTAAACAGGGCAAAAAGGACGACCTTCTCACACAAGGTCATACCAGATACTGTGCACTTTCACCTTCAACAATGCAATTCCAACTCAGAAGGAGACTACCATTTGTTCAATATTTGGTAGGCTGAGGTAATTCCACTATTTCTCAGGGAAGATGGCTGCTACAGCTTTCTCAAAGAAGTAGCATTAATAAGATGGCTCCTACCTCCTTTTCAAGGAAGCAGTCCACTTTTTACCTCAAAGGACATGGGTCAGTCAATTATCTCCACTTTCTGAGCCTGTGCAAAATCCCCCTTACAAATCAAGGTGCCGTCTACAGCGAATGATCTAAGGTTGCAACAGCTGCAAAGCAGGAAGGGTGACACGAGGAACGATAATGGGAGAGAATTGGCCTAGCGGCTAAGGTGGTCGACCTCGGAGCTGGGGAACCGGCTTTGAGTCTCAGCAGGGATGCTCAACATTCTGTGATTCTGGGCAAAACACTTAATCCCCCATTCCTAACAAAAATGAATGTGGCCGTCTGTAACGTAACTGGTGCTCATGTAAAGTGCTATGATACCTTTGGGTCTAATTCACACTATAGAAAACTCCCCCCACCAAAAATAAGAGGTCTACCTATTAATGGGCAAAAGATACAAGACAGCAAGGGTTTGGTCAGTTATGCTCTGAACTACAAGACTAGAAAATATGCCCTTCGTACATCAGCTTTACGAAAGACTAACAGTGCATGTGCACACTTTGTATTTTTCCATTACTAATCTCATAAAAAATTTGATTTAACTTCCAGGGAGGGGCATGGAGAATCACATTTCACATGTGTGACTCCTGTGCCATTTGCAAATGGGAGAGCACTGAGGGCTGGGGCGATAATTGAAGATATGGCAGTCCAAGGCTGTAGTGCAAACAGTAACAAAAATACTGGAGGAGGTCATATTAAGTAGTGTGAGAAAAGAAAAGGTCTGCCAAGGCACATTCCAGAATTTTTGCGACGGGGAAGAATAAGCTGTGCCTTCTTTCTTTAGCAATGATGCAGACTTTACAAAAGCTAAAATAGAAGACCAATTTAGTACAACCTGTGAATTATGAAAATCCAAAACGTTGTGGATGATTATAAAGGTATGCATAATGCAATCTTATACAAAATATGATATGGAACCAATATATAAACCTACAAAAAAAGTGGATGAAATCCCTAATGGGGAAGTGTAAGTTAATAGGAAACAGAAAGGGTTTAACTGTGCACAGAATCTCATTTGAAACCAAGCTGAATTAGCTGGGCTCTTTAAAAGATGCTTTATGGACTGGGCAGAATCCAAGCGGCTTGGAAGATATTTTGTACAAAAGATGATGTCGGGTCGGAAGCTTTTGATGTTTATGTCTGATGAGCAAGACTTGAGCTGTAACGGCAAGGCTCTTTAGGGGTATTACCTTACAAAAAACACAGCACAATACTGCCGCTCATGCTAATGCACATTTTAAACAGGCCTTTAGTCCTCCTTCATTCCTGAATGTGCTTGCTGCATCAGCCTCTTTTTAAACCATCGCAGATCAATATATTTTCAAAAATTCCAGAAAATTTGTATGCGTATATACAAAATTTCCAGCTCAATTTGGGTATTATTGTACTTTTTGAAAGAAGAATGTTAAATCTGTGTTGGACTTGGCCCTTTTTGCAGGCTCATCCCTGAACTTTTTGCCTTCCTCCTAGCCTTTTATCTGACATGGTGTTGATGGTTTTAGGACTCTGGGCACTTTAGCACTGCTGTCCAGTGTAAAGTGCGTGTGCTCTCTGTGGTAAACATGGTAAGATTGGTCTACACCTGTTGCTGCTATGTGTGTGTGTTGCGCAAACACTTTACACATTGCCTCTGGGATAAGCCTGACTGCTCGTGCCAAGCTACCAAGGGGGTGGGACGGGCTTATCTTCAGTGTGTAAATCCCTTGCCCTGACTAGAGTGGTGGCTTCTGCTTGGCATTGGCGCATGCCTTAGCCAACCAGAAATCACACCAAATGTGAGAGAAAGATACGATGTAGGTGATTTTGGAAATGCGGTTTCCTAGGAATGACGACCATTTAAAGAATCAGTCCTGCATCAACATGGGAGACATTATACAAGTTTGCATATCATCAGGGCGAAAAGTAGAAACAAGTCACAGTTTTAATAAGACAGAAATATTTCCCTTAAGAGCCATCAAGGTTGCTTATTATAAACAATAACATGCAAAGTGAAAAACGCTTGAAAAAAACACGCATAATTAATCTAAAATTATTCTGTCATGAAACACAGGGAGAAGTGTGAAATCGGTCTTTATAGCACGAAATAATTGAAGCTTGAGAATGACACCTTTAATAAATAGATATGTCCTTTCACACTTTTTTTCTGAGATGAGCTATAAAGCCTCGCTACAATTAGTCATATTTTCGTGCTGTAAGTGTGCTCATCCCTTTTAGAAGCTGTAGTGCTATGTGTGCAGTCAAGACCTGGCTTTTTTCCCCACGCCTTCCCTTTTGTGCTGATTGGCATCCCTGAATACAGGATAGTCATTGGGCTACCTTCTATTAATCACACAGTGAAAGAATCAGGTGGGCAGTGAAAAGGAAACTGCCACTCATTACGCTTGCTACTGATCTCACTTATGCCAATTATGCTCATAAAGTGCAATATGTTTCAATTTTCAACTAAGGGTGTCAAATTTAGAATGAGGGGAGAAGCATTGGAATCATATCAAAAGTGACCGCTGTGTCATAAACAGCAGTATTTCAAGCTGGACCAGTTATACATTTAAAAAAATGCTTTATTTACACAGTTTCTAATTACCCATGCTAATTGAACAATCTGCATCGTTATCTCTGTATATATTTCAACACTTTAATTATTATTTTTTTGCCAAGGAAAATGTGCCAGAAAACTCGAGGGATAGCTAAATTTCGCTGTCTAAAATCTTTTCAGAAGTATAAATTGGAAATGGACTTTGGCATCTTATAGGCATATACAATCAGCACACCGAGTGCATTTTCCAATTGATATTGCACAAGGCACTTAAAAGGCCAATCACTGGCAAAGCCAATAGTCTTGGATTGCATTGCTTATTAATGTATAATCCAGACCTAAGGGCTTTACCAAAGCTGGAGAACATGCTGATTGTCGCACTGCTGCTAGAAGCTGAAGTCCAGCTTTTTATTTTAGTTTTATATAGCGCGAACTAGGCTCGAAGGTATCAGAGAGCTTTACACGAGCACCAGTTGCGTTACAGACCGCCACATTAATTTTTGCTAGGCACGAGGGGGCTTATTTACAAGCATCCTTGCGCCACCCTTACGTCACTTTTCGTTAAAAATGACGCAAGAGGCTTGTAAATATCACCGAGGAGATTAAATGACTTGCTCAGAATACTGAGTGGCCCTGCCAGGACTCGAACCTGGTTCCCCAGCTTGGAGGTTGACTGTCCTAGTCGTTTGGCCGCATCCCCCACCTGCTTTCCATGCACACATGAACCACCTAGCAGTATTAAAATCGCTTGGTAGCCAAGAGGCACTGTGGAGCAGGGCTTCAAGTGGCTAGAGTAAGAAAATCACAGTAAAACAATGCACACTGTTGATCATCCACTTGCGAGGATATATGTGAAAAGTTGTCTATAGGGGACTAGTAATATGCTGACTTGTACTGTAAACTCTGCCCCGTATCATGCGCACGGCATAAGGAACTATGGGGCTGATTTACAAGCCCCTTGAGCCCCTTTTGCGTCACATTTAACATGGGAAAAGTGACGCAAAAGTGGCGCAAGGGGCTTGTAAATCCGCCCCTTTGCTTCGAAATTAACGCTCTCAGATAGCGCCCACTATGTGCCCATATAATAGCTAACGTCCAATCCTGGGCTTTCATGCTGTAGTCACTGCATTATGGGCATTGTAGTCTTTTAACTCTCTTTTTTTTGTTCACAGCACTTGAGAACAATCTGTAGAGACAAATAAATGGATTGGAAAATAGATCTGCCAAAAAAGGATTTAACAACTATTTTGGAATTTGAGTATTTTTGTGACAAATGCAAATTCCACTTTAGTCACTCATATCACGGGGTCTCTGCGATGCAGTCAGGGTCAACCCTTGACTGGGCTTCCACTCGCCCAATGCCTTAAATTAGTTCGGTGCAGCTATTCTCAGTAAAAATGTTAGACCGTTAGCTGGTTTGCTGGGTGATAAGATCTTATCTCATGTTGCTGCCCCTGCTTGCCACTTATCTTCCAGTCCAGGGAGCAGCGATCTGTATAGTTTTCTTCGAATGCTGCTGCATCAATTGCATGTGTGAAGCACTTTATTCGAGGGGGCAAATGCTGGGTGAATTTAGTAATTGATTTAGTCATGACCTTATTCTTTCTGTCTGGCAGGAGGCATTGGTTAACACACAATGGTAGATCGTGCACCCACGGTGGTGCTTAATTTGTAAAATAATAATTGCCAGGGCCTGATTAGGAGGCTACTGCAGCTTGCACCAACCATTGCCCTGTCACCGCTGCCTATGATGGCACCAAAACAACTACTAAACATCTCTGTCACCTGCAAGAGCTACAGCTCAGAATATTTCAAGTCCCCAAAGCTAATGGAATGGGTGGGGAGGCAGGTATAAGTAATTTTTCAATGTATATTGTATTCATAAACAACCATTGTTCTGCTCATCTCTTAATCAGATGATCAGCGCTACCATGTGCATAGTGTAATGTGTGGTGATGATAATTACGTGCCAGTGCCGAGCACCAGATACCACCGGCTCAAATTAAGCACTGACTCAAGGTATGTTTATTAACTTTTGAGAATAAGGGAGGGCAGACGTGCTAAGGTTTCACGCAAGTCAGAAAGCAAAATTGCTGCACTGCGGTGCATGAAACGGAGAGAGCAGAAATGCGCTATATCTACTCAGACATGGTGCACTTTTGCTAACACCTTGCACTGATGCAGTAGAGACTCCAGCAACTGAATGGATTGTTGGTAAAATTTATGAAACTAGTCATGCTCAAACAATCCAAAACAGACGATGGTGGCTGAGAAAAATAAGAAATTATGGACATTTCTTAAACTCTTATCTTATAATTATTGCACTTTCTTAGCAATTAAGATCTCTCTCTTCTTTTTAAAAAAAATGTAATTGATGAAATGTGTATCTAATATGAACTTTTGTAATGGTTTTAATTAATCAGAAACAATAAACTTTTACTTACTTACTTACAGTTGAGGCTGCCTGGAACCAATGAGGGCACCCTTGCTCCTTGTTGCTCAGGATTGCTTATGTACAGGAAGTTGTACCTTCCTGCACAAAAACAATACTGATAGGTATTTTCATTTTTCTTTGTGTGCTGCAGAAAGATATTTATCCTTATTACGCCTGCTTCAGGAAGGCACACCATTTTGGTGCAAACCTGTTTTCAGACCTTTGTAAATCTGGGATTGTTTCAAAATTCATTGGTGGATGTATGGGAACGCCCATGCTTCACCCATGGAGTGCCTCCCCGGCACAAGGTAATGCAAGGAAGCACTATGTTATGTGTTGCATTATTATTATTTTTTTACAAAGCTACATCACATGCAGGAATTTGACCCTTCTTTGTAAGTCTACGAGCATTTTGCATCATGGCTGCTCCAAAACAGTGGTGTATACACAACGCAAAATGTTGGTAAATCTGCCTGCAAGTGTTTGGAGGGTCAGTCGCTAAAGTTGCTTTCTTACTCATCAGAAATTGCTGCTCATCATCAGATACTGTAAAAGTTGTAACATTGTGCAGGTGATGTAGTTTACGGGTTAAAGTGCATGGGTGTAATGATAACAAAGTACTGCTTTATTATTATGTTTTCAATATTTATCTCTATTCAACATTTCTGATACTGGCAACTGCAGTAAGACTCTGGATTAAAAAAACACTACTCACAAGATGTTATAACATGTTCAGGCATATTTGTGTTTTTATGCTCCATGTAAATGTAAATGTGCAGATATTTATATAGCGCAAATCACCAACCGGTCTCTAAGCGCTTGCTTAGGGAACCCGTCATGGTATTCCCCTGTGAGATAACCTAGCAGGGCATCCACAAGGTGAAAGCCAGGCATCCCACCAGGAGGGGCCGTTGTGGAGATTAAGCAAGCTATTGCCCAGAGTCGCAGAGTGTGAACCCATGAATCGAGTAGGCACTGGAGCGAGAATTATCAAGTCCATGGACAATTTATGGACTCAAGACCCAGCCGAGCCAGGAATTGAACCCTGGTCCCGGGCTGACCTCTGCTTCCAGGTCTGCCTACTCTAACCAGTGAGCCACACTTCTCCACATGTATATTTGAGAGTAAGTATTTTGGTGTTTATAAATGTTAAGACTTCCTTATTTTAAGGATTCCAAGGGCTGATTTATGAGAGGCTTACGCCTCTGGGGCATCACTTTTTTTGACACTCAGGTGCACAAGCATTTGAATCATATCTATGAGGCAATGCAAAGCCACTCAGTGTGGCTTTGCATGGCCTCTTAAACATGTAGTAAATCAAAGCAGCACAAGTTCTATGGACGTTGCAGTGGGTTTTCCCACGCAACACCCTTGGATATTGACGCTGCTGGAGATTAACTAAAATAATGTAAACCTGAAGCAGCCCCAAAACCTTATGCCTCACCAGAGCATTCATAACGAGGAGAAATATTTTTAATTCTCGTAATGTTTTTCTTCTTTCCATGTGTGATGCATTCTGCAGCACACACAGAAGGAGGAAACCCTCTTTATGAGGAATTGGCAAAGGGCATTGGTGCAAGTCTTCTTGCTGCACTGCCCTAAGCCAATGTGAAAGGGCAAGAATGCACCGTATTTACGAAATACAGTTCATTCCAGTCCTTTCTTCCTGCGCTGGAGCACAATTAGCTGCCTAGAGACAACGTAGGCACCCTTGCACCATGTTTCAAGGATGCCTCTGTTGCTGGCAGGATTGTTTTTGTGCAGGAAGGTACACCTTCCTGCACAAAAACAATCCTGAGTGTTGTCTTCCTCTTTCCATGTGTGAATAGGTTGCTTCCTGTCCACACAGAAAGGGTTGAATTCCCGCAGTAGTGAGTCTGGGACCAGGGCAGGAAGGGAGGACATGTGTGAACTTCAAAGGCATGTCTCCGTCTTCAAAGGCACTATTGGGTAATAGTACTAGGCCTCAGACACCACTACTTCAGCACAGTTCTGGACATTTAAATACTCTGCCAGTTGGAGGAACTGCTGTATTGCTGAAGGACTGTCAGTCTGCTGGACTGCTGCTTTGCTGATCTGATGCCATCTGCCCTGTAACCTGGGTGAGAAGGACTGGACCTGCATCTCTTGTACCGATAACTACAAGGGCTAGTTGGTTGGCCTCCTGATGTGAAGCCTCATGGATATAATAGGCTTCTAACCTTGCATCTGCACCTGGACTTTGTCACCTATGAGTCTACCCTGCCAAGTGGTGCCCCCCAGGCCCAGACATTTGGAACTGGGCCTACGGCTCTTACCAGCAGAACCAACCCATTTGTTTCTGCTGAGCAATGCATCCACGAGCAGAAGTGATGCATCTTCTTGCCTGAGCAGTGCATCACCAAGCAGAATTGATGCATCGCGGCTGTTGCATGGATTGCACCCGTCTCAGAAGACTCACATGGCGCCGCAACCAGGATCATGGGACCCACGCATCACCTTCGAAACCAACACTGCACAATGCTTTCCCTGGCACAGCTTCTTAAATTCCTCATCACCTGCAGCATTCGATGACGATGAAAGAACCTCAGCATTGCAGCTTCACCACCAATCGGAACTGACACATTGCCTTGACTACGCATCACATCCCATAACCAAACTTTCCATCACAAGCTCCATGGACAGGATAATCTACGTAAATGCAACTGGACCTCGCACCGCAGCATCATTGCATCTTGGAACCAACGTACTGCCAGCTGTATGATCCATCCCTGATGCCAATGCACACAATGCTCTGCAACTAGGATTTCGAGGTACTCTGTTCAGGGGGCCTAACTGGGTCCCTCTAGCCAGCTTGTACTCTATCACGGTCAACCTGAACTTGTGACTTTGTTCCAGGCCGGCACGACCAGATATCCCCAATAGTGCTTTCTGCTTCTTTGATGTTATTTCTTATTATAAAATTTAAAATTGAATACCTCCGGTTCTACAAATTGGAGTTTTGTCAGTTTGGCCCTTGTTTTATTTATTAAAATTAGAATAATTTTTCTAACCAAGTGTGGAATCATTGTGTGGTATTTTCACTGTTTTACTGCTTGAAGTGTTGCACAAATACTTTACACACTGCCTATAGTTAGATAAGCCTAAGTTATCTATGCTTACCTACCAGAGAGTGAGCACAAGTTAATTTGGAGTTTGCTTGTACTTTACCCTGACTAGGATTGTGGTTGCTGCTTGACCAGGGCTTACTCCCCAGTCAAATACCAACACATTTTCTAACAATGTGTTAATAGTTTCTCACACTTAGTGTTGTCTGTGGTTTTTACTGATGACTATTTTAAAGGTAAAGTTGGGTTTGTTATTGCAATTTTGAAAATGCCACTTTTAGAAATGTGGCATTTTCCTGCATTTAGCCATTTTCTGCCTGCAGAATCTCCTGGGTCACATGTCTGGGTGTAACTGGCAGTTAGATTTTGTGAATTCCTCCCAGGCAGTCATGCAGTAGAGGGATTAGTGTGCCTGAACGGGCCACCTGCTGGCAGGATGGGGGAAGGAGTTGAGCACAGCCGCACATGCAGCTGAACAGGCCTTGCACACAAAGGGCTAATCACCTCCACATTGGTCACTACAGCCAGCTTTGACCCAGGACAGGAAAGTCAAGAACTTCCATGCACTTTAAAGTGGAAGCCTCTAGAAACGTCTTCCAACTTCAATGGCAGAATTGGATATAAAAATATGGCCCTCAAACCACTCTTTAGTAAATTTTCTGCAACTGCAGAAAGACTCTCACAGGACTGCCTCATGCTGTGACCTGCTGTGCGCTCTCCAAGAACTATTTGCTGTACCTGGAAAGGCTACTTTACTGCCTGGAGCCTGCCTCGAACCCTCAGAGGCCATCCGTGCAGTTTGAGCCATGCATCTCACCTGAACTTTCACCTGATCCAGGACTACCAGAGTTACTCCAAAGGCTGGTTTGTTGGCCTCCTGTTCAGAGCCACAGGGACATAAAAGGGTCCCACCATCTTGAACCCACGCCTGTAACCAGCTTGAGTGAGTCCTGATCCCCCATGTGGTGTCCCACCAGTCCTGGACCTGTGGTTGTGGTGCTAAAGGTGCCCAGAGAGCCACAATCCTAAAATGAGGACTTTAATGTTTTTAGAGTAGAAACTACTCTGTGACCCCGGAAGAGATCCGAACCTGCTTGTCTATCCAACCAAGAACCATCGCCCCCATTCTGACTTTGCGGCTGCTCCCACTATGTACTTCTCTGCAGCAGCAAATCCTGTTCAGCTTTCCTTCACAGAAGGGCCACGAAAGGAGTATCCAAGCCCCTGGAATTTTATTCGGCTTCAGCATCCTGCTTCATCCTGCAGAAGATTTTCAACTTCCAAAAAAGAGACTAAGGGTCATATGTACATTGGTTTATTTACAAGACAGTGTTAAGCCACTTAATGCGGCTCAACACTGCCTTGTAAATAAGGTCCCCTTTCATGCGCTGCTTAGCGTGGAAGGGGTGGGCAGTGGGTTTTGCGGTGGGCATTCCACCACAACATCCATTGATTTTGACGCTGCCCCCTATTTAAAAGGAGAGTGTAAACAGGAGACAGCACCAAAATTAAAACCAGGGAAAACCTGGTCTTAAATGGGTGAAATGAGGAGAAATGCATTATTTCTCCTCGTTTTTGCTTTTTCGATGTGTGCTGCTTCATGCAGGACACATGGAAAAGCAAAATGCCTTGAATTTTTATGTACAGGAAGGTTCCCCTTCCTGTACATAAACAATCTTAAAGGAAAATGCCATTTTGTTACTTCTATGTGTGCTGCATTAAGCAGCACACATAGAAGTGAAAAAATGGCATTTAAAGATTGTTTATGTACAGAAAGGGGGACCTTCCTGTAGATAAACAATCTTTCCGCTGCACGCAGCCAACCTTGCACTATGGTGCAAGGGGGCCTGCGTTCGCTCTACACTGCTAAGTGTAGTGCCATCGCAGGGGGAAACGCAAGGCTGCACCATATCGTTGTAAATATGGTGCAGCCGTGCGTTTCTGAAGTGGCAGAGTGAGGCGTTAAGCCATGACGGCTAACGCCTCACTCCGCCACTTCCTTGAACATAGATATCTTTATGTGGATTTGACCGAAGGCTCTTCGATGACTACGCTCCCTCCACTGATACTGTCTGCACCCTTGCCCCACTGAACCTTACATTGTCCGAAAATCTTTCTTGAAATTCTTTTAAGTCCGAAGGTTAGAACTGCCCGGGCCTAATACACTTCTCGTATCCAACCTGCGCTCCATCGTGGTTGGCCATAATTTTCACTTTGACTAGGTCTCACACAACTAGATGTCTACTGTTGGCGCTTTGATCCTTTTGGCGAAACTTTTTTTGTGCCAAGCTACCCAGGGTTAAGCAGAGGCTAATTTAATTGTGTCTTGTGGTTCACCCTCCCAGTGATTGTTGCTATTGCTTGACCAGGGTTCCACCCAAGTCAACCAACAGCCCAATATCTCACATGCAGACATTGTCCACCATATATAATAGCACAGCTAAGTCCTCTTAAAATGTGAGCACGTTTCAGTAAATCCCTAAACCTTTGTTTAAGTCTCATAACCAGCTTTCACACTTGTCGTAGTCTCCGTTAGGGGAACAGCTGAGGCAATAAATCAGGTGTCTCAATCCAGTCGATCGCGAGCTACCAGTAGCTCACAGACACCTTCAGATTAGCTCACAGCCTTGAGTTCATTTTAAAATAAACACAGGGTCACACTTACCTTTTAATGATAAGGGAAGGCTGTGCTTATTTTACATTATTATCATCAGACTGCAGATAGCAGGGTCTGATAATGAGCAAGTGCACAGTCAGATTTATGACACAGGCTGGAGCACAGAAGTGAAGAACTGATGAACTGAGGAGGTTAACAACTAAATAAAAGTCCTTGTTAACTCCAAATTGGAGCATGAGAACAAAATTATGTTTCTGAATGTTTTTAACTCTTAGAGGCTGATTACGATGGCGTGACGACGCCACCGCCGTGCCGGAGGTGGCGACTGTCACACCATCGTAACGTGCATTTCCCTCCGCCATATTATGATGGCAGTGGGTATAGCGGTGGACAGAAAGTCCGTCCGCCGCTTTTCCGCCGGTCAGCTCATATATGATGGCGGTATTGCAAGGCCTTTCCATGGTGGCGATGCTGCCATGGAAAGGCTGGCAGGGAATTGCTTTAGGGGCCCGTTGCGGGTCCCCAGAGGGGTGAGGGGTGCACATGGGGGGTACCTATGGTACCCCCCTATCATGTCTATGCACAAGGTGGCAGGCACCGCTTGGTGCCTGCCACGTTGTGAATGGGAATGCACACAATGGCATTTTACCATTGCGACAGGTGCTGCAGCCAACAGCACCCACCGCAATATTAAAATGCCAGATGCGACCGCTGCAGTGGCGGTCGCATCACGAGCAGGGGTGCAGGGCCTCGGCATGGCAGGCGGGCAGTCCCGTTCCCGCTAGGGTCCGCCCGCCATCCTGATAGGCCCCTAAGCCTTTTTTTTCCCAATTCAAAGTGTAACATTTACAAACAGAAGGACTCTGGGTCGCAATGGACAGTAGACACTGAACCAGATGTACGAAATTTTAATTTTGCATTTCCTAAATATTGACTCCAAAGGAATCAGTATTTAGTAAATGCAAAATGATATGTCCCAAATTTGAAATAGCAATTCAGTCCATGAAGAAATGCTAAATGACTTTAAACATGTGCCCATTATGCCTTATTTGGAACAGAAAAATAGTCATGTTTTACATGGGAGAAATTTAAAGTGAAGAAAAATACTTCATTGACACATTAAGTCTTAGGGCCTTATTCTGAGCACGGTAGTCCATAGGACTGCTGTACTCATAATGACGATCCGGCCACTGCTGTATTACAAGTGGGACAGTCGGACCGCCACAAGACTGCTGGCTCTGCTGTGATTAAGGTGCGCTGGCGGTCTGGAAAGGCACAGTAATATGCTGGTGGTGTCAAAGCCAGCACTGAGAGCTTATTACAAGTTGCCTTTCCACCACCCTTTTAATGGCAGTAAGTCTGCCATGAAAAGGATGGCGGAGAAGCAACAAAAGGGGCCCTAACAGGGCCCCCTGCCACTCCTTGACCTGGGGGTGCATTCATGGAGGCATAAGTTGTGTCCACGGGAATTAATCCCCTGTTCCTGCATGGTGTGGCATGCATGCCACACTGTGGAAGAATGTGCAGTCGGGGCTCTTACTGCAGCAGTATGCACTATGAGCCTAATATACCACTGCCATGAGACAGCCCCCTCACCAACGACAACCATAGATTACTATCGTAATCTTGTGGGTGGTGCACAACAGGCTTGGCGGTCCTCCTGTCAGAGAGACGGTTGTGGGCCGACAGTACCGTCAAAGTCATAATGTCTTTCTCCACATTAAATTCAGCCAATTACGTCTTAATGTTTTATGAAGCATGTTTCTTCACTTAAAATTCCTCCAATTTAAACAAATGGCTGTACGTTTCTGTTACCAATAGTGCACCGTGTCTACAGGTAACTGGGAGCAATATGCTTGGTGTTTGGTAAATGTGACTCTTTTTGGAAATGGGAGAAAATGTAAATGATGAGTTTAGTGGTATCTATATCCATTTTAAGGTGTTGCATTTACACACAGCCGTCATTTTGCTCCCAGCTTTCTGACCGTCATCTACGGTTTCACTTCTGACCGCCTATTTACAATCTAGGTAGTCGAAAGTGACCCTGGCTCCTAATGGGAGTGAGACGACGCTGGATGCAGCCAGGGCTTGGGAAACCCTGATGCTGCAACTTAAGCAGCTCAATGATATCGCAGATGAGAGTAATTGGGAAGCCCCACGTGTAGACAGTTTGTAACTTGTATAGGATGTCCGCGTGGAAGGAAAAGAGGGCGTTGCAGGGTGCTCCCCTACAGACAACCTTCTGGAGCCCACGGATCCCACGACAATGGGATGGAAACCGCTAGAGAACGGCCCTAGGAGAGATACCTGCGCACAGTACTCCATGACACGCCTGGGGGGTGGTGGTAGGGTAAAGAGGGTGGGGTCACCAGTTGGCAGAGGGTGGGGGTTAGTTCAACTAATGCACTGCTTGTCAATGTGGGGTGTGATGTTTTTATTTGTTAATGCATCTCATAAGGGACTATTGACTGCATATGGCTGTTTATACAGCAGTGACCAGTGGCCTGTATATTGTCAGGAGATCTATAATAGCGCACACACTCATGTGAATGTCTATACTGTATTAGTTTGTTTCTCGTAAATGCCTAATAAAGTTTGTTTACAGAAAAAGAAAGTGAACCTGGCTGGTCATTTCGGCTGGATTCTGACAGGCTCAAGAAGCCCGTCAGCCAGTCAGAGACTGGCCCGTAATTCCTATGGATTGCATTTTCACAATAAGGATTATGATGCCCGTTTCTGACAGCCTTTCCATGTCGGGCTTTCCAACATGGAAAGCCTGTCGGAATGTGACATTGGGGGCCCCTAGCAGGGCTCCCTTCACTCTGTGGCCTCAGGCTGGGGGCTGAGGAGGGACCTATGGTGCTCCCCTGTTAATCCCTGTACCGTGTCGCAGGCACCCTGAGGTGCCCAGCACGTGGTGCAGGGATGAACAGATCCTCCCATTTCTCTATGGGAGCTTGTGCTATGGTTGATTTGCAGCCACAACACAAGCTCCCATAGACAAATGGGAGTATGGGACTGCACCATGTGTGATCACATTGTAATTGCAGTGTCAGGACTGGCGAGCGGAGGTCGGTTGGTCCAGAGACGGTAATGGTGTCGGTGAGAGGCAACTCCGGCCAACATTGTAGTCAGGCCCTATGCCATATATATATAAATATAAAATACAGTCATTTTTTTACATGGGAAAAATTTAAAGTGGAGAAAAATATTTCTATGAACCATTAAGTCTTAATGTCTTTCTTCACTTTCAAATATGACAATTACGTTTTAGTGTTTTATGAAGCATGTTTCTCTACTTTAAATTACTCCCATTTAAATAAATGGCTGTATTTATCTGTTATAAATATTGCACTATGTCTACAAGCCAATGGGAGCAAGATGCTAGGTATTTTAAATGTGACACTTAGACATGGGAGAGAAATTAAATGATGAGTTTTATGGAAGCCATATAAACATAAAGTTCACTTTTCAGCTTAATTTCCTACTTTTTCAAAGTATCACCATTACACACAGAAATCATCAGGCTCCCTGGGGGTGGGAGACACAGTCCTATATTTATAACAAAAAATACAGCCATTATTTTAGGTGGGTGAGATTTAAGGTGCAGAAAAATGTTCCATGTTAAGAAAATTTTTTGCACTTTAAGTTTCTCCCATTTAAAAAAGAAAATGGTTTTGTGTTTGCGTGTTTTGTCACATATGGCAAAGGGTATGTCCTATGCCACAAGTACATGCGACACAGGCTCTCAGTCACCCATGCATATATATCCCATTCATATGTGCACATGTTCATAAATCCCCAGAGAAGACGCTCTCAATGACACATATAGCAGCCCTGCCCGTCATAGTACCCCAAAACAAAGTATTTTGTTCAACTCATTGTACCTGGCTATCTGGACATTATGTTTAAAGTCAATGAAGCTGGGTGTGGGGGTGCCTGGTATCAATGCGTGAGTTGTTTATCCTTCAGTAGTTCACAATGATTTTCACTGATCAGAAGTAGCTCTCATTACAGAAAAGGTTGGAGAAACCTGCAATAAACTATAATTTTCATTACTTGATCCCTAAATTAATTCATCCTACATTAGTTACTGCAGGAAAATCCCATCTGCACAGTGAAAAAAGAATCTTTTGGAGTGACTTTTCTGACTACAAGTCTCTAAAACGATTTCTCCAGTCTATATCTACAAATGTGCATGCCTCAATTACCTTCAAGTATGTGCTTGTCATGGCTACCAGTTATTTCAGTTTTTTAAGCAACCTGCATACCTTTGAGCACAGAGGTGCTACAATTTTCCATTCCCCTTTCCTCTTCAGAATTGACGCCCTGCAAATTGAAACACGATCAACCTAATGCAAACTTTCAACACACATCAGAGATCTAATTTGTCAAACATTCTTTGCAATTGCTTCACTCTTCTAAGTTTCTCCATAACCTCAGATTTAATGTATAAGGAAATAGGGACTTTACCTATCAGGCTGCCACAATTTAGTAGTTTCTTGTCTCTGATAACACCATATGTCATATTTTCATATCTCAATATTCAGTGCGAAGTACCTTTATTGCTGCTAAATTAGACATACATTTAATCATAAATAAGGGTGATCGCTATAAGTAGGTCCTATATAAGGTTCTTGGTGGCAATGTACAAAAATAACTTATGGTAGAAGGCAGATACCTTTTCTTAAGTCTTACAGTGAATCACTTGCAGATATTTGCATTACCAAGGCAACTAACCAATGAATATTTTAAATGTTATGAGCATTAGAACCTATATTTCAACTTCAGTTCTACTGTCAAAATTTACAAATAAGAATATATTTTCAGTAAAAATATGTAAAATGCACATGAAAAGTAGAATCATCTTTTATTTGTTTCAAGATTACCCTGAGTTTGTATATTTCTTTATAGTTGATTATCAATACTTAAAGTGTGTACATCCACACAATTTCATGGTATTAACATCTATTATTTGCAGTTGATTGAAACCACTGGTTTGATGTGAAGCACATTATAAAAATATATCACTGTTATCTTTAAATTATTGAGAAATTCTCATGTGAGTTTTAAGGTGGATAGACCATACATCACAAACTTGATGGCTATACTGTCCCCCATATTCGAAGTGTGTTAGAAAAGGGATCTCTAGTTTGCAGTGGTTTGCATCCTGTCCAAGTAGGGGCCCTCGCTTTAGTAAGGGTAAGTAAGGCACACATGAAGTATAGTCCATACTCACACCCTTGGTAGCTAGGCCAGAGAAGTCAGGCTTATCCCCAGAGGCAAAGTGTTTCTACACTCACACCAGGTAAGACGATAAAAACACCAAAAAAGTACTCCACATCAGTTTAGAAAAATAGCCAATGTTTATCAAGACCAACAAGACCAAAACAACAAAAATCCAACATACACAAATCAAGTAATGAAGTTTTCCATATATAGTAAATTTCTTAGGAAACAATTGCTCCAACTGGGGCTATGAGGTCGCGCTTGACCAGGACAAATCCTCAAGGTCAGTGAATCCACGAGGGAATGCGAGCTAGATACAGGAGTCAGGCAGACCCCAGCAAGTACCTTGGATATGTCAAAACTATTCAATGATGCAAGTTGCAGGGGAGGTGAGGTGTAGCAAAAGCAGGTGATGTGATGATTCATTATTTCTGTGCATGATCTTTGGCAAGTTGTCAGTCAGGGACGTTGTGTTGCACATAGGAGGTAAGACTTTACTGTAGCAAGTGAGGCTTCTGTTCCTGGAGGCGGTGCAGGGTCGTTGAGCTATAACGCCTGGGGAGGATGCAAGGTGCAGGGTAGGTGATGCGTCGGTTGCGGGAGCGGTACCTCAGATCCTTACTGCTGTGCGGTATCAATGATGAAATTGGTGGTCAAGCCGTGAGGTTGTGGTTTCACAGTGTTGAGGTAAAACCACAGGCCACGGCTGTGACATTGAAGTCAGAGTGGTGCGTTATGGACATCCGTGGTGTGATGCTCGTCACTCCTGCATTGGCGTTTCTTCCGAGGTGCTGTGGGGTCATAGGAGCCTGTGTTGCAAGTCACGGTTGTCGCACCAAGCGGGGCCCATGGCTTCGGTGCAGGCAGAATGTCCTCAGTCCAGAAGTGTTTTTTCTATATGGTGTCAGAAGTCCAGTACTTATACCCATTCTAACCTTTGAAGTAGAGAGACTTCAAGGAAAGGTCTTTGTATTGCACAAGACCCTGACCTTCCTGGCCCTGGCTCCAAACACACTACAGGTGATGGAGACTTCATTGTGTGGCGACAGGCACAACACTATTCAGGTGCAAGTGTCAGCTCCCACCACTCTAGCTCAGGAAGGCTCATTAGCCTGGTGATGGGCATTCTGGATATGCTAGGCATCTCTCAGCTCCCTCTGTGTGTTACTGTTCAGAGTGAATTCACAAAGCCCAAATGTCATCTAACCCAGGCGTGTATTCTAAGGGCAGGCAGAGGCACATAATGATTAAGTGGTCTTTTCAGACTTGCAATCTAAAACCCACCTTGACTAGAAGATGTGTTTTTAAATTGTGAGTCCAGAGACGCCAAACTACAATTTTCTATCTATTCCCAATTTGAAGATGCACTGGTACGATGTTACCAGGCAGCTCCTATGCTAACCTATGGGAGATATTGACCTTCCTGTAGTAAAAAACGAGTTTAGCAGTATTTCACTACCAGGACATGTAAAGTTCACAAGTGCATGTCCTATCTCTTAAAAACACTGCACCCTGCCCACGGGGATACCAAGGGCCTACCTTAGGGGTGCCTTACATGTAATAAAAAGGAAGGTTTGAGCATGGCAAGTGCGTGCACTTGCCAGGGGGAAATGGAACTTTAAAACTATGCACACAGGCGCTGCAATGGCAGGCCTGAGAAAGAATTTTGAGGCTACTCATGTGGGTGACACAATCAGTGCTGCAGGCCCACTAGTAGCATTCAAGTTAACTGGCCCCAGGGCACACATGGTGCCCTGTACTAGGGACTTACTAGTAAATAAAATATGCCAATCATGGAGAAACTAATTACCATCAGGTTTTAGACATTAAGCACTTGCGCTTGAGCAATGGTCAGCAGTGGTCACGTGCCCAGATTCCTAAAGAGTATATAACAAACTGTGTAGTGTCTGGGTGCTGCAATTAGATTCATCTTTTGATAACAAAACCACTTTATCAAATATAGTGGTCTTAGTGATTCCTTTCACTTTCATTATTTACTTTCCTCTTTGAGAAAGCGTCATAGACATTTCAAGCATATCTTACATAGAAGAACAACCTGTTCAAATTATTTGCAAAGAATATTAAGCAATCACAATGACACATACAAACTTTTAGGCATTCAGATACAAAAACATAACAATTGATAGGCAGATTGAAGAATAAGGTTCAAAATGCCCCCTAGTCCCGCATTTCCAAGAGTTCAAACATAATGAAAAAGAAGTCCAATGGACTGTACTTAGTACAATCCAACCCGAGAGGTGGAGACCCTGAAACAGTTTTATTAAGAAGAGAGGTACATTTAATAATTAAGTTTAACACAGCCTCCAGAGGGCTGAATGAAATGACAGAAATTAATAGATTATAATATAATCCTTTCCTGGTCCGCTTCGTTATGACATGCAAAACATGAGCTCAGACGCTGCACAAACTTTAACTTGCTTGAACATCTGCAACTTTCTGTCACATCGTAAACTACAAACCCCAACATGCACTCCGCCATGCCCAATCACTCATTACTGGTACTCTACAAGTAATTCTTGTCAGGCGCAGACAATCACTTCAGCGTTGCCAGAACATCGTGGATGGAGAATAGCGAGGGAATCATTGAGCTCCATTATCAAAGGCAAGTGAAATGATTTTGATTCTGGATACAGATTAGCAACAAGTGTATCCTCAACAGTACGGAGGGTAACAGCTAAACTTCCGTGTTATCTGGTTTAGGTTTGAGACACGTTTCAACAAGGATACTAAATAACGGGAACAAGGACATTTTCCGAGTACTCAAGGCAAGTTTTACATAAACCATTTAAGCGTACATGAAAAGAGCGTGTCTAGCTGAAAGTCGCTCACCGAATGCGTTCATGCTCACACAACAGCTTTGGCAAGGCGACTGTGTCTTAAAATGCCCCCTCCTTTTTCAATCATCTTCACCGCTACATTTTTCAACCTCACAGTTCTACTACACTACAATTGCACGCTCTAGGTTAAGTTCAAGAATACATTTTTAAATAATGCGGCTGCTACTTGGAGTGTACCTTTCCCAACCCGTCACTAAATACCACGGGCCCGATTCACAGAACTAACTTAAGACAAAATCCTAAACTTACTACCATTTTGGTATTCACAGAAGGCACTTACTCATTTTGGTATTCACAGAAGGCACTTACTCATTTCGGTATTCACAGAAGTTAGGAGTCCTAACTTTAGGACTCCTAAATGCCTTCTGTGAATACCGAAAGTCTTAAAATTAGGATTTTTCTCGATTTAGTAGTCCTAAATTTAGGACTCCTAACTTTAGGACTCCTAAATGCCTTCTGTGAATACCGAAAGTCTTAAAATTAGGATTTTTCTCAGTTTAGTAGTCCTAAGTCGAAGCTTCACAAGGTCCTTAACTGATCTTATGCCCATGTCAAGCTTTAAGCGGCCGAATAGTGTGCTTGTGGGAGGGACAGTAGATTCCTAAGGAACATATTCTCAGTCACTATGAGTTTGATCAGTTTCTCTAAGCCCCATAGCTCTGCCCCATAAAGAGCACTATTTACAGCATTAATTTTGTATAGCTCCATGGCTTGTGCAACTGGTTTTGTGTGGGAGCAACAATGTTCCTTCCTTAGAGCCCCAGTTACCTTAGATAATTAAGGTACGCCTTCTCAAGGTGTTGTTTCCAGGCCATACCTTCGGACAATTTACACCTAAGAAGTCAAAACAACTCACTCTCTCTAAGTGGGTGTTGCTTACGATTAGGAGCCCTTTAAAGGATGTATGGGGATTCGGCAACATCAGGTTAGTCTTTGAGGTGTTCATTTCAAGGCCTTGCTCGTCACAAAAAGTCTTGAATTGATTTAATAGGCTTGCAGCCTCATTGGGTGTTTTGGAGACAAGAAGGGTGTCGTCTGCAAAAAGAAAAGTTGTGATTTTCTGTTTCCCCAGAGAAGGGACATCCGCTGGAGTTGCTGATAAAAATTCAAACACTTGGTTGATGTATAGCGAAAACAACGTTGGACCCCGACCTGGCAGACCCCATGCATGATTTCGACAGGATCGGTGACTTGACCCAGGCCACCCCATCTCACCCTGACGTAGTTCTGTGCATGGAGCATTATAATTAGTGTCAGGATTTCCAAAGGCATTCCCATCTCCCAAAGCACCTGCTAAAGCTTGTTCCTAGGCACAAGGTATAACACTGACTTCAAATCTATAATGGCTACGTAAAGACTGCCCTTGCCCAATAGTACCACCTTCCAATAAAGAAGAAGATGAAAAACCTGATGAATTGTGCCAGTTTTCTGGTGAAACCCTGTTCGAAGCAGGGACAGAATGTAATTCTCAGCCATCCAGTCTTGGATCTTCACTAGGAAGGAGCAGCAGAAAACTTTTTGGATGCAATCAATCAAACTGATAGGTCGATAGTTGGCCAGATTGCTCCTGTCACCCTTTTTGAAAATAGGGATCACTTCAGCTGCCTTACATGATTCGGGAATGGAGGCCACCCTTGGCAATGTTGGAGAGTGCCATTAGTTAGGAGACCCAGTTGTCCTTGTCAAAGCATAAGAGATCTCTCAAGATCCCATCCGGTCCAAATGCTTTGACAGGTACAATCACCTCTATAGAGACCAAAATATCCTCCTTAGAGAAAGAAAGCCTCAGTGTGGAGTGGGGTAGGTAAAAAGGAGATAACCCTACGTCCTGACTGATGATGTTCATGTATAGAGTACTGAAGTGCTTGTGCCGTGCATTGGCTGTGATATTGTTGACTGGGGGGGGCAAATTTTCAGGTAAACCCTTTCCCACGAGAGCCCAGAATTTCCTAATGTCTGGTTGGGAACAAGCCTCTCCAAGTTCTTCCCACCTCTTCTCATCCCAGTCTAGCTTGGCCCTAGCTTGAGATAATTTATATTGCCTCCTTAGGTCATGTATCAGGGGCATATTCCTAAATCTGATAGCTGTGGCCAATCGTCTCCTTAGGGACCTGTGTTCCTGTGTGAACCATGGGTTTACCTTGTGTACTTCTCTCTTTTTTATGCTACTATGATGAGAATGGATAATTACATTTTGAGCTAATTGGAAAAATAACTTAAGATGCATGGCACTAATGTTCACAGATGAACTCGGCTCATCTGGTGGAGATTGAATCACTGCCAGGTGGGCATCAATGTACCTTTTTAAGGTATTGATTCTGATATCATCCTTCAACATCATTTCCAATTTCAGGCGAAGCTTGTCGTTTGAGGGTGCCACTTCCTTAGTGGTCCATTTATTTATGACTTTACTACCGTTTTTGCCCCTGAGATATTTAAGCATCAGGCTTAGCGGATTGTGGTCACTTTCACAATTATTAGCTATGGAAATGTCAATTACAATTGGCCAAAGTATGAGGTCCACAAGAATGTAATCTATGCAACTGGCACCAGTTAGGCCAATGAAGGTCAGCCCCCTCCTCTGTCACAGAATGTTCTTCCATTTGGGAACAGCGACCTATAATCTAGTGCCAGTGCATTCATCTGTAGGGCTGTGTGAGACCATTTCTTTATTGGTGGAAGGTCAAGAGGTGGAATTGACCATATTTTTGTCATCCTCATTGGCTTCTTGAATATCCTCTCTATCAAGGGGCTCAAAAATTACATTAAAATCACCACCTATGATTAGAGGATATGCGGGTCGCCTCGCATTCAGCAGCTCATCTAGAGTTTGGTACCTCTTGCATAGACATTATAAATGTCTATGCTCTTGCCTGTGCTGACCCTTAGCCTAACCGCAAGGATGTCTAGCCTGTCAATAGGGAGCTCTTTAATGTCACACATTAGTGCAATACTGACCAGAGTTAACAATCCTCCTGAAGGGCGTCCTTGTTTGGATGCTACTGCCTGTTTATAAGGGGTCACAAAACCTGGCACAAATATACATATTAGACTCCAGGTTTCCTGCAAAATGCAGATATCATGTGAATTTATAAACTCAAGCCAATGGGGTAAATCCAGCATGCTTCTTATTCCAGCCACGTTCCATGAGGCTATTTTAAGCTGATGCAGACCTGTGGGCTATGTTTGATCTAATTTAACAAATGCACCATGGATGTCAGCATCCTGACCCATAATGTGTATGCAGTTAGCTTTTTCCACAGCCTGACTGGCATCTATCAAGGCAATTGCATAGTGCTGTGTTCACATATACTTCATGCAGTATATGTGAACACGCACTATGCGATTACCTTACAATTAGGGCTGCTGGGTTTGTCACACATTTTCCAACCTTTACTTTAATCTGAATCTGTGCCTATCATTGTGTTCAGATGAGGTACCTACCTATAGAATATACAACATTACAATATATAGGTTCACACTGCCTTTCTATAAATACAATTACTATCAGGATGGAGGCTGATGGGGGTTTCACAAGCATAAAATTTTATTGACACAATTTCAAGCACTTTTCACGTGACCGCCACAACTTGGTTTCAATGGCTTATTGGAACAGAGATATGCAGACACTGCAATGTAGCAATTAGGCCCAATTTACAATATCGTATTGCATTTTGTCAATTTATATTATCATTATCATATGTTTTGCCCGTATAATGAGGCTCTTATAATGAGCTGTAGAATTTATTATTTCTCTTTAGAACATAGCGTTATTAATTACATTGATTAGAAAATGATGTTTATACAACAGGGCATCACAATGAAAGTTTTCCACATGCCAAACTCTTGGAATATGTATGTATCATATTGGGTGATTTCTTTCCCTTTCTAATATGGCCGCTATACAACATGACTGTATTCTCCTGCAAGTTCTCTCTCTATTACAATGATGTATGTGGCGATCACTGTGTTTTGTACATATGGGTGATTTCAATCCCACTTCCATTGTGTGAGCAAGGCGCAACTGCCGAAATGCTTAGCATGGAAGCAAAATAAACTTCCTGTTATACTTGTCGTTGTCTCCTGAGAGTGCATTTACCTGGCTTTGCGGTTTGGATTTTGGGAATTTGACAACCGGGTGCTCTCCCGGTGTATGCACCATCCTCCATGGGTCCGTGGTCCCAACTCGAGCAACTGGATGTGGATATATATATATATTCACTTAAAAAACCATAGGTTTCACACATGTTATAGTTAGCTGGACATTTCACTCGTGAAAAACCATTGAAATTCCCTCGTTATAGTTAGTGCAGGCAACTATAACTCACGCGACCGCAATCCTCTGCTGATGACGTCAGATATTACATCACTGTATTTAGACACTTATTTACCCATGTCTTCTTCCATTAATTTTTAGCTATACATATATTACAAATATTTTTTTGGAGAAAGACACATATGTCATCAGTGATGTAATATCTGACGTCATCAGCAGAGGATTACGGTCGCATGAGTTATAGTTCCCTGCACTAACTATAACGGGGGAATTTCAATGGTTTTTCACGAGTGAAATGTCCAGCTAACTATAACATGTGTGAAACCTATGGTTTTTTAAGTGAATTTGCAAGGTTTTTTAAATGCTAATTCCTAACTATAACGTGTGTGAAACCTATGGTTTTTTCAGTGAATTTGTAAGTTTTTTTAAATGCTAAGTTATGTATTTATTTTTTTTTTTACATTTTAAGGTTTTTCACCGTGCGCGTACCATACGCGCACGGTGCGCTTCGCGCACCTTGTGCGCGCTGTGGGCGCATGGTGTGCTTTGCGCACCGCGCGCCCACGTTACGCAGTTCGTGGAATTTTGCCGTTTCTACTGTACGCGCACGCTATGCGTACTCCGCGATTTTTCGCAAAAAAATTAAAGAAAATTTTGGCCCTTGGGGGTCCTTCTGGGACCCCCTGACAAAGGCTAGGGGGTCAGGAACTGTCCACCATGCCCCCTTTTCACGTTCTCCACCTTTGTTTTTCACCCCCTCAGACTGCGAGAGACAAAATGGCAGCCGACACTTCCTGGTTTCGACCGATTCGAATGTTTACTAAGATCTAACAACCAATCAGAATCACGCTCGCGCACGGCAGCGTGCGCGTACGGTAAGTTTTACCGTACGCGCACGGAGCGCGCTTATAGATATATATATTGATTTAAATGCTATTTTCTTAGGAAATACTGAACAGATTTACACCAGACCTGCAAAAGGCACATCCCTGAACTGAGGACTACCTCTCTGCCAAATTTCAAGTAATTCTGTTCAGCCGTTCGGGCTGTAGCTTGGACTAAAGGTCCTATGGAAAAATGCATGGGGAAAACGCGTTTTGGGACACCCCCTTTTTCTCAGCCCCCGCTTGACGAATCCCCCCGAGACTTTCAGGGAAGTAGCGGAGCGGAGCGCCCCACTTATTTTGAAACTTTCGCGAGGATTCGTCAATTGGCGCCAAAGTTATTCCAAATAGAATGTTGCGGATTTCCTATGGAAACACGGTCCTAACTACCTCTTGTACTAATAGTGTATAGCCAAAGCGGTCCAGCGTCTAAAAAGTGTTGCCCTGTAATTGTGTCTCTTGCAGGAGAACTATGCCAGGGCCCTCTGTATGAAGATACTGCATAACTACTATGTGTTTGATTTTATGTCCCAGACCATTTACGTTCCATGTGAGGGTCTTTAACGTTATGTGAGCGTGATGTAGGATTGCCTATAATGAGGTCCTGAGAAGTATGTGGCCTCGAGCAGACTAATAGACTACATCCTCCCTGTGTCCATCTCGATGTGCAAATATTTGTTGAACTTAACTTACTGCAACTGCAACATAGTAAACTCAGTACAACAAAAACACAAACATTGCTCCCATAGAACAACCCCCTTCCTGCTACAGTGCTCAGTGGGTTAGAACTGCCCAACACCCCAATCTATTGTCCCAAGAATAACATTATGTTTTAGTGTGGGCTAGAGCCTCCAAGAGGATTCAGTTGTCACAACCCACCGCTCTCCCTTTATTGCAAATGTTTTAAACTTAGTCCTGCTCCCAGTCCCCCCACCCACTACAGGGTCTCCTCCTCCCATGAGTGTACGTATGCAACACCAGTTCTCACTCAGAAAGGATCCCAATACAGTTTCACTGTTGCACCGGCCCTTGGCTCAATACCTGTAGCCACTCACGATCGCCCTTGTCATGTCCCATCAGCAAGTGCATTGATTAAGTTTCTCAAGGGATTTCATTATTTGCTGGGGTGTCTGCCTCTCCAACCTCATAGTCGCCCTGGTGGTCTTGAGAGTTACCCTAATGTATCCCGCGAGGGGGCCTGTGGCCGTTCATGTGCCAACCGTCCAGCCACTCCCAATCCTCCTCTGGTGTGGCAAAATGCCACATTTTACCTCCTACCACCACTCTGAGCTTGGCTGGAAACAACATATACTTAAGATCTCTGGCTTGCTGCTCTGACTTCACTGCCTCAAAGCTCCTGCACTGGTGCTGTACCTGCAGCGTGAAATATTGACAGAGCCAGATTGTGGCATTTTCATATTTCACATCACCCTTTGAGTGAGCAGGATGGTCTCACAGTCCCGGTAGTTTAGAATTCTAGCTATAATTGCACACAGCAGGGCTCAAATAGAAAGTTGGGTATAAAAACCTAAAAAGAGGGAAGTCAGTGACCCCTCGGTCACATTCTGGAATTTGCTGTAATGGACATGACCCCATTATGCATCCTTAGGTGTGATCTTGGATAGGTAGGTCGATGTTTTATATGCCCGGTGAAGAAAAAACTGCCAATTTTATTTTTCCCCATTGTAGCACAATTTCTCCATAGGCTAACATGAGAAGACTTTAATAAAATATACCTATTGATAGAAGTGAGCTGGAAATATACTTCAAGATATGAAAAATGTAGTTAGAATTAATCTAACATTGTGCCAAAGTTAGATTTATTATAAGTATCACAGAAACAAAGTTATAGAACTTGCTTTTCTGGTGTGCTAACATACACAGCCTCTCCTGATTGGCCAGCCTTTGGCCAAACTGCTCTGATGAGGTGTGAAGTGGCCTGCGTAGAGACAAAGGTCATCTGCTGGAAGGAGATCTGCAGCTTCAGAGAAAACTGAAGGTTGGGGTGGAGTAGTCAAACTGGTTTTCAAAGAGGAAATGATACTTAGGACAGCACACAGGCTCACCCCCACATCCTGTATCCCTAGACTGACAGAAGTCTCAGTGATTGAATTAGCAGAGGGGCTGGAAGGGGATTGTTAGGGTAGCTTAGCCGCACCACTGGGTTGGCTTAGCCAGATCTTAACCTCCAGGACACAGTTGCTCCACTTTGAATTCTAAAATAACAGTGCTTTCTAGAACAAAACTATGCCACACTTTGGAGGAAGCTTTCATAATTCTGGGTGATACCCTATGCCTAGTTGATCAAGGGTACCCCCTTTCTTGTCACCCAAGAACACTGGATAAATATTGGAGATCTGCCCATCAATTCAGATCCCTGTCTGAAACTACAAGAAGAAGAAGAACTACCCTGCACCAAGAGAACCACACTCTGAATGACTGCACCTGCACAGTCCTAAGGACTTGCCTTGCTTTAAAAAGTGAAGGAGGGAACTCCCTGAAAGCAACAGGTTAAAAGAGCTCCACCTGCATCATCTCCACTGAGAAGAAACCAGTTGACCACCTTAAGCTGGACTTCAAAGGATTTGGCCAGGTGAATTGTGGGAGATGTAGTACCAGCATTCCAAGGAGCCAGTCAGAGTTTCCGGAACCTTGGATTTGCGTTGTGGACACTTTGGAATCCCAAAACGACCTTCTGAAAGAAGACCCATAAGTTTGGAGAAGATTGGAGAATTTTTGGTAAAACGCTCCAATAGAGTACTGACCCGTCGATGAGAGTCAAGCCTGAGATTCAGGTTTGCCCCGCTAAAGCTCCAGAACTTTTTGTCATCGACAAGCCTTCCGGGAGTTGAGACCGAGGCATCACTCTGAGTCAAGCTGCTGTTGTCGAACCCAAAGCCGGTCTGACGAGAATAAACACTCGATGTCGAGAGAAAAGCTCCCAAAAAGTGACTAAGGGACTTCTAATGACTACGCAGTCCATAGGACCACCGTAGTTGCGGTAATGGTCCAACGACTGCCGCACTGCGGGACTGCCCTCAATATTACAACTGCAGCAGTTGGACCACCACAAGACAGCCAGCACTGCCGGCAATCTTTCATTGGGAGGAATATGCTGGCCATGCTGCAGCTGCCACTGCCAAGCATATTAAGAGTTTCCTCACCGCCCTCATTTTCATGGCGGTAAGCTCACCATAAAAAAGGGAGCAGTGAGGAAATGAAGGCTGGCATTCTAGGGACCCCTGTTGCCTCTGTGCATGGGGGTGCATGCGGGAGGCACATGGTGTGCCCCTGTATATCTGTACCCCCAGTTCCAGCATGGAAAGAAATGCATGACATGTTGCATTTGTTTCCATGCTGGAATGTGTTTTTAGGATCCCATGGTGCTGGCTTCCCAGGGCTCACATATGAGCCTTAGAAAGGCACCACTGAGGCACCACCAAAGCACTGCCTGCCAGACTCGGATGTAAGTCCTAATCTGGCAGGCAGAGTGACTACGGGTTTGTTCGTTTCGCACTGGGGTGCTGGAGTGGCGGCCCTTTGCAAGACCTTCAAACTTATAATAAGGCTCAAAGTCAGAAGGTAAATACTTGACCGAGCCCAACCGCTAAGTGTATCAACCCACGCTCCATTGCAGTCGGCCTTAAACATTTATTTTGTCCCGGTCAACCACTACCAGATGTCTCAAAGTGGCACTTTTGTCTTTTAGGCACTAGAAACTGCTTATTCTTAAAAAATGTATATCTTACTTTGTGACTGTGGCCTCATGACTGGTGGTAGGTGTCAACCTACACCTACTAATAAATGACATTCCAACATATGTAAATAATAATTTCTGCTTGTAAATTAATTATATTTCATAGTTTGAAAATAATTAGTGTAAAAACATAAAATGGAAATATTAATTATTTTATTTTGAAATGTTCATTTTTTATTTTAAATACTTTCATTTCTTTAATAAATATTAACATTGCATTATTTATTAAAATTGCCATTCACTTTTTTCATATACTTGTGTATATATATACAATTTGCAACTCGCTAATTGGGATGCTCAACAGTGTCTAAGACACTGTTTGTGATGCCCAACGGGGTCGCAAATTGCATGCTTCATGCATATTAATGAGGCTTTTGCAATTTACGACCCCATTGGGAATGGCTGGCACTCCCAGGGATGGTGGCCTGCTGGGTTCAGCAGACCTCCATGTCTGGGACTGCTTTTAAATAAAGCAGTTTTTTGTTAAATGCAGACCATTTTCCTTAATGAAAATGGGATGTAAATATTTGCACATGCATTCACAAATGGGATGGGGTCCCATGGGGACCCCTTCCCATTTCTGAGTGCTTTACCACCCTTCTGAGAAGGGTGGTAAACTTCCAGTGTTTTGTGACCGCAATTGTGGTCACATAACATTCTTACATTGCTTAAGGAGTCACTATTAGGAAGGGATGCCCTTGGAACGGCCCTTCCTAACAGCGAGTCGCTAATCCTATTTTGCAACTAGCAAATTGATTTGTAACTCGCAAAATAGGATTAGTACATGGGTCACAGGTGGTTTTTCGCAGGCGCAAACAGGTCTAAAACCCATTTGCACATGCTAAAACCTTTGTACATCTGGCCCCAAATTCCGCCAGTGGGTTCAGCTTTTATATAGTGGTCCGTTGGCCCGGGTACAGGTAAATAATGTTATGTCAAGACCGTTTGCATTACATAGGGGTACCTGTCAGGGGTGCTCATTCTCTCCAATGCACTTACCCTGGCACTGGAAACTTTGGTGGAATGGGTGATGAGAGATCCCCTAATATATGGCATAGACTGCGGTGGGGACTGAAAAGAAAGATGTTGCCTATACACTGACGACATTCTGCTATATGCCACAAGACCGTGAATGACGATGGACAGGATACTATATTTCTTTGACCTGTATGAAGGTACTCTGGGTATCAAATTAATTGAGACAAACCCCTGATTTTTGCCTTCAATGGAGTTGCTCCCACACTACATGCCACATGCACTATTTCTGATTGCACACAAGGAGTTCAAATACTTAGGTATCTACAGAACTAGAGATGGAGTTGAGTTTCTCAAGAAGAATCTTTACCCACATCTCAACCGACTTGGAGATCTACTGCATTGGCGGAAGGTCCCGTTTTCACTGATGGGGAGAACGGTAGTAATTAAAATGATTACCCTGCCAAGGTTATTATATAAACTACAAAATTCGCCATATAAAGCCCACCCATTTTTTTCAAAAGGTTGATGGCTTAGTGCAGCAACTTCTCTGGGATGGGGGATGTTCAAGAATTGCGCAGGGTAAATTACAGCGAGGAGTATATGGGGGGTGATAGTCCCTGATATACATAAATATTACTGGCATCAAATTTGGTTGTAATCAATAAAAGGGTGTTCTCAGTTAATGCGAAGCCCACTTACAGATTAGATAGACACATTATGGGAGCGCGCGAATATTCTTTATTATTTTATCAAAAGGGAAACATAGATGTCCTACCATTTCACACATAAGTGACGGTGAGAATCTGGTGGGAAGCAATCAAGTTTCTGGGATGGGAGGACAAGCTGATGGAGATAACCCCTCTGTGGGACAGCAACACTTTACCGGTAACTACAGGGATACACCAAATGGGAGTTAATAGGGATCGAGCAGCTGGGGGATGTATGGAGGGGTCAAACGTATACAACCTTCGAGACCTTGCAGCATGAGTTTGAAATTGTGGACTCTGAGTGCTTTAAGTACCTACAACGGCATGCACTGCAGTGTCACTTATGGGAGGGAAAGACATTGACCGATGCAGCATCCCTCGAGGATTGCTAGATATTGGACCACATGCCTGAGAAGGAAGTCTCCTTAGTAAATGCTAAACTTATGAACAATTCTCCAGAGCCATTAGTCAAGCTGAGAGCAAGATGGGAGGAGGATATGGGCCCCCTAGAGGACGATGATTGGACAGAAGCTATATAGAGCCTAAGAGAACTGGCATTACCTGCGAGATTTCATTTAATTCAGTTATGTATAGTGCACAGGCAACATTACGCTAGGAGATTACTCCATGGCTAGGGACGGAGAGATGACTCTTTTTGCCCCAGGCGATGAGGTAAAAAGGGATCCTTCTTTCACATACTCTGGAAATGCCCAAAAATACAAAGGGATTGGACACAAATTATGTCGAGAGTCACAGGTCAAGAGGTGCTGCTGACAGCCAAGTGACACATCTTGCGTGTATCCGGAGAAGAAGGGAGGTGCCAAAAGATCTGGCTGAGGTTGGCAGCGGGGATTGGTAAAAGGAATATGGCCCACATATGGAGGGCGGGGAGAGCGCCACGGATTGGAGACTTGATGGTAGATGTGGATTGGTATCGGAAAATTTAACTAGTGGTCTACCAGAGCAGGGGATGTCCAAAGAAATGGAAGAAAATCTGGGATACTTGGCGCAGTTACAGAGAGGAGACAGAGCAATAAGTGCAATGGATTGATATCTTGCTCCCTGAGGCTTAGAAACTGCACAATTCCACCTTCCAATATGCATGCGAAATCTTATGGGAAACTGCCAGTCCCTATACCATGAAGAAATAATCACCTTAATGATATTTTATGTACAATGTATTCATCTCGATGGAAGTAACATGTCTCCATGCTTTTGTATCACTGAGCAACTGTTTAATAAAAGTAAATACTTCTGTGCCTCCATTGTTTCCTGGTTCACCTCATTCCTGGCCTAAGGGCTCCACAAAACACAGGCAAGTCCTCCCCTTGAAAGGGTGGCTGAAGTTGTTCTGGGGATTAGTGTTCCAGGCTTCTGATTAGTTTGCTAACTTTTCTGCAAAGAAGTGTGTTTTCCTAACATATCTGCTTTGCGACTGGTATGTTGTAAAATAGCTAATCTACTCTTAAATGTGTTTCACTTAGATGTTAATTAGTTAAAACGGTATCGCGCTTGTGGAGCACCATATTTTAGGAGTGTGTTTTTGGGGTAGGCAGAGTTGCACCCGTCACAGGTGCGCAATTTTAATTGAGGCTCCGTATCACTGCAAGCTGCTCTGAGCACCGTATTTCCTGGGTGTTAGGCACATGTTGCAGCTACAGGCGACCATCCCAGGCGGGATCTTCCCCATTTTAATTTAGTTCATACAGCCTTGTATCACCACATAAACAGCAATAAACGTGAAACAGTGTGAAGACTCGCTTGTGCCACCGGCGGTGGCCATCTATGATGGTATGAGGCAAAGTTAATGAGGGCAGGTGCTAAGGATGGGAGCAACGGTAACAGTTAAAATCAATTGTTTTGAGCATTTCAGGGCCTGCCTCATTGTGAACATCGTGATTTTGACAATGCTTGCTTGTGAGATTCACATAGTAAGTTTTGATAGAGCGCTCGGTGCTCTTAGAATTTATAAGGGTGCATTATACTCATGGACGAACTGCACTTCTATATATTCTGTTGGTTTGCTGTAATTCGTGTAATTAGAATGAAGCTTATATCGCTTTGTCAAGATAGTAGAATGAAATTTGCAATGATATATAGAGGAATGATTAGGATTTTGCACGTGTTTGGAGAGATCATGTAATCATGCATGCGCATTATGAATATTATGCAATATAAATGTATCCACTTTTTGTAAATGATTCATATAGAGACTTGTGTAATGGTTGTGTATTAAAGAACGTTCTTAGGTTAGCCAATCTCATAGACCTAACTTTTGTTTTTCTTAAGTTTCTTTTCTCCTTGTTTGCTCTCAAGCAATAAGTTAATTAGAATTTATGTGTGTGTAAAAAGTTTATTTTCGCCCCTACTGCAGGCGCAGGAATTCAACCTCGTTATTTTAGATTTAAGAAAATACTTGGGGAGGTGAGGTATGTCTTTGAAGAGCCTGAACAAAGAAAAGGAAGGCCACCTTTCGTGCCTGGTGAAACCTGGGAACCAAGGTCGTTGGAGAGAGCCTGAATTAATTGGAGTTGTGGAAAGAGACTCAAAGGAGGTGTTCACAGAATAGGTTACTATGTGACCCATTAGGGGTGTAACTTTGACTTTTTGTATTAGGCACAGGGACAATTTTGAAGGACTTTTGCTTTTGACCGAGGGAAGGGAGCATCTTAGAACGAGCTCTGTAGCTTTATGCTACTCGACCCATTTAAAGTCAGTGTACCTCTTAAGGAGGTCAAAACTTGCTGACACCTTTTGAGGGAAATTCAACTGGGATGCTAGGAAGGAATGTCACTCTAGAAGTGAGCAGGGACGGATTATTCTTTTAATTCCTGAAATACAAATGAAAAAGGATTTGGACACAGCGTCTATACTCAGTTGTGTGCTGATATTGGAATTCATTGTTCTGTGCCTATTGTGCCAAATGAATTATATTTGCAGACTTCGCTCTGTATTAATATTCATGTATCTTCATACTCTTATATTGAGGTGTGTCTATGTTCTGTTATTTTTGGACTTATAATAAATTATCGAAAATTGAAATAAGAACCTCTAGTCCTTTGGTCTCATGGGGAAGGGAAATATATTATTCGTAAATAGTTTTTTCCTCTCTACACATTCTTAGCAGGCAATAAAGACCATCGGCCAGATGTTCCTAAGTAAAACTAGAAACTTTTGAAAGGCTTTCTTTAGTTTGTTGCTGCCTCATCATTGTAAACAGATTTTTATTGTCCTATATCGCTTTCTGATATCCCATTTGGTGGGTCCAGACCAGACATATTTTGTTAGGGCTAATTCTTTTGCTGAGCAAGATCCCTACTCCAATATTCCGGTTGTTTGATTGGATGGGTTTCCTTTCAAAAGTAACGGCTCCAAGTTTTGGGATGTGCCCCACCAATTGTAAAACAATAGTTTTTGTGTCTGGCTCGCAGTACAAACGATTGTTCATGCAAACAACATGTTTAACAGTATATCTCGCTGCACCGTCAAAACTCAGGATGGATGGCCTGACCGTGCCAGTCGTTGCCTGTAGTTGCTGGAGCCCCGTGATTCTTAATCCAGCAGGGGTGTGCCGGCAGCTGGTGGACCAGTCTGCTGACTTTAGACCGAAGGAGTAGATTTGAGTCCCAACTCCGACCCAGCCCTGTGATCCTGAGCACATCGGTTGATCTTCCATGCCAGAAACATCAATGGAAGGACAACATACGTTTTATGTGGCGGTGGACGAGTGTGATAAATGCAATGGAAGAGAAGGGGTTGTCAACCAGAAATTTGCAGCAACTGATCATGTACAGCGTGGTTTGGCTGATTTAAGCCTAAGTGTGTCTATGGTAATGAGAGCTTGTCGTCCATTCACCCATTTGTTGCTGAGGATGTGCACCATGCTTTTGGTTAACAGGAAATAGTGCATGTGTTCAATTTAGCAGGAACATGCTGTTGCAAGTTGATCGGTAGGCCTGAGTTATTTGAATCGTAGCTACATGTTACTTGAATGATTTTAACTGTTAGCTGTAGTAGGGAAAAAGTAGTCTCCTCCACATTATTTACGGCTGCGGACCATCTTCCGATTTCTTAAGACACAGAGAAACATTATCATGTTGACTCAGTATGGGAAAAGTCCTATAAACACAGTAGAGCACATATTGGTACTTAATTTGTTTCTCTTTCCAGGTTCTCATTAAGACGCCATAGGGCTTCTTTTTTTCGAATTGTCACCATTTAAATGCTGCTATATTTGGCTGGAAACAGAGATTAGAAGGGACATGTTATGCAGCCCATGTCCCTAAAATAGGTAAAATCAATGACTCTGCTTCAAGATGCAGGCACTGGTCCGCCCCCCCCCCCCCCCCCCACCGCCCCCGAACCTAGTACCATCCAGGATACTGAATAATCAAATTCAATTGTTAGTGCAACATGCTTGGGCATACAATTTCACATTTCATTTTATGTGCAGCTTTAGCTAGCTGGTCTCACTGAGACTTCTGTGGCTGAGCTGTTGTTACCATGTTTACCCTCCGTTCAAAAAGATCTCAGTTCAGCACCAGGTGGTAGTAGATTTTGGCGCCAGCTTGGCACACCTCCAAGGTATTTTTTGGGGGTTTGATGTTTCTTTCTGATCATTATGGCAGCTTAAAGCCATCCTCATTTTCTTGCATATTACCTGTGTCTGTGTTCTCCAGCTGCCTCACCTCAGAGATGTTTAAGTGTATATACAAGGTTAATTGTAAATTATTAATTTTTTCATGATTAACTATATGGCTCCATTCATTTAAAACAGATTTGGTTGTTTTCGAGGACTTTTGGTTGTGCATGGCCCGCATCATTCCGACAGTAGCACAGTTTCTTCTAATTGAGGCAAAGTTACTCATCAGTAGGGGCCAACAGCTATTCCTTCATCATAATCAGAAGTTCTGCGCCCTACTATGCATAGTATCTGCCTTCTTATTCACAAATACTAGCTCAGCATATCGGTGGAGGATTCTTTGGAGTTGGAGACATTCCAGGGGAAACCCACTTCACAGTTTCTCGAAATGAAAGAAATAATTAATCAAGCATAATTTAGAGTGTTGGGATAACAAACATGGTCTCCAGGCCCCAATAGTTTACTGTTCCAATGGGATTTTGAAGCCACATGAAGTAGGCAAATTCCTTGCAGCTCTTCTGGATTTTTACAATCCTTCCAGTAGATTCCACAGACTCCATAGAGCCAGACTCAGCCTTTTCTCACCAGGGTGTATGGCACAGGGTGGAAATGTTAGCATTGGGCAGGTGCATTAGAGATTGTGTAATGCATTCACTTGGGTACCAGCTAGTCACCCCCCTCAGTCTAGAGAAGGAGAGACATATTGGGGTTATCAAGGTTCTTGGCATGCTGATGTGTTGCACAGGACATACCTAACCTTGCGTTGTGGGGCTGGGCCACCAGTTTGGTATTTAGAAGCTGCAAATAGGCAGGACTTGCCACCAGTTTTATCATTTGTTGAGCTATGGCCTACATTTCCACATTTGGAGCCTTATTACGAGTTTGGTGATCCGACAGTCTTACGACTGTGTCTGTTCCTACCAGCAGCCCATGGCACTGGTGGTCCAAAGACTGCCATATTACGAGCTGACAACTGGGCCGGTAGTGTGGAGGTGGGAATCTTGCAGCTGTGGTGAGTTTTATTTTTACAAATATATTGATACCTGTGTGTGTCAGATGCATACATATGCATGATCTATGAGGAAAATACCATATACCCATTATTGGGGTTCAGCCCATATGTGGGCAGTCCTATCGATGGGTATATGGCTCAAAAAGGACTCACCTGAAGATCACTGCAATCAAGGTCTTAATCCCCTGGGTGAAGATCCTGCTGTGAAGAGGGGACCGGGAGAAAGGGATCCACATAAGAATCTGCCTGAGGAAGAAGAAAGAGGTGAGTACGCACCCCAAATCCTTCATCACTGCCACCTTGAAGTAGGTGGTCAGACCGCCACGGTCAGCTCATGGATTTATGAAACTGGTCTTTTGCAAATCCGTGCAGATCCCATGTACCACCCTATGGTGGCTGCCTTTCCCTGACTGCAAACCTGGCAGTCAGCGGTCTGCTGGCGGTCTCAGTGGTCCAACGGCCATCTTCGCAAAGCCGATCTGGCCAACTCGTTATACGGTGGTCGGACCGCAGAACGCACAGCGCTCGGACTGCCACCACCAATATGGCATCAAACTCTTAATAAGGCCCTAAATATGATCGTAAGTTCACAAACCAACACATTAGCAATTATTTAAAGGAGGTCATATGCAAATTAACGGACAAAGGGCACATACCTTTCTTCGCTCTATGTGGTAGGTATACAAAGCAAACAACTGAAAAAACAGAGGCAAGGTAAAACCCCCCTTGTATTTCAACTCTACACAGGCAGATGGGTTAGGGCTAGTTAGGATGCCACTTTGGCTTGCACCACCCATTGCCCTGGCAGCTCTGCCAATGACAGTACCAACAGAAACACTAACCATCGCAGTCCTAGAAATGGAACAATTAAGACTATTTCAGGCCCCCAGAGCATATACATGGCTTTGGCAGTGGGTATTAGTCATTTTATATTTATCAAAATAATACACAACTGATGTTGTCCTTAATGGAAAATCAGACAAACAGTGCCTCCATGTGGCAGGCTATCATAGTGCTGCTTTTGACAATTAAGTGCTGGTGCTGAGCACTGGAAACCAAGGCTCACATTTAGCATTGGATAAGGCCAAAATAGATGTTCCTTTTACCAGTGGTAGAATGCACTAGATTACAGCACTACACCTAGGCAGTCTCAAAGGCTGAGAAGCATACACATAGCAAAAGACCAAACATGAAACTAAGTACAGGGGACAACTTTATACATTCCCAGAGTACAGTTAGGCCCACTTGTCAAAGTTTACAGGCCCAGACATTACTGATGCACACCACGTTTTAGCTGCATTAACCATCTGTTGTAATTTACCAGAAATCATGCTGTACGTGAACCCATGTGTTCAGCCACCTGAGATCACATTTCAGAGGTGAACCACCTACATAGTGACTGATGAGATAAGAAATCATTGTATGTGTTTGTATACTTTTAGGCTGCCTTACAAGTGTGTTCCCCACCCCACCCCCTCCCCCCCAGAAACATACACCTGTTCTCGGAGTTAGAATTCTTGGGGTTCCAAGGAGCCCAAGGGTTTGCACAGCAAACTGCTCACCAGGTACCTTCCTATTGCGGCATGCAGGCCGTACAGATGAGAATCACTCCATATTATAGAATTGTTCCTGTCAGTGATGTACTGGAGGAGACGTTTTGCTCTTCACCAGGAGAAACAACAACTTCACACCGTTACAGTTCCTGCTCAAGAACCTCTAACTGAAGTACTCCTATAATTAATATTTACCTCTGTGAGAGGAGCCTGCCTTAAGGAGCTTGCCTTGTAACAAGAAAGAAGGTTCCCAAAAGCTTGATTTAAAACAGTAAAAACACCGCACAAACTTACAGAGGGCTCTGCAGAACAGAGCGGGAGCATGAACATGCAAAATATTCAGGTTTCAGTGTCTTATTCCTGAAACAAAATGTCATTTTGAAAGCTGGTTTGTTAATTCTACTGTCACAATTAGTATGTTATGCTGCACTATCAGAGTGCTATGCTTAAAAGGCCACAGTTATGGGAGGGAGGGTCTACTGAATAAGGTCCCACCCGAACAACCTCATCAAGTTTCTGGTGCTGACTTTCATCATGGAACAGCTTTCCTTTAAGGGACATGGCGGTTCCTTGGGCATATTTCAGGGAAGGCTAAGATTCATTGCATTACAGAGCAGTTATTCATCACACTAATTTGTTCCTCTAATTAATTATGTTACAAGGAGTTTCTGTTAAATATATGCCCAGCGCATACGAAGCAGAATATGGGGCGTATGCGTAATCGCCCAAGTCACTGGCTGTGGGAGACACCTCACCCCAGTGGCATAACGAAACTTGAGGGGGCCCACCTGTAAAGTGCATGAAGGGGGCCTCCGACCACACTAAGGAGCTCTGCTGACAGGGTACTGGGCTGAACGGGCCCTTTGGAGCTCGGGGCCCCCCGCACCGCAGGGACTGCGGGGGCCTTTGTTACGGCCCTGCCTCATCCTTTAGGTAGAAGGACCAGTTAAAGTATGCCCAAGTCCAATAAAGATGCCTTTATCCCAGAATCTGACTTTCCACGTCCGCTGTGCTTCAAAGACAAAGTGGAAAAGGTGTGGCGCCATGGCCTGGGCGACTGACTCCGGAATCTGGGGATCACGGTTCGATCGCCGGCAGCAGATTAGCCCAGCACCATGTGACTCTGGGTAATAGCTTGCTTAATCTTCCCGACGGCGCCTAGAGACCCTTACGGGTGATTGTTCGCGCTTTACAAATGTGGATTATTAAAGACAGAAGCCAAACGCGAGGCTAGGTCTGCTAACAAATTCCTGCACAATTTACATATATATTTACCACAGGAGGCAAGAAAGGAAGCACATTGTTTGTAATTCTGAACTATGATGGATGCTGTGATTTTATTATGGCCAAAACAAATCAAGACACTGTACTTGCTGATGCACAAAAGACAAACTTTCATTGACACTAAAGTTTGGACATGTCAGGTGGTTCAATATAACAGTAACAGAAAAACTGCTTCAAAGGAAATGGGCCCATCATGAAAAAAGTGCGGGTCACAGGATGCTTCAGTTAAGTTCACCTACCTCATGGCCATTAATGCCAGGTGGTGGGGGAGGTGTCTTTCACACTGGTTCAGAGGACGAATGATGACAAAACTAGCAGAAGGCATTTGGCATTCCCATACCTTAGGAAGTGCAGGTATAATTGTACATATATTTTACGCCACATGCTCACAATCACAAAGCTTTTCCACTTTATCAGACATTTGACATTCCCATAAATGTAGGAAGTGCCGGTGGAATCGTGCATACATTTTACACCATGTGCCCACCACTACCAAGCTTTTACACTTGTCTGTATTCTGACAAAATCTTTCGAAGAATTTTGCACTGGGCTGGCTATGCCAGGTTGGGTGCATCAGCACGGCAACACAGTGTCAAATGACCGCAGTTAGCTCTGATGAGTTTGCATGCAATGAGGGCATGCACTGAAGCAGAACACTGGGGCAAATTTATGGGAGACCCCGGCTACACCGTCTGTGTCAAACTCACCCAGGCCTTGGTTTGTGTGTGGTAGGTACACTTGGTCACATTAGAGGGCATGACACAGCTTCAATTCTGAGCGATGCTTTATCAAATTGTCCATGGTTGGGAGGGGTATGCCTCCTGTGCCTGCCAGAGCAAGGCATATTATTATCTGAAGATGTAAAACAGTGGAATAGCATAGAGCCAGGTCTGGGGATGCCACTGAACAGTCCAGAAGCAGGGCAAACAACACCAGGCACAAGTTTACCATGCAGAGTGGCTTTCATCATAAGACAAGGCCTCATTAACACAAGTGCCACTGGCACTTCGATTGGGAGGGTTCCACCTGCCACAGGTTGATATGGATTTGGAACTGCAAGAAGGACAGGTAAATGTGGGTTGCAGGAGATTATGGAGTCTGCCATGGTGGGGGCCCGTGGATATGATGATGGCCACATCAAAGGCACTGACTGATTACAAGATGATCCAGGGGCAGTTTGGTACAGAGGGGTACCATTTGAGGGAGCACAGCAAGGATGCTTGATGCCAAGCCCCAGGAGTCTTTAAAACAGGACCCTGGAATGTAAGCGACGGTGCCACGTTAGTCCTTCTGGTGGTTGCAGGCCTGAGTAACTGGGACTTGCCTGGTTGATGTTCCACCCCTAAAAAGTTGTGAGTCAAAAACTTGGAATGGTGGTCACGAATTCAAGGGAGAAAACTCCCAAATTAATGTTGGTAGCACCGAATGGATTGGCCGATGGTTCCGTTTGGCTCATCAGGTTGGTTAAGATCTTAGGTTACCAATCACTGCCTGCCCTCAGATCCATAAGCGAACCCACTACTTTGGCATATTTCACTTATGAAATAAACTTGCAGCAAACAGTTTTTCCACTAAACCATGTGTTGTCTGATTTATTTCATTCCTTGGGTGCTTAGTCGCTATTCGCCATGTTAGTGGGGAGGGTTGCCAATATCGGCACTAATCATTTTTACAGGGAAGGCTATTTTCAAATTATGCCTGTAGAGGCAGAGAATTACTTAATGATATGATGACCAACTCATCGTATAACAGGCATTTCTCCCGACCTAGTTACAATGAAGAATTTGTTCAGCACCCTTTGACTCCTGGGCAATGTCTCTTTTCAGAGCTGAACAAAAATATAATTTAGGAAATGCCTTCTGGTCTCTCTTTGGGTCTTTTTGTTCAGACACTGAAGATTTGGTAGCTCAAAGATGCTTTTTCTTCAATGTACTGAAAACACAAAGGAAGGAGGTCCACTTGGTGGATGCTAGCATATAGGTGCACAGGACACGCTCTGAATGACCTAGGGCCCGATTCACAGAACTAACTTAAGACAAAATCCTAAACTTACTACCATTTTGGTATTCACAGAAGGCACTTACTCATTTTGGTATTCACAGAAGGCACTTACTCATTTTCATTTCATAAGGCTTTATTCGGAGCTTAAACACAAAGTCCATAAAAGCACATACATTGCATTATAAAACAACATCATTTTAACAAAATCAATCAGACAGTTAAAATACATTAAAAGACAGTTTAAAATATCATACTAGGCCTTGCTTTGATTGCCCGAAGAAGAAAAGTGCCAGTAAAGAAACAGACATCGGGTGTCGGGTTAAATAACAATTTCATGGTATCTTTTACAATCCTAACTCCATACTTCTTAAAAACAGGTTTTAAAAAAGCTGAACGAAAATTGCCATAAAGTGGACAAAACAATAAAAAATGCATGGTGCTTTGTACGGTAGTATTATCACATGGGCAAGGACCAATCGGGTGTTTTTTGATACTTGGAAATGCCACCAACTGGTGAACAATCCCAAAACGCAATCTTGTCAGTACAAACCGATGGGAGGGTCTGGTAACAAAACTCAAATACGGTTGGAACCCTGTCGTCTCACAGAAGCTTCCGTAGAACAAACAGGTAGTTAAGTTACCACTGGCCCTCCCACGCCTCTCAGTCTTATGGCTCATAAAAATAGATTTCATCTCATTTTTGGTCAAACTAGAGGATGCATAGTAATCCTCTATTACATTAAGACCATAGATCTCCAAAAAACTACCCGAGACAAATTTGACCCATGGAATCTTTAGATGATTATCAATAGAGAAACAGTCTTTAATGATAGCTCTATTTAGGGAGGTCTCTTCCTTTGCCCAGATTGCACGCCACAACATAAGTGGTCTGAGGGCGACAGAATCTGAAAGATGTTGAAATCCAAACTCCCTGTGCACCAAATCGGTAGAAACCGATGTGGGTAAACTTAGGAGTCTTTTTAGGAAGAGATTTTCCTCCACTTGTAGACTTCCATTCGGAGCATGCCCCCAAATACCAGCACCATAAAGAGCAATAGAGAGACACCTCATTTGATAGATTTTCAGCATGTCTTTAAGCCGTTTATCCCCTATTTTAGATGCGAACTGAAACACCCCGTGGGCACATTTCGCCATTCTAGCCCTGACATGGTTGATCTCGCTGGACCAGCTACCTGACTTGGAAAAGGTAATACCTAGGTAGTTAAAAGAGTCCACCGTTTGGACCTTATGCCCTTCAATAAAAAACGAATGCGGTTTTTTACAGCTCTTACCACACTCCATAACAAAAGTTTTTGTTTTATTAATCTTCAACTTCCTTTCCTTAATGAACAGAGAAAACCTGTCCATTAGGCGTTGAAGGCCAATAGGGGTCCAAGATAAAATAACGGCATCGTCCGCATAAAGTAAAACTGGGACATGGAAATCAAGAGTTTTTGGGGCGTCAGCCACAACAGTCTTTAAAACAGAATCGACCTCATTAATAAAGAGTGTAAAAAGTAGAGGGGCAAGCACACACCCTTGTCTAATACCGCGTCTGATAAGGAACTTAGGGGTGCGCTCCCCTCCCGGGCCGTAACGAACACTTGATCTAAGGTTAGCGTATAACCGGGCCAAGAAATAAACAATGCCCTCCGGTGCCCCCATTTCTAGTAATTTCTCCCATAAGATCTTATGGTTCACCATATCGAAGGCACTGCTCAAGTCTGCAAAGCAGAGGAAAAGAGAACCTTTCTTGGCCTTCGTATAATTCCCTATAAGAAGTTCTAGGTTGAGGCACTGTTCTACTGTCCCTCGTCCCTTCCTAAAACCATATTGGGAATTTGCCAATATGTTGTTTGAGTCGGCCCATTCTTCTAGTCTAACCAGAAGCACCCTGCTCATGATTTTCACAGAGGAATCTAGAAGGGAGATTGGACGGTAGTTCTTAACGTCCCTCCTCTCTCCCTTCTTATAGATAGGGATTATAATAGATTCCTCCCAGGTGTGTGGGACACCATAACAGACCACTGCATTGAACACATTAGTTAATAACGGGCCCCATATCTCTGGTTCTTTTTTGTAGACATCTATGGGCACCCCATCAGGCCCCTGGGCCTTTCCTCCCTTACTAACAGAAATACAATCCTGAACCTCGGAAGTGGATATATCTAAAGGAATGACAGGCCAGTCACCTCCACCTACATCCAAAGATTTATCCGAGTCAAAAATCATGGAGAAGTGGGAGACCCAACATTCTGCACTAACATTTGCCGTCAGTTCAGGCGTCTCCTCGTTCTTAAGAAAGGGACAATTAACTGTTGCCCAGAAAAGAGAGGAATCCGAAGTTTCAGCCGCCTGGTCTAACTTGTCCCATGCCTCTTGTCTTAGTTCGGCCTTCCTATTTTTAACTGCAGCCTGATAGGTGGCTCTGAGCTCCCTAACCAAAATTATATCCCTTGGTTTGGCTACAAGTGCCTCTTTGAGACCCTTAAGGGCAATAGTGCTAGCGTGGTCGAACCACCCCCTTTGCCCGCACGACTTACCCTTAAGAAGCTTGGTAAATTTAGCATCAATAATGAGATTAATGTTTATAAACTTGGGTATAATTACATTCGTTAATTCTTTGCTCTCTAAAATAACAGCAATTTCGTTTACACATTTAATAATAATGGAGTTGGACAAAATATCAGCTTTATCCCCCTTCCACCTAATTCTGGTTGCATTTGGTCGGTGGGGTTCAATATTAGCTATTATGTTTAAATTGGGGCCTTGTTTCGCCTTCCAGAGTACGGCCTCCATAGTTAGGCAGTTATGATCGCTAATTAAATTATCAACTACCAAAGGGGCTATACACCACGGGTTAAGGCTAGATGAAATGCAAATAAAATCAATCACCGTATTTGCATTTCGGCCCGTGAATGTAGGGATGGTTTCACCAGAGGCACCTTTAAAATTCTCCAACAATTCCATATCATAAGTCATCAAGATTTTGTTTAATGAATCTCCATAAGGATTATGGGGAAAATGAGAGACGCCTTCCCCCCAGCAATTTACAAAACCACAAACCCTGTGGGCAGGGGATGGACACACAGCAGTATTAAAATCCCCTAGCCAAATGAAATCAAACACTATATTGTTTCCCGTAACTATGTCTGCCAAAGCGGACTCTAGAGCAAACACTACCTGCTGCCTAGTATTATCAAATACATTATTATAAAAATTAATTAAAAGGATATTTCTACCCAGCTCCTGATATAGCCATAAAATCTGGGAATGGGCCCCAATGGGTACGTATTTCTTAACAATATGTGGTACTTCCACTGAGATCAGAGTCAAAAGCGCACCCTTTGCTCTGCCCGAAGTGGAAGCCACAGCCGGCAGATGGTAAGAAACAAAACCCATATAATTAATGGGGTCCAGACTCCAGGTTTCCTGAAAGCAAATGATATTAAAATTATTAATAAAATCAAACCATCCTAAACAAACATCCTTTTGTGAGAGACCAGCAACATTCCAACAGGCAATAGAACACCGGCCCCAATTGTCTGGTACAGTGGGCTTAGTTGATACAACCCTATCCCTATCGCCAGTGGTCGGTCTTACAATTCCACAATCGACTGGGACATCAATATGATTGACACTGGAACCACTTATACCAATAGCCTCCACTGATTCTGGAGCCCCGGGGACCACACTACGCCTCCCCTCTCCCAAGGGGACGACGACAGTCCCTGGGTCCACCAAAGGTAATACCAGTCAGTCGTTACAATCAAGCCCACTCAGGGGCTGGAATCTATTAGACGTGGGGATGGAAGGACCAGCACACATTTTCAAATCTCTGGACCTCCCTCGGTGACGCTCAACATCAGGTTGAATATCATTGTCTCTATAAAAGAACCCAAGGGGACGTAGAGAAATTCCTTGATCTCATATAGGAAGAGATGCGGCTTTGATCAACACCGTGGAGGTAAGTTGTGGGTTTCGAAAATTGATAACGATACAGTCCCCTCCACAGGTCTTGCGGGATTTCCCCACCCAATTAGTTCTTCTAGAGCTTAAGATATCCCCTGATAGAGCTACGGGGAAGCCACACTGCCGGTGGAGCCAATCCACAGTTTTATTCTTTAGAGATGAATGGGATTCATCAAAGCCGTGGTTGCTTCCGGACACTCTTAATGGAGGAACATTGGTTAAAACTGCCACAAAAGGTGCACAGATCGGTGGTAAATCCGGCTGAGGGCTACTAGAACTATTAAAATTTGCATTGGAACCCACCTGCTTCCTTAGTACAGAGCTACAGGAAGGTTTAGTTTGGGCCGACAACTGCGGGAGAGGGTTGGGGACAGCAGGAACAGCTTCGCAATCATTCCCAGAACTAAAATTGCTGCTCACGGCCGACGTTAGAACTAAATTAGGAGTATTAAAGGGAACCTCAACAGGTCCAAGTTCATTATCGGTAGTTTTTACTCCCGTGGCGGCATTAATGAATGCATCCACTAAACCTCCCAATCTGACTACTTCATCTGAAATTGTAGCAAGTTTGGTCAATAGGGGTTTAACAAGTAAATCAAATTTGGCATCAATAGCATTAATCAAAAAATCAAGTTGCTCATTGTCTAAACTGATCGTGGTACCATCCAGTACCGTTTTTTGGTCACGTTGAGCATTAGACAATGAAGGGTCTGCTCTTTTGGCGGGGCGATTCCCCCCTCGTTTAGGCTGATTAATCTTGCTATTGTTCCTGCATGAACGTATTAATCTTTGTGGCCTCGGAGCCTGCACATTTGGAACTATTGGATCAATAAAAGTTTCTGGACCAGATTCTAAATCGTTGGGGGGCCCGGAAATAACAATAGCCTCGCTTATGGTATCATTTGAATCAACCAAGATGGGACTATCCATTGGATCTAAGGAAACACTGACATCAGGATTGGTAATTGACTGGGTGGCCGATCGGTTAAGAGAGGAAGGGCACAAGCTTTGAGGCCCCGGCCGTCCTAAGGACTTCCTCCGTTCTTGGTTGATTTTATCCACCATCTTAACTAGATAGTTATCCATAGTGGTCGACACAACCGCTGGTTTGGCTTTAGACATTATAAGCCGGGCTAGACCAGTACCAATACTCAAGAACAGATTAACACCACAATATGCAACAACCTATAAACCTGTGCTGTATATGGCTGCCTAGCACAAATAATAACTTCCCGTTATACCACCATATAACTCACTGCCCTACCCTGATAGCAGTTACGTTGCGGCGGATCACACAACAGGTTAGGCAGGTTAACAACATACAAAAAAGCCTGTATATGGCCCCCTCCTACCCCCTCCTGTCCCGGACTGTCACAGACTGTCCGCCCTTTGTTCGGGCTTCGTCCTGGGCGTCCCGCGCTGCGGAATCGAATGAAATTAAGGGATACTGGAGCCAATAGGCAGGTGGGCGGGCCACGACTCAGGTGCGGTCAGGCACGGGCTCCTGGGAGCTGTAGTCCATCCAGCAGCCCCTTACACCCTCAGCGGCGGCCAGCGGCTCCAAGCACAGTTCCTCCAGATACGACAGAGCACAGGTATGCAAATGCCCCCAGCAGCGATGCGGGACCCGCGCCAGCGGGTTCCGCGAGCGTTTTTAAATGTTTGTGGGCGGGTGGGCGGGCCGCGACTCAGGTGCGGTCAGGCACGGGCTCCTGGGAGCTGTAGTCCATCCAGCAGCCCTTACACCCTCAGCGGCGGCCAGCGGCTCCAAGCACAGCCCCTCCAGATACGACAGAGCACAGGTATGCAAATGCCCCCAGCAGCGATGCGGGACCCGCGCCAGCGGGTTCCGCGAGCGTTTTTAAATGTTTGTGGGCGGGTGGGCGGGCCGCGACTCAGGTGCGGTCAGGCACGGGCTCCTGGGAGCTGTAGTCCATCCAGCAGCCCCTTACACCCTCAGCGGCGGCCAGCGGCTCCAAGCACAGCCCCTCCAGATACGACAGAGCACAGGTATGCAAATGCCCCCAGCAGCGATGCGGGACCCGCGCCAGCGGGTTCCGCGAGCGTTTTTAAATGTTTGTGGGCGGGTGGGCGGGCCGCGACTCAGGTGCGGTCAGGCACGGGCTCCTGGGAGCTGTAGTCCATCCAGCAGCCCTTACACCCTCAGCGGCGGCCAGCGGCTCCAAGCACAGCCCCTCCAGATACGACAGAGCACAGGTATGCAAATGCCCCCAGCAGCGATGCGGGACCCGCGCCAGCGGGTTCCGCGAGCGTTTTTAAATGTTTGTGGGCGGGTGGGCGGGCCGCGACTCAGGTGCGGTCAGGCACGGGCTCCTGGGAGCTGTAGTCCATCCAGCAGCCCCTTACACCCTCAGCGGCGGCCAGCGGCTCCAAGCACAGCGCCTCCAGATACGACAGAGCACAGGTATGCAAATGCCCCCAGCAGCGATGCGGGACCCACGCCAGCGGGTTCCGCGAGCGTTTTTAAATATTTGTGGGCAGGTGAGCGGGCCGCGACTCAGGTGCGGTCAGGCACGGTGTCAGGATGGGGCTGAATGCTACAATCACGCCGCGCAGTTCGTTAGGACTGCATCGAGTTTGGGTTAAGCCCTCCCTCTGCAATTTATGGACAAGTATTTAGAGCTTTAGACTTCGTTCAAAGATGGCCGCCGAGTTTTCCTGACTAGCCCATTGCGTTTGAAGTCTCGCGGGATCACTAGATTTCATCTCCTCACGAAGCGCGTCTTGCTGCGCACTTCAATTTAGCCATAGTCGTGTGAGGGAGCTTTAGTTCACGCTCCTCACAAAAGAACTCTTGGCACTAGGAAATTAATTTGTCTCCACTTCCGCGACTCTGGTTCAATTCTCCAACTGACTAAGGTTATTTCTCTGGAGACAAATTAATTTCCTAGTGCCAAGAGTTCTTTTGTGAGGAGCGTGAACTAAAGCTCCCTCACACGACTATGGTTAAATTGAAGTGCGCAGCAAGACGCGCTTCGTGAGGAGACGAAATCTCGTGATCCCGCGAGACTTCAAACGCAATGGGCTAGTCAGGAAAACTCGGCGGCCATCTTTGAACGAAGTCTAAAGCTCTAAATACTTGTCCATAAATTGCAGAGGGAGGGCTTAACCCAAACTCGATGCAGTCCTAACGAACTGCGCGGCGTGATTGTAGCATTCAGCCCCATCCTGACACACGGGCTCCTGGGAGCTGTAGTCCATCCAGCAGCCCCTTACACCCTCAGCGGCGGCCAGCGGCTCCAAGCACAGCCCCTCCAGATACGACAGAGCACAGGTATGCAAATGCCCCCAGCAGCGATGCGGGACCCGCGCCAGCGGGTTCCGCGAGCGTTTTTAAATGTTTGTGGGCGGGTGGGCGGGCCGCGACTCAGGTGCGGTCAGGCACGGGCTCCTGGGAGCTGTAGTCCATCCAGCAGCCCCTTACACCCTCAGCGGCGGCCAGCGGCTCCAAGCACAGCCCCTCCAGATACGACAGAGCACAGATATGCAAATGCCCCCAACAGCGATGCGGGACCCGCGCCAGCGGGTTCCGCGACCGTTTTTAAATGTTTGTGGGTGGGTGGGCGGGCCGCGACTCAGGTGCGGTCAGGCACGGGCTCCTGGGAGCTGTAGTCCATCCAGCAGCCCCTTACACCCTCAGCGGCGGCCAGCGGCTCCAAGCACAGCCCCTCCAGATACGACAGAGCACAGGTATACAAATGCCCCCAGCAGCTATTTTTCTCAATTTAGGAGTCCTAACCTTAGGACTCCTAAACTGAGAAAAATCCTAATTTTAAGGCTTTCGGCATTCACAGAAGGCATTTAGGAGTCCTAAAGTTAGGAGTCCTAAATTTAGGACTACTAAATTGAGAAAAATCCTAATTTTAAGACTTTCGGTATTCACAGAAGGCATTTAGGAGTCCTAAAGTTAGGAGTCCCAACTATACTACTACTAAACTGAGAAAAATCCTAATTTTAAGACTTTCGGTATTCACAGCAGGCATTTAGGAGTCCTAAAGTTAGGACTCCTAACTTCTGTGAATACCGAAATGATTAAGTGCCTTCTGTGAATACCAAAATGAGTAAGTGCCTTCTGTGAATACCAAAATGGTAGTAAGTTTAGGATTTTGTCTTAAGTTAGTTCTGTGAATCGGGCCCCTAATGTTTATTTAAGTATCAGAAATGTTTTTAATGAATGATTGGTGACAGTACTGATTAGAAGACTGATTGCAGCCAGATAGACATGATATGGCTGGGTCATGTACAGAATGCATTCCCTCATAGATGATGGAATGATCCCCCAGCAGAGTACTTGTCATTGGGACCCTCAGGCCCCAGTAGATGCGAGAAGGGATCCAGGTGTTCCCCACAAGGTAGGATGAGCTACTTACGCCACTAACCTTTTTTACCTTGTGAGTAGTGTGCGACTAAAAATGACATCAACCCCTCCTTGAGCAGGGAGCTGGTATCCCCTAAAGTCTAGGGTAAGGAATAGTCTTGTTACTTTATTACTATAATTTGTTCATAAGGACATCGTTGATATCAAATGTCAATGTTGCATGTGCTTTTTTTGGGCATTTTACTCCCTTCCACTCTTCACGTGTGTCAGTTTGCAGTGGTTTGCAATGACAGTGCACATGCATGGCCATGTTTCAAATGCAAGTACCAAGTAAATGCTAATGTAGGAAAGTCATTTTCACTTTCAATTTCTCCTGAAATTATCTAACTTTGCCAATCCTTTTTGAATAAATTATTATACAAAATTAGATCCAGTATCAGGTAGGATTCACCTCACACTTTATAGCAAACATTGTCTATGTGGCTATGAGTGCCAATGAGGCTAGTTAAGGGATCCATAAGCCTTGAAGAATGCCCCAGACCTGTTACGCTATACTTGATGGGCAGAAACATGTTGGCAGATAAGAGACCAGGGCCGTAGCTACGGGGGGCCCAGTGGGGCCAGGGCAGCCTACATTTTTTTGTGTCCCACCACCCCATTTATTATATTTATGCTTGCTGTTCGTTGATGTGCCACAACAGTCACATTATGATTTGAGCCAGTTCCTTCCTAATTCCTAATATGTTCAGTCGCAGCAGCACACCAGATTGAGTGCGGCTGGGATGGTACTATTACTAATCTCCATGAGCGGAGACTTTGTGCAGTGACTAGACTGCAGTCACGCACGTTTTCAAATTTTCCATTTAGGCCAGGCCCCTAGAATGAAAATAAATTAACAAGAGCGAGGCAGTGGAGGGGCTGTGGGGCATGCCCACCCTGACCCTTGCTTGACTCTGTCAGCCCACAAGAAATCATCCTTGGAGGTGCAGCCTGAACATGTGTGACACGTGTCTTCAGCTCAGGAAGAGTTTCCGTTCAGAACCCCCAACATGGATCTCCAATCTGCTGCTACTTGAAAGGCTTGCAGCACCACCAGTATCCAGACTCCAGGCCAACAGCTAGGGGCGGTGAGGCACTTACTCGGTGGGGACTCGGAAGGTGGTATCCAGCCAGAGACTCGAATCAGCTGCTCATCAAGGGGCATATTATCAATAAACTGCGTTAAAATTATCGCCGCTTTTGTGGCAGAAAACTGCAGCTGAAGCGGTGATAATGGGCTTGATAATATGCCCTTGAGAATTCCCATAGAAGCCCATGTTCTGGTGTCAGCATGGGCTTCTATTGGAATTCTCTGCGGCATATTATCAAACCCATTATCAACGCTTTAGCGGCAGTTTTCTGCCGCCAAAGCGGCGATAATTTTAACGCCATGCTTGATAATATGCCCCCAAGTAAGTAAACTAATAAAAGGAGAAAGGAAAGGACTCGTTTCTCAGAAGAGGTGTGGGTGAGCCAATAAATGAAAAGAGGCCTGCAGCATTTATTTTTATTTCCCAGCAGCATTTCCACACAATGCTGTTCAAGAGAGAGTTTCTGCTGGCAGAAAGGTGTGATTTATCTGGTTATGGCTAGTGTCAGGACCATGTAATGTTAAGGTGCATGCAAGTTGTAGTATGCCCATCTGAACTGTTGAAGAGTCGAACTTCTCTGCTTTGATTTCTCATTGGCAGTTTTCCACAGGCCTGGTTTTCCACACAAAAGGAATAACAAACAGACGGATTCTGGGTGAGCTGAGCAGTAGTGATCTTTCTTGCAACTATATTGTGTTCGGGGGGTGCCATGTTTGCATTTTGCAAGTGTATTTTATGTTTTAAAGCACTTGCTGCTGCGGTCCTTTACACCAGCAATTCTGAAGCGACAAAAAAATGTAAAGATAATTTAGCTCCTGTGATTAATGTTCTTCCTTGAGAGAGATCAGAGTTTTGTCTAGTTTAGGTTTTGACTCACTTTAAAGCGCAGATTGTTAATGTGCCTGTTGCAAAGAACGTGTGCCGTGCAGATTACAAAGTGCCTAAAATATAAATAGGTCAGTGGATTGCCGCTTTTAAAAGAGACACCCTTTTGCTTCTTGCAATGTAAGTTAAAATCCTATTATAGAACAGTGAATTATTAACTATCATCAAAGAACCGAATGCACACTGCAAAGTTTAGATCAGAGCATAGATTAATGTTGCAAAAAGGGCTCATTTGGTAGCAATCAATTCTTATTATTAGAGAGAACCCCCAACTATGGTATTCCGTTTTCAGGTCTGAGTTTGTGCTTCTCCAGACCAAGCACTCCCAAACTATACTGCCTACTAGTATTGATGACGTCACTCCTACACCTTGTAAACCTCTGAGCCAAGTAACGTTTCCTATACACTGAGTTACAAACGTATGATTGCCTCTGTGTGATGAGAGTGTGATGCAAAGTACTCTGACACGCTACACTGATATTTGTGGCACTATAACTTATTAAAGGCATCTGAGAGAGAAGGGTTATGAAGACTTGGGCACTATTAAAATGTGGTGGGGAGGTGATCATTAAGGGTCTCCAGCAAACATGTTCGCAACGGGCACCACCAGCCATAAAGCTGGCTCTGATTACATGCTTAAATCTTCAATTAACGACTCTATTCAAACCTTCATCACATGTTATTGAAGCACAGCCAGGAAGGTGTTTTACTGTTGTGCTTTGTATTTCTATTCTCACTGAAGCAAACAATGTTATTGTTTACAGCTTGACACTTCTAGGTAGCATCTACCTCTTTAGAGAGCCCCAACAGCCCTGCCAAGTACCACACATCAGGGGTTAGACTAACGCATTTTTATGTGGTGGTACGCATCACCGCATTAAAATGTATTGTCACACATTATTAGCGTCTTGACCCCACCTGCTGCAATGTGCTGCAAGGCACAAGCTGGCCGAGAGAGTGTGACTATGACAGACAAGAGTACACAGGAGATGGATTAAAAAAGAAGTGCAGCAAGCTCTACCGTACTGCACTGATGAGACCCACACTCTGCATTCTGGTCTCTGTAAGTTTAATTTGGCAGACTATCAATACATGATTAACAGCCTGCATCTACAGTCTGCTCTGCAACTGAATGCAATGAATCATTCAGTCCCGCCAAGGCCTCAGAGGTCGTATCATCATGTCAAGTGGTTTGTCTGTCACAACACGATAACCCGGAGTCTGTCAGTCTTATAACTCCGGCAGTGACTAGTGCTGGAGTGGGGTTTTCTTTAAAAATTGTATACCCTCTTCATTTTGCATGTTTACATTAATAAGAATAATTAATTAATAGTAATTGTACTAATTGTTTTGCTGTGTGAATTGACCAACATTACTAATATAAGAAATACACGTGGGAATTGCATTTGCATGGCCTAATTAATACGTAAACTAATTTTCGTATGCATATTAATAATAGACAATTAGAAATTGCATGATTATATGTTGCTTTCGTGATGTATTCGTTATTTGTGCTTTATTAATGTGAATATAACCCGCATTAAGTGTTGCTTCTGCTAGATAAATACACACACATATGGGTATTAGTAAGGGGATAACATTTTATTAGTCATTTCCATGTATTAATTACGTTTTTGTGTTTCTTTGCTTAAATTGACCATTTGGTGGCCACAAAATGGCCGACATCCCTATTTGACGAACACAACTCCATTATGAAGGTCTCTGGGTGAAGTGCGCATGCGTCACCATCAGCAGCAGTGGCCTCTGGACGACCCTAAACTCGACTGTACCCACCAAGGACACACCGGGCTAACAGCCAGCTGCCCCTAAAAGAAACAATAAAAGTTACTTCAACTTGAAATTATGAACTACATCTAAAGAAACATTTAATATGTCAGAACTGTGGAGAACGGATTTCATCAACCAATCCGGAGCATTCAAAATTTTGGTTGTTACTTTTTGGAATGTAATTTTACTATAAAAATGGTAAAATAGAGAGGTTGTAAAGCGTGACCCTTCAGAAGATTTTCGATTTCCTGACGGTATGCTGACGGAGAGGATGGTGACACTGCAGGACAGCTGTTTCCTAAGACTCTGACAGTATGAACTGATGACCAAGATTTTGACTTAGAGGAAAACTTTAGCCAGAATAGGTAAATATGATGGTCTACTGCTTGATTAAACCAAAGACTCGATTTTCAATTATTTAGATAAAAATTTAAGATTTATTACAAGAACTGTGTTGGGTCGTTATTATGAAAATGTATTTATGTAAATAAGTTATAGATTTCGTTATCACTCCAACCTGCAGCTAGCTGATCCATGGCCTATTCATGGGAGGAGTGCTAAAAGGTGAAGTTTAGGCCTTAATAAATAGGGATATATGAGTACTTCCTTCCATTACAGTGAGTAGAACAATCGCCTCCTTGGAAACAGGTTATTAGAAGGATGAATGTTGGTGTTATGGGCCCCACCAGCGAATGTAGTGATTGAGTGTGATCTATGATCTGTGACGAAGGGAGGGATTTTGTATTCCGCGCTGCATCAGTTTTCTTGGTAGCAGAGATATGGTTAGCTACTGTTTTGGTTTAAGTGATCATTGCTTGTAAATAGCTTATTGATTATTGATTGGTATTGATTTATGTACTAACACTATATGTTGAGTTACGTTGAGTTATATGTTGTTAGCACAGCTTCTGGGATGTAGGAAGTTGGAAGTTTGTAACAGTTCCGTAGCAGAGCAGAGGTAAGCGCTACTCTCGGGAAAGACGGAATTGTTGTTGTCCTGTAGGTACACAGGGGAAACGTGTAACAAGTGAAGTTGCACGGCGCATTGTCTGGGTTCGATTGGGCAGCATCGTCGTGTGTTGCCATTAGAAATATTCTCTGTGTGAGAGAAGTGTGTATGATAGCGAAGGTTACCTGTGAAATTTTGGTCTTTAAGTACCAGGAAACCAAATGGCATACCGATAACGCTTATCACTGAAAAGGTAGCAGGTGTTCTCTGAGCTTGTTAGAAGGACTAAGTAGAGGGAAGCGCTGCTTTGTTAACGAATGTCAAAATTCTGTAGTAGGGCAGAAGTAAGCGCTGCTCTCGGAAAAGACAGAAGTCTGTGTGAATGGTCTACATTTTTCCCCCGTATGACAGTGTGTTTATGAAAAAGGCATTCCGATTAATGGCGAAACTCTAGAGACCTAATGCTTACTCTAATTCGGTGTCTTAATTCTAGAGAAGCGATTAGTTGATGCTTGTTAGAAGGATGAGGTAGAGGGATGTGCTACTTTATCAACGGAAGTAATGATTCCGTAGTAGGGCAGAGGTAAGCGCTGCTCTCGGGACAGACGGAATTCTCGTGAGAAAGGTCTATTGCTGTTCTTTGGTTAGCGAAGCGGACAATGGAGATGTTTTAGTGTTGTTACTAATAGAATTGTAAAAGTTGCAATAAAAGGTTCACGGAGTGGACTTGTAAAGGAGGGGTAGACAGGAGCAGAGTTGCTGCAGCGGCTGCTGATGTCAGAACGACTGCGCTGGGATTGGACAGTGGGTCAGAAGTGTAAAACGTTCCGGATTGGTGCGTTAGTGTAAAGCCGCGCTAGGATTGGAGAAGTACAGGGTGACGTAAACGCTCCCCATTGGTGCGTTAGTGTAAGTCGCGCTGGGATTAGAGGACTGTGACAGTGACGTAGACGCTCTTGATTGGTGCGTTAGCGTAAAGTCGCACTGTGAGTGGACAGAATAGCGGTACATAGAAACCAAGAAAATGTATTACCAGCCACCAGATAGGGAAAAGAAATCCTGGTTTGGTAAAGTTAAAAAGTGGTTCAAGAAAGATAAACAGGTCAAAACTAGGGAAGGACAGTTAATTCCTCCACCGAAAACTCCTGCATCTTTAATGATTACGAAATATGGATATCATACTTGTATTTGGTTAGATAATTGGGTAAAATATACCAAGGACGATGGAGTCCTGGCATTTCCAGAACATGGTTCCTTTAATTTGGCTGTTTTAAGGAATTTACGCGAGAAGATGATGTATTTAGAACCAAGACCTAGACCGACGCAGTTTGAGGCATTGACGGAGTGGGAAGACGAAGTGCATGAGCGAGAAAAGCATAGAAATGGTAGAAGTTACAGATATCTGTTTGGCAGGTCATATGGACATGAAACGCATGATGATCGAATGAAAAGATGGAGGAATGCAAGTATGACTGAGGGTATGTTTCCTGTAAGAGCGGTAGGAGAGAATGAAGGAAGAAAATGTGTGGAAAAAAGGAAGAATGTGGAATCAAGAGGTTACGGAGCAAATGAATCAGATGATGATGCCGGATTGAGGGACCTATCTCTTTGACGTAGATTGTTTGCTGTTATTGGTTGCGACTAGCATATTGCGATCGGATTATCTCTTTCCTCGAATATCTGAGTGGATTACATCCTTTCATTAATGTTATTGAAAAAACTCTTAAAAAATCAAGGTCCTGGACATCCCATACATAGAAAAGATAACTCTGTATGGACGATAAGAAACTGGATAGGAGACTTTCTGTCCCCACCGTATGAATTATGATTACTACATATAGGAGCAATCTAATCTTCTTTCACAATTTGCCCTGAAGAAGTCCTGTCTCAGGACGAAACGCGTCGGCTGTATCACACTGTATTGTCCATTGAACTTGGAATAAAGAGACTATAATCGAGGAATACTCTGTCTTCTTGAATTGAATTTGACCTATATTCATTGTTATTATTGGATTGTTTTACAAATGTGTGGTGCATCTTAGCTTTTGTTTTATTCATTTGACTGTGTTCCCCAGGGAACTAGCATTGTAACAATGGGTGCTATTCAGAATGCACACATCCCCTTAATCTATGTGTGATAACACTTCATTGAGGGAAAGACGTTAAAGGGTGACATTAACATCAGGTGCTGGTAAAATAGAAGGTCCCATTGTTAGTTCCATTAGTATTCTCAGATGGACAAAATATCAGCTTTATCCCCCTTCCACCTAATTCTGGTTGCATTTGGTCGGTGGGGTTCAATATTAGCTATTATGTTTAAATTGGGGCCTTGTTTCGCCTTCCAGAGTACGGCCTCCATAGTTAGGCAGTTATGATCGCTAATTAAATTATCAACTACCAAAGGGGCTATACACCACGGGTTAAGGCTAGATGAAATGCAAATAAAATCAATCACCGTATTTGTATTTGCATTTCGGCCCGTGAATGTAGGGATGGTTTCACCAGAGGCACCTTTAAAATTCTCCAACAATTCCATATCATAAGTCATCAAGATTTTGTTTAATGAATCTCCATAAGGATTATGGGGAAAATGAGAGACGCCTTCCCCCCAGCAATTTACAAAACCACAAACCCTGTGGGCAGGGGATGGACACACAGCAGTATTAAAATCCCCTAGCCAAATGAAATCAAACACTATATTGTTTCCCGTAACTATGTCTGCCAAAGCGGACTCTAGAGCAAACACTACCTGCTGCCTAGTATTATCAAATACATTATTATAAAAATTAATTAAAAGGATATTTCTACCCAGCTCCTGATATAGCCATAAAATCTGGGAATGGGCCCCAATGGGTACGTATTTCTTAACAATATGTGGTACTTCCACTGAGATCAGAGTCAAAAGCGCACCCTTTGCTCTGCCCGAAGTGGAAGCCACAGCCGGCAGATGGTAAGAAACAAAACCCATATAATTAATGGGGTCCAGACTCCAGGTTTCCTGAAAGCAAATGATATTAAAATTATTAATAAAATCAAACCATCCTAAACAAACATCCTTTTGTGAGAGACCAGCAACATTCCAACAGGCAATAGAACACCGGCCCCAATTGTCTGGTACAGTGGGCTTAGTTGATACAACCCTATCCCTATCGCCAGTGGTCGGTCTTACAATTCCACAATCGACTGGGACATCAATATGATTGACACTGGAACCACTTATACCAATAGCCTCCACTGATTCTGGAGCCCCGGGGACCACACTACGCCTCCCCTCTCCCAAGGGGACGACGACAGTCCCTGGGTCCACCAAAGGTAATACCAGTCAGTCGTTACAATCAAGCCCACTCAGGGGCTGGAATCTATTAGACGTGGGGATGGTAGGACCAGCACACATTTTCAAATCTCTGGACCTCCCTCGGTGACGCTCAACATCAGGTTGAATATCATTGTCTCTATAAAAGAACCCAAGGGGACGTAGAGAAATTCCTTGATCTCATATAGGAAGAGATGCGGCTTTGATCAACACCGTGGAGGTAAGTTGTGGGTTTCGAAAATTGATAACGATACAGTCCCCTCCACAGGTCTTGCGGGATTTCCCCACCCAATTAGTTCTTCTAGTGCTTAAGATATCCCCTGATAGAGCTACGGGGAAGCCACACTGCCGGTGGAGCCAATCCACAGTTTTATTCTTTAGAGATGAATGGGATTCATCAAAGCCGTGGTTGCTTCCGGACACTCTTAATGGAGGAACATTGGTTAAAACTGCCACAAAAGGTGCACAGATCGGTGGTAAATCCGGCTGAGGGCTACTAGAACTATTAAAATTTGCATTGGAACCCACCTGCTTCCTTAGTACAGAGCTACAGGAAGGTTTAGTTTGGGCCGACAACTGCGGGAGAGGGTTGGGGACAGCAGGAACAGCTTCGCAATCATTCCCAGAACTAAAATTGCTGCTCACGGCCGACGTTAGAACTAAATTAGGAGTATTAAAGGGAACCTCAACAGGTCCAAGTTCATTATCGGTAGTTTTTACTCCCGTGGCGGCATTAATGAATGCATCCACTAAACCTCCCAATCTGACTACTTCATCTGAAATTGTAGCAAGTTTGGTCAATAGGGGTTTAACAAGTAAATCAAATTTGGCATCAATAGCATTAATCAAAAAATCAAGTTGCTCATTGTCTAAACTGATCGTGGTACCATCCAGTACCGTTTTTTGGTCACGTTGAGCATTAGACAATGAAGGGTCTGCTCTTTTGGCGGGGCGATTCCCCCCTCGTTTAGGCTGATTAATCTTGCTATTGTTCCTGCATGAACGTATTAATCTTTGTGGCCTCGGAGCCTGCACATTTGGAACTATTGGATCAATAAAAGTTTCTGGACCAGATTCTAAATCGTTGGGGGGCCCGGAAATAACAATAGCCTCGCTTATGGTATCATTTGAATCAACCAAGATGGGACTATCCATTGGATCTAAGGAAACACTGACATCAGGATTGGTAATTGACTGGGTGGCCGATCGGTTAAGAGAGGAAGGGCACAAGCTTTGAGGCCCCGGCCGTCCTAAGGACTTCCTCCGTTCTTGGTTGATTTTATCCACCATCTTAACTAGATAGTTATCCATAGTGGTCGACACAACCGCTGGTTTGGCTTTAGACATTATAAGCCGGGCTAGACCAGTACCAATACTCAAGAACAGATTAACACCACAATATGCAACAACCTATAAACCTGTGCTGTATATGGCTGCCTAGCACAAATAATAACTTCCCGTTATACCACCATATAACTCACTGCCCTACCCTGATAGCAGTTACGTTGCGGCGGATCACACAACAGGTTAGGCAGCTTAACAACATACAAAAAAGCCTGTATATGGCCCCCTCCTACCCCCTCCTGTCCCGGACTGTCACAGACTGTCCGCCCTTTGTTCGGGCTTCGTCCTGGGCGTCCCGCGCTGCGGAATCGAATGAAATTAAGGGATACTGGAGCCAATAGGCAGGTGGGCGGGCCACGACTCAGGTGCGGTCAGGCACGGGCTCCTGGGAGCTGTAGTCCATCCAGCAGCCCCTTACACCCTCAGCGGCGGCCAGCGGCTCCAAGCACAGTTCCTCCAGATACGACAGAGCACAGGTATGCAAATGCCCCCAGCAGCGATGCGGGACCCGCGCCAGCGGGTTCCGCGAGCGTTTTTAAATGTTTGTGGGCGGGTGGGCGGGCCGCGACTCAGGTGCGGTCAGGCACGGGCTCCTGGGAGCTGTAGTCCATCCAGCAGCCCTTACACCCTCAGCGGCGGCCAGCGGCTCCAAGCACAGCCCCTCCAGATACGACAGAGCACAGGTATGCAAATGCCCCCAGCAGCGATGCGGGACCCGCGCCAGCGGGTTCCGCGAGCGTTTTTAAATGTTTGTGGGCGGGTGGGCGGGCCGCGACTCAGGTGCGGTCAGGCACGGGCTCCTGGGAGCTGTAGTCCATCCAGCAGCCCCTTACACCCTCAGCGGCGGCCAGCGGCTCCAAGCACAGCCCCTCCAGATACGACAGAGCACAGGTATGCAAATGCCCCCAGCAGCGATGCGGGACCCGCGCCAGCGGGTTCCGCGAGCGTTTTTAAATGTTTGTGGGCGGGTGGGCGGGCCGCGACTCAGGTGCGGTCAGGCACGGGCTCCTGGGAGCTGTAGTCCATCCAGCAGCCCTTACACCCTCAGCGGCGGCCAGCGGCTCCAAGCACAGCCCCTCCAGATACGACAGAGCACAGGTATGCAAATGCCCCCAGCAGCGATGCGGGACCCGCGCCAGCGGGTTCCGCGAGCGTTTTTAAATGTTTGTGGGCGGGTGGGCGGGCCGCGACTCAGGTGCGGTCAGGCACGGGCTCCTGGGAGCTGTAGTCCATCCAGCAGCCCCTTACACCCTCAGCGGCGGCCAGCGGCTCCAAGCACAGCGCCTCCAGATACGACAGAGCACAGGTATGCAAATGCCCCCAGCAGCGATGCGGGACCCACGCCAGCGGGTTCCGCGAGCGTTTTTAAATATTTGTGGGCAGGTGAGCGGGCCGCGACTCAGGTGCGGTCAGGCACGGGCTCCTGGGAGCTGTAGTCCATCCAGCAGCCCCTTACACCCTCAGCGGCGGCCAGCGGCTCCAAGCACAGCGCCTCCAGATACGACAGAGCACAGGTATGCAAATGCCCCCAGCAGCGATGCGGGACCCGCGCCAGCGGGTTCCGCGAGCGTTTTTAAATATTTGTGGGCAGGTGAGCGGGCCGCGACTCAGGTGCGGTCAGGCACGGTGTCAGGATGGGGCTGAATGCTACAATCACGCCGCGCAGTTCGTTAGGACTGCATCGAGTTTGGGTTAAGCCCTCCCTCTGCAATTTATGGACAAGTATTTAGAGCTTTAGACTTCGTTCAAAGATGGCCGCCGAGTTTTCCTGACTAGCCCATTGCGTTTGAAGTCTCGCGGGATCACGAGATTTCATCTCCTCACGAAGCGCGTCTTGCTGCGCACTTCAATTTAGCCATAGTCGTGTGAGGGAGCTTTAGTTCACGCTCCTCACAAAAGAACTCTTGGCACTAGGAAATTAATTTGTCTCCACTTCCGCGACTCTGGTTCAATTCTCCAACTGACTAAGGTTATTTCTCTGGAGACAAATTAATTTCCTAGTGCCAAGAGTTCTTTTGTGAGGAGCGTGAACTAAAGCTCCCTCACACGACTATGGTTAAATTGAAGTGCGCAGCAAGACGCGCTTCGTGAGGAGACGAAATCTCGTGATCCCGCGAGACTTCAAACGCAATGGGCTAGTCAGGAAAACTCGGCGGCCATCTTTGAACGAAGTCTAAAGCTCTAAATACTTGTCCATAAATTGCAGAGGGAGGGCTTAACCCAAACTCGATGCAGTCCTAACGAACTGCGCGGCGTGATTGTAGCATTCAGCCCCATCCTGACACACGGGCTCCTGGGAGCTGTAGTCCATCCAGCAGCCCCTTACACCCTCAGCGGCGGCCAGCGGCTCCAAGCACAGCCCCTCCAGATACGACAGAGCACAGGTATGCAAATGCCCCCAGCAGCGATGCGGGACCCGCGCCAGCGGGTTCCGCGAGCGTTTTTAAATGTTTGTGGGCGGGTGGGCGGGCCGCGACTCAGGTGCGGTCAGGCACGGGCTCCTGGGAGCTGTAGTCCATCCAGCAGCCCCTTACACCCTCAGCGGCGGCCAGCGGCTCCAAGCACAGCCCCTCCAGATACGACAGAGCACAGATATGCAAATGCCCCCAACAGCGATGCGGGACCCGCGCCAGCGGGTTCCGCGACCGTTTTTAAATGTTTGTGGGTGGGTGGGCGGGCCGCGACTCAGGTGCGGTCAGGCACGGGCTCCTGGGAGCTGTAGTCCATCCAGCAGCCCCTTACACCCTCAGCGGCGGCCAGCGGCTCCAAGCACAGCCCCTCCAGATACGACAGAGCACAGGTATACAAATGCCCCCAGCAGCTATTTTTCTCAATTTAGGAGTCCTAACCTTAGGACTCCTAAACTGAGAAAAATCCTAATTTTAAGGCTTTCGGCATTCACAGAAGGCATTTAGGAGTCCTAAAGTTAGGAGTCCTAAATTTAGGACTACTAAATTGAGAAAAATCCTAATTTTAAGACTTTCGGTATTCACAGAAGGCATTTAGGAGTCCTAAAGTTAGGAGTCCCAACTATACTACTACTAAACTGAGAAAAATCCTAATTTTAAGACTTTCGGTATTCACAGCAGGCATTTAGGAGTCCTAAAGTTAGGACTCCTAACTTCTGTGAATACCGAAATGATTAAGTGCCTTCTGTGAATACCAAAATGAGTAAGTGCCTTCTGTGAATACCAAAATGGTAGTAAGTTTAGGATTTTGTCTTAAGTTAGTTCTGTGAATCGGGCCCCTAATGTTTATTTAAGTATCAGAAATGTTTTTAATGAATGATTGGTGACAGTACTGATTAGAAGACTGATTGCAGCCAGATAGACATGATATGGCTGGGTCATGTACAGAATACATTCCCTCATAGATGATGGAATGATCCCCCAGCAGAGTACTTGTCATTGGGACCCTCAGGCCCCAGTAGATGCGAGAAGGGATCCAGGTGTTCCCCACAAGGTAGGATGAGCTACTTACGCCACTAACCTTTTTTACCTTGTGAGTAGTGTGCGACTAAAAATGACATCAACCCCTCCTTGAGCAGGGAGCTGGTATCCCCTAAAGTCTAGGGTAAGGAATAGTCTTGTTACTTTATTACTATAATTTGTTCATAAGGACATCGTTGATATCAAATGTCAATGTTGCATGTGCTTTTTTTGGGCATTTTACTCCCTTCCACTCTTCACGTGTGTCAGTTTGCAGTGGTTTGCAATGACAGTGCACATGCATGGCCATGTTTCAAATGCAAGTACCAAGTAAATGCTAATGTAGGAAAGTCATTTTCACTTTCAATTTCTCCTGAAATTATCTAACTTTGCCAATCCTTTTTGAATAAATTATTATACAAAATTAGATCCAGTATCAGGTAGGATTCACCTCACACTTTATAGCAAACATTGTCTATGTGGCTATGAGTGCCAATGAGGCTAGTTAAGGGATCCATAAGCCTTGAAGAATGCCCCAGACCTGTTACGCTATACTTGATGGGCAGAAACATGTTGGCAGATAAGAGACCAGGGCCGTAGCTACGGGGGGCCCAGTGGGGCCAGGGCAGCCTACATTTTTTTGTGTCCCACCACCCCATTTATTATATTTATGCTTGCTGTTCGTTGATGTGCCACAACAGTCACATTATGATTTGAGCCAGTTCCTTCCTAATTCCTAATATGTTCAGTCGCAGCAGCACACCAGATTGAGTGCGGCTGGGATGGTACTATTACTAATCTCCATGAGCGGAGACTTTGTGCAGTGACTAGACTGCAGTCACGCACGTTTTCAAATTTTCCATTTAGGCCAGGCCCCTAGAATGAAAATAAATTAACAAGAGCGAGGCAGTGGAGGGGCTGTGGGGCATGCCCACCCTGACCCTTGCTTGACTCTGTCAGCCCACAAGAAATCATCCTTGGAGGTGCAGCCTGAACATGTGTGACACGTGTCTTCAGCTCAGGAAGAGTTTCCGTTCAGAACCCCCAACATGGATCTCCAATCTGCTGCTACTTGAAAGGCTTGCAGCACCACCAGTATCCAGACTCCAGGCCAACAGCTAGGGGCGGTGAGGCACTTACTCGGTGGGGACTCGGAAGGTGGTATCCAGCCAGAGACTCGAATCAGCTGCTCATCAAGGGGCATATTATCAATAAACTGCGTTAAAATTATCGCCGCTTTTGTGGCAGAAAACTGCAGCTGAAGCGGTGATAATGGGCTTGATAATATGCCCTTGAGAATTCCCATAGAAGCCCATGTTCTGGTGTCAGCATGGGCTTCTATTGGAATTCTCTGCGGCATATTATCAAACCCATTATCAACGCTTTAGCGGCAGTTTTCTGCCGCCAAAGCGGCGATAATTTTAACGCCATGCTTGATAATATGCCCCCAAGTAAGTAAACTAATAAAAGGAGAAAGGAAAGGACTCGTTTCTCAGAAGAGGTGTGGGTGAGCCAATAAATGAAAAGAGGCCTGCAGCATTTATTTTTATTTCCCAGCAGCATTTCCACACAATGCTGTTCAAGAGAGAGTTTCTGCTGGCAGAAAGGTGTGATTTATCTGGTTATGGCTAGTGTCAGGACCATGTAATGTTAAGGTGCATGCAAGTTGTAGTATGCCCATCTGAACTGTTGAAGAGTCGAACTTCTCTGCTTTGATTTCTCATTGGCAGTTTTCCACAGGCCTGGTTTTCCACACAAAAGGAATAACAAACAGACGGATTCTGGGTGAGCTGAGCAGTAGTGATCTTTCTTGCAACTATATTGTGTTCGGGGGGTGCCATGTTTGCATTTTGCAAGTGTATTTTATGTTTTAAAGCACTTGCTGCTGCGGTCCTTTACACCAGCAATTCTGAAGCGACAAAAAAATGTAAAGATAATTTAGCTCCTGTGATTAATGTTCTTCCTTGAGAGAGATCAGAGTTTTGTCTAGTTTAGGTTTTGACTCACTTTAAAGCGCAGATTGTTAATGTGCCTGTTGCAAAGAACGTGTGCCGTGCAGATTACAAAGTGCCTAAAATATAAATAGGTCAGTGGATTGCCGCTTTTAAAAGAGACACCCTTTTGCTTCTTGCAATGTAAGTTAAAATCCTATTATAGAACAGTGAATTATTAACTATCATCAAAGAACCGAATGCACACTGCAAAGTTTAGATCAGAGCATAGATTAATGTTGCAAAAAGGGCTCATTTGGTAGCAATCAATTCTTATTATTAGAGAGAACCCCCAACTATGGTATTCCGTTTTCAGGTCTGAGTTTGTGCTTCTCCAGACCAAGCACTCCCAAACTATACTGCCTACTAGTATTGATGACGTCACTCCTACACCTTGTAAACCTCTGAGCCAAGTAACGTTTCCTATACACTGAGTTACAAACGTATGATTGCCTCTGTGTGATGAGAGTGTGATGCAAAGTACTCTGACACACTACACTGATATTTGTGGCACTATAACTTATTAAAGGCATCTGAGAGAGAAGGGTTATGAAGACTTGGGCACTATTAAAATGTGGTGGGGAGGTGATCATTAAGGGTCTCCAGCAAACATGTTCGCAACGGGCACCACCAGCCATAAAGCTGGCTCTGATTACATGCTTAAATCTTCAATTAACGACTCTATTCAAACCTTCATCACATGTTATTGAAGCACAGCCAGGAAGGTGTTTTACTGTTGTGCTTTGTATTTCTATTCTCACTGAAGCAAACAATGTTATAGTTTACAGCTTGACACTTCTAGGTAGCATCTACCTCTTTAGAGAGCCCCAACAGCCCTGCCAAGTACCACACATCAGGGGTTAGACTAACGCATTTTTATGTGGTGGTACGCATCACCGCATTAAAATGTATTGTCACACATTATTAGCGTCTTGACCCCACCTGCTGCAATGTGCTGCAAGGCACAAGCTGGCCGAGAGAGTGTAACTATGACAGACAAGAGTACACAGGAGATGGATTAAAAAAGAAGTGCAGCAAGCTCTACCGTACTGCACTGATGAGACCCACACTCTGCATTCTGGTCTCTGTAAGTTTAATTTGGCAGACTATCAATACATGATTAACAGCCTGCATCTACAGTCTGCTCTGCAACTGAATGCAATGAATCATTCAGTCCCGCCAAGGCCTCAGAGGTCGTATCATCATGTCAAGTGGTTTGTCTGTCACAACACGATAACCCGGAGTCTGTCAGTCTTATAACTCCGGCAGTGACTAGTGCTGGAGTGGGGTTTTCTTTAAAAATTGTATACCCTCTTCATTTTGCATGTTTACATTAATAAGAATAATTAATTAATAGTAATTGTACTAATTGTTTTGCTGTGTGAATTGACCAACATTACTAATATAAGAAATACACGTGGGAATTGCATTTGCATGGCCTAATTAATACGTAAACTAATTTTCGTATGCATATTAATAATAGACAATTAGAAATTGCATGATTATATGTTGCTTTCGTGATGCATTCGTTATTTGTGCTTTATTAATGTGAATATAACCCGCATTAAGTGTTGCTTCTGCTAGATAAATACACACACATATGGGTATTAGTAAGGGGATAACATTTTATTAGTCATTTCCATGTATTAATTACGTTTTTGTGTTTCTTTGCTTAAATTGACCATTTGGTGGCCACAAAATGGCCGACATCCCTATTTGACGAACACAACTCCATTATGAAGGTCTCTGGGTGAAGTGCGCATGCGTCACCATCAGCAGCAGTGGCCTCTGGACGACCCTAAACTCGACTGTACCCACCAAGGACACACCGGGCTAACAGCCAGCTGCCCCTAAAAGAAACAATAAAAGTTACTTCAACTTGAAATTATGAACTACATCTAAAGAAACATTTAATATGTCAGAACTGTGGAGAACGGATTTCATCAACCAATCCGGAGCATTCAAAATTTTGGTTGTTACTTTTTGGAATGTAATTTTACTATAAAAATGGTAAAATAGAGAGGTTGTAAAGCGTGACCCTTCAGAAGATTTTCGATTTCCTGACGGTATGCTGACGGAGAGGATGGTGACACTGCAGGACAGCTGTTTCCTAAGACTCTGACAGTATGAACTGATGACCAAGATTTTGACTTAGAGGAAAACTTTAGCCAGAATAGGTAAATATGATGGTCTACTGCTTGATTAAACCAAAGACTCGATTTTCAATTATTTAGATAAAAATTTAAGATTTATTACAAGAACTGTGTTGGGTCGTTATTATGAAAATGTATTTATGTAAATAAGTTATAGATTTCGTTATCACTCCAACCTGCAGCTAGCTGATCCATGGCCTATTCATGGGAGGAGTGCTAAAAGGTGAAGTTTAGGCCTTAATAAATAGGGATATATGAGTACTTCCTTCCATTACAGTGAGTAGAACAATCGCCTCCTTGGAAACAGGTTATTAGAAGGATGAATGTTGGTGTTATGGGCCCCACCAGCGAATGTAGTGATTGAGTGTGATCTATGATCTGTGACGAAGGGAGGGATTTTGTATTCCGCGCTGCATCAGTTTTCTTGGTAGCAGAGATATGGTTAGCTACTGATTTGGTTTAAGTGATCATTGCTTGTAAATAGCTTATTGATTATTGATTGGTATTGATTTATGTACTAACACTATATGTTGAGTTACGTTGAGTTATATGTTGTTAGCACAGCTTCTGGGATGTAGGAAGTTGGAAGTTTGTAACAGTTCCGTAGCAGAGCAGAGGTAAGCGCTACTCTCGGGAAAGACGGAATTGTTGTTGTCCTGTAGGTACACAGGGGAAACGTGTAACAAGTGAAGTTGCACGGCGCATTGTCTGGGTTCGATTGGGCAGCATCGTCGTGTGTTGCCATTAGAAATATTCTCTGTGTGAGAGAAGTGTGTATGATAGCGAAGGTTACCTGTGAAATTTTGGTCTTTAAGTACCAGGAAACCAAATGGCATACCGATAACGCTTATCACTGAAAAGGTAGCAGGTGTTCTCTGAGCTTGTTAGAAGGACTAAGTAGAGGGAAGCGCCGCTTTGTTAACGAATGTCAAAATTCTGTAGTAGGGCAGAAGTAAGCGCTGCTCTCGGAAAAGACAGAAGTCTGTGTGAATGGTCTACATTTTTCCCCCGTATGACAGTGTGTTTATGAAAAAGGCATTCCGATTAATGGCGAAACTCTAGAGACCTAATGCTTACTCTAATTCGGTGTCTTAATTCTAGAGAAGCGATTAGTTGATGCTTGTTAGAAGGATGAGGTAGAGGGATGTGCTACTTTATCAACGGAAGTAATGATTCCGTAGTAGGGCAGAGGTAAGCGCTGCTCTCGGGACAGACGTAATTCTCGTGAGAAAGGTCTATTGCTGTTCTTTGGTTAGCGAAGCGGACAATGGAGATGTTTTAGTGTTGTTACTAATAGAATTGTAAAAGTTGCAATAAAAGGTTCACGGAGTGGACTTGTAAAGGAGGGGTAGACAGGAGCAGAGTTGCTGCAGCGGCTGCTGATGTCAGAACGACTGCGCTGGGATTGGACAGTGGGTCAGAAGTGTAAAACGTTCCGGATTGGTGCGTTAGTGTAAAGCCGCGCTAGGATTGGAGAAGTACAGGGTGACGTAAACGCTCCCCATTGGTGCGTTAGTGTAAGTCGCGCTGGGATTAGAGGACTGTGACAGTGACGTAGACGCTCTTGATTGGTGCGTTAGCGTAAAGTCGCACTGTGAGTGGACAGAATAGCGGTACATAGAAACCAAGAAAATGTATTACCAGCCACCAGATAGGGAAAAGAAATCCTGGTTTGGTAAAGTTAAAAAGTGGTTCAAGAAAGATAAACAGGTCAAAACTAGGGAAGGACAGTTAATTCCTCCACCGAAAACTCCTGCATCTTTAATGATTACGAAATATGGATATCATACTTGTATTTGGTTAGATAATTGGGTAAAATATACCAAGGACGATGGAGTCCTGGCATTTCCAGAACATGGTTCCTTTAATTTGGCTGTTTTAAGGAATTTACGCGAGAAGATGATGTATTTAGAACCAAGACCTAGACCGACGCAGTTTGAGGCATTGACGGAGTGGGAAGACGAAGTGCATGAGCGAGAAAAGCATAGAAATGGTAGAAGTTACAGATATCTGTTTGGCAGGTCATATGGACATGAAACGCATGATGATCGACTGAAAAGATGGAGGAATGCAAGTATGACTGAGGGTATGTTTCCTGTAAGAGTGGTAGGAGAGAATGAAGGAAGAAAATGTGTGGAAAAAAGGAAGAATGTGGAATCAAGAGGTTACGGAGCAAATGAATCAGATGATGATGCCGGATTGAGGGACCTATCTCTTTGACGTAGATTGTTTGCTGTTATTGGTTGCGACTAGCATATTGCGATCGGATTATCTCTTTCCTCGAATATCTGAGTGGATTACATCCTTTCATTAATGTTATTGAAAAAACTCTTAAAAAATCAAGGTCCTGGACATCCCATACATAGAAAAGATAACTCTGTATGGACGATAAGAAACTGGATAGGAGACTTTCTGTCCCCACCGTATGAATTATGATTACTACATATAGGAGCAATCTAATCTTCTTTCACAATTTGCCCTGAAGAAGTCCTGTCTCAGGACGAAACGCGTCGGCTGTATCACACTGTATTGTCCATTGAACTTGGAATAAAGAGACTATAATCGAGGAATACTCTGTCTTCTTGAATTGAATTTGACCTATATTCATTGTTATTATTGGATTGTTTTACAAATGTGTGGTGCATCTTAGCTTTTGTTTTATTCATTTGACTGTGTTCCCCAGGGAACTAGCATTGTAACAATGGGTGCTATTCAGAATGCACACATCCCCTTAATCTATGTGTGATAACACTTCATTGAGGGAAAGACGTTAAAGGGTGACATTAACATCAGGTGCTGGTAAAATAGAAGGTCCCATTGTTAGTTCCATTAGTATTCTCAGATGATGATGTACTGGATGATGTGTTTTATAAAAATCCACCACCGTACCGACCAGAACCAGTAATGTTGACACCAAACGCCCCAATGAGAGAAACATTACGAATTATCAAGACTGAGACTATGTCACCAGATTTAGAAAAGAGAAACTCCATTAGAGAAGTAGAAAAGAAGTCGGAGAATAGAATAAATAGTGAGAATTGAGCGGAATTGGCCAAAACAACTCTAGAATTGACAGAGAAAATAAGAGAATTAACTAAGAATCTAGAAGCTGTAACAGTTCCAGTGACAATAGGTCCAGTAATGCCCATTTTTGAGAATCAAAAGGATAGTGAACATTGCTTGACGGTACCATACCGGAACAATAATTTGGTTGAGAGTCCAGAACGGAGTCAAATTGAGAATCCATGGGGACCAACAATAAATGTGTTTGAACCAAATGTTTCAAATAATCCCTTTATAAATCAGAATTATGCTCAAAGGAGTAGAACGACAGTAGAAACTTTGTTGGAACCCCAGAGAAATCCAGAACAGAGTATCGTAGAAAACCCGGTAGGACCTTCTGTGGAAGAAGTGAGTGAATGGTTAAGAGGGTTACAGAGACAAGATAAAGAATCCCAGTCAATAGATGTGGCTAAATTACGGATGGTATTGGAAGAATTAATTGTAGGGACTATTCCCATAGAAAAATTGAAAATTTATCAGGATGAGGAGCTGTTATTCCTATGCAAAAGTTTGACATGGAGGGCAAAAAATCTGCATGAAAGACTAGGAGAAGTTGCGAGTGAAATGGGCATAGATATTGATAAGGTAAAAGTCTTACAAAAACCCTATCGAGTTGATTTTACTGAAAAAGACATTGAAAATCTGAACACCACAGGACAGATAGGTCAGATTAAGGACATAATCATTTTATTGAGAAAATGGGGAGACATGGAAAAATGGAGAAGTAAATGGTATAGAAAACGTAATGATGCCTCAGAAAGGACAGTTTTGGCATTCCCTGTTAGAGAGAAAGAAAAGGTAGTGACTGAATACCCCATGAGGGAGATTCCAGGAGGAGGATATGTACACGTCCCATGGACAAGACAGGACATTTTGTCATTTACAAATGATTTCCCTCGACTACGCGAAAAGCCCGTCGAGTGGTACCGGCAGGTAGACAGATTTGTAAAATTGTCAAAAGTACTATGGATAGATTTGAATAGTCTATTTGATATAATAGTACCAGCAGATTTGTAGACAGAGTGCAAGCTGATGATCAACTGGCCAACTCAAGAGTACCCTAGGGTTCCTAAGACAGGAGCTCCCGACCCTGAGGTAATGAAGAAGTAGGAACAGGTTATGGTATTTTTGAAAAACAAAGTGCCCCCTAAAGAGACAGATTGGGTAAAAATTGATTGAACACATCAGGAAAAAAAAGAGTCAGTACATGCATACTATGAGAGGCTAATTCAAGCTTTTAAGCAGTTCAGTGGAGATGAGAACCTGAGTGATAAGGATTTGAGTCATTTCGTATTCAGATTTGTATATGGTTTACGCCCAGAAATTGGTGACATGATAAAACAGCATACGGTTGATTGACAGAATAAGAAAATAGATGAAGTATTGAGACATGCTAAATATTTCAGTGACGAAATTGAGGCCAAACAGCGAAAATTAAAAGAAAAGGCAATGTGGGCACAAGTAAAGGTAGCGGAAAGGCAGGAAGCTCAGTTGGTCGAACAAGCAAATAACCCAGGAACTAGACCAAGATTTGGCCCAGGAAAAGGCAAAGGTAATATAGAAGAAGCTAAAAAGAAGTTCCCATGCCATAATTGCGGTAGGTTAGGGCATTGGAAATCCGAGTGTAAATTTCCTCCAAGTACTAATAATGAAAATGCATCATTGAATCCGCAGGTGCAGAATGAGGTGAGTGGTCAACTGCAGCAACAGCAGCAGGTGGTTACCTCACAGAATCAGGTGCCAAAACCACCTTTCCCCAGAGCAGAAACACTCAGAAGTATAGTAATGAATCGGGATTCTACAATGAAGAACAGGTAAATAAACCGCCACGCGCTCGCGCTGTTTCACAGTATTGGCTGCAACGTGATGAGAGTGACTCAGAGGAAAGCTATTGACGGCGCCGAAAGGAGGAAGAAGAGTGCATACTTGGCGCAACTCTAGAAGTAGACCAGACAGGACCATTTGTAGATGGGAAGGTTAATGATGAAAATATTACTTTCCTAGTGGACACTGGAGCTACTCGATCAACTGTTAGATCAGCTGATGTTAAGAATCTTCCTCTTTCAAATGAAACAATCCAAGTGGTTGGTATGTCCAACAGACAGATAAAAACATTTCTGACAGAACCAGTGAAAGTTAGTATAGGGAAATTTTCAGAGATGCACCGCTTTGTCGTGTGCGACACCAGTCCAGTGAATTTATTAGGTAGGGACCTGTTGTGCAAAATGAATTGCACTATTTTCTGTACTCCAGATGGAATAGCATTTGAAACACCAGATGAGCATGTGCTGTATAAAATGACTATAGCTAACAGAGAAAATGAGGTAACTGAGGCTTATGCAATATTCAACCCTGATGAACTACCTAAAGAACTAAAGCAGTCAGTGAAGGCAGAAGTGTGGGATTTTACTGGAGAAGATGTAGGGTTAATGAGCAACGTAGATCCAGTCAAAATAACTGTGAAGTAAGGAATAAGCTATCCAAATGTTCCACAGTACAGATTGACACCTGAGATAATTGAAGAAGTTACCCCAATAATTGAGAAAATGATCAAGCAAGGAATTTTAAGAGAAATAATGAGTAGTCTGTGTAATTCACCGATAATGGGACTGAAAAAGCCTAATGGGAAATTCAGGATAGTGCAAGATTTGAGAAAGGTAAACAAAATTGTGGTATCATGCTGTCCTATTGTGCCAAACCCATCAGTAATTCTGTACCAGATTCCCCATGATGCGTAATGGTATACAGTGATTGACTTATACCATGCTTTCTTTTCTATCCCATTGCATCATGACAGTCAGCAAATTTTTGCATTTGGTTTTGGAGAGTGGATTTTGGCATGGTGCCGAATCCCACAGGGGTATACAGAGAGCCCCTCAATATTCAATCAATTGTTGAAGAAATCTTTGGAAAGTCTGCAAATGCCTGAAAGTTCAGTACTAGTGCAATATATCGACGACCTTTTGGTGGCGTCGAAAACACGTGAAGCTTGTGAGGTAGACACAATAGCACTACTGAATCATTTGGCAGACGGAGGGTTGAAAGTGTCACCAGCAAAATTACAGTATTGTAAGAAAGAAGTACAGTATTTGGGACATAAAATGGCGAAAGGACTGAGAAGAATAACAATAGACAGAATCAGAATTATAAAAGGAATGAGAGCCCCGTCATGACCCAATGAGAGGTGAGAATGTTTCTGGGAATGGTGGGGTACTGCCATCGGTGGATTAGCAATTTCTCCCTGATTGCAAAACCCTTGGTACGACTAACAAGAAGTGATGTAAAAGATCCCCTTGAATTGAACAAGGAAGAATTGGCAGAATTCAAACGATTGAAAGAGGGTTTGTGTGAAGCACCAGCACTAGGCATGCCTGATTATGAGAAAGAGTTTGAGTTGTATTGCAGCGAGAGAAATAGATGTGCACTCTCTGTGTTTATCCAGAAGCATGGAAGGTTGAGGAGACCAATTGCATATTTTTCATCAATGCTTGACCCAGTGGCTGCAGCTTTACCTGGGTGTCTGAAAGCAGTGGCTGCAACATGTCAAAGTTTGGAGCAGAGTGAAGGTATTTTGATGGGATATCCGTTGAAAGTGTTTGTACCTCATGACGTGGCGATTCTCTTGACAAGGAGTCGTACTCAGTATATGACACATAGTCGGCTGACTAAGTATGAGAAGGTCATATTAGGTGCAACAAATGTGAGCCTTGCGAGTTGTGTGAATGTGAATCCTGCAACTTTGTTACCTGATTCTGAAAATGTGGAAGTGAGAGATGAAGTAGATCATGATTGTTTGGATGTGCTTGAGTACTGCACAAAGCCAAGACCAGATATAAAAGATGTACCTTTGCCAGAAAGTGATTTTGTGTTGTTTGTTGATGGGTCATGTTTGAGAACAGATGAAGGAGTGCTAAGTGCAGCATATGCAGTGATGGGAGCATCTCATTTGAAAGGTGTGAGGTCAGCCCAAGTAGCTGAACTTGTTGCTTTGACCAAAGCATGCAAAATTGGGAAAAGTGTGAGAGTGACTGTGATAACTGACAGCCAGTATGGCTTCGGGGTTGTCCATGATTTTGGCCAGCTTTGGCTACAAAGAGGTTTCCTGACCTCAAGTGGAACCCCTATTAAGAATGCTGAAGTGGTTGGAAAATTGATTGAGGCGATACAGCTGCCTAAACAATTGGCTGTGGTGAAATGTGCTGCCCATAGTCAAGGTAGTGATTACATCACTACTGGAAACAGGTATGCGAACGATATGGCACAGTATTGTGCACGAAATCAGAATTCGGTCAATCGGGCCAAGGAAAGAGAAATGTCTTCTTGCTCAGTAATGTTTACTAACACTGTGGGAACTTGGGAAGAATTGAGACAATTGCAGGAAGAGTCAGGAGATAAGGAGATGAAACAGTGGATAAAAGCAGGGTGTGCACCAAGAGAAAAGGACCGTGTGTGGGTCTATCGAGATGGAAGATCAGTGATGCCTGATAGCATGATGTCTACCATGGCACGGATGTATCATGGCCAGGGACATATAGGGAGAGACGCCATGATTAGGTCTTTTAAGCAGACCTGGTACAATCCAAAATTCAGACTTGTAGCAGAAAGCCTATGTCAGAGATGCTTAATATGTCAGCAATACAATCCTGGGAGAAAGACAGTGGTGAGTCTAGGAACCATAGGCTGAGAAGGTGGGCCTTTTACCAGAATGCAGGTGGACTTTATTGAAATGCCTCCATGTAACAGACTGAGATATGTTCTGGTTATAGTCTGCCTGTTTTCTAGGTGGGTGGAAGCATTCCCAACAAGAAGAAATGATGGGATGACAGTGGCTAAGCTACTTTTGAGAGAATTCATCCCCAGGTTTGGGTTTCCAGTGACTCTTGAATCAGACAGAGGAGGACATTTCCATAACGAGATTGTAAAATTGATTTGTGAAGCATTGAATGTACAACAGAAACTACATTGTGCCTACCGACCAGAGGCTTCTGGTGTGGTTGAACAGATGAATGGTACAATCAAGAACAGAATTGGGAAAATGTGTTTAGCCACTGGTATGAAATGACCTGATGTCTTCCCTCTAGTTTTAATGACAATTCGAGCAATACCAGACAGAACCACAGGGTTAAGTCCTCATGAAATAGTCATGGGACGAGCGATGAGGCATGTGTACATTCCAGTCAACAAGCTGATGACAATAACTGATGACATGGTGTTGGAATACTGTAAAGGCCTGGCTGACGCAGTTCATTCTGTGTTTCATCAGGTTGGAGCGGATGCCACCACTCTTGAAAGGAAGCCAGCCCATGATCTGAGCCCAGGAGACTGGGTAAGGATAAAAGTCCACAGAAGAAGAAATTGTTTGGTTCCAAGGTGGGGAAAACCAAGACAAGTCATTCTGACCACAACAACAGCTGTGAAGTGTGCTGGAGTGAAAAACTGGATCCATGCCAGCCATACTTTGAGGATACCAAATCCAGTTGACAGCAAAGGAAAAGAGTACTATGACGAGTCAGTGTCAAGTACTGAATCAGATAACGAAGAGCCAAAAACACAAGAAAATCCTGAAAGGGGGGAAAAAGAATTTGATCAAATATTAGTCCCCAGAAGTATCTCTCTGAGAAGACGATTGCAGATTTCTGATATCAGTTCAGATTCTGAAGACGAACTAGGGAGACAAGGTCCCAGAAAAGAACACAGAAAGAAAAAAGGAAAAGACAACGAAGAAGCAGTAAAAGAAATTCGAGAGAAGGAAGTTTCAGATGAAAGACCAAGAGAAATTCCACCTGAAATAATAGATCAAAGTGAAAACGGGACAGGTACAGAGAGAGAGAGACAGATTGCGGAAGACCCCCGAGGAGGTGTAGGGAATGGCAACATCCAGCTAGGTGAAGGGACAAGTAGCCAGCAGGAAGATTGCGTGTCGGAGACCAGAGGAGGGACAGAAGTAGGGAAAACAAAACAAGTGGTGGAAAAAGAAGCTGTTGAAAAGAAAAAGCAAGTTGAAACAGAATCTGAAGAGAGTGAAAATGAGATACCAGAAGGTCGAGTTCTAAGAAAAAGGGCTTGGAGAGAAGAAAAGAATAATAAAGAAAGTAAACAGAAAAGAGTTAAAAAGGACGAAGTGTGGCCAAACAAAATAAAGAGATTGAGATATCGGCTGACACGAGTGAAATCACCAAGGGCAGATCAGGTGAATGAAGTGACAAGCCAAGAAAAATCGAAAGAAGAAGAGACTAATCAAGATAAGGAAGAGGGAAAAGGAACAAGGAAACCTAACCAGAAGTATAAGTCACCGGAATGGACGTACGTGGCTCTGCCTGAAACGGAAGAAGAGGCAGATAGTCAAGGAAATCCAGAGGAGGCTGTACTGAAAGTGGTTGAAGAAGAGGAAGAAGCAGGAATCCTGAGAGTTATCTTATCCGACATCAGAGAAGAAGAAATGGAAGATCAGGAAATTCTGTATTTGGATGAACAGAAAGAAGTGAAAAACGATGAAATGCCCAACTGAGAAAATCTAGATGAAGGAATAACAATTGAGTCAAACGATAGATACTGGTAGAACCAAGTAGGGCCTTAGAGCCTAAGGTTAGAAAAACTAGTTGTGAAGTAAAAGAGGCTAAGTCAAAAGACACGGTCCAAATTAACAAAGATGGCTAACATAGATAATAGCAAAAGTAGATGTACATTCATGAAGAGATGGTGTAAAATGTGTTGTTGTTGTACAGGATTATTAATGCTTCTATGGAGCATACTTGCTCTTTTGATTTCTTTCAAGGTTACTATAGATACACTAGAAGGACACACTGAAAACATTACTAACATAAAGAAGATTCAAAAGGTAGTTCCGACTACAATAGATAATAATTATTTACATAAAGATAGGTCTATTAATGATTTTTCAAATAATGTGTTTTCAAAGTTATTGTATGAATATGTAAAGACCAAGGACATAAGGGACTGCTACGTATGCATGCAGTTACCTGTATCTGTGTCAGAGGGAGTGACTTATCATCACCTTCCAGCAACGTATGGAATAGCATGTAGTGTGATAGCTAGCTTATTTTACGAGACAGGTAAATTAGAATATTATTTTTTCAGATGTAGATAACAAGTGCCTGCTAATAACAAACTAAACAAAGTAAGACCTGCTAGGGTATTAGGTGAATTTTTCTTAGAAACTAAGGAGCTAACATTAGAGTATATATTTAAAAATAATTTGACATGCAGTTTGAAGAAAGAAGAAAAGACATTACTAGACATGGTCGAGGAAAGGAGATTGAAAATGAGAAGAAAGGCCTCTGAAGGAAAAGGGGAGAAAACAGTCTGGGATGTAGAAATGGAAAAACATATGAAGGGAGAGTCGAATCCAACTTTGGCTTTAGATTGGCCACAGAAAGGGAAACTGTGTATAAGAAGGAATCAAACGGCGTATGACAATCATTTTCTAGGGAATAGTGAGTGCCATGATACATACCGAATCATGGGTGGATGGGGATTTTAAGGTGGAAGAGATCTAGTTTTCCCTGGACTTTATTTTATCTGTGGGAACAGGGCATATTACCGTTTGCCAGACCATTGGTATGGCACATGTTACGTAGGCCTGGTTTTTCCAAAAATCTTTCACATGGACAGAGGTAAAGATGGTGTACATAGTTTAGGTAATCATTTAGTACGTAGTAAAAGAGAATCTTGGGCAGAAATTGTAGGTGACATTTTTGGAGCATTGATACCAGCAGTGGGAATATCTCTGAATGCGAACAATATTAGAAGATTATCAAGCACCGCTGGAGGATTCTTATTGGTTAATACTGAAATGGTTGCCATGCGTGCTATGGTAATGCAAAATTGACTTGCCCTTGATATATTATTGGCAAAAGAGGGTGGAGTCTGTGGAATGCTGAAAGTTCAACATTGTTGCACTTACTTTCCAGACGAAAGCAAAGATCTGAAAGCTTACATTAAAAATATTACTGAATTACTTGACGAAATTGTACCACTGGAGGTTGAAGGTGTTTGGGAAAAGATTGGGAAGAAAATTGCAGCTATTAAAAATTTCTTAGTGAAAATAGGTAGTACATTTATAGGTAAAATATTATTTCCATTAACATGTGTGATTTTCGTGTTATTAATAATAAGATTATGATGCATGTGCTGTAAAAACAAGAAAACGAAGAATAAAATAAAAAGAGAAAAACTAAAAAGAAAAGAAAAGGATCCAGATAGAGACTTAACAGAGATAACTTTAGTAGAATGGAAAGAAAGTTTGTATAAAAAGGCAAAAAGAGATGAAGAAGAAACTGAATTATAATTAAGAGCAAGAATACATTTAAAATTTTCCGTCAAAGGGTGAATTAAATTAGTGTTGTTGTGGTGATAAAATCACCAAAGGGGGGATTGTTGGAGTGGGGTTTTCTTTAAAAATTGTGTACCCTCTTCATTTTGCATGTTTACATTAATAAGAATAATTAATTAATAGTAATTGTACTAATTGTTTTGCTGTGTGAATTGACCAACATTACTAATATAAGAAATACATGTGGGAATTGCATTTGCATGGCCTAATTAATACATAAACTAATTTTCGTATGCATATTAATAATAGACAATTAGAAATTGCATGATTATATGTTGCTTTCGTGATGTATTCGTGATTTGTGCTTTATTAATGTGAATATAACCCGCATTAAGTGTTGCTTCTGCTAGATAAATACACACACATATGGGTATTAGTAAGGGGATAACCTTTTATTAGTCATTTCCATCTATTAATTACGTTTTTGTGTTTCTTTGCTTAAGTTGACCATTTGGTGGCCACAAAATGGCCGACATCCCTATTTGACGAACACAACTCCATTATGAAGGTCTCTGGGTGAAGTGCGCATGCGTCACCATCAGCAGCAGTGGCCTCTGGACGACCCTAAACTCGACTGTACCCACCAAGGACACACCAGGCTAACAGCCAGCTGCCCCGAAAAGAAACAATAAAAATTACTTCAACATGAAATTATGAACTACATCTAAAGAAACATTTAATATGTGAGAACTGTGGAGAACGGATTTCATCAACCAATCCGGAGCATTCAAAATATTGGTTGTTACTTTTTGGAATGTAATTTTACTATAAAAATGGTAGAATAGAGAGGTTGTAAAGCGTGACCCTTCAGAAGATTTTCGATTTCCTGACGTTATGCTGACGGAGAGGACGGTGACACTGCATGACAGCTGTTTCCTAAGACTCTGACAGTATGAACTGATGACCAAGATTTTGACTTAGAGGACAACTTTAGCCAGAATAGGTAAATATGATGGTCTACTGCTTGATTAAACCAAAGACTCGATTTTCAATTATTTAGATAAAAATGTAAGATTTATTACAAGAACTGTGTTGGGTCGTTATTATGAAAATGTATTCATGTAAATAAGTTATAGATTTCGTTATCACTCCAACCTGCAGCTAGCTGATCCATGGCCTATTCATGGGAGGAGTGCTAAAAGGTGAAGTTTAGACCTTAATAAATAGGGATATATGAGTACTTCCTTCCATTACAGCAAGTGGAACAATCACCTCCTTGGAAACAGGTTATTAGAAGGATCAATGTTGGTGTTATGGGCCCCACCAGCGAATGTAGTGATTGAGTGTGATCTATGATCTGTGACGAAGGGAGGGATTTTGCATTCCGCGCTGCATCACTAGCCTTACGTGAATTCAGGGGCGGTGCCTAGTGGCCTCGTTTTGTATTTCCAGCAACTGGCACCACCCACCAGTGTGTCACAGACATACTGTGGCGGGCATTACAGATAATGGGCAAAACTTTGTTTGAAAGCGGCCACCACCCACCATCAGAGAATGGGCACTTCTCTATGGTCCATATGGCACATCACCTCTCTTTCTTATGGCAGCCAATGCACCACTCTGAGGAGTGTAGCCAGCTGATAGTTTTGTGGCTAGAATAAAAAGGCCTGGTCGGCACAGGCAGCATCATATCGGTGCAGGCAGCAGCATATTTTAAATTAATTTAATTTCTTCTAGGAAAGCATCACTGCCTCTGCCTCAGCCTGGATGGCACAGTGCACCAGAAAAGAACAACTACCGGGGGTAGGGGACCGGGGGTCAGCTCTATGTGAGTTTGGTCAAGAGAGCAGACACTGAGACAGTGTCTTTAAAAGGCACAAGTCATGGACCACTCTCACTGTGACTTTAAAGTGTAATCTGACTGACCAGCATCATCTGTGCCAGTGTGCAAGCCTAGCAGCCTTAGGACGGGGACAGATCAGAGAGGGGGGCCAATGTAATTTGTGATCACCAGATCGGTAACATGCTCCGGCACTTGAATTTCTGAGCAACTGTCAGCAGTAAGTGAGTGTGAGTTCACAGACACATTACAGCTACAGCGACAGCCCAAGGCAGCAGGCATTATTTTCCCTATCACTGAGTGTTGGTAAATCAGGTGTCCAGTTATAAACTACAGGTGGGGCAAACACTAGAGAATGCTTTGCAGGGCTGGCTTTATGATGGCACCAGTGCAGCCTCACCTGGCTCTTAGCTGGGAACGCTTCTGGGTTAGGAATAATTTATGGGAAGCACCTGCTGGAGATTTCCTTCTGGGTCCAGCAGCTTCCAGGTAGCAATAAAAATGTTAAGATAACACTGGTGATTGATTAATTTTCCTGCTGGAGAGAGACTTGTGTTTTTGTCTAGTGGCAGTTTTGACTCATCATAAAGTAGCACAGAGGGTTAATTTGCCTGCTTCAAAGTAAATGTACCATGCAGATCACAAAACTCTTTTTTTATGTGGATAGCTTAGTTACTGTTTTTGCCACAGTCATCCTTTTAGTATTGTTCAGTTCATAACTTACAATCCTAAAATAGCACAGTGGCCTATGAACTTTCATCAAAGAGTTGCATGCAAACTGCATGGTATAGGTCAGAATGGAATGCTCCCGGCTCGTAAATGCAGAACAGTTATAGAATGCCCCAGATGCCTATGATGAATGACTGATCCGCCCCTATACTGCAGCCGCAGAGAAAGATACATGCAATATGCCGATGTATTGATAAAAGTCCCATAAATATTCAATAAACTTAGAAGAGGGATGTCACCTCCAAGTACCGTTCACTCTTTATCATAATGGTAAATGCAGTTCACAGTAAATGCTTACTTTAATATTAGCTGTATTACAGAGCGATGGTCACTTATTCCAGTTGCAATTGTGATTCTGTACAACTCTGTGTAAAGGAGGTACACAGTTGCCAAAATATTGAGAAGGCAAAAGAAAATGAAAATACAGTGGTTACAGGTGAGTGGGTGCATTGTGTGTTTGTGAGTTGTGAAGTGAAGGAGATGCAAGGAAGTGCATTCAGGAGTCAGTGAAAGGAGGCTGCTGAAGAGGATAAGATATGCAGATGGATGAGATGTGGCGAGAAAAGGGTGCACATGTTTAACAGAGAATTAGCATAACGGGCATCATTGAGACACCCTGAAGACCAATATCCCTTCCACAGGCCTCAGTAATGTTTTGTTCAATCTCATGATGTAAGAATTGAAACATTGTATTTATTTTATTAACCTTCTTGCTTTCTAAAATTTGCTTCAAAATACACAATTTGCACACTCTTTTTTCAAAACTGTACTGAGGTGGGAAACCCCCCTTCTCCCTTATGACAGCCAGGCTCGCTTGCTCACCAGAGGGCACTCATCTCAAACGCTTATGCCCTGCTACTTTCAAATGTCACAACCACCACTGCCCAGCTACTAATAGCCCGTGCACAAGCAGAGAGTCAGGAAAATATTTGTCATGTAAATTATGCCCCAAGTGTATTTCTTGAACATGAGAAAAGCAGAAACGTTTCACCTTTAGAATTATATCAGAGAGTAATTGGAAGACATTGGTGAAAACTGATGCCCCCTACCCCACGTTCAGACCAATGCTATGAGTGAATGCTCAGAGCCCGAAGCTTGTCATTATACCTGGAGTAAAATTATAGCCTAATAATTCAAATACGATAGGTTTTTGTCCAGGGCACATCCTAAAATCACATATTTGAAGGTGCTCCATATACTATAATGAAGAAAAGGGCTGCACAGGCAGAAGATTTGAGACATGTTTTATAGTTTCATATTGTGCAATTTAAATTAGACACTTAGGGGCCGATTCCGATCCTGGAAAAACCGGGTACAAACTGTCGGTCGGGGCGTTTTCTCCGTCCGACTCGTACCCGGGAAAAAACCCTACAAACTTGCAAGTACAATTCGTACGGAAACACCATTTCCGTACGAATCGGAAAAAAGACCGACCGACAGAAAAATACATACAAATGTGATCCGGGACACCGCGGACGTGACGTCCGGACGGAGTTTGGCAGCTTTTTACGTACCAGCAAGTACGATTCATACCAACAGCACTCCGGACGGCAATATTTTTACGGCACCCAAAAAGTGTGGAAAAGCGAAGTACGCCGCGAAGCGTGAGGAAAAGGGGGCCCGGTACGCGCCGAACACCCCCCTAGCCCCCCGTAAGTACACGCCGGACCCCCAGCCCCCCACGGATGGACTCGCCGTACCCCCACCCGTGTATGTACGGAGCGTACCCCCAGCCCCCCGTATGTACGGGGCGTACCCCCAGCCCCCCGTATGTACGGAGCGTACCCCCAGCCCCCCGTATGTACGGAGCGTACCGCCAGCCCCCCGTATGTACGGAGCGTACCCCCAGCCCCCCCATATGTACGGAGCGTACCCCCAGCCCCCCGTATGTACGGAGCGTACCCCCAGCCCTCCGTTTGTACGGAGCGTACCCCCACCCCCGTATGTACGGTGTGGACCCCCAGCGCTACGGGGGTCCGCACCGTACATACGGGGGTGGGGGTACGCTCCGTACATACGGGGGGCTGGGGGTACGCTCCGTACATACGGGGGGCTGGGGGTATGCTCCGTACATATGGGGGGGCTGGGGGTACGCTCCGTACATACGGGGGGCTGGGGGTACGCTCCGTACATATGGGGGGGCTGGGGGTACACTCCATACATACGGGGGCTAGGGGTACAGCACATACACACGGGGGGCCTGGGGGAGTGTTCAGCGCGTACCGGGCACCTGTTTGGACATCTCCATGGTTGCTATGGGAGTTCGCTCCGGACGGTCTTTTTTCCATACAGTTGTACAATCAGACGGATGGGACGGATCGTACTTGCGCATTCGGACTTCAGTTTTCCCATTTGTACGTAAAAAAGTCCAGGGACGTGTCGGAGACTTTTCCCGACACGCGGACATGTGGGGGAATTTTCCCAATGCGATTCGTATGGACTTTTTCCCATACGAATCGTACTTGCCAGTTTGTACGGGACTTGTACGATTCGGTCGGAAAGAACTCCAGATACGATTTGTACGGGGAATATTTTTCCAGGATCGGAATCGGCTCCTATATGGAAAAAATAAAAATCTCCAGTTTTACATCAATGAATAATGCTTAGACTTAAACTCAATGATTCTGGAAAGCAGAAGTGTTTTATCTAAACCTTTCCGATTATATCACTGCATTTAGAGCAAATTATTAAAACAGCTTTTAAACTTCAACTGAAAACATTTCTGCCACCATCCAGATGACAGTGTCATTAATGAAAAGTAAGAGCTAAGTTACTTGTCACGTGTCCTATGTTATTATATGTGAAGCACCGTTGTAACCTATTCAATCAATCACAATGCATTTTTGTTCAGCACATGCTCTAAACTCGCATATTTGAAGATGTTTATTCTCAAACATGAAGATATTTAGTGTTATAAAAAATCTTTTTATTACTTATTTTACATAACTCTTACATGTCACCTCGCAGTCGCACTAGTAGATACAGTAAGCAAATAGGAATGACAAATACAAAGTGGTATCCATACACAGTCACATTGAGCAGAGGGAGCCTTCATTAATCTCTTAATAATATTTACATTTATAAAACAGTCAAAGACCTCTTGAGTATGCACTGAGGACCCACTGAGGGTCCATGGACCGTAGCTTCAGAATCACTGTCCTAGACCATTCTTAATGTCATGGTATGGGCGTCTTGTGGAGCCTGGAAACTAGTTGGACCACAAGAGAATACATAACTATTAGGTCCCTAGTAGATGCCACTCTTTTCTCCCTAGCAGGCCTAACAAAGCCATAGTGTCCACAAAAGAAATATGATATTTTTTGATGTACAGCACTGTCAAGGTGTTTTTTTGTATACAAGTTGTTTTGTTTTTTGAATTTGTGCATTATTATATATTATAGAGGAAAGTAAAGAGGACTAGTTCCATGATTGCACTCTCTCCTGTAAACCCTTCTTGGGTTGAACAAATTCATTCCTTCCTACATATTTGAAGAGTTTTGAGTGCCTTATATGTTAACACACTGTTTGGTATTCAGCAGCTTTTTGAACATTTTCTTTTAACTTAGTTGAATTCTCTTTTGATTTCCAGGTCATCTGTATGTGCCTGCCTCAATTCAGTTAATGCATTTATTCATGAAATTCTTTTAAGTTGTCTCTATTTATTAAACCAAGATTTTAAGAGCTGGGTCATCCATGAAGGCTCCACTTACTATTGCTCATCTTGAGGTTTGTGAGCCATGGATGTAAAGCCTCAGTCAATTGAACGGCAGCGTGAGAGTGCGTCGCTAAACTTTGATTATGAATAGGTTTCATGAGTCTAGATATTCAACAATGTGTGAATATATCTGCATCACACTAATTTCCTTTCTATAAGTCTAGCAGTGTAATCTAAGTATTCATATGTGTTGTACTGTACATGTTAACCATCGCCATATGTAGTATGACAGTCAGTACCTAGATTTTTTCACCATTCATCCTACCTGTTAGCAGATTAGAACATACCCCTATTGCAGCCAGTCTTATATCTTTATTGCCCTTTCTATAAACAGGTGTTATTGAGACCTCTTGGTATGCCGCAACATATGGGTCATTGGTTTGAATTCCTGAAACAGCCTTTCATCTGTCATCCTTCTACGGGTGATAATGGAAGTATGTTTAAACTGGGTATACCAGATATTTATAACATTTTGAATTTGGAACTTCAAAATGAAGGAATTATAAAACTTCAAATAACATAAATGTGTTATTAAATATATTCCTGTAATTCATCGCTTTTGTACAACTTCATTTGTTTAATTTTCAGATCTAGTGTGCTATTCATTTAGTAACTTTGTAGCTGTTTTGTATGCTTTTCAACACACATTGCTGGTTGTCGTATCACAGAAGTACATAGTATGTTAGTACCAAGGGAAAATACAGCTATGGAATTGAAAGTGGGTGTGCGCTCCAGTTGGGGAGTGCAACAGTTGATATTTTTGAAATCTAAAAAAAATTCCACAAAATGTAAAAGTACTTTGAGCAGAACTAGCAGAAAACTGGAAATATATGGTTAGCATAGACCTCCCACATGATGTTTTGGTACATTAGAAATCGGGCACTGATGTGAAGCAGATCCAAACATTTTTAGAAAGTTTATGCAAGCTCACTCCCTATATTAATAACATGGAATCTCTAAAATGTATTATTTGACCTATATTTTAACATATCTTTTCTTGGAGGCAGTATTTGGTATTTAGGGGCGTTTCTGAAACTCCTTGGAGATAACAAACCTCCTATAACCTGTTATTATTCTGTTGGTTGTTCCATAATGTTACTGACAATATGCTATTCATTTTTATTTTTGGTTTTGAGGAAAGTTCCAAAATCTCCTATATAGTTACATTTTAATTATACGTAGTGTTGGCTATGGTAATTGTTCCAATAATCTGTGAGATCTTTCATCTACCACAACCTTAGACTAAACTCCTAGAGTGGCAGTCCCAAAGTTGCTTTAAACTATTTTGACCAGGGATGCTAACCTTACAAATGTCACATGTAAACCACTGCTCATTCATGTTCCTAAAATCTCTTATGGAAAACCTGACCACCCTGTTTCATCCTGTAGTATTGTAATATAAAATGATCTTAATTTTTATTGAACATGCTTTAAAATACATAATTTGCTGCACGTTTGCAAGTCTGGATCCTGCTTTGTCCAGTAGTTTTCATCCGAAAACTCCCTCCTTTCTTTAAGTCTTTGAGGAGTTTGAGTCCTGGTGGCACTAACCTAGCAAGGTGGGGAGAGGGTGCTGAAGAAGCATGACACTATTATGTGTGTGAGGCTTCCTCTTCCATGAAGGATGACTTTCCTTGGAAGCATGGCAGAAGTCATATAATGTCCAAACTCTGCATTCCTGATTGTTATTGTAAAATGACAAAACAACATATCTTCTATCTTTTTTCTTTTCATTACTTGCGCTGCCATACTCATTTTGGGTTTCATTGAAACTCCAGGGGGACGTTCGGTGGTGTACCCTCCACCTCTTTGTGTATGTGCTAGAGGTTATCTTCAATCCAGACTTCCAGCAATGTTCTGAAAACACCAACCCAATTATTGAAGAACCTGAAGTGGAAACTGAAATGATCACCAACTTGGCTCCAATTTTGATATGTTCAGGGAAACATCGGTTCCTAACTTTGTCCCTGGTATACATAGAACATTCTCAGTCTTATGAATGGTTGTTCAATAGTTACATTATATACTAGCTGCCAGAGAAGTGCTGAGTGTGTGAGTTATTCACATGTTCATAACATAAGCACTCTTATATCTATTAAATGACGCTCATGGGGTGCTACACACAAGCTATTCCATTTTTGTTGTGTTCCAGTAAAATAGTTAGAAAAATAGCATACAAATGAGGAGCCCCTGTCATCCCTCCACTCAGGTGTAACTTAATCAGTATTTACAGAAATGCTTAAATGCATGTTCCACACTGATGAGCACCCTTAAATTAAAAGTGTACAATGCAGACATATCTGCTAGTGAAAGTGTGAGAGCAAGCAACAGTTACTACTAATTCGCAGGAGATGGCAGATGATGGAAGGACAAATTGTGGTAAATATTTTAAAGAGAAGAAAGGATTTCCAAAGTCACTTTGAAAGTTTGTTTTAATTATTAGATCAAAGCAAAAATATGTTAATTTCCTACATTACCAATTAGTTATATAAAGATAGTTATTGTGTCCAAATTATTGCTTCTGCTTTCAATATCTCACTGTGCATTGCCTGAACCACTTTATTGTGAAGCTTGAATCAAGAATAGACATTTTTATTTTGCAAATGGGAATATTGTTAATGTATGGGAGAAAGTTGACTCCTGGAGCAATCTTTCTCCCGAACTCTCTACAAATATTATTATTTGGAGTCCCACAAATGCTCTATACAATTCTTGTTAGCACTTATCAGATGTTTCTGTTTATATTTTTCTTTTTTTTTTCTAAACCATTCTTTCTTTATTTTATTTTGTTTCATATACGAAAAAACATACAGGAGTAGGAAGGTAAAAAACTTTTTTTAAAGTTGACATATTTAACAAAAGATCACTTTTCCTAAACAACACAAAGTTACATTTCTATACATGAGCATCAAAAAAAAAATTCAACGTTAATCAGCCCATTCAGCCTACTTTTTATTTTCCTTAACTTAATCCTTCAACCCAATCGTTCAACGGGCTTCATATTTTGAGACCTAAGGCTCTCCCTTTCCTTCTTTTTTGTGCATATAATGCTTTTTCCAGATTAAAAATATGTAAAAGACGAGCTTTCCATTGCCCCAGGGATGGGGGAAGAGGGTCTAGCCAGGCTGAGGCAACACATAGTCTATAGACAGACATGGCAATAAACACAAACTCTTTACATGGATCTTCTGGTATGGTTACACCTAATAGAATAAGCTGGGGAGTCAGCTGGATTTCCCTTTTTAAAACATGCTGCAAAAATCCAGAAACCTCACCTCTTAGAATATCTAGCTTGGGGCAAGTAGAAAATATATGAACCATATCCACCCCTTGTGCTTTGCACCTGAAGCAATGAGTACCCTGCGTGCCCCCCCATTTAATAATCTTTGCCGGGGTGATTTAAAGATCATAAAGAGTTTTAAAATGTTGGGCCCGTAGGTTCGCTGTGTATAACACTGTATTCGCCATTTCAATATATTTAGTAAAACCCAACACAGCGACACCCAGCATGTCCTGCCATTTTATAGCGTGCTTTTCAATATCATCAGCTACCTCCTCGAGAAGTATACTATAAACCGATGAGATTGACGGGGGATATATACCTGTAAGAGCTTCTAGCAATGGGATCACTGAGAAGCTTAATGTCCCACCAGTCTTCTTAAGGAGGAAATCCCTTATCTGTAGAAACTTAAAAAAGTCCCTACGATTAATGTTAAATCTAGCCATAATTATATCAAAAGAAGCCAAATTTTCCCCAGCCATTAGATCCCCTATCCTAAAAATACCTGCTCTGCCCCACCTCTGTAGATATTCATCTGCCAATGTTGCCGGTATCTGATTGTTATCCAGTAGTGGAGTATACCTGCTAAACCTCCTGAGTCCTATTTTCTTTCTAATCCAGGCCCAGTTTCGAAAAGCTGCCATAAGGGTCTTAAAACAAGTATTTTTAAAGTAATTAGGCTCATATATTTTTAACAAGCAGCCATTGGCACATGAGCCTATCAAATTCTCGAAGATAAAGGGCACATAGTTGGAGTTGGTAACCCTATTTTCAATAGCACCAAACAGCGGCCAATAATATTTTAAGGATGCTGCTAGATAATGCAGCCTGAAATTTGGTAGGCCAAGGCCGCCCCTTTCCCTAGGAAGAGTTAGGAAGATGTTTGATCGACGTGTCCATTTATATGACCATATAAATCTGACTATTTCCCTTTCAATCAGCCCAAACCATACATTATGTATTTCCAAAGGTATTGTACGAAAAATGTATAAAAGTTTGGGCAGAATCACCATTTTGATCAGGTTGCATCTGCCGATTATAGATAGTTTTAGATTATTCCAGCGGCACATATCCCTCTTGATTTGACCTATTACAGGAGTAAGGTTTGCCTCCACCACATCCTCCATCTTTGCTCTTACTCGTATGCCCAAATATACCGCCTCTTCACAATCCTGCTATCAACAAAAGACACATGCTTATTGACCAGAATCTGAGTCTTTTCCGTATTGAGGCGATAACCATAAGACAACCCAAATTGCTCAGCCATTGTTTCAACCTCAATCAAAGTGTTCCCCAGATCGGAAGTGATGACAGCCACATCATCGGCATATGCCAATAGTTTTGTATCTCTACCAAGTAAGCTAAAAGGGGAGATGTTAGCTGAGGCTTCGAGGTGCCTAAGGAATGGGTCCATATATAGCGCATAGAGCAGGGGGGAAGATGGACACCCCTGTCTTGTGCCTCTTGTAATCGCGAATGGCTCCAATACACCACCCATGATCTGAACCTGTGCTGTAGGTTTATAGTATAGAGCCTTCCATACATCTCCATAAATAACTCCAAGACACGCGGTCAAACACCTTTTCGGCATCTAAAAAGGCTACTGCCATGGGTAATCTTAGTACGTCTGCCGCATCAAATAAAGATATGAGCCCCCTAATATGATCTTCAGTCCCTCTGCCCTGAAAAAATCCATGCTGCCAATCTGAAACTAAATACTGCATAACCTTATTCAGACATTAAGCGAGGATCTTTGAGTATAATTTAGCATCCCTATTTAATAATGTAATTGGTCTATAGGACCCCATGTTCAGGGCATCCTTCCCTTTCTTTAAAATAATTATGATGTTTGCTGTCCCCCATGATGCCGGAGGAATAACCCCCCTTTAATTACTTTGAACAAAGCCAGAATCTCTTGAGCAATCTCGTTAAAGAAGGTTTTATACAACTCCAATGGTATGGCATCAGTGCCGGTGGCTTTGGCCAACGGGAGATCATACAGTGCCTTCTGGAGTTCTTCATGAGATATTTCATTGCCCAAAAAGAGGGCCTCCTCTTGTGATAGCTTCACCTTGGGTAAAAATTCTAGATCATACATAATCCCATTTTTGACAGGTGGGGCTAATGCAGTGTATAATACCCCATAAAATTCTTTAAAGGCTTCCCTAATCCCACCGTCATCTGACAATATGCCCCCCTGCATATTCTTAATTTGTTTAATATAGCCAGACGAAATCTGTTGTCTGGACCTAACTGCCAACAGTCGACCTACTGCCTCACTGAAGCTTTAAACGCATCCCATGCCATTCCTGGGGTTGCACTATCTTTATTGAATCTAAAAAATGTGCATATCCACCCTCTCATATGGTTTGTATACTCTTGGTCAAGCAGAGCCGCCTTTTCAAACGTCCATTTTATCCGTGGCCTTACAACCCCACCTAGAGAAAATTCAAATACTACTGGGTTATGGTCAGACATTACCCTGGGAAATATTTCTATTCTAGCTTCATCTAGAAGGGATGGTTACACCAAAAAATAATCCAGTCTAGCCAGTTTTTGATGGGGAGCTGAGTAATAGGTAAACCCCGGATCAGTGCCCCTCAGATTAGGCCATGTATCAATAAGGCCTATATCTTTTAATACATCTTTTAGTGCTTTACATACTCGCGGCTTGCGGTTTGTACTTGCTGCCCTTGCTGTCCCCCTAGACCCGTTCACATTTAGATCCCCACATACCAAATAGGGAGAGGGCCAAGAGGGGAGCTCCATAGATAAGTAGGCCAAAATTGAAGGATCATCTAAAACAGGGGCATATACTGAGCATAGAGTAAATAACCCAGTCCCATACTTAACTTCCATAATTATCCACCTTCCAAGCTTATCAACAATCTTTTTCTCACAGGTAATGCTTCCATCTTTACACAGCACTGCGACTCCCTTAGTCCTACAGTCCTGAGTTGTATGTGCAATCCGTTTAAACCCTAAAGTGTCAAGTAATTTAAAATCTTTGCAGGCTATATGCGTCTCTTGCATACAGACAAAATCCACTCGTAAAAATGTAAGGTCTTCTTGTACCCTCCTTCTTTTGTTCCCGTCATTGAGGCCACAAATATTTACAGTAGCTATGCGAATGCTATCCATTATTCTTTACAAACATCCCTACGAGAAGGCCCAAAAACGTTATGAAGGCTTTTCGGACACCACAGCATATATTACTTATCAGTTCTCCAAAAGAGCCCTGGATACAGATTCTGACAGTTTCAACATTCTTATAAATCAAGTAAGATAAAAGAAAAAAAGGCATTACATAATACAGCATAACTTCCTTCAACTGTAGTTTGTTCACATCTCTGACCTCAAAAAAATCATCACTCACCCCCTGCCCCCCCACCTCTCCGATCCACTCCCTCCCTGAACCCCTTCCCCCCTCTACCTCCCTCCTCCCAGGGATCCCGTCCACCCCCCCTCCACCCACTACACACTGCAAGAGGACCAGAGGTCCCTAGTGATGGGGAGCTAGGAGCCCCCCTGGGACTTACCCTCCCTTAGACAACAAGAAGAAAGAAAAAACAGTCATAATACATATAATGTAATCAGCTAAAGCCCAAAAAAAGCTAAGCTTAAGACCACACCAGCACAAACACAGTAAGCTCAGAGAAAATTACATTGTTCAGGGGAGATATATCATTCTCTATTTGGCCTCCTGAATTGAATGCAGGAATTCTTTTGCCTGAATCTCGGATACAAAGAATTTTATCTGCCCCTGATATGGAATTTTTAACTTAGCTGGATTGAGCAGGAACACTTGTGCCCCTTTTGCCGGAAACAGAGACATCAGCAATCATAGCTGCCACCTTCGCTCAACCGTGGCCTGGCAACAATCTGGCCTTACAAAAAATTTGCACCCCTTCCTGATTCTTTTCCTATTGGGCCTGGCAAAATCGAGCACAGCCTCACCGGCTAAAAAATGATTGAATGAGATCAAGATTGCGCGGGGTTGCGCATTGGCCTGTCCTGAAGACTGGCGCTGCCTAAAAGGAAAACAGTGAGCTCGCTGTATTTCAACCTTCCACTCCCAGTGTTTTAATTCAGGAAGCGCCTCTGTAAAAAGTTCTACGATAAACTGCCTGGTGTTCACACCTTCTGAACCCTCTGGTATACCAAGGATTCGGAGATTGTTCCTTCTCATCCGGTTTTCCATATCAGAAAGTTTCCAGGCTATCATCCTTCTGCCCTCTAATTGTTTCCGTAATGCAGTTTTGCGCCGCTAGATCATCTTCGAGCTTAGAAATTATTTCCTCGGCCTCTCAGGTCCTAGCTGCTATATCTGAGCAGGCCTTAGCTACCCTTCTAATAGAATTTTGCAGCTTGCCGCAGGCCCCTTGAGTACGAGAACTTTCCGCCCTAGTCTCACCCGGATGGACCATAATAATCTGGTAAATAGCATCCAATGTGACCTCTTTAGGGGGATTCTGGCTTGAATCCGCAATTGCAGCGGCATCACTTTTTTCAACCTACGAATCACTACCAACTTGGGCCGTGAAGGAATAATCCCATGCCGGAGCACCCACAGGGTCCTGCGCCTTACTTTGTAAAGGTTCATCGGGGTTCCACTGATTTTTCATCTTCCGCACCGTTCCTAACCTGGAAAAGGACTTATCATCCATATTCCACCCCTCATCAAGCCAACCTGCGGTATCGCTGTCTTCATCTATCCAGTCTTTACTCAAGCTTCCTTCTTCAGATGAGGATGGATCAGACATTGAATAAAACTTGTCCCCCGTTTCATATTCTTTACCAAGTTCTAATACACTTTCAGTTTGGCACGCCCCTTGTAGGTTTTCTCTATTAGCACCAGTATTGATACAAAGATTAGTGTTGCCATTAATTTTCCCATCCCCCTGTCTGGCCATCGAGGGGACTGCAGTTCCCATAATGCACCTGCCAGGTGCTGTGGAATCCTCATTGGACTTGCTGGCTTCACTTTCCTCTCCTGGGGTTGCTGGCACACTAATAGTACCAAGATTTTTACTCATACACCCAGAGGCAGTCAATCGCTCTGTTCCATCATTCAAAAGCGTGCTCTTTAAGGCAGGTAAGAGGCTCCTACCTGAGTTAGGATCAGCCATTGCGGTATCCGGACCCCCAGTAAAAAAGACAGAGACACACTCCTTTTTATCAGGCTCAATCTCTCCAGGCTGCGGATCCCCCGTTTTTCTGCTTTTCAATAACTGTACTTTAAGAAGGGACTGAACCATCTGCTTCCCTCTGTTCGGCGCTAGTTCAGGCATCGAGCCGCTCCGACCGCCGCAGGTAGCACATCTTTGCCTTCCCTTACCGGACCGCTGATGCTCCCCGGAGGCCCGCGAGTCCTGGCGTTCCTTGGCGCTGTCTTCAGCGCCATTTCAAAGCCAGTCCGTGGAGGATACCAGAAATGCGCCACAGCGCCGAGAAGACACGACCGGGTCACACGGCGAAACCACTGAGGATCCTTCCGTAACAGCAGCACCCAGCGCCAAAGCATTCCTCAGAGAAAACCGGCTGGTCTCAGCAAAACATCGGAGATGGGAGGTCGCCCAGGAGAGCACTCCGAACGCAGCTCACTCGGCCGTCTGACCGGCCGCCATCTTGCCGTCTTTCAGCAAAACATCGGAGACGGAAGGTCGCCCAGGAGAGCACTCTGAACCCAGCTCACTCGGCCAGCTGACCGGCTGCCATCTTGCCGTTTCTGTTTATATTTTTCAGATTGTCTATGACTAGGAAATCACCACAAAAAGTTCAGTGACCACTAATAGATTGAACCGAGGGTCAGATTTACAAGACCCTTGTAACACTTTTCGCCGCCGCTGCGTCACTTTTGTGACGGAGCGGCAGAGTAAACAATGCAACCAATTTTTCAACATGACACATCTAGGGAGATGTGTCATGTTGCAAAGCCCTGCGCCATATTATACGTGTGTCAGGTATAATGCATGCAGGTTGGGCGTTCCCACGCAGGAAAGCCTCATAGAAGTGACGCAATGAAATCTACAAGATTTCACTGTGCCAGTTCTAGGACGCCACTGGTATAAAACCTTTCGCCTGTATGAAGCTGGCATAAGGCGTGACGTAGTAGAATAAGTATAGGCCTCAACATGCTTTGCTGGAGTTGCATCATGCTTCTGACACGACTCCAGCAATGCGTGACTTTTGGGCCAACAGATGCGTCAGAATTTCTGACGTATCTGTCAATCCTTGTGCCATGGTGCGCTGTATTGTAAATATGGCGCATCCATGGTGGTGCAAGGGTATCACAAGCTGGTACAGGGAAACTGAAGCATCTCTACAGATACGTCAGTTTTGTTTATATAGCTCTGAGAAAGACAGGTTCAATATTCTGAGTAATTTCCCCAAACTTGTTTTATTTTCGGTCATAGGGAAAACCTACATTTTCCTTGATTCTAACTTCATAAAGAAGCTTCAGTAAATATCAAGAGTTTGATTATTGGGCAACTGGTTATAAATGTTTCCAAAAGCCTGCACTCCGAAGCAGAAGGTTTCACCTATGTTATGTTTGCAAGTTAGAAAATGGTTGCAAACTCAAAAATTCATGAAATAACGAATGGCAGCTCTTGTTGCTTTCTTGGTGCAATTTGATTCGGAATAGTCACAAGTTTGATAACAGTGGCACCGATGTTCTTAGGGATCCAATGTTAAGGATGATTGGTTAAAGCTAAACAGTCAGTGGTCTTTTCAGAGCAGTCCAGGTTTTGATATGGTTGTCTATGCCAACAGCAGGGTTCTTAGCAAGCAGTTGGAAATGCACAAGTCCTCCGCCATTTAATGAATGAAGTTCAAATAGTTGTAAAATGGCAATCGCGAAAAGGCAACTTGGTACCAAGAAAATGAACATCTAGTTAACCTTTCAGGGTATGGTAGAGGAACACGGTAGTGAGAAGCATGGATCACACATTTAATATGAAAAAACATCCCTGGACTAGGTAAAATGCTAAATATATGGGTTGGGCTGAGATTGAATGATGTAGAATGCTTTCAGTTAGGGCGTCTTATCCTGTTACACATGGTTCTGCTTCCACTACGGACCTCAATAAGTCTTTTACCTGTGCTGCCCTATGCCAATTTGAAAGGTCAGGAATGCACCGTATTTACAAGCTATGGTGCCTTCCTGTCCTTTCAGCCAGCTCTGGTGCACAATTTGGTGCCTTGCGCCAAGTAAGGTACCCTTGCATCATTGGGCAGGAGTGTTTTGGGGCAAAAAGGGGCAGCTTTCGGCACAAAAACAATCAATTGACGTGCTTTCCTCTTTCTATGTATGCTGCAGAATGCAGCACACATGGAAAGAGAAAACAACAAGTAGAAATTAAGTTATTTCTCCTCGTTATTCCAGCCCTGGGGAGGTGCACACTTTTGACGCATTTCCATATTTACGGTACGTTGTTAATCTGGGAAAATCCGTGAGTGCTGCATGGAAACACACACCACAATGCCCATGGCATGCCTCCCTGATGCAGAGTGAGTGACTTGTGCTAAGGTGTCTTACATCATATTTAAGAAAGAAAAGCCACACAGGGCGGCTTTGCGTGGCCTCCTAGATGTGGTTGAGAGGCCTGTGCCACCAGACCATCATTGAAAGTGACTCTCTGGCAGCACAGGCCTCATGTAAATGAGGACCTCTGTTTCCTATGTAATTTATTTATTTGCATAATAGTATTTGCGCCAAACAGTTATTTCTATCAACACAATTTAATTGATGGAAACGTTAAAGAATGAATGAGTCAAAGCTTTACATTTATTCCAGCACAAGGTACGTGGAATGGCTGTGCGAAACCGCCATTTAGAACTACATTTTAGAACGAAAGTTGTCCCTGAATCCATTTTCAGCAGGAAATACATTTTGCATGAAAATTATCTAAAAAAAACACAAGTACCATGATCAGCTGCTTGCTTTGAACTTCTCCCAGGCAACAACCCCAATGCTTATCAGAGTGAACCACAAAAGGTTGCTAAATCAACCTGTGCTTAACCCTCTGGTAGCTTGGCACAAAAGCAGTCAGGCTTAAATTAGAGGCAATGTGTAAAGTAATTTTCTACACACAATCAAGAATAAAGTAGAAACAAAACACAAAAAATCCCAAACTAGATTTGGAAAGTAGAGTAAATTTTAATAACTAAAACAACACCAAAAATCAATTCTGGCGGTCCTGGATTCAAGGAGATGATCCAATTCTCCTTATAGCAGCAAGGTAGGCCTTCAAGCAGCTTAGCAGTCCTCTTATAGCAGCAGAGTAGTCCTCTGGGGTTTTAGGCAGCTAGAGGTCTTTCACAGATGCAGGAGTATACTGAAGTGGTGTTCGGTGGTTCAAATACCCCCACATATGGTTCTTCAAAGTTCTTTCCTTCCCATGTCAATGCTCCACGAAGTCTGGATTGACAAAATACTAGTGTCAGGTTACTTTGTGTGTGGTGGAGGTTAGTTTCCTGAAAATGTAAGTGGGGCAGGGAGCAGCTCTGCTTCCAGCAATCCTGGCAGGATGGCCCATCCTGCCTAAGCTTACTCACCTTTGTCTCATTGTCTGGCAGGAATGCACAAACCCCAACAACAGAGCCATTCACAGCCATGTGGCCCAGGACTCTGGCAGCAGGCATCAAATGGCAAGGGCAAGAAAATGGTATCTTTCAAAAAGTGCAATTTTCATAATTGTGACTTAAAGTCCGGCTTTACCATTGAAGCTGGTCTTAAGTTACAATTCATTTGAGTCCAAACATGAAATTTCTATCAGCACCAAATCACAATTTAGCACCTATTAAAAATAATAAGGTAACTCAATGGTATCCAATGAGAGGGATAGACCTTGCAAGAGTGGAAAACGAATTTAGAAAGGGTTTTCACTTCCAGGACTCGTAAAACTTAAACCCAGATGTCTTACTTTTTAATTACAATGCACCCTGCCCTACAGGACTTTAGGGTCTATACTGTAGGGTTGGCCTTTATGTTGTAAAAAGGAAGTTTTAGACCATTTTGCCAAATCCAGATGGCAGTTTAAACACTGCACTGCATCTTGGAGTGGAAGGCCTCAGACATGCTTTCAAATGCTTCTTCAGGCCCACTATTTTACAGACTCTAGGTGCCATGTAGTACCAATTACTAGGGACTCATAAGTAAAATAAATGTTTCAATCAGGTAAAGACCAATTTTACAATGCTTTAGGGAGAGAACACAAGCATTTTAGCATTGATTAGCAGTAGCAATGGGTACAGGGTCCTAAAGCCAACAAAAATGAATTGAGAAAACAGGAAGGGTAAAGGCAAATCGTTTGGGGGAACGCCACATCAAGTATGTCAGATCTAACAACAATTATATGTAAAGGAGACAAGAACAAATCTCCATCTAACCAAGCAATCAAGGCAGGTACGATGATACAATGTCATTTAAAAACTCTAGAACAGTTAATTTAAAACAAGCATTTGCAATGCAGAAGGTCTCTCTTTTACGCGAGTTTGAGCTATTGGCATTGTGAATGACAATAACTTTTATTTATGTTTTGGTTTTTGAAACATAAATAAAACGCATTGTCATTTACAATGCCAATAGCTTAAACTTGCGATAATGCGAGACATGTTGCATTGCAAATGCATGTTACTGTAGGACAGCAAATATCCAACAGATCTGAGAAGCAAGTAAGACCCTAACTGTGCTGAAATCTATGGGTCCCATTTCACTACTAGTTGACAACTAAGCTATCTTGGCTAGAAGCCTCTGACTGGAATACTGATCACTGCCCTGTTTGGTTTACATGCTGGCGAATAGTCAACTATTTAGGATACCCCCCTCGGGCAGGTTTAATATCACGTCCAGATAGTTACAATCAGGGGGAGTGAATCGTTTGGGCGACAATCTACTCGCGTTCCACATACAAACAGAGAGATATAGTAACAATCATGCCAAATTGGAATGCTACACCTTCGGGATAGTATGAAGGGTCTACACTGAAGTGCCAAGAAAAACTGATTTACTAACAGGAAGAGTGCAGTCTAAAAGTTGTGAGTTATATACTCCCTAAACACTCCAATTGAAGACCACATTACTGACAATCATTCCCTCGAGGTAACCTGTTGAATACCTGCTACTGAGCAGTTAGCACGAAAACTGACAGTAAAGAAATACATATTTTAAGAAAGTGACCCTGTCCTTGCCACCGACTTGCGCCAAAATGTCTGTAAAAATATATTGGGAAGGGGCTCATTCATAACTAAACACTGCCATCGTAAACAACCCGGAGCATGCTTACAACACAGAATGCAACCAGGTGACTCAATGATGCCAAGAAAGCAAAGCCCATTTGTGTTTTCTATTTCAGAAACCATTAACACGGGCTGTTCTGTAGAATTTCATCTGATGAAAATCGGGACTGCAACTAACAGAATCAATGTAATATTTCAAATAGTTTTCATTATGACCCGTGTAAGTGTTACCAACCCAGCAGTGCAGGTATTGCAAAACTACAAATACCAGCTTATGAGAAACAAAAAAAATATTAACAACTCAGAGAGTAACACAAGACACATTTACATATCCGTATCATGGACATTACAAAAGTAGACTACTACGTCTTTGACAAATGTTCTGCAACGCAAGCCAGGAAATAGTCCGGGCCTCACCCTTCGTACATTTCCTGCACCCTAAACACAACATGCCGGTCCGGCTAACAAGACGAGGCAGTTAGTTGCCCTTCCCGAGGCACATTCACATATCCGTATCATGGACATTACAAAAGTAGACTACTACGTCATTGACAAATGTTCTGCAATGCAAGCCAGGAAACAGTTCGGGCCTCACCCTCCGTACATTTCCTGCACCCCAAACACAACATACTAACAAGGTGAGTCAGTTAGTTTCCCTTCTCACCTTAAAGTCGTTACCGCTCAAATCAACGCCTCTGATGAAAGGGAGCACCCCGGTGGAAGCCATCTCTTCATCCCGGCACCCAGCGCTGACTGCCACTGCTGGAGCAGCACGTACAGCTTTCCTCCAATGCTCTGTAGCTGGCCGCCCTCACTTACCTGCCCGTGCACATTTAAGCCATAACCTGAGTCCAACTTTAGGATGCGGCCCCCGCCACCCATTCCCCCTGTGGGCACCATTTTCACTTGAGCAGCGGAGTCAGCGGCTTGTAACAGGGGCAGACCGGAAACGAGGCCGCCAGACCTACACCCACTGCTGAAACGCCGTAAACAAAGTGAAAGTGCACCGAAGCGCCGTGCTCGCACAGCAAACATGTGTACATCTTGCGCTGAAAGGTAGCAGGGAGGGAAAGTGAAAGGGAGCCATGAGGGAACGCGAAAGCGCGCCATGCCATGAGCGTGCACATCGGCTGTCTGGGCTCAAGCTGAGATCGGCAGAGAATACATGCCGTGAGCATGGCCATAGGCTGTCTGAGCATGTGCACATCTCCTGTCGCCCTTCGGCAACCAAGTCAACGACAATAGATCTCGCTGCGTCGCTAGGCAAGACTTAAAAAGGAGTGCAGGTATAATAACTAACCAGCATTTAAAGTTAACATAAAAAGTTAATTAAATAAAGGTGTGGACCAACTTTGCAACTCAAGCAAAAGGAACTATATTTTAGGCATGTATGAAAGTTGTGGACAGGCTTTGTGTAGTCGCTTAAAGTGAATGTAATCATTGGGTAAAGGGAGGGGACCCATAGACCCAAGATGTATGCTATAGTGAGTGGAAGAAAATTGTGAATGGTAATTTAACAGACCAATCACTGATGCCCATTGCCTAAAAGCACCTCTGTGTATGTATATTAAATAGGATGTATTTTGGAAAACAATAGTGTGGTGAGACAGCTACAGCTGTCCAAAAGGCCAGACCTAAATATAAAAGTATAAAGTATCACATTTTTTATTCTGTACTGGTGAAAATAAGTGCACAAACTTGGACAGTTAAAACAGTCATAGTTTTTTTTTTCTTTGTGAATCAGACTCACTAAAGATCGTTACCTAACTCATTCATAACATTAGTTATTCGGCATAGGGACGTTGGCATTTCAATGAGAGGTGCCCTACATAAGGATAGACCCAATACAAATTGAACTCTCTTAATGGTAGGAAACATAAATCCGACTAGTCGATTGAAGCATTTGTACATAGCAGCGGATTTCTAAGAGATGCTAGGCGAAACAAAAACAAATAGGTTATATGGTACATGCTCCAGATCTACATGCCATATTTTGGATGTGATGTGCATCTTTATGTAATGCTCCTCTCCAATTTCATGAGGTGACATCAGAACACATTTCAGACAGCCCTAAGTAAAGGTAAATAACAGAGTTGAGCATTACAATGGTATTGGTGGAGAGATAAAACACAACAATCTATTTCTTGAGCAGTGTGGAGGTTGCTAAAATGCACTTTGATTTACTGTCCAGAGGTTTAAGGTGGTGATCTTGGAGGAGATCCTTTAGTTTTCTCTTACAGACCATGAAGGAGGTGTTGGTTCTGAGATCTACTGGTAGAGAGTTCCAGATATTGCGGACATTGCCTGAGAAAGAGCGAGCCAGGGCCTTTTCTTTATGTTTCTTTGGGGGTATGAGAAGTAGGGTGTTGGTGCTTCTCAGGTTTCTTGACTTGCCCGCCTTAGTATGTTTGGCTGCCTAGTATGCTGGTTTACCAGTGTGAAGGACTTTGTGGATAAGACAATCAATTTTGAAGTGACAGCAAGCTTCAATTGGGAGCCACTTAGGATCTTTCAGGGATGGGGATATGTGATCGTGCCTTTTGGCTCCAGTGACTATCCTTGCTGCTACATTTAGAGTTGTTCTCAGGGGGGCTAAGTGGGATTTTACTGTGCATGTGAGGGTAGCACTCCCATAGTCTATTCTGGACAAAAACAGGGATTGTGCAGCGGTTTATATATCATTTGCAGGGAGGACGGGCACGATTTTATTAAGGAGTTTTAGGCTGTAGATTACACTCCTCACTGTTATTTTTATGCCTGAGGTCATGATCAGGTTTGGGCCGTTATGATTCCCAGCGATTCAGCGGGACCAGCCAAGGATAGATTGCAATTTAGAGAGTTGATAAGCTTTAGCCACTCTTGCACCTGGGGGGGTCTGTCCATTGTTTAAGAGGAGAAGTGTTTCTTTCTTTTCTTGGTTGAGTTTTAAGTGGTTGAGTGTAACCCTGGGTGGCGTATGCGCAGTGGCACTTCGCGGAGTTCCACGGAGTTAAAAAAAAACTCTGTGAAACTCCGCCCGCCTCAGTCCCACTGAAAATTTTAAAAATGAGTCAAAAAACTTACTTACCTGCTCTCTAGTGTCTGCGGGCTGCCCTCCTTCTCAGGTAAGTTAATTTATTTTCCTTTAAAAAAAACAATCATTTTTATTGTTCTTTTACATTAAACGATACTGCTTACAGGAATCTGAAAATCGCAGGTACACATAGAGTACACAGCTGTGCCAACACTTAAATAACATCTGTATAAACGTGCAATGTTGATTTCTCTTCCATGTCTCCCATTAGTTTCCCACAGTGATGACAGCTTACATAAAAGTAACTCAGATTTGGTCCCTTAGCTCAGGTCCAGATCTGACACTTCAATCGGCGGAGTACATATATTCCCTCTGAAAGCATTCCACTTCCCCCATACCCATGTCCATTTCTTGGGGCACCCTCTGTGGATAAAGACCGCCTTCTCTGCCACCATTGCACTATCCATGTTGTTACAGCACTGTCGGTATGTGGGGACGGCCGGCACTCCCCAGTGTTGATCTATATTTCATTTAGCCAGCATCATACCTTAAGTCTCCCAGTCCTGAGCCACATGATTAAGATCTGTCTGCTCCCAAATATTGAGAAAACCTCTCTTGGGCTCTGGGGGAACAGTGGGTCCACAAACCTGCGTGATCATTTCCATGACAGCCTCCCAGTAGAGACAAATTCTGGGACAATCCCACAGGGTATGATAGAAAGTACCCGATGCCTGCAGCCCCGCAAACACAATGGGGTGTCAGCTCTTCCAATTTTGTGTAGTGTCGTTCTTGTGTAACATGTTCGGTGCAGTATTTTGAGTTGCTTTAGTTGTAATTTGGAGGGTATGGCCACTTTGCGCCGGGACGCAAGCGCTTCCTGCAGTCCGTTTCGTCAAGCTCAGGGGTTTGTGGGATCACACTGGTTATTTATGATTTTACGATACGTCAGGGAAATGGCTTTTTTGGTCATGTAGTCTGTCAGCAGTCTGTCCTCTAGTGGAGAGGACTCGGGGAGGTCGGTGCCTGGTGTAATAGCATTTATGGGTGTGTGTTTAATCTGTAGGTAGCCGTATTGTTCCGTCGCTGCCATTTTGTATGTCTCCTGAAGTTGGGAAAATGTAATGACCCCACCTTTTTTCCACAGGTCCTCTATCTTTCATATACCTATGAGGTCCCACCGGGTGAAGCCCTTACTGTTGCGAAGTCTACCTAGCTGTGGGTGTACCCAAAGTGGTGTGTGTTGTGTCAAGACCCCGTCCCAGCCAAGCACACGGAGCGCAGCGAGCCAAATGTGCACTGTACTTGCAGTTGGACCCATTAGCGTGTTTTTCCGGTATTTGTAGTATAGTGCTCCCAGCACCCCCTTACTGCCGAAAGTGTGTGTCTATCCATAGGAAGTGCTGGTTCATCTTACAGGGCATGCAGCCACTGGTTTACCACAATGAGCTGCGAGACCCAATAGTATGTTTTGATATATGGTAGGGCTATCCCACCGTCGTACCAGCCCATTACCAATTTGTACATGGCTATGTGGGCAGGTTTCCTATCCCAGAGGAGATGACTTACTTCAGAGTTGATCACTTTGAAGTAGGAGTGAGGAACCGGGAATGGAGTGTTCTGCAGGGCGTACAGAAACCTGGGGAGTATCATCATTTTGAAAAGGGTGGCTCGACCTAAGAGCATCAGTGGCAGGGAGTGCCAATACTTAACGTCTTGGTGGAGTCGTTTCAGGGGCTCTATAAGGTTTTTCTCGATGAAATGAGCAAGTTTGGAAGTAATATAGATTCCAAGTTATTTGAACCCCCCGTCTGCGATCTGGACCATGCAGTCTGGTGGCAGCTGCGGAGGCGGCCCACTAAGCAATTAGAGAACCGACTTGGCCCAGTTGATGGTGTAGCCCGAGACCCTACCATATGACACACAAATATCTAATAACCCAATCATTGATCGTCTGGGGGATGCCATATATAGTAATATATTGTCAGCATATAAGGAAATGGGATCCTCCCATCCCTCCACTTGTGCCCCCGTATCATTGGATCCCTCTTAATCCAGGCCGCCAACGGCTCCAATGCCAGAGCAAACAAAAGGGGAGACGACGGACAGCCTTGTCTTGTCCCGCAGACTAGAGGAAAGTCAGCAGAGACTCGTCCATTCACCACCACATGTGCCAAAGGTTGTGTGTACAGGAGTTACCGTTTTTTATTTGCCCATGGCGCAGGGGCTGAGGGGCATAATCCGCTCCGCCATGGAGTGGGAGTTTTGCCTCAACATTGAATTCCCAGCGGAGCTGGTAAAATTCCGCAAACTCCGCTGGCGGAGCGGAGTACGCCGCCCGGGCTTAGTTGTGTGATAGTCAGTTTTGGATTTTTGCTAGTGTATCATTCAGTCAGCATATGTCATCTAGAGAGCATATTTCCAGGTAGAGCTGGATTTCGTTGCCATAGAGGTGGAAGCGGATGTTTGCTTGTTTGATTATGGTAGTGAGGGGCTCCATGTAGATATTGACGAGAGTATGTTAGAGAACTGAACCCTGGGGAACACCTCTCATTCTAGCAGAGATATCTGAAGTTGTGTTGTTTATTTTTATTTGTTGAGAGCGGTTGTGAAGAAATTATGTGAACCATTGCAGAACCAGGCCATCCGCTCCAATCCGTTGTTTGAAGGTGTTTAGAAGAAGCTTATGGTCGACCGTGTTGAAAGCCACTGATAGGACTAGTACGGTGTGCAGGCAGCATCAACCAGCATCCATAGATGTGGATGTCATCCGCTATATATAGTTTCTATACTACAGTCCTTTCTAAAGCCCAACTGGTGTCATTCTGGGAGACTATCAGTGTCGATGTGCTGGTTGAGTTGGAGAAGGATTTTAGCCAAGAAGGGAAGGTTGGAGAAGGGCCTGAAGTTGTTGAAGTCATCAGGGTCTGATAGAATTTTTTTAGCAGTAGAGTGACTTGGCCTAGTTTTAGGCAGTCTGGCATACCCCAGTACTTGGGGAGCTGCTTATTATCATCATACAGAGGTGGGTAGTGACGTAATTACGATTTTTTGCCAGGGAGGCAGAGAGGGGGTCTGCGAAGTGGGAGGCGTGCTTTGAATTTGCAGTTAATTTAGAGATGTCCATCTCTGTGAGTGGGTTGAATCCTTTCCAGCATTTGGGGGTAGAGGGGATTTGGTTGCATTCATCAGTCTCAGGAGCAGAGATCCCTACTTGGGAGTCGGAGGAAAGCAAGGTGGGGTTTCCTTCATCTGTAATGGGGGTAATTTTGTGTAGTGTCGTTCTTGTGTAACATGTTCAGTGCAGTATTTTGAGTTGCTTTAGTTGTAATTTGGAGGGTATGGCCACTTTGCGCCGGGACGCAAGCGCTTCCTGCAGTCCGTTTCGTCAAGCTCAGGGGTTTGTGGGATCACACTGGTTATTTATGATTTTACGATACGTCAGGGAAATGGCTTTTTTGGTCATGTAGTCTGTCAGCAGTCTGTCCTCTAGTGGAGAGGACTCGGGGAGGTCGGTGCCTGGTGTAATAGCTTTTATGGGTGTGTGTTTAATCTGTAGGTAGCCGTATTGTTCCGTCGCTGCCATTTTGTATGTCTCCTGAAGTTGGGAAAATGTAATGACCCTACCTTTTTTCCACAGGTCCTCTATCTTTCATATACCTATGAGGTCCCACCGGGTGAAGTCCTTACTGTTGCGAAGTCTACCTAGCTGTGGGTGTACCCAAAGTGGTGTGTGTTGTGTCAAGACCCCGTCCCAGCCAAGCACACGGAGCGCAGCGAGCCAAATGTGTACTGTATGTGCAGTTGGACCCATTAGCGTGTTTTTCCGGTATTTGTAGTATAGTGCTCCCAGCACCCCCTTACTGCCGAAAGTGTGTGTCTATCCATAGGAAGTGCTGGTTCATCTTACAGGGCATGCAGCCACTGGTTTACCACAATGAGCTGCGAGACCCAATAGTATGTTTTGATATATGGTAGGGCTATCCCACCGTCGTACCAGCCCATTACCAATTTGTACATGGCTATGTGGGCAGGTTTCCTATCCCAGAGGAGATGACTTACTTCAGTGTTGATCACTTTGAAGTAGGAGTGAGGAACCGGGAATGGAGTGTTCTGCAGGGCGTACAGAAACCTGGGGAGTATCATCATTTTGAAAAGGGCGGCTCGACCTAAGAGCATCAGTGGCAGGGAGTGCCAATACTTAACGTCTTGGTGGAGTCGTTTCAGGGGCTCTATAAGGTTTTTCTCGATGAAATGAGCAGGTTTGGAAGTAATATAGATTCCAAGTTATTTGAACCCCCCGTCTGCGATCTGGACCATGCAGTCTGGTGGCAGCTGCGGAGGCGGCCCACTAAGCAATTAGAGAACCGACTTGGCCCAGTTGATGGTGTAGCCCGAGACCCTACCATATGACACACAAATATCTAATAACCCAATCATTGATCGTCTGGGGGATGCCATATATAGTAATATATTGTCAGCATATAAGGAAATGGGATCCTCCCATCCCTCCACTTGTGCCCCCGTATCATTGGATCCCTCTTAATCCAGGCCGCCAACGGCTCCAATGCCAGAGCAAACAAAAGGGGAGACGACGGACAGCCTTGTCTTGTCCCGCAGACTAGAGGAAAGTCAGCAGAGACTCGTCCATTCACCACCACATGTGCCAAAGGTTGTGTGTACAGGAGTTACCGTTTTTTATTTGCCCATGGCGCAGGGGCTGAGGGGCGTAATCCGCTCCGCCATGGAGTGGGAGTTTTGCCTCAACATTGAATTCCCAGCGGAGCTGGTAAAATTGCGCAAACTCCGCTGGCGGAGCGGAGTACGCCGCCCGGGCTTAGTTGTGTGATAGTCAGTTTTGGATTTTTGCTAGTGTATCATTCAGTCAGCATATGTCATCTAGAGAGCATATTTCCAGGTAGAGCTGGATTTCGTTGCCATAGAGGTGGAAGCGGATGTTTGCTTGTTTGATTATGGTAGTGAGGGGCTCCATGTAGATATTGACGAGAGTATGTGAGAGAACTAAACCCTGGGGAACACCTCTCATTCTAGCAGAGATATCTGAAGTTGTGTTGTTTATTTTTATTTGTTGAGAGCGGTTGTGAAGAAATTATGTGAACCATTGCAGAACCAGGCCATCCGCTCCAATCCGTTGTTTGAAGGTGTTTAGAAGAAGCTTATGGTCGACCGTGTTGAAAGCCACTGATAGGACTAGTGCGATGTGCAGGCAGCATCAACCAGCATCCATAGATGTGGATGTCATCCGCTATATATAGTTTCTATACTACAGTCCTTTCTAAAGCCCAACTGGTGTCATTCTGGGAGACTATCAGTGTCGATGTGCTGGTTGAGTTGGAGAAGGATTTTAGCCAAGAAGGGAAGGTTGGAGAAGGGCCTGAAGTTGTTGAAGTCATCAGGGTCTGATAGAATTTTTTTAGCAGTAGAGTGACTTGGCCTAGTTTTAGGCAGTCTGGCATACCCCAGTACTTGGGGAGCTGCTTATTATCATCATACAGAGGTGGGTAGTGACGTAATTACGATTTTTTGCCAGGGAGGCAGAGAGGGGGTCTGCGAAGTGGGAGGCGTGCTTTGAATTTGCAATTAATTTAGAGATGTCCATCTCTGTGAGTGGGTTGAATCCTTTCCAGCATTTGGGGGTAGAGGGGATTTGGTTGCACTCATCAGTCTCAGGAGCAGAGATCCCTACTTGGGAGTCGGAGGAAAGCAAGGTGGGGTTTCCTTCATCTGTAATGGGGGTAATTTCAGTAGATGCTAGAGTGTGGCATTCTAAAGAGGACTCGATCATCATGATATTCTATCAATGAATTTAACACATTTGTCACAGCGTTCTTTGGAGAGGAGACCTGAGGGGCACTATTAGGTGGTTTGGAAGTCTCTTTTTATATGATGGTAAGGTAAAAAGGACTTTAGAGCGATTTATTGCATTGCCTAGAGAGCTGCACAAAATGGCTGCTTTTTCTTTCATGATGTGATTTTTATATTTCCTGTATTCCGATCTGAGTTGGTGAAGGTGAGTAAAGGACGGGTTTGCTCACCAGAGTTTTTTCTGCAGCTCTAAGTTGCCTTCTTACTGCATTGTGGTCTTGGTTAAACCAGCACCTCGAGGGTGTGTCTCTAATCCTTTTTAGTTTCAGAACCTACTTGGTCTAGGACTGCTGACATTGTAGAGGTAAAGTGGGTTGTGAGCTCATTCGTTGAGAGGTTATCTGACGTTGGGGGTAGTAGAGAGTCCATTCTTTCTTCCAGAGCAGCAAGGTAACTCCGGCTTATTTTTCTAGTCCCCTCTGAGCTTTCTTAGTATGGATGGTTTGTGGCTCTGACTGGTTCAAGTGGAACAGAATTATAAGGTGGTTCGACCAGTCGACTGGGAGAATGTTATTAATGGTTATCATCTTATCTAGGGCTATAATGGCATCAAGGGTTGAGCCTCTGTAATGGGTTTGATCTGTGTTGGGTAAGGTTGTTGTCGAATAAGAGTTCAATTAACGACTGGATTAATGCATTTTTCTCATCATTCCAATGGAGCTTGAAGTCCCATAGGATTATGGTATTGGCATTGGAGAGTGAGTTGCCAGGTCTGATAGGTGTTTATGGAAGGAGAAAGGGCTGCCGGGAGGGTGGAAGAGGAGGTGACAACTTGTTTTATTGTTCTTCATCATTCTAATATTGCTAAGATATTCCAAAGTGCTGTATTTTGAGGTGACTGTTTCCACCATCGCAATGGTATTCTTGTGGATTATGGCTAGGCCACATCCTTGTTGATCCTTTCGGTCTTTCTTGATGGTTGAGAACCCAGAATGTACTAGCAGGTCAAGGATCAGGTAAAATGATTCTTTTAGCCAAGTTTCTGTGATGAATGCAATATCAAAGTCATGGTTGAGGATGGCTTCAGCCATTTTCAGTTGCTTGTTTGGAAGTGGATCTACAGTTTATTAGCACACAGTTGATATTTCGAGAGTTGTTGTGCTTCTGAGAGGGTGGTTCCCCTGGGGATATCATTGTGGTGTGCTGGTGGTGTGGCTGTTTTCCTAGGTGGTATAACGTTTCTCCCAATACCAGTGATCATCTGAATCTTGGAGGTGGGTTATTTTTTCTTGTTGGTGTCATGTGAGGGACATCCTGGGGCTTGATCGTTTTAGTCTATGAGCACGGTTGTTGAGAGGAGTTGCAATCCAGTTATTTGGCTGTGTGTTAGATGGCTGAGGTGGGTCATCCAGTGTTGCAGGAGGGGGACAGGAGTAAGCAATGAGTATAGTCAGGGGACATTTTGAGGTTCATTCCTATTTTTTAGATACCCAGCATTACTTTTTCGAGTTGACTTTCTATAAGAATTAGGGCCTCACTACGATGTCAGTCGTAAAGCATTCTGACGCACTCGGTGTCGGAATGGTTTCTGACCGAATCGGATTTGGGGAGTCTGACTGACCGACTACGTTGTTTCAGAACACAGTTCGGTCAGACTCCCATTGACTTCTAAGGGAGCCTGTGTTCCGACAGACAACACAGGCTCCCATTAAATAAAGAGGTGGATGCGGAAAATTTGCACCTTGTGACAGGCACCCCATGGTGCCTGACACCCTGTGCATGGTTGGAAAGAGGGGACCCATGGGTACCCGAAGGGCTCCAACCAGAGGCCTCCGGGTGAAGGGGGGCCTGCTACTGGCCCCCAAAGTCAGGATCCGACAGCCGATCCGTGTCGGACAAACAGATTAGGAGCGGCTGTCCGAATCCGACATCGTAATCGCTCTGTCAGAAACGCGGCCTTTAGAGCTCTACGAGTTGGCTCCGACAGACTTGGAGTCTTCAAATGCCAGTCAGAACTGATTCAGAATGACAGAACGGTTTCCTTTCCGACCAAGAACATCTGTCGGTCAGAAATGTTTCAGAGTCGGTTGGAAATGTGGGGTCCGAGTCGGATTCGGACAAACCAAATGCAATTCAGAGCCTTTCTGACCAACATCGTAATGAGGCCCTTTGTCCCTCATTTAGGTCTAGCATGGGTATTTGTTTAAGAGAGGAGGGTGTGGAGGTGTTAAACTGCAATTGTTAGGTGTGCGGTGTTCTAGATTCTCGGGGAGCAAGATAGAGAGTCGAAGAACAGAGAGTGTGCGCATAACTTGCCTGCTTGGGTCATAGTACTGAATCAGTCACCAGTTTGGTGAGAGGATATGATAAGTTGTGCCTGTCGTGCATGCGTGCTATTAGGTCGGCTTCTCTCAGGACATCGGCGGACGGGGTGGAGTGGTGGCTGGTTGGGGACGGGTTAACAACAAAATTGCTAGGTTGGAGAGATGGACTGGCGTTGTTGCTCGGATCAGTTCTGATAGCTAAGTTCCTTCTAACTGGGTGGTCAGCATTCTGGATATGAGGATTTCTGGTGTGGTTGAGTGGGATGTTGGTATCCGGCTCAGTTTGAGAGGGGGTGTGCTCAGAAAATGTGCTGGGGTAGAGTTGTAAATTCAGGAGTGGCTCATGAGGATGACTTCTTCTGGGATGATTTCTGTGTAGGAGGTTGTGTTGAGGGGAGGTGCGTGTGTGGGAGATAGCCTTGCAAAGTGTGGTGAATATGGATTAGAAGGAGTGTAAGCTGGCGTCGTTGGCTTGAATCAGTATAATGCCCTTTTTGTAGACACGAAAATATAGAAAGTCCCCAGTATATAATATGTCAGGGAGGTTTAGAGACCTAATTGGTTTCCTGCCCCAGAGTGTGTTCTACTGTAGTGCCTGCTGTTATTTTAAAAACCAGCCTTACCTTGCAGGCTGCTTTTTAATTGCAATGATATGCAAATTCGACTTTGCATTTAAAGGTACTTCCAAATTATTAATCTAACTTATTTCTATATGTGACTCCTAAGGTCTCCCCTAGGTGCCTCAGGGGTAGGGTGCCTTGTAACTATAAGCAGAGGCATTATAAAAGATGTTTTATGAGCCCTGCTGAAGGAAAAACTGCCAATTTTGTTTTCCCCCCACTGAAGTGAACCTCTCCATAGGCTAACATTGTAATATTTTATCGAAGAATAAATATTGTTAGGACCCATGTAAAAATATACTTCAAGATATCAAATTAATAGATTAGATAAATCCAACAACTTGCCACTGTTGTATATGTATTAACTATTACAAGGAAGAAGTTCTCCCAGGCTGTGACAGTGCGGCCTGATGAGGTCAGAAGTGTCTTGTCAGAGGACACAGTAGGTTTCCTCTGGGCGGAAAAGTACAAGCTGCAGAACACATGACAGAAAGGGAGTGAGGGGTAGGGGTGGGCGGCAAATTCCGTTCCGCTCGCGGAACTCGCGAAATTACGGCATTTTGCGCAGAAAATGACGTAACTTCCGCGATCCGCGGCGGAACTGAATTCGGAGGGAATGAGGTATTTTTAAACCTCACCAGGAAGCACTTGCAGGAGCCCGAGTGTCCACTTCTCTGCTGGAGGGAGGGAGGGAGTGAGGGAGGGAGGGAGAGAGTGGGTGACCGTGAAAACCGCTTGTGCTGGTGCGCTCAAAGCGGCTGGGGAAAGGTATTGTTAACGAACGCTGTGCCTGCCTGCAAACCGGTACTGCCCCAGCTCCCCGAGTGCTCCGAGTGCTCTGGGCATGAGGGGGACCCAGGGGGTGTGGGGAAGGAGAGGACGTCCACGCTGTGAAGGAGGGGGGCGCAGAGTAGACTCATCTTATTTGTTTAATGCTGCTTTGTGGGTGTTAAATCCTTTCTTTTCTCGTCTGCTGCAGTACTCGTGGTGGCCGCCGGGTGGTGGAGATGTGAGCGTGCTCTCCGATGCATGTGAGATGCAGGATTCTTGTTGTGTGCCATGTTGCTGCTCTGCCCACGAGAATCTCAGGTGTGGGCGCGAGCAGGAAGGACCTTGTGGCTAGTGATAATGCCTTTCGCTCGATGGATTTGAGCATGAATTGTGGGCTTTGTTTTGCCTCCTATGATCTCGCTTGGTGGAAGCCTCCTTCCCTATAGAGGACACGGATGGATGTCTCGCTGGCGGCACCTTTCATGTGCCAGGCTGAAAAAAGGAAAAATCAAGCAGCGTTGGTGAGGTCTGTTATCCCGACTTTCACTGTGGAACTTCCTGGTCTTCTGGAGCTCGGATGGGGGGCGACGGACGTGCCTTGTATTTTTGCGATTGGGGGGAAAAACCGTTATTGAAGGCTGTAGTGGTGCTCTTCCCTCTCTGGTCACTCAGATCACATGTATCACGGGCGGCAGGGGCCCGAGGTGGTGTCGTCGAGTAGATGGTGGCAGCGGTGCGGCAGGCGGGGGGCGGGCAGGTAGATGTGCGTGCCCCGGGTTCGATGCTCAGGTGCGATAATCCCTCAGAGGTGAAGGAGCCCAGCCGGCCGGCGGTCTCCTGGTCGCGGTGAAGATGGGGTGGCCCTTGGTCGTCCCTCCATCCCTCCCTCCCTCCCTCTCTCTCTTTCCTTCTGTCCGTCTCTACCTCGATCTTGATCCTACTGACTTGCTGGCAAACTACCTCCATTTGTTCCCCAGTGAAATGGATCCAAAATCGAATGAAACTCTGTTGCTGTAAAAGCAGTCTATTTCTTTCACATTTCTCTTTCAAAGTACAGCGTCTGGATGGAGAAGGGCGGAAAAAAAAGTTTAAGAAAACGTGAAAAATAAATAAATAAATAAAGCACGGCACGTTGGCTGCAAAGCGGCAAATAAATAAAATAAATAAATAAATAAAGCAAGACACGGTGACCAGGTTGTTTTTATTCTCACGCAAACACAGTAGTGCCACATTACAGGCAATACGCTCGACGGGCGCAGCAAAATCTCCGCTAGCACGCAAAATTTCACGTGCTCGCTGAGATTTCTTGACGTTTCGCAGAATTTTGCGAAAGGCAACATCGCAACTTCCGCACACCCCTAGTGAGTGGTAGCCAAACTGGTCTTCAAAGGGAGAATGTCACTTTATGATAGCATATGACCAGCCCTGCATCCTGTTTCTTCAGCCACACAGGAGCCTCTGTAATTAGATTAGGAAGAGGGTTGGAAAGGGAGTGTTTAGGAAAACTAGCCACACCAGTTGTTTGGGTTAGCCTGATCCAGCTCCTCTGGAGAGAATTCATCCATGCTGGATTTTGAAAGAATGATGCTTTCTGGGATGGGAATATGCCACACTTTGGAGGAAGTGGTCATATACCTGGGTCGTACCCTGCATCCCATTGGTCGGGGTGTCCCTCTGCTTGATGCCCAGAAACCATGGATTAATATGGTAGAGATGCATAGCTATGCAGATCTGCTGCTTGAAGAGACAAGTAGAAGAAGGACTGCCCTGTTGACTCCCTGGCCTGCACCAAGAGGACTTCACTCATCAGGACTGCACCTGCTGCAGACTTAGCACCATATGGACTTCGCCTGACTCTGAAAGCCTAAGGAGTGGACTCCCTGCAAGTTACAGGTTAACAGAGCCCACCTGCCCAATTGAAGTACAGGCATCGCAAGGACAATCTAGGAAATTCCATACCCTTGGATTTGTGTTTTGGACACGTTGAATCCTCAAGAGTACCCTCAAGAAGAAGTTCCAGAAGTTTGCGGAAGTTTGGAGCAACGTTTGGAAAAACCTCCATAAGGTGACCTACCCAACGTCGAGATTCAAGCCTGCTATCTTCAACCCCGACCCAGCCTGGATTTCAGGTTTGTCCCACTGAGAGCCCCAGAGCTCTACACTTCCAGGATTTTAGCGGGGCCTTAGAGAAAGTCAAGCCAACAAACCCCCACCAAATCCAGAATGACGAAGTGTCTTGCTCAATGGCTGGGCCTGAGGTATGCTGGGGCTGAATTGCAGTGTGAGAGACTATACTGATTTTATTAAGAATTACAGCATGTCAGTGATTTTTTGGGTGGTGGTTAAGTTAAACATGCTGTTAAAGAAATTTTAATTGTGCAGTTCTCTATAGTAATTTAGGTTTATCAGAGGTTAGTTAAGGGTCAAAAACAAGGCCTGCTTTAGTGCTAGTGTCGCCTGGTGCAACAATCTTTTTTGGCGCCGTCCTTCCCATGAACACCTCCTTTTCGGATTACCTCACTACCACTCGGCAAAAGTGCTCCTTGTTTCTCCATAGCCCCTCTCTCACATACATTTCATTTGTTTTAAAGCACTGGTAAAGGCTGGCTTTAATAGTCCACTCAGCTATCAACATAAAATACAGATCTGTTCTTTGCAGCAGGCACATTAACCCTCTGCCACTAGACATAACTCCGATCTCTGTCTAGTAGGAACATTAATCACGAGTTATCCTGACTTTTTTATTGCTGCATGAAATCTGGGTGCACAAGAAACTCTGCAGCAGGTGCTTTTAAAACTAAGTTATTGCTAAAAGCAGCACCCCCTCCCCTGAGGTCAGTGCCCCCCTCCAGAGCAGCGCCCAGTGTGGCTGCACCAGTTTCCCCACCCCAAAGCCGGCCTAGGTCATGAAAACGTGTTATTCTTGGAAGTTGGGCCCCTTTTTTGGTAAAGATGACGGGATTATGTCATTTTGTTGTGCCTGCTTTCCACTGATTAGTACAGAGAGTTTTCAGCATTGCGGCTCTGTCATGTCTAATGTTTATGATTTAGTAATGCTTTTAATCTTCTCTCTTGGAGTGACTCGATTTTTCCCAGAATATGTTGTTGAAAATATTTGAGAATATATTGAGAATATTATATATGTTTCCGTCTAAATATTATGTCTCCTTCTAAAACCTTTTCGATTTACTTAAGAGACAATTTTGTTTTTTTATCATTTATCGCTTTAAGTAGATTTCAACAACAGAATTGTCAACATCTGTACTAAATTATGTATATCTGTGTATGTCTAATATCAAAAATAATCTCTGTGATCTGAACCTGTATAAGCCCTACCCACACAGGGGCCAATTACCTATTTCTAAAAGCTTATCTTCTTTAGGAAAGCAGCTATGAGCTCTCATATGTTATAAATACTGCATATTGCAAAGGAGAATGAACAAATACCACTTTAGTGTCTCAAAAGATTACAATGGCTCAACAGTGCTAAACCTAAAAACGAATTTTGCTTTGAAGCATGCACCGAGTGTTAGGATTGACCAATAAACAGACTGTCGAATCGTGATTACACCCCATTTCTCTTTCTCCCACAAACAAACCCTGCTCCTTTATCTGACTCTTGGTGATTGCATTTTAGATCCCTGCTTGGTCCTTCGTCGCTGTTTTTCTATATCTCTCTTCCTCTTTCTTTACCCCTTTTCATCTCTCTCTTGTTTTTGGTGAAAGTCTTTTGATGACAAATTAGTTCTGGTCCCCAAAACGAGTCTCATGGGACCCACCACCTGCAACCACTACCTCAAATTAAGCAGCGAGTTTTAAACTGTAAATCATTTTACAATTTCGTTTGCCGTTCTACTTCTCAAAAGTAGCATGAAAACCCATTTGAAAAATCAATTTTATATCAATATAATGACTTTTTAATATGTATCGTCTGGTGCCTTAATTCAGCCTATAATATATATAAATACTGGGCAATTGTGAAGTGAGCACATAACAAATGTTGATCCACATTGACAATATTCTGCATGTTGAAAATAAGCATGATTACGATGATTACAAAAGCTAACAAAAAATATTTATTTATGTTGCATATAGGTAATTTGCAAAAAGCAAATGGCCACAAAAGTTTAGTTTAGACGGGAGAGAAAAATAAAATATCAGGGCAAGGGGATATCAAGAAATTAAAATGATGGGATTACCCACAAAGGGTGCCATGCCCACTTATAGTCTTTTGTGAGAAACGAGAAAGGAGGGAGCAAAAACAAGATTCAATTTTTTCTTGATCTCTATTGCACCACTTCTACATGTTGTAGTACCTAAAGCAGCATTACACTAATATACTGCTTGCTCACTACAAAATGCACTTCACTAACCTATGTGCAGAAGTTTCCGCCTCCTCCTAACTTATCTTTTCTATGTGGAGGTTGTAGGAAGGTGGCAACTGACTGCATGGTTGCCCCCACTTTTTTCCTGGTGTTTTGATGGCTTTGACTTAGTTTTGCTGGGAACCTGCTATTCAGGTCCCCAGCCTATTTGCTTTCTCTTATAAATTGATTCCATGTACTTAAGGTACACTCCAGATTAGGTTCTGGGGTACCCTTGTGAGTCCCTAGTATATGGTATACTATGTACCCATGGCATAGGTACCCCAGAGGCCTACCAGGGGCTGAAGCATGTATTGTGCCACCCCTGGAAAGACATGCAAACTGACACCACAGGTCTGCTACTGCAGCCTGGGTAAGGTGGTGCATGCACCCCTTACTGAGGTATAGGTTCACTATACCTCACCTATCACTGCACATAGTAACCTATCAGTCACCCCTATGGCAGGCCTTATCAATTCTGAAGGCAGGGTGCTTGGTTATATGTGAGAGGGGGCACAGGCATGAGCTGAGCCCCTCTGTAGCCTTTGTAATCTCTTCTTAGGGTTGTCAGTGGTGCAGCTTGACCATATACCCTTAAGTGCATTATATCTTAAACGGTTAATGCTAACTTTAGACTGACTGCACGGAAACATGTCGTGTTTGGTGTCAAACACCTTGGAATCATACCCCCACATCAGTTCTTGATGTGAGCATATGATCCCAGCCTTCTAGAGGGAGAGACATGGCAGTACTGGTATACCCAGTAGAAATCTAATAGAGCCCTGGCATCACAAAATGGATGCTGCGCCCACAGACACAGGTCTGGCCTCCTGCTGCTAACCAAAACTCCGGCAGGGGAGGCCTGGACAATAGGTTTCCTGTCACAGTGAGGTGTAACCACCTCCCAGACAGGCTTATGTAAAGTAAGTACATTTTTATTGTTTGGTCAGTTAAAACCTTAACAATGTAAACACATGTAAAAAAAAGAAATGTAAAACATTATAAAGGGGAAAAAAAAAATCACTGTACATCAATTTAAAAACGAAAAAGAAAATTAAAAAATCGTAAAATGACATTGTTTAACAAATAATTTACCACATTATTGCCCTTTTTCTGATATCAGACCTGGTAACAAACTTTTGTGTGCCTGTGCAAAAACTTTCAAAAATGTGATCAATTTACAGTTTAGTTGTATGTCCGATGGATTTAAGCTTGCTGTTATTGGGGCTCTACAGGACCTGACACCTCTATCATTTAAAATTTGTCTAAGAAGAGTGACTCGAGCATTGTGGAGTTGGTTACATATGCAAATAATATGAATAAAATCTTCTTTATGGTAACCGCAAAGTCAACATGATTTTGGCCCTCTATATAACCAAGTGGGCTGATCCGCTATTGATGGTAATTTTTTCAAATCGTATAGCCGTTAGTTGCTTTTTCAAGTACATGGAAAATGTCACATTCAGATAATGAGCTGGTGCAAGTGTCTTATAGTTGTTAATCACCATCCAAGCATGCAACCTTGTCCTGAAGATGTTTTTGTCAATTAGCAGTGAATTAATTTTTGCTACTTTTTTTATTGTTTGTTTGAAGCTTAGATAAGACAAGTTTTTGTTCCATAAATCTTTTGTGCAGGTTATAGACAGGGGATTGTTTAGATATTGGTTGTAAGGTGATTTCCTGTTATGTTCTACTTCAGTCCAAAGGGCTTTATTAATTGGTGATGATCCCACATTCAATTTTAGTCTATACCAAAGCTTTATGGTGGCATACATTCTCCCTATTGTTTCATTTATTAGTCCAAATTCAAGATGGACCTGGGCTGGAGAGGCTGAAGGATCTACCTGAAAAACTTTTTTATACGTGGAAACGATTAGTTGGTTTAAAAGCTCTGAATCCTTGCCATGAAAGGTGGCACTTGCATATGTGATTGTAGGGAGAATTTTTGCCGTCATTACCGCTAGTAATGGTTTATATGATGGACCTTTCAACTTCTTTGCCAGTTGGCTGAAGGCGAATATAAGTGCGCTAGTTCTCTGAGTCATATACTTTTTCTGTTCTGTATGGTTTTGGAGGTTGTCTATGTAAAATCCCAGATATTTGTAGTTCTTAACTTCCTCTAATTGACTACCATTAAGCCAGATGGTCTGTTTACTTCTCAGCCAACTTCCAATCACCAGGCTTATGTGTATTAGGGCTGGGTGGGAGCACTCTCTGAGTGCTTTGAAGTCCTGCACTGTGGGCACATTTGGTGTCCCTGTGCATAGTCCAGCTCAAACCGGTACAGGGGCTTCCAGCCCCTGCTCTGGCGCAAAACTGGACAAAGGAAATGGGTGTAGCCACCCCTCTTTCCAAACCCTCCGATAGGTGGGTCCCCAGAGCTAGTCCAACCCCTTCCTTAGGTATAAGTAAGGAACCTCTGAACCAGAACTTTAGATATCCCTGGACGAAACTTTGAAGCGGAATCCTGGAACTTCAACGCTCTGCTAAAGACCAGAGGACTGAAGAAATCTCCCTTGGGGTCAGGGAGTGACTCCCCTGCTTGGCAGGCACCAATGAAGCAATTTTGCCGTCTGCATCCCTGAAGCTCCCGCCGGACTCCGAAGTATTTGCAGACCAGGAGAGGATTTCCAAACATCTCAGAGGCCAACCCGAGTCCCCAGCAAAGCTGAGACCCGCAGCCCTCATGAGTAGCGTGGAGCCGGAACTCCTGGTCACCGTGCACTTTTGCAAGTGCATTGACTTCTCGACGTCTCTTGAAGTCATGCTAGGGCTTACTTGCAGCCCCTACCTTGAGCACAGAATCCACTGAAGATTGTTGGCCTAGTCACGCCGAGTGACCCATGGGCCACCATTTTGTGTTTCGTCTTGAGGTCCCTTCGCGATCCCTGGTCCGTCAACTGGTGGGTCCCTGAGGGGGTAACTTTGAATTTCCTTGGGCTTTCCTGGTTGCTCCAGATGTGCCCTGACTCCCTATCAAGTGATGAGTCCCTCAAACCTTGTTGGTCTGCACCGAAGCATCTTTCTCGTTTCTGCGTGGGTTGCTGTTGCCAAGGCTTGCTGTGTCCAATCTGGGCACCGATGCTGCAGCACTCGACATCCTTTGTGGGACAGCTCGAATCCAGCTCCTGGTTGTCCTTGACACCTCCTGGTCCTCGTGACTGAAGAATCATGCTTCACCTTTTTCACCTGAAATCACCCAACATCGGTGGGCATCTGCCTATCGCCTTCCCGGTCACTGGCTAGTGCCCCAGACTCTGTCCCCTCTGCTTTCAGGTTCTTCTCGACTTCGTTCCTGGCTTGGATCTCTTCGGACACTTCGCACCTTCCCGGCAGAAGCACTTCTTTGCCAGCTTCCATTGAAATCGACGACGCGTCCTGACACCATTTGACACCTATGCACCCGGCATCCCTGGGTGAGGTAACACAAGTACTCCAGTGCTCCCGTAGGTGTTGGCCCTAGAACTTCCTAAGTCCCAAAGGGTTTGGTCCTGACACGATTCTAAGTGTCCCTAATCTTTAAAAGTCTAACCGTGACTTTCCCCATAGAAGCTAACGGGAGCTTGCGGCTGTGTTCTCATACTGCACACGGCCCCCGTGGGTCCCCTGTGTCACTACCTTGAGTGGTTACTTGGGGTCCCAGCGATTCGACAGGCTCTAGGCCTTGTGCCTAGTGAAGTCATGGTTCTTATACCACTATTTTAGTATATGGTTTGGCTCGCCCCTAGGGCCTGACGTGTATTTGTGCTATTTTACTGTAATATTTGAAGTGTAACTTATGTGTTTTGACCTCTAGCCTCATAAAGAGACTAGGAGGGTGTGTTTAGTAATAAATACATATATTTTATATATACACCTGGTGTGGATATCTTTCATTTAGGCACTTAAGAGATTATAGACTGGTAAAACAAGCTGCTTTACATTCATTCAAGACTTAGCCTGAAGGCTGCTCTCCATAGCTACCACTAGGATAGCTTTCAATAAAGGTTGTCTTTATCCTATCACCAATAAGGGGTGGTTTGGGCTGGTACAGGGTGCCCACCATAACTAGTGGACAGCATATACCAGACCAACTTCTCACAGAGGTCCCCATCAAATGTGCAGGGATCTCGGCACACATAGGTTTACGTTTCAGTAGTAAATATGGGAGGGATGGGGAGGGCCTGGAACATACTTGCACCTAAATGGAAGAGTTTTAGAGAGAGGTAAGTAGGACTTTAAGATGGCCATGCAAAAACAAAACACCTATTCTCACAAGAGTTAGTCAATTGCTACTTACAAGAATACTTCTTAATTTACCACTGCCAAACAATGCCCCCAAAAAGTTCTAAGTGTACATCAGCATAGCCTTGGAGTTAATATTCATTAAAATATATTATTAGAAATTCTTAATATTAAATAATGTTATATATGTATTTTAAATGTAGAATTTATAAAACAAAATGTTACATCACATTGCCTTATATGTGTATTAAACAATTATTATTTAACCAATCTTTAATTTAATAATTACAAAATCACACCTACATTAAAATATTAATTTCTAGTTAGTAAATATTAACATTTATTTAAAGTTATGTATAGAATGAATATTACATGCTAATAATTATTCAACAAATTTTATAAAATTGTTATAGTTGTAGTGCTAAAAAACGTTCTTAGTAAATGTTTAAATGCTATCATACTAATGTATTATTTATATATAATTTTTAAGTACAAATAAATATATATTTATTTTAAAAGTCAAAATAATTATGTTAATGTAATTATTATTTCTAGTGGGCTGCTATTTTGCATTCCTGCATCCATTATGTTCTATGGATGTGTTGCATACCTGTGAGTGGCATGTGATGTCATCATTTTATGCCTATTACTGAATTTATTTTCCATTTGGCAGCTCTTGGGTATACATGGTGGTGCAAACAGAATATAAGAGAGTCAGACTACTCAGCCTAACTAGATTGGACCTTCTGGCACTCAAAAGCTGTTGGCCCTGTGGCAGATGAGCTTTCAATAGAGGAAATGGAGCATTTCATTTTTATCTCTAAATAATGCAAGTAACTGTAGAATGGACGTACTGGGCATATGCTGATTTGTGACAGATGGCCTGCATCTGCCAATCACTAAATGAGGTCATAGGCACCTTTTAAGCAGGACGAAGATGAACAATAATGTGTTTTCTTGAGTCAACACAACTGCTCTGGATTGGGGATTAGGTATTGAGGGAAAAATCATGCCCATATAATTTTTGAAGATCATATCTTTCTAGCAGCATTTTCTTTCTAAAGCTAAATTTGGTCAAAGATCCACAATGTCAAAAAATCTGAAACTAAGATCACAGTGAAGAATCCATTTAATGGAAAAAACATTTTGGGTGAGAGTAGGTGACACGCTCATTGGATACTTTAAGCAACTTAACTACGTTGATTTTTAAGTTGCCTTTTTAAGAAAATTGAAATACCCTTAGTTGGAGAGTTTACTATGCTTTTAATTTTAGACACCATTCCAATCCAAAAAGGAAAAATTTAGGCCTGAACAATAAATCCCAAGAAAAATCTACTGAACCTTCAATTTCAAATTAGAATTCATAGTTATCAGTCACAGCCAACCCCTTACCAAATCCATAGGTAAATCCCTGTAAACCTAAAATATTTGTCCATTAATTCAAATTGTTATTAGCACCGCAGTTTGAACAACAGTGTTTTTTGCTATTCGATAAATCTTCCTATGATCTTTTTTGTATGTTTTAATTAATGTTTATGGTTTTATTGATCAATAAAAAAATGTACCTCCTTACCTTACCTTACCTTACCTTAAATTGATGGCAATCACAGAGATCAAACTGAGCATTGTTTTTAAGCCTTGTCCACCATTATGAATATGTGGAGGGGAATATTTTTCTTTCCCTTTTTAGTGATCATTTCAAAGCCATAGACCACCAAAACATATTCTTCTGCTCTAGCTAAAAAATCCTCAAACTCTTGATAATCCTAAGGCACGTGTGTCCATATACATAAAGCTGTCAAGCATTTATTACATATGATAGGAACCTGAGGAAATGAGCTGTGTGAACTTATGTGGTAACAGAAATATATTGATCATGCATCATTGGCAAAAATAGGTAAGGTATTGGTTATCCAACAGAAGAAAATTCTTCTCTTTCAATTTATCTTCCTGCCTCTGCCAAACTTTTAATAATTCATTGCAATCAGTGTTAACAGGGGACCCAAGAAATATATAAAGAGTTGCTAATCTATGAGTTCCCGCTACAATAGAAGTTCAAGGAAATTCATCAGTAATTCCTATGGGCCCATTTTACTGATCTATTGTCTTTTTAATATTAGAGTAACCCTTCCTAACCTGCAATCAGGGATCAATTCTCCTTTCAAATGCAGTGTGGCAGCTGAGCTATAACATTGTTGAAAATCATGTAAAGCCCTTTCGCATCTGTCTAGTGTCCAAAATAATGTCTCCTGCATTTCTCATCTCTGAGATCTTGCCAAAATGAAATAGTTACTGACAGAGCTGAGCACTTGAAAAATATTTTTCTTCCAAATACAAGGTTACCATCAAAACAAAATTAGCCTTTACGGCAAATCAACAATTTTGATTCAAATTAGTTTGCTAACCTAAGCGAAAGAAAGGGTATTTCAGGACATTAGATGGTCTTGACGATGTGAAATATTTTTGCCATGCTTACTCTCAAAGTTTCTCAGTGAATGACTGGGACAACTGTCCATGTGTGGGTTTTTGAATTCTTTTTGTGCTAATAATGTTCTACCACGGTGAAGCACTTGCTTGCCTTGATCAGTCAGATCATAGGGCTGTATTATGATGTCGGGTGGAAAGCCTCTGACTGCTGGTCGGAGGCTTTCAGCGTGGTAGGTTTAAAGTCTGACCGCCGTATTGGGATGACAGCGGTCAGAGTTTAAACCTGTAGGGGAATCCAACGCAGTGAGTCGGAAAGGCAGCATAATCCCATAAGGACGTAGTTTCCGCCATCAGGATTATGATGTCGGTTTCTGACAGCCATTCCATGTTGGCCTTTCTGACAGGGAAAGGCTGTCTGGAAGTGACATTTGGGGGCCCTAGCTGAGCTCCCTTTCCCGTTGCCCTGTGGGGCACCATCTCAACATACCTGCACCATGTTGCAAACTTCCATTTTTCAATGGGAGCTTGTGATGCGGGCATTTTCAGCAGTGCTGAAAAGGCTGCATAAACGCACCATGCAGTGCCCAAGGGCAGGTGGCCACTGAAGTTGATGTTGCAGCCACTTGAGTAGAACATCTATTAGAGTGGTAGAAAAAATGCTCAAAAAGAAACCCTCTGATTGCGACAGCCCACGTTATAAAATGGCTCTAGGGGATGACAAATCCTGACTGCGCTCGCATCTCTGGAAACTCACAGGAAAACATTCAGACACATGGCAATTGAAAGAGTTTGCCTGGAATCCGGTGTTACAAGAGTAACACGGAATTACCAAATTCCACCAGTTCTGTGGGCAGAATTAAAAATTCCACCCACCCCTACTATAAAACCACTGCTTTGTTAGATGTTACTTTTTATTTGACATTAGTGTCAAATGGGTGTAGCTAATTGGGAATTATGTGTGCATTGCACATTTTTTAACTTTCAGTACACAATGCTTTCAAAGAAGTGTTGTTGTTGTATAACTTTATTCGACATAAAAAAAATATCATAAAAGTATGTACATTTACAAGCATCCTAAAATCCATTTATATACAACAATATTAAAAGATTTAACCCGTTCCCTGCTCATGACGGAACCACTCCGTCATGAGCCACGGGCGGCGTGTGCTCATGACGGAGTGGTTCCGTCATGCTGCGGCCGTTGGTGGCCGCTCCGCCCACGCGGCGTTAATTCCCCGCCTGTGTGGGCGATTAGCGCAAGTGGGTGGAGTCATGACGGAACCACGCCGTCATGAGCACAGCTCGCCCGTGACTCATGACGGCGTGGTTCCATTTCATCGACTTATTGATCCTAATTCCCAGGTAGTCAAAGGAGTCTACGATGTCTAGTGGAGTGCCATTAAGTGAGATGTTGTTCTTAAAACATTTGGATGCAGATAATGTCATTATTTTAGTTTTAGAGGTGTTAATTACTAAACCCTTGGCATCACAAAACTGGCAGAACCTATCAAGCAGCTTTTGTAGGCCGCTTGGACTTTTTGACATCAAAAGGGTGTCGTCGGCAAAAAGGAGAGTAGGTGTTTTTTCCCCTGCTAAAGTTGGAGCATCTGAAGGAATCTCTCTCAGATAATCGACCACCCCATTTATGTAGAGAGAGAACAGGGTTGGGGCCAGCACGCAGCCCTGCCGGACTCCCCTGTCTACCGCCACCCTGTCTGTCAACTGGCCCTGATTACCCCACCTGATCTTTGCGTAGTTCCCCTCATGGAGGCGCGTGATGATATCCAGAGTCTCGCCTGAGTTAAGCTTGTCTGCGCCCGTCCGCGGCCTGCCGGGCCCAGGGCCCTGGAACGCTGCTCCTGCCCTCACTTATTCCGCTGCTACACTCAGAGCACTACAGCACTGTCCCTGTGCTCTCCCTTCTGCTGCTTGGGATCGCCTAGTGTCTCTTGGCATCTCGGATGACACACTTTCACCCCCACTCACATATCAGGCTCTGTCTGCCCCGACCCAGCCTGAGTCTCGGATTCGTATACTCTATCTCAACACACGTTCCCTCCCTCAACACCATTCTGACATATTTCTTCTCCTGACAGCCGAGAACCCTGATGTCCTGCTGCTCACCGAGACTTGGCTATCTGACCTCTCCCTCCCCGATATTCTGGCTGCTCTGCCACCTAGCTATTATATGCTGAATGCCAACCGGCCTTCAGCGCGTCGCGGCGGAGGCGTGGCAGCAATCATACTCAAAGATCTCAAATTCATTGCGTCCTCTTCGCTCTGCCTTCCAGAGGTTGAGAATCTTGTCATCAGCCTAGCTTCTGAGGCTGGAGCCCTGACTCTCATTGTTCTGTACCGTCCTCCTACCCCTATGCCTTTGTTCTCTGCTGCTCTCAGCGAACAGCTTGCCGCCCTGATGATTGCCTCTGCTCGTATCGCCATGTTTGGCGACTTTAATTACTGGTATAATCAGGCTGACGCCGGTCCTCATGCTACCGAAATGTTTGAGGCACTCCTCAGTTTGAATCTGACCCAGCATGTCACTACTCCCACTCACACCGGGGGCCACATCTTGGATCACATCTGGTCGATGGGGGTATCGCTCTCTTGCCCGATCATCTCTCCATGCATCTGGTCAGACCACTCGCTGATCGAGACCTCTATCTCGGTGAATGGCCCGGTCAGACTTCCGCCTTTGGAGGGTGGGGTCGCTAGGAAATGGAATGCCCTTGATCTTCCTGCCTTCCTCTCTTTCCTTGCAGAAACCCTACCCCCTCCTAGTAACAGCTCAGGCGTCAACGCCTTGGATGCTGATATCATCCATTGGCTTACGACAGCCAGCGACCAATTCGCCCCCACCTCTCGGTTCCCTCGCTCCCGAAATAGCAAGTCCCACAAATGGTTCAACTCAGCTTTGAAATCTCAACATCTTGAGCTACGCCAAGTGGAGCGTAGGTGGAGGCGTAATTACCTCAGCACCGACAGGGAGGCGTACGTGCTTGCACGTAAGGAATATAAAAAAGCCATCATCACCACTAAGGCTGCCTTCGTCTCCAAGAGAATACTAACTGCCCCTAACAAATCCAAGGAGATTTTCAAGGTTCTTGCTGAATTAACATCAGACGCAAGGACACTCCCCAATCAGGCGCCTTCCGCTGAGTCTTGTGATGCTCTGAACTCCTTCTTTATTGATAAGATCTTGATAATCAAAAATGCTATTCCTCACTCTCCCTCTCTGGCCACTGTCGTAGCCCCCTCCATTAATGCTTCTACTCTGACTTGTTTCCCCTCCCTCGACCCCGAATCACTAGCAAAACTGGCCACACGTGTGAAATCTGGCTCCCCCAAAGACTGTTGCCCTCCTTCAGTGCTTCGCCAGATCTGCCACACTTTTCCACATAGTGTTCTACCCCTACTCAATGCCTCTCTCAGCTCTGGAACAGTCCCCAGGTCATTCAAGGAGGCCATCCTGGTTCCTCTGTTGAAAAAGCCTGGCGTGGACCCATCGATCCTCGCAAATTATCGGCCCATCTCCCTCTTGCCCTACTTGTCTAAAATCCTATAGGCACATGTCACTGCCTGCCTCTCGCAATTCATTGAGGAATCCAACTTTTTAGAATTAAATCAAGCCGGCTTTAGACCAGCCCACTCCACCGAGGCTGTTATTCTCGCCGTGATGGATAACCTCAGAATTAATGCCGACAGAGGTCTCTCCCAGGCCCTGGTCCTATTGGACTTGTCGGCTGCATTTGACACGGTGGACCATGCCATCTTACTCCGCCGTGTCGAGTCAGCAGGAATCCATGGGCTCGCTCTGACCTGGGTCAGGTCTTTCCTTGAGGGAAGATCTCAAGCTGTCAAACTGGGCCCTTTTACAGCTTCCAGCACCCCGTTGCTCTGTGGCGTCCCCCAAGGATCATCTTTGTCCCCCCTCCTTTTTAATTTGTACCTTCAACCCCTTATCCACTCCCTGGGTAGGTGGGACGTCACCGTGTTCAATTATGCGGATGACTTACAAATTATTTTCCCACTCACCTCCCCTGACGCCATCACTAATTTCCAAATGGTCATGCTACACATCCAGCACTGGATGAACCAAAACCAACTGAAGCTCAATCCAGGAAAAACTGAGCTCCTCCTTCCCGGGAGGAGCGTCGCCCACTGGGGCCCTCAGTTCTGGCCCTCCGAGCTCGGCCCTCCGCCTTCACCAGCTGACTGTGTAAAGAGTCTTGGAGTCATCATCGACTCTCAGCTCACTCTCAAGGCCCAGGTGAGCGCTGTAACTTCCGCCTGTATGTTCCAGCTTTACCGGATACGGAAAGTCTCCTACCTTTTGACCCCGGAAGCCTTGCTACAGGTGATAATAGCTCTGGTGATGTCCCGTCTGGTCTTCTCCAACTCCCTGTACCTCGGCCTCCCAAAATCCTTGCTATCTAGGCTTCAGCTCATTCAAAACCAGGCCGCAAGACTCGCCTTTAGAATCCCTAGATGGCAGTCGGCCAGACCCTTGCTCCATCAACTACACTGGCTGCCTATCAGCGAAAGAATAGCCTTTAAGGTCTGTTGCCTGGCTTTTAAAGCTCGGTCAGGCCTCTGTCCAGCTTTCCTGAAATCTCTGGTCACCCCTTACTGTCCCTCCCGCACTCTGAGGTCCATCAATCTCCAGCTCCTGGTCATCCCTCGTTTCAAACTTTCTAGATTAGGCGGCCGCAGCTTTACTCACTTGGGTCCCAAGCTGTGGAACTCTCTCCCACCCCTCCTCAAGGCTGAGCCCTCTCTCCTGCCTTTTAGGAAATCGTTGAAAACTCTGTTCTTCTCACACTCCCGTTAAGCCTCTCTGCACATCCCCGTGGTCTATCAGCGCCAGGAAACTTATGGTGATAGTGCGCTTAATAAATCCCCCTTAACATTAACATTAACATAAACGAAACGGAATTCACAGCTGATGGAAGGGCCTCAGAAGGTGTAGGGGGCAAGGCGGTTGTCAGATGTGGCTGGGGGTTGGCCACACTGTACAAGCTAGTGAAGTGAGTATGCCATTGATGCGAAGAGATGTGGTTGGGAATTGAAGCCTCACCCATACGACTACCTTTATCAATAAGTTCCCAGAATAACGAGGCGTCCCGCAAAAGAGCCGCGGATCGAAGATCCTGCCAATGCGCTTCCTCCCATGTACGCTTGGCTTCCACAATTGTCTTCGCGTACTCTTTCCTCGCATGTCTAACCATGGTGATATTATTACTTTTGAGGGCAGCTGTTAGCTCACGTCTCATCACCCTGCATTCCCTAGAATGCCAAAGGTTGGTGGACCCACTAATTGATTTGTAAGTATGGGAATCTGGGATACTGAGAAGAGAACCCATTTTATCAATAAAAATCTTGATACTGATGTAAAAAGGGGGAGTTCTGTGCACCCATAGGGGGCTCTTGGAGAATGTCAAGCTCCCTAGACTTCTGCTCAACTAAAGTTTTTATTTTACACAGTTTCCCTTCGTCTTGAGCGACCTTATGCCATTTAAGGCATCTATTGCAATGAGAGGGGACTACCTCTTGTGTTGTCAGTTTCATTGCATTATCAGGTTTAGGGACCGACCAGGAATTGGTTAAAAGCATACAGAGCGGATTGTGATCGCTGTCCTGGGAAGGTAAAATTTCCATGTCGACTAAATCGGGCCAGAGTCGTAAGTCCAGTAAGATATAATCGATCCTGGACGGGCAGCTAGCTCTATTGTACGTATTGGCCCCATGGGTATCAGAGCGTGATCTGCCATTAACGGCTCTAAGGTTGTGCTCCAATGTGAGGGCGCACAATTGTGTTGCCCTTTGGGACCATTTCTTAATTGGGGCCAAGCTGAGGGGAGAAATAGCAAATTTTATATCTTGGTCCCCCGTGCCCAGGACATCCAGAGTACATAGAGGTTCGAATGTGCAATTGAAATCGCCGGCCACAATAACAACTGATTTGGGGTTGGTTTTAGATGACTCTCTCTCTAATGATGATATGGTTGGGGAGAATTGAGCCCCGGGAGACCCTCTGGCATAGACATTGAAAATGTCCACGTTGGGATCGTTTTTTATCGTTAAGTGTAGAATATCAATCGAGGGGGTTGGATGAAAGGAAACTACCCAGTTAAGGTGAACCTTTATCCAAATGTGAAGTCCCCCCGCAGGACGACCTTTCTCTGATCTAGTGGCTGGGATAAAGTGGGTGGTAAACCCGGGCTTGTGAAGTGGCACCAGGCTCCATGTTTCCTGAAACAGGCAGATGTCATGATCGTCTATAAAAGTGTTCCATTCGGGGAGCAACAGTTTCTTTTTTAACCCCGCGATGTTCCAGGAAAGAAAGCGTAGTGGACCTTGAATGTTGTCTAGAGTTCCGGTGCCGCCTACACTGACGTCACTAGAGGGGTCATCTGCAGAGCACCACTTCTCTGCTTGCCCCACCCTACTAGCGGTTAGAAGGTGGGCTGCGTCGTCCTTTCTCCCCCCTTTGATAGTGGTATCAGAAAGTAAAGGGGAACTTTTATCCAGTCAATCAACCGAGGATAGACCTGACTCTGTTGCTTCCCCGACTGTTGACCATAATGGAGAATTACGGAACTGAATTGTCGAAAGTCCTGGTGGAGAAGTACGAAATTCAAGTGCCACCAGGTTTTCGGCTAATTCAGCATTGCATAGCTTGATCTCAATGCAATCTGTCTTCGAACCCTGTTTTTTTATCCTTGTTACCTCTGCCAGATCCTCCCGTATTACTGACCTACAACCCCTCACATATCGTATCCAATGGACAACTTTATTAAGGAGGGAATCATGGTTTTCGTGGATATGGGGGTTTAAAGGTTTAGGGACCCTGGTCATAAAGATTGTGGGAGTGGGGCCCCTTAAGTATAAATTGCCTGAGTTAGGCCCAAAATAGGGTCGGGAGGGCTGCTCTTCCCTGCTCATAGCCGTATGGTCACGTTTGGCTTCCGGGTGGAGTCGATCTATACAATCTCCTCTGCTGCCCTTTCTGGAGCCCAAGACAGGGTGTAGATTAGTAGTGTGGGTGGGGGGGTGAAGGTGGGATTGGGAGGCCCACCTTTAGTCCCTTGATCTTTAACTAATCCCAGCCTGGGCTTTTCAAAGCTATTTCCCGCCGAACCCTGACTAGGTTGGTTACTGGACAATTTGGGTGCAGGGGGAGCTGTACCAGAAGCTCCACTCCCGAGCAAAACCACCTTTTCCCTCAGCGTAGCCAGTTTGTTTTCAAGGGCTTCCCCTCTCAAGCGGAGGGCGTTGTTCTGGGGGCCACAAACACTACAGCATAAAGAGCTAACAAGGGGCACAGCAATCTCTGCTTTACTAGAGGTGGAAATATCAATTAACTCTACACTAGGGTCTAAAACAGCATACCTATTGGAGCAGGGTATTTGAGCAGACATACAGTCACTGTTGGTAATTGCAGGGACACTTGAATCAGCAGTTTTTAATGGGGATATAGGTCCAGGGTGCTATCCGCTAGGCTGTTCCCCTCGAGCGTAGAGTGTTTATTTGATGGTTTCTTGGAGAACATAGCTGGAATGTGTCTCACATGTGAAGGTGGCTGGACCGGTATAACCACACGCTGGTTTCCATCAATGACAGGTGTAGTGTCAGTAGTGGTGGCCAAAATATCCTCACACTCCTCCACTATACCCTCGATCCTTGTTAGGACACAGTTACTAGCAACGTGAGCAACTTTTTTAGCTTTCCTCCCTCTCTTGCACACCAATGGACCCCCAGCCTCTGTTGATTTCCTCTTCCCCATTGTAGGTGGTCACAAGGGCCAGAGGGTGGCTCACAGTCAGAGAGTAACACATTTGAATGTGGGCAGTGTTAGCCGGTTTGCACGTCTTACAACCACTACGGTACTTACAGTTCGTGCTCCTGACAGAGGGGTTGCCCAGCCCGGCCTCCTTCGGTCTACAACGGGCAAGGACGGTCCCGCCCTTAGCCCGGGCTTTGCCCGGGCGCCGCCAGCGCGCGTCCCGCGCTGTGGGGCACCAGCGGTGAACAAATAGGTCCCAGGCGCTGCCTGATGACAGCAGCGGCGAGCGCCTGGGTCAGGGACTGCTGGGAAGTGTAATCTTGCCCCGCTGGCCGTTCCCCTCACGGCAGCGCTGATGGTGCTAAAATGCGGAGGATTGAGCTCTGTTCCCCAGCGGTGGTCGTTCCCCTCACGGCGGGCTCTAGCGGGCTCTGGCAGGCTCTGAGTTTGTATGTCTCCCCTCGGTAAGCGTGTTCAAAGAAGTGGAAGCAAAGTCCCATGCCATAATTCGGAAATATGCCAGGAATGATTGTTCATTGATGATTTCTCTGAAAGGCAATATCTAATTGATATTAGTCATGCTTAGTAGTAGAAGCAGAATTGCTAAATGTCCTAGTCAGATTGGATTGGAAACACTGACTAGGCCAAATAACTAACCAAGGAAGTTTCAATAGGCAGATAACGTTTTAAGTATCTTACATAATGTGCCCATCTGGGAGAAACACCCTATTTTTTCAGTCAATTGCACAGTGCACTCCCATTGCAATACATGTGGGCGGTATCCTGAACCATACTCAAAGTAAGATGCGTCCATTATACCATACACCTTAAACCCTTGAGAAAGTGGTATGGGGACCCTGATTAGGGACAGTAAATGTAGGAATCATAATATTGGATGGGTGCCTTGCATGAACGAGTAGTTATGTTCCCAGTACACCATTGATGAGTACTTATTTTATTGCCTTTCTGTGCATGTTGATAATAATTCTGCACAGCTGTGAATAGTACTGTGGTTTCATGCTCTCTAGGATGCCTCATGTAATGTGGAATGTGTCAAGGAAAATGGCCTTGTCTTCCTCACATAATTCTACCTGGGAGAACCTACACATAATGGTCCTTGTTGTCCAGATTCTTTCTCTAATGATCAGTTAACTACTGGGGCCCTCATTACAAGTGGACTTTCGATGGGGATGGTAGCAACTGTTACCATCCCCATCGAAATTATGAGCACGGTAGCACTCTTAATTTTCACCTATTAGCAGCCAAAATCTCCATGAGATAATATGGCCTAAAATGAACAATTACTGGGAAATATGACCCGTACTGATTCCCTAGGAACTCCTTATTTCCAAGTTTATCCTTAGGGACCAAATTGTAATGGGTTGAATTAGCACCACCCCAAGAGGTACTGGTTTGCCCAGTATCAGTAACTTTGGAGGTGGGGAAAATCCAGTCTTTTTACCATTCCACTCACTACGAAGGCCTTAGTGGGCACCTTGAATGCCAGAGTTAACCCTTTGCCATTGCCATGTGCTTGTTATAATCAAAGAAGAATGAGAACCAATGCATCCTAATAATAAGCCGATAGCTGATTGTCATCATAAATCAGAAACTGGGGCAAATAAAATAAAATAAAATGTACTATTGTTTTGCCTGCTCAGCCATGACACATAAATGTTTCCTTAATGCTCAATATTCTCATTGACTCTCTTAAGCCCGTGCATGGAATTTTTTGCCCCCTGGTCCAAACCACTGTAATGTCTCATATTACTTTTACACTGGAGACCTTCATCACTATCTCAACAACTCATCCTCCAAAGTTGTAGAATTTATTGTCTAAGGACTTCCTTAAATTCTAGATGATGCACCACCACCAAAAGCTGAACCATCCAAAAACAGTTCCTCTTGTTCTCTTCCACTAACTGCTCCATAACAATTTAAATGTGTTCAACAAACTTACAGTGCTGACCTGAATCCTTACTATTGTGAATTCAACAACATCTCTTGGCTTCATCATAGACAAGCACATTAAATTTAATGCTCACATCAATTCATTAGGCAAAGAGGAATATATTCAGCTGAAACTTCATCCAGGAATCAAACAGTTCATCCCTGATCCTAATTTCAAACAGGGAGTTCAATTCCTCATGCTTTCCAGTTTGAGCTATGATAACTCAAAGAACTTTGCAAATTGTAGGCAGTCCCCTAAAAAATCCAAGTACGTTTGCCCACTTCTCCCATCCCAGTGTTACTGAAGTGGCTTCTCCACTAAGCATAGACAGTATTCTAAGTATTGTGTTTTGTGCATAAGGAAATACATAAACCCAACCCCAAATTATTTCATCCAGAAAATTATCGTTCATTGCAGGAAAAGAAACCCACCTTCAAAGGTCAAACAACCTTCCTTTGGAAAGTCTAGCTTGCAAGAAGATTAAGGGACTGATTTAGAGTTTTTCTGAGAGAGTACTCTATTTCAGTGGTGACGGAGTACCCTCTCCTACAAACTCAGGGTATGCCCATCCGAGTTAGAGGTGGGAGGACAGATAGTATGTTGATAAGAGAACTTACTCCGGCTCCTTCACAGACATACTCCTGCCACGTCCCAACAGAGTACGGTTCTTTGGAGGTAAGCCATCTGATCATCCAATCCAATTTAGAGTGGGCGATCGAATGGCTTTTTTGTGCTTTCCTTCACCACAACATAAACCCTGGCTATGAGGGACAGTAAAAACAAAAAAATGACACCCTCACACCTTTGGAAAATACTCTGATGGTGTGGAGGTCATTAGTTTAATTTTTCAAAAACAAACTCCAACTTTGGGAGTTTGTTTTTGATAAAAAGTTACATTTGTAAATGTTTGAAGACCGGCCCCTATGTTTGCCAGAACCACATATCACTTTTTTTTAAAGCATTGATGTTAAGAGATGTCCTCAGGTCTGGTGGATATGTCAACATTTGGAGGATGGGATGTTCATTATGACAACAGAGTAATTTACTATGTTGCCTTGATGGACATTACTCCAACCTTCAAACTCTAACTTAAGCCCTAAGGTAATCATTTTCAGGAAGTGCATGGATTTCCCTTCCATTAGCCCTTAGGGTAAGATCATCAAATTAAACATATAAAAGAAAGTTGAAGACCTATTTATTTCAGTTCCAGTTCTACCATTATCGTTTTGGGGTCAGGTAAGTCTGTAACCCTACCAATTACAATGATAGGATCCAATGTTATTCTGTGAATATTCACACACTTTTCCCTAACAGACAATGACAACAGTGCTCAAGAAAGTACACACAATTATTTTCTAGAGTAATACAAAAAATAATAATTAATTTACCAAAAACCATATTAGTATAGAGGGCAAATACTAGTGCACATCCTTTTGTCCAAGGATTGCTTTCGCATATGAACCTATAGGCCAGTTCGACCCTGTTTATGAGTCTGGGGGGTTGCACAAATATTGACCAATTACAATGGAAACATGCACTTTTTTTTTACCAACTATCGATATTTCTTCTGGCTAGAAACGGGTGCTAAGAGTAGACTAAGTGCCAATAAAATAATTGAAAAAATCATAGGCTCAACTTCTCCTGATCTTAACTGAGACTCTACGTTCCTCCGCGTGCCATTCTTTAATTAGAAGGCTTTAAAGGTGGGGTTTGAATGTTATTACGTCAACCCTATGACTATGACCAGCCTAGCGAACCGATTTCTCTGTGTGAGAGAAAACCTAAAAGTCAAATTCTGTGTCTTTATGTTATTTAGGGTGCAACATCACTGTAGGATTGTTTGACACTCTTTTACAATGCACGTTTCCAGCACTTTCTCTCTCTATCGCCCTGCATGACCTAATTTTTGTCAGGCTTTTACCGATTTTCTGAAAGTTTTAAATAACTTTCCTTTTCCCATTTTGATTTCTTAGTTATGTTACTATTTGTTCTTCCATTTGTCTTCTTCTTCCAATACGTATGACTAGTCCCCTCTTTGGGCTATTTTGTGTGTGTTTTTCTAAAATATAGCACGTCTAGACAGTGTTCATTCTAGAATACAATCGAATAAGCATCCCTCTACCGCTGCTTAATGGTTAATGACTGTCACATTTTTATTTCATATGTTTTCCTTCCTCACTCCTCTTCCCACACCACACAATAACCTGCCGAAGTAATATTGTGGCAGGTGGAACCATAAATTGCATTATCCTCGGTGGATGTGTATGGGAAGGGGTGTTGCCCTGCCTCTACTAAACGTTGCGTTATTTGAAGTAAGTATGCACATTCCCTCCTAGGAATGGCAGCTGACATGCCAAGCTGTACCCGGGGTGTATATTGACATTTTTCAGCAGTGCAGCAGAACTTTACGCGGTATTTTCAGACAAGTTCCAATTATAATTGTATTTCGCCAATGCCCAGTGAGGCGCTCTTAGCTGAATTAGAACACAGTATATTGTGCTGGGAAAAGGCAGGTGAAGCCGGCAAAGCGGGGATCTAATTACATCCCAATATTATGACCAATTGACCCTAGAATGATTGACTGGTTTACTAACTTGTGTGGAGGGTATTGTAAATTAGATTGCAGTAGATGACTGGATTTATACCATCTGAACTTTACGCGTCAAACAATCTTCTCTCCTTCCTTTCTTGAGCTAGGCTGCGCTGCCACTGAGGCATGAATATACCTATAAATAAATGATACACTAAATAAATCATCAGACTGTCTGTCACAGAAGGCCACTATTCCACGTTTCATATCCTCTTTTTTTCGACTGACCTATTTTCCTTTCTTCTCTGCAAAGATGTGCACAGTCACACAATAGTTTGGACTCTACTCCAGCTCCACAGAAAGCCCTCTGGTACGTGCAAGGGGTTTTATATCATCATTTAAGATTCATGTATAGTATTATTTTAAATGTGCTTGGAGGTATTGACTGAGAATAATAAAGGAACGAAAATAAAATATTACTATGAAGGAAAACGAAGGGTGATGACAGGCTGACTGTGTTTTCTTGGATGCATCGTAAGTGCTACATAGATGAAATGTAGCCTGTTGAAATGCACACAGGCGCCCAAAGTTACTGAAGATGTGGGCGGGCATTCATGCGCCACAAACCAACGTAAATACACCAAATTATACCAATGATCATTACAGTTTTGCGGCAGGGTTTACTAAATTATGCGGCAAGAAGAGTCAAGTATGCGTTAAAATGCAGCACATTATTATGTCATTATAACACATGTTAATCTGGGCCCAGTTTTCACTTCAAAAGGACACCTCAATAGGACAATATGAAATTCAAGAATGGCAACCAGCGAAAGAAAGATGACCATTCAGCCTTTGACAGTGCCTTCCGTGTGCACTAACACGTGCTGCCTCGTTTTTAGTAACTCTTGATCTGTTTGGGACAAGATGATTGTGGGCTGAGTCGTCAAAGCTCCTCCTCATCGCCACACTGGGACAGTATGAGTGGTGCGGCACATGATGGCTGCTGTCAGCTGCTACGAAGGGCCGAGGAAAGTAGTGGAAAGTTGTGGCGGTGTCCACATCGTAGCATTGTCAGAAACCCCATGGACTTGTTAGGCTGTCACGGCGCGCCTGATCTTCTCGCCTTCGACCGCAGGGCAGTTTTCGGTGAAGTAACTGTGGGCCGCTGAGATTTGAAGCACGGCTTCCTCACAGGATGCAGGTGGTGCGATGGAGGAGAGTCATCCCCCCTCTGCGACAGATGGGGAAGATAAAACTATATGCCGATGAGTGGCGGCTCGCATCGGGCATGCTGTGGGGTGGTGAGCGGGGGAGGGTCCGGGTGGGGCGGGGCGGGGCAGTAAACTCGGACATACGATGGAACGGAGGAAAACTTTCCTCCGTTCTGTCGTACGACCGAGTTACTACCCCACCGTGCCTCTCCGCCGCCCCCCCCCCGCAGCACGCCCTATGTGAGCCGCCACCGCCGATGACATCATGCTAATTCTTGATAGTAGTATTGATGCCCAGGAAAAGGCTTTTGAGATTTCCGCACAATGGGCCTCATGTAGGTAGCCCAATACAGGTCGGTAACGGCCGATTTTCGGTAAATATACCGTTACCGACCGGTATTTAGGCTTTTGAGATGTAGGGGGATCATTTCTGTATTCGGTAATTTACCGAATCGGTAAAATTACCGAATCAGTAATTTTACCGATTCGGTAAATACCGAATACAGAAATGAGATGTAGGGGGACTGTGTGGTGGGTGTGGGGATTCGTTATTTACCACCAACTAATAGTTGGTGGTAAATGACGAATATGTGTGAAAATGCATTTTTGTGCACTGTGAGGTGTGCAATGTGGCAGACATACATGCCCCTAGGGCATGTATGTGCGCCACATGTGCACACATGGACGAATCAGGGGTGCAACAGGGTGTCAATGTGACACCCTGCCACCCTTGAATGTGCTCCCCCCATTACCAAATCGGTATTTAACGATTCGGTAATGAGGCATACCTTCCCATTGATTCAATCAATGGGAAGGTATGCCTCATTACCGAATCGGTAAATACCGATTCGGTAATTACCGACTTACTCCGATTCGGTAACATTTACCGAATTATTACCTACATACACTTTACCGATTCTTAAATACCGAATCGGTATGATTCGGTATTTTAGAATCGGTAAAGTGTATGCCACCTACATATGGCCCAATGTGAGAAACTGGGAGGCAATAAAATGAATAGGAAGAAACTGAAATGATACTGTGTGGGTGTAATTCAGATGTTCTGCGCCCTGACATTGCCTCATGCATAAACTCACAGCCAAAAATATATCTGGGTATCAGGTTCTCATCATGGATTGAGGATCTACATGATCTTAACTTTTTCCCCCGCTCCTTTTAAAAGTAAAAAGACTTATTTTCACATTGGAATTCTCTCCTATTGACTGGTCTAGGGAGAGTTTCCCTGATTAAAATATCGATTCTTCCATTAAAAAAAAAGTAGAGTCTATGTATACATCTTTTATCCGGCGAAACAAAAATTGCCAGAGCAGCATTAAGCACTTTTCATGGAGGGCGGTAAGAAGGTGGGCTGGGGCTTCCCAATCTTAGGGATTACTATTTTGCCTATTTTGCACTGTAAATGTCCAGGTTTGACTAAGAAGGGGGACCCCCGGCTATTGATAAAGGGCAGGTTTACGGGGAAAAGTCAAGAACCAAAAAACAAGGAGAGAGCCTGCCCAAATTAGTTTTAGAGGCTCCTCAATAGGATCCCAGAGTAATAAAAGACAGTCCGGAACAGACAGTAGCAATTAATCAATCATTTTATTTTTTATATATTTTGAATAGATTAAATATAGTGTATAGTAAAAGATATTTTCTCATATTCAATCATACAAATACGGAATCAATATCAACAGAGAGAACAAACAAATCGGAGAAACATATACCATTGGTATCATCAGTACATATTATCAAGATACAAGGTCCCACACAATCAGTCACGCAAAATATTCTTCAACCATGCTAGCAGCCATTCAAATTCACACATTCACAATTGAAACAATCCAGGACAGCATCAGTGAAAATCATAAGCCACATGATGGTAGGATGGGAAGATTACATAAACCATCCATGAAGTGTCAGGTGGTGAGATCCAACAACCCAACAACTTAAGCGCTTAGGCGCTTAAGTTATTAGGCTGTTGGATTGAATATGAGAAAATATCTTTTACTATACACTATATTAAATCTATTCAAAATATATAAAAAATAAAATGATTGATTAATTGCTACTGTCTGTTCCGGACTGTCTTTTATTACTCTGGGATCCTATTGAGGACCCTCTAAAACTAATTTGGGCTGTCTCTCTGCTTGTTGTTTAATGTCCAGGTTTGATACAAAGCTTTACAAACGTATATACACAATTAATTTTTTTGCAGCTGATTTTCAAAGAGTATCATCTAAGAGATGTGTTAAAATCTGTAAAGTCACCTAAAAAAGTCCAGTATAAGAGTCTGAATTGGCTTCTTAGGAAGCATGGGGACCTTTATATAAGATATTCCATTCCCTATATTAATGCGGTAACACCTCTGCCAGAATTAGTCATGGAATCTGGTATCAATCTTGCACCTGAAATTGTCCAAAAACAGGTGAAATCGAGGTCAGGAAACTAGCGGACTTTCTTTTGGGGGAAAGATGGCTAAATATAGCGGAAATCTGTGAGTTAGTTCAAGGTGTTATTTGCTCCTCGGTTCGTTTAGAACGTTGAATGAAGTCCTTAGTAGGTTGGATCTTGGGCAGGTTAATGGCAGCAGAAATATTGTATTTGAATTAGTTAAGGCCGGCGAACACAAAAGACCAGGGGAATGGAAAGTATGTTTGCCTCTATTAAGATTTCGGATCTTACTCAAAAAGCAACTAATAAATGGGAAACTATGTAGGATGTGGGAGGAAGTTAATATATTGAATTGTAGTGTGTTGAGAGGAGCCAATTTGCATTGAATGTTATTTTTTAGCAAAAGGTTGCAATATAGAACCCTGCATTTTCTAGCACAATTCAACCCCAGTCTTCCGGGCCATTGATTTCGATGTAGTGATGGATCCGTTGCCAATTGGGTGCATACTGTTCTTTTATACAGGGATTCCGGAATGAAATATTTCAGTATTTGGAGACTGAATGGCAGGTCAGCTCAGCTTCTAGTACTTGGTTGAAAGTTTTAAGGAATGATCCTGCTCTCGGTCTAATTTATTAAATGGATAAAGTTACTCTATATAGCAACGGCTGTGGCCTGGTCCCTCCTGCTTCAAAAAGGGGGAGCACGGCTGGTCCCCACAATGAGGCGTTGGCTATGAAAAACTTAGAAACAATGAAAGGTTATACGCAATATGAATTGGGGGGGTGAAGAAATCTGAAAACCTTTGGGGGCGGTTTTTTGTTTGAAAACCTGGGGTCAGATCAAATGACTTGATAATGTCGATCTGCTATCTTTTGAACACTGAGTTCTTGAGGACTTTTATGAACTTGTATTCGTTCATCCCAAAGGGCAGCTGTATTTATTTTCTCAATTTCTTTGTTGGTATTTACCCTACGAGGAGTTTTTAGTCATTACTATCTTTTTAACTTATCCTGGATATATTAGGTTATGAAAATGTATTTATTTCTGTATTTATTGTTGGAGCATGAATAATATTTTTTTAACCTATGTACTTTTAATACAAATGTTTGGATCCTAATGAAAATAAATAATGAAAAACTTTTAATGTGTTCAAACTAGAAACATTTTTTTAATTAAAATCTGCCGATTATGTGCCACATGTAACTTATGCATAATTTTAACCAAAATACTGCAGCGACAAAATCTTGTAATTCAAGAGGCCCTGTTTGTACCTACTAAAGTCACTCAATATTGCATGAAAAAAAACATTGCTCAAGGAAAACAAGCACGAAAAACACAAAAATGGTGGTGTCCAACATTGGCTGGTTTATCAAGTCGTATGCCATCTAGCTTTATGCAAACTGCACATACACTGCGATGTACCCTCGGTCAGCTGTCTGCATAAAAATGACTGAACTAGAAGGTATGATTTGCAGGGTCATCTAAATGTTTTTGAGGGCCCTGGGCCAAACATATTTTGGGGGTTCTTGTTCTGAACAGCTTTGAAATTATGATCCAGTTTCAGCTCTTTCATGCCCTTTTTGGCCAGGTCACTGGCAGTGCGCAGCCACACTCGTTCAAATTCTAAATGTGTGGTTTCAATATTGTTTCACAGCAGTAGGTCACCATTACTGCAAATAATCTCTGCAACACCCTCCCATTTCTGTCATGCAAGGTCCTGCTTTGATCTAAAATAATCTTTTTTATGGATGTTGCATGAAACATAAACACAAGTTCCCACTTTGCCCATGCCTTCAAAAATCTCTGCATTTGGAGCACTTTGTTCAGCCAAGATCTTGTAGTATATCGAGCAAAGGTCTATCACTCACATTACTTTGAGTACAAAAACCACGCAAGATGCCACTCGATACACATTGCAGCATGGTTCAATGGCAAATAATGCTAAATTGCACCTAGCAGCATGCAGGCACAGTGTCATTTAACTTTGCAAAGTCGAGGATGTTGTTGGTGCATGATGTGTTGTAAATATAATGATGCACGATTTGTGTCCATTCGTACAAAGCAACATAGCTGATTTTCATGCAGTATTGTAGTTTGCAAATGTTAGTAAAGTACTGTAGTAAAATACTTAGTAGTCCTCGAATGGAAGAGCCAGACCTCAAAGCAAATCTCTCAGCAAGAAACGATAAAAACTGATTAGTATTAAAACGATGTTTAAATGAGAATTATTTTGAAGGTGGTAGTTCTACCCTATAGGTGACCATATAAAACCTGCATTTTCTTAGTAACTTGCTTGAGACACTGTTCAAATCACTATCGAGAAACGCTTCGAGTGAACCCCTACACTACACGGTCACTGGTTCAAATCCCAATGGGTCAACTCAGCCTTTCACCCTTCTGTGGCCGATAAAATGAGTACAATGAGTTGGGTAACAATAAACATCTGCTATTCAGCGCCAAGATACCCTTGGGTAAACGTGCACTTTTAAAATGTGCATGTTATGTTATTCAAGGTGGCTCTATCACACAATTAAGTAATACATATCTCTTCTCTGATCTTTATATCACTTATAAAGGCATATACACCAATGCTACTAGCAAATAAGGAATGTGTAGGAATCGCTATATTTACAGCGATTCCTACATGCATAGGCTTTTGCGAGTCCTTAATTGCGATTCCTTAATTATCGCAATTAAGGACTCGCAAAATCCTACCAGATAGTTGTTTGCTACTGTGGTGTCCATTGCAAGATCTTGAGGGATATCTCCATGGTAGATCGTGTGGATACCTACATTAAATAAATTTGCAAACAGTGTATTCACAATGTGCTTTATTACCATGTTTGCATGTATGTTTAGTGTACACATCGAAACAGACTTTCTGAAAGTGTGAAACCACTTTTAAAATTTTAAAGAAGTAGTTTTGTACTTTCATAAAGATTTACACACTTTGACACAAGTAAATCTTCAACAGGGGTCCAGTAGATGGACATTCCAGGAATGGAATGACATTATAATTGGCAAAACTCACAAACATGCTGGTTTGTGGATATTTACAAACTTTTTCTAGACCTCTTTCCACCTTGGAAACAATAAGAGGTTTATTCGTCAAAGGTTGACATAAATCCCTATCCAGGTAAGGAATAGACATCCAACACACCCATAATTGGGTGTTTTCCGAAGGACAAAAATCATGAAAAATATTATTAAATGAAAGTGCAATAGCATTCAACAAATGCCTTTTTACATTGCACCGGATATATTTTAATATATGCTGAAAGGCCTTCGCACACGTAACAAAAGTTTTCCTAGACCACTCCTGTAAACCTGACTGTAATAGGCCTCCAGGAGTACTTATAAAAACTTTTTTTATTTCTTGATTGCATAAATCTGAATCAACGGGAGATAAAATACCTGTTGATACAAATTTACAAAAACAAGACAAAAGTATATCCTGTTTCTATGGACATTCATACCTCTAAGTACCTGCAAAGTTTTCAAGAATTACCCCTCCGTTTCATTCATCATTCATTACGCAACACAGCTGCATTGTGTCCCTTTTTTCGGTACAAATATGTATGGTGAAATGGTACAGATTAAAAAGGAAGTACTCCTAGCTCTTTAAAATATGTCTGTTAGACCTGACATCCTTAGCATGGTAGTCCACCAAACATGTTGCCTTCCCCCCTCCTGTTTGCTGAATTCATTTTTGTTAGCTTTAGGACTGTGTACTTAACAACTGCTAACCAATGCTAAAGTGCTTGTGCTCTCTCCTTCAAACATGATAAATTTGGCCCACACCTAATTGGTACATTTAATTTACTTGTAAGTCCCAAGCAAATGGTACCACAAGTAGCCAGGACCTACAAATTAAATATTAATAGTGGGCAGCAGCATTCATTGTGCCACTCACTCAAGTAGCACTGCAAAACATGTTTCAGGCCTGCCACTGCATGAGGCTGCAGTTTTACACTACCATTTCGACCTGGCAATATATCCCTTTTTACCGGGCCTAAACCTTCCATTTTAATATTTATAAGTCATCCCTAAGGTAGGCCCTAAAGCATCAGAGGGCAGCGATCACTGTATTTGGTAAGTAGGACATGCATACTTACATTTGACATGTCCTTACAGAACAGCACTCCTAAAGTTGTTTTTTGTGTTTTAAGGCCAAACTCTCCCTTTTACTAACACTTTGCTACCCTATTATGTCTATTAAGTGTTAACTTTAGCTTGAGAGTAGGTATAGATATGATATTTTATCTCAAACTAAATTTAAAATGATCACCAGCGCTTATAGGACTCCCTGGCTGCTCCAACGTCAGGCAAGTACTTTAACTCCAAACATGTACTACATGCCGAGATAGCCACCCAGTACATGTGGCGTGACACTAGCTTGAGCATGCAGGGCTTGATTCACTACAGTCCATTTTTAAATAAAATCTTTCTATATTTTTCTTACATACAATCTTCCACTGAAAATATTTTGGGAGTCAGAGCTCATTCATGGATTAACCCACCAATGTTAAATAAACAAAATGATGCTGGCTCATAATGACACTGAGATTTGCAGCTCAGTATTGCCATGCCAATCGGCATGCCTGAAGATACACCCACCGACACACCTCTCCCTCAAGGACATTGCGCAGATGGATGTTCTCCTATATCCATTCCCACTCAGATGATCCGGGTGCTGCTGCTTTTTCACCGCATCTCTGATCGGGACAATACTATAAAAGCACTGCTTCAGAAGTAATTCAGCCTCTATTACAGTGGGTCATTCACTGTGTGATGGAGACTCTCCTTTTAATTCTCATTGTCACTTATGGGTTAGTAATTTTCTTAATGGCCCACTTTTCATCCACAGGGCTGAGCAAATTCTTCAATTCAATACCTGCCTAGAAGTGTCCCACTTAAGGTTCATCGGGTAAGGCCGACATCCCTTCTCAGCTAGTACATCCTTCCCATTCTAATTGGCATGTTATTGCCCCAATCCTCCCTTATATTGCAAGGCTGTTTATAGGAGATCACGCTTCCTTGACCATGCTATTCTGCCACTAGTCGAAAGTTACTCAAGCTCACCAGTGTCCATTCTACAACACTCATACCCACAGTTGCTGTACTTCCCAGTGGTCAATTAATTAATGTATGAGACCACTTCAAATACACAACCGGTATGTACCTTGTAAAATTCATCCTTGTTTTTACCATTTAATCAGTTTGGTAACTCTACATATTTCCTTAGTCCACAGGTCCATTATAGTCCTGATGAGGCCCTATTATCTGGATAAAGGGTTGAAACGCCATTGACAAAAAAAAAGAAAGACTTGACCTTTGGCATATGGAGAACTCCCCTCTGTGTCTGTCATTATATCAAACAGATTTGGCTGTCTTACTGATAAAATAAACAATATACTGTATATGCTGTCACAAGTGACCGCCGTGTTCTTTCTGGTTTTGGTTTTCCTTACACTAGGTGGTTCTCTTCTTTTCTTCTATTTTTCATCAAATCCTGTTTCCCCCACATATTTGCCAATGCTAAGAGTGCTTATTGCTTTGCAAATGAAATAAAATGTGATTTGGCTGAATCAGATTTAACTACAAGATACTGGCTGTTTCTTCATATTTTATCATATGTCTGCATGGATTACAGTCCAAACTGAATTTTGCCTGTCGAAAAATAGAAATTTAAATGTTGGTTTAGATTAAATCTACACAAAATAGTCTGTGTCATCCTATTTTGCCTACAAAAGAGTTCCATGTGAAAGCTTGTTCCAAGTTCTACTTGATACCCATGTTCACATAGACATTAGGATCGCTTTTGTTTCTGTTGAATTATACCATAATGCTATAACCACAGTGGAGACTCCTCCATCTCAGCTGTACTTAGAATCCTCCGACAGTCTGATGGAGTAGGGACCTGTCAAAGGTTGACCTGTATGCCCGCCCACCTAAGTTAGACCAGCAGACATACAGATCAGTTTCTACTGCCAATCACCACCAGGAAAACCCTGGTGGTAAGGAGAAGGCAAAACTGCAAAATGCCCCTCTCGCCATGGGAGCTAACTCCCATGGTGAGGGGGGAATTCTATTTTTTTTATTTTCAAAACTAAATTCAATTTTTTTTATTTTCAAAACTAAAATCACTCTTTGAAAAAGATTCATTTTGCCTTGCGTCTGTCATCTTTTATGGAGTCATACAACAAAGTTAAAATGCATTGATAGGAATAGCAATACCTGCTGGCCCGACGGACAATTTAAAATTGGGCCCTTCGTCTCTGAAGTGGAGGTAAGGTTGAAGTCCACTCAAAGTCAGATACACCTTTGGTCGAGGTCCTACTGAAGCCATTAATTTTGACGCCAAAAGCTATGAGTGTGAAAATTCAAATTTTACATCCAGAGAAGTCCTCTAGTCAGCCCAATATTTTTGGGACCAGATCAACATTTCCACCTTTGGAACAAGTATTTCTTTGTAGTTCAAAACTATCCAGCTGTACCCATCAAAGTCATCTTAAAACTGGATGTCACTAATGCAAGGTCCTAAAGTCTTGAAAGTTCAATCTTTTCAGACTTTCTAGAGATCTTCCTCCTGGTCACTTCTATTCTCCAGGACCTTTAGAAAACACTTAGGGGCTAGGACTCACTTTAGCAGAGGCTGTCAGCAAGCTCTAGTACAGGACTCCAGTTGCAACTGGTTAGCTGTTCATTCCAGTAAAAGGCCTCTTGCAGATTGTTGTGTACTTTTAGCTACGCAACAGGTCAGCCAATTGACCCTTGGAATCCACAATCCAGTACTTGGTACTACTGAGAACAGTGATTTGAGTTGGGAGAAAGAGGCCAGAAAAAGGTTGGGTGAAATAAGTAGAAGATTAACCATAAGCCTAGAAGCTGGTAGGCTTGAGATTAATACTACTAAAAGGGAGCTACATATTTTGTCTAAAAGTTGTGCCAGGGGAGAGGATATATGGTACTTTAGTGGCATGATTTCAGTGCAGTTTATGAGAAAGGCCTGGGCAAGGGATGACGGGTTTCCATATGTTGATGAGTTGCTAAACCCTTTGCTAAGACATGTTGTATTGAAGTGAAGATCTGGCTTAAACCCATGTTTTAAAAATTCGGCCTTGAGGACTATAGCCCTAGATGACAATGGAAAATATACTTGTTGGCTGATATAAAGTGTGACTATTTATTTGTTTTCTTAGGCTGCTTAAGGTTTTTAAAAGCTTGTACTAAACTTTTAAAACCAATTTCATTAAATATGGGATTCATGAACTTAAATAAGCAATGCAGTGTGTTACCGAAATGAAATATTTAGATCTGACTTGTACAATTGGAAAGATTTTAACTGTGGTATGAGAAATTTTAAAAGGAGAGATTTAATAGTTACATTCTTCTGGTCTATTTTTAATGGTGCTACTATATTATTCTGATACTTACTAGAAAATATGTATTCCTATATGTGGCTGTTGTTTTATTGTAAATTATGATTTCTTTGTTTTATTGTTTTAAAGTCCTTAGATCTCAATAAACAAAGTTATAACTGATACTGAAAATAGATCCGGCACTTCAGGTCTCCACACTGGTCCAGTCCTCCTCTGTTTATCGACAGGTCCAGTTGTCTTCTGAGAATAATAATAATAATAATAATAATATCCAAATTTATAAAGCGCGAACAATCACCCGTAAGGGTCTCTAGGCGCTGGGGGCCGTTGGGAAGATCAAGCAAGCTATTGCCCAGAGTCACATGGTGCTGGGCTAATCTGCCACCAGCGCTGGGGATCGAACCGTGACCCCCAGATTCCGGAGTCAATCGCCCTGGCAGGCGGTCAGGTGCGACTTTTGTAAAAAACACTATTCAGTGGATGGAGACTTGGACATTAGCTAACCAATGAGCTAAAAGTTTCCAAGGGCAAACCTTCCCACTTTTACAATACACCTTGTTTGCCATACCGCGTTTTCAGTGTGTCTAAAAGGTTATGGGAGTTATCATTAGAAGTCAATCAAATTTCGAGTGACAGTGCAATCCATTTAGCTACACAATAAGGACCAGGAATCAGCACCCAAGTTCAAAAAGGTTTATTACAAGTTAATAAATCAAATTCCAATAAGCGACTCTCAGCACCATGCTATATAGATACAACAGGACAACAGGGATCCCTAGATGCATAAATAAATTAATGCAAATTAGTATCAAGCAAAACAAGTAGTTCTGTCAGTACTTTATAAAACAAAAACATTAAGATTTGATGCTCCAAGTATAATATCAGTTATTCTCCTATACATTAGTGATCTAGAATTCAGAGTCCAGCTTGTGGTTTGTGGGGCAATGGTTCCAGCAATCAGGGAAACTCCATAAAGGAAGTAAGGTCAAGACAAAATAAATCAAAATAGGAAAGCATTATCAGAAGCTCAATCAAGAGTCTTTTAAGGGTCAAGTGAAAGTGCAGCCTAAATTACACTTTAGCAAAAATCAGAAAAGGCATTGGGGCATGAAACCTCTCAAAGTCCACTAAGCTAGCAATGTCTCAAAGAAGGAGGAAATCAAGGAAAGGTGTCTGCAGAGGGGTATGGCTTGGGTGCTGATGTGAGCGGACACGCATCTGTGGTGCTCCCCGTGGATTTCCGACCCCCAGACCCATCGCTAGTCATAGTGGCCGGGCCAGCCACCAGAAATGGATGAAATGCGGACCGGGAGGGACAGACTGCCGCCTGACTGAACTGTGCCTGCCATCTGGGGGCTGCAATGCACACAGCCTTGTCTTAGGCCCTCTCCTCTGGGCCTTTTCAGTTTAATGACCACAATGCCTCGCTTCTGGGGAGTATAGACAGGCAACAATATCTCAACCGGTATTATTGAGAAAACTAGTTATCAAGCATGCACAAAACATTTCAAGAAAGGCTGGTCGGGAGACTCAAAAGAGATTTTAAATGTGCCAAAGGCATCACATATTTAAAAGAGAAGGGTTGTGAAAAATGGAAACAATTGTATCAGCATTGTAAGCAATTGTTGTTTAAGTAAACCGAAAACTTTGTGCACGCAAGTGCTCGTGACACTCAAAGGTGGACGGTGCAGATGACAAGTGAAAAAACAGCAGTGACGCAGAGTGGGTAAGTGACAAAAAATATATACAAAGGAACTTGCGGTTCACAGTTAATTGTTCACATCAATTTGGCAGATTTTCATAATTTTTAGTGAACCACAGAGAAAAGGCGCCGGAGGTTGAGCTGGTTGACGGCGTTTCGATCCTAGCGATTCAGGATCATCATCAGGACCAGGTTACTGAATGAAGTGCTGTATATTAGAGGGTGACAAACAGAAAATTAAGCTATGGGAAAGGGGTGTGGGAACAGGGCGGTGTAAAGGAAAGAAATGAGGAGGGGGCTGTGAGGGAAGAAGGTAGCGTCAGGTGAGTTGGGCAATGCAAAAATGGGCCTGCGCATGACAGGGCTCTTACCAGGGGTGAAGTGCAGCCAGGAGAGATAGATCATTAAGGTAGATCTTCATAAATGAGTTCAGTGTGGTGAATCCTCATCACTCGATGTGAAGAAAGAGGCGAACCCGGTTCAATTGGAATCCAGGGACGGCAGTGCCTCAAACAGAAGGGGCCTGTATTAATGGAGAATTATATGAAGGTAGGCGCCCAAGCCACCGTGAGAGACCAAAGGGAATAAGGCAGCTGAGAGACTGAACTTACCGATTTGGAATAACAGAGGCCTAGAAGCAGGCCGAAGACCTGCATCAGACCCCAAATCGCAGGTGGCGGCATCTGGAGACGGGTAGTCAGTGACAGCAGCAGTGCGGTTACTGCAATTGAAAAACCGGGATTAGGTATAATAGGAACCCTAGCATGGTCTGGAGGGGGTGGGGGGTTTGTGCGCAAGTGCACAGATTAAGTTTACCGAAGGATGAAGCAGCAGCCATTGCCTGAACCAGCCGATTTTCGGATTGCAAAACCTGGGTCTGGTATCCAATCCACAGGCAGCCGTCACGCTGTGATCGGCTGAATGGCTGATCAGGGGTTAGTTGTTGGAGAAGGTAACGCAAGAAACGCATTGCCGATAGCGAGTTACGTACTGATCCAGCTGGGGCGTGGCCAGATGACATCTGTGGCAACAGGGGCGGGGTCTAATGGTGGAGACGATCAGGTGAAGTTGCGCTAAGTTGTGGGAAATTAAAAGTATGCCAAGGTTGGTTCATGACAATGTCAGTGCATTACAATTGGAAACAGGCAAGACAGGGGGGCCAAATTCATGGACCCCAGGTCTGATAATAGGAGGGTTACAAGTCGGGGGTAGAAAAAGGAGGAAAAAAGGGGGGGAAGGCGGGTTAAAGGAGAAAGACGGGGGAAAAACATAAAAGGAAGGCAGAGTAACAGTATAAAATTATAATTATATATCCAAGATGCACAAACTTGTGGCAATGGAAACATTAAAGCAGGTCAATATCATTGTAGGAACATTACATTTGGAAGCAGGCATCACAGTGGGTCATATCGCTAGCTCATATCTGACACCTGGGGATTACAAGTCAGTAGAACAACAGAGACCAATAAATTGGTCAGGATGGAGAAAGCATGACGGGTGATGGTTGCTAGAAACAACATAACTAGGGATTACAGTTGTACAGGGTTATTCCATTCATCAATAGTGTTCAGTCATTTGGCTTTGGAACCTTTTCTTTCTAAATTACGTCAGAATCCAAATCTGCATGGCTTCCAAACATCGCATTTCCATATTAAACTTGCAGAGTATGCAGATGATATTTTGCTTTTTATTTCTCAACCAAACGACTCAATTCCTGCCTTCTTATCGGAAGTACAGGCTTACTCCACCATCTCTGGTTACAAATTAAATAATGACAAATGCCAGATTTTACCCTTAACGAAGCACACTTTTAAACCTGATTTTAGTGCCTCTAATTTTACTTGGAGTTCTAATCACATTAAATATTTAGGTTTACATATCACTTCTTCAATTTCGGACACAGTAACTTTGTGCATGAATAAATGTATACAACAGATCTCAGACCTGACTACCAAATGGCACCCTTTCTATCTTTTATAGTGGGGCCATTTGGACACTATAAAGATAATGTTATCACCCATAATTATTTATACCATCTCCAATAAACCAGTTCTCATTCCAACTAATTTCTTTATGAGGATTAGCTCCATTCTCTCTTCCTTCCTTTGGAATAATAAGAAACCCCAAATGTCTATACTTAGATTAATCTGTCACAAGACTGAAGGTGGAGTCAATTTTCCCGACTTTCCAACATACCAAAAAGCATTCCTCCTACGCCAAGCCTCCTTGTGGCTATGTGGTCCAAAAGATCAGTGCCCCTTATGGACCACAGTTGAACGTCTTTTTTTATCCCCCTTCTCCTTTGCTGAATACCTGTCCTTTTCTCGTAAACCACAAGTCCTATCTACTCCCATTATTAAATTGACCTCTAAGCTTTTATTGCCTTTATTCTCCTCTCCTCATCCCACTATAGATTCCTTCCTTAACTCCATAATTTGGCACAACAAAAGCCTGCTTATTCGAAATAAACCATTTTATTGGAAAACTTGGCATCAGCGAGGTCTAATTTGGATTCATCAGCTTTTCTCGCAATCAGACTTTATATCTTTTTCCTCCCTCAGTCACTCATTTAACCTACCTGCTTTCACAAATACCTTCTACTCAAAACAGCTGTGATGGACACGTGTATTAAATTGATAAGGACACTTAATGCTTCCAATACTCCAAACTTATCATCACAATTACAAACCTTGTTAACCCCTTCTGTGCCCATGACGAGCTGGACTCGTCATGGAGCACAGTCGCGCTGTGCCCATGACGAGTCCAGCTCGCCATAAGGCATTCCCTGGGAAATCCCTCTGGTGCGGGCACCAGAGGGATTCCCTTTTACTGAAAATAGCCTCGGGAGCTGGGGAAGATCTTCCCCAGCTCCCGAGGCCACCCCCCCTGCTTTCAGTTTATTGACGTCATTACACTGAAACTGAAACTGAAATGAGCCAAGAGGCTCATTTCAGTTTCACTTTGTACGTGCTCAGGGGGCTATCTAAGCCCCCTGAGCGCGTAGAAAGACGGGAGAGGTATCGTTGGAAAGGGGAGAATCTCCCCTTTCCAATGGTACCCCTCCCCAGTGGATCCCTGCTTGGGGATCGCCACAGGAGGGCGATCCCTAAGCAGGGATCCACCCACTAGACACCAGGGAGGGGGGAGCGGCCCCTTGGGGAAGGGCCTTTGCTCCCCCCAAATAATTTTGGCATAATTGAGTCTTTACTGCCCCCAATCTGCCCCCCGGGGGGGCAAAAAGCCCACTAGACACCAGGGAATTTAAAAATAAATAAAAATAGGGGTGGGGGCTGCCCAAAATGGGCAGGCCCATGCCCCTACCCCACCCCCCAATTATCACAGTCTTTCTGCCCCCCCGGGGGGCAGAAGGGGCATTGGCCCCTTATCTTCCCCTTCGGGGGGCAGAAAGCCCACTATACACCAGGGATTTCTTTTTTTTTTTTTTAGGGTGGGGCTGCCCGAAACAGGCACGCCAATGCCCCCACCCACCTACCACCATTACAGCCTTTCTGCCCCCCCTAAGGGGCAGATGGGGCATTGGCCCCCAATCTGCCCCACCGGGGGGGCAAAGAGACCAGTAGACACCAGGGAATTGTAAAAAAAATAAAAATAGGGGTGGGGGCTGCCCAAAACGGGCAGGCCCATGCCCCCACCCCACCCCCCAATTATCACAGTCTTTCTGCCCCCCCTGGGGGCAGATGGGGCATTGGCCCCTAATCTGCCCCTTCGGGGGGGGGCAGAAAGCCCACTATACACCAGGGATTTGTTTTCAGTTTTTTTTTAGGGTGAGGGCTGCCCGAAACGGGCACGCCAATGCCCCCACCCACCTGCCACCATTACAGCCTTTCTGCCCCCCCTGGGGGGCATATGGGGCATTGGCCCCCAATCTGCCCCCCGGGGGGGGGCAAAAAGACCACTAGACACCAGGGAATATAAAAAAAAATAAAAAAAGGTGGGGGCTGCCCAAAGGAGACAGGCCCATGCCCCCACCCCCCAATTATTACAGTCTTTCTGCCCGGCATTGGCCCCTAATCTGCCCCTTCGGGGGGGGGCAGAAAGCCCACTAAACACCAGGGATTTTTTTTGCGCAATTGTTTTTAGGGTGTGGGCTGCCTGAAACGGGCACGCCAATGCCCCCACCAGCCCCCAATCTGGCCCTGTGGATTTTGGGCCCTAGCGCAGTTGGCACATAGGCAAACCTAGCAAACCTGTACATTTTATAAAACTAGACACCGAGGGGAATCCTGGATGGGGTGACTTCACTGGCTCTCACCAGGTTCTGTTACCCAGAATCCATTGCAAACCTAAAAATGTGTCCAAAATAACACATTTTCCTCAAATTTCTGTGGTGGAAAGTTCTAGAATCTGTGTGGGTCCACAAAATTCCACCCACCCTGCGTTCCCCAAAGTCTTCAGAGACAAATGGTACCTCACTTGCGTGGGTAGGCCTAGTGCCCGCGTCAGGCAAGGGCCCAAAACCTATTGAGGAGACATCAAAACTACCTATCACATAACCTTTTCGTGTGGGAAAGTTGTGGCATCACCGGGCTGACACAAATTTCCTACCACCCAGCGTTCCCATGGGTCTACGTTTTGGGCCCTTGCCCGTGGCGGGTCCTTAGGCCTCCCACACGAGTGAGGCACCGTTTCTATCGGGAGACCCGGGGGAACGCTGGGTGGTAGGAAATTTGTGTCAGCCCGATGATGCCACAACTTTCCCACACAAAAATGTGTGAAAAGGGTGCATTTTTCAGTTAAATTTGATGTTTGCAGGGCATTCTGGCTAAGGAAACATTGGGGGATCCACGCAAGCCATACCTCCCTGGAATCCCCCGGGTGTCTAGTTTTCAGAAATGTGTGGGTTTGGTAGGCTCCCCTAGGTGGCCGCCGAGCACCGGGCCAAAAACCCAGACGACCCCCCTTCCAAAACCAGGTCGTTTTGAGGTAGGCAATTTTCATGTCGCCTCAATACGTTTTGGGCCCTTGCCTGTCGCGGATACTTGGGCCTCTCAAACGAGTGAGGCACCGTTTTTATCGGGAGACGCGGGGGAACGCTGGGTGGTAGGAAATTTGTGTCAGCCGGTGATGCCACAACTTTCCCACCCGAAAATGTGTGAAAAAGGCGATTTTTTCAGCTCAATTTGAGGTTTGCAGGGCATTCTGGGTAAGGAAACATTGGGGGATCCACGCAAGCCATACCTCCCTGGAATCCCTCGGGTGTCTAGTTTTCAGAAATGTGTGGGTTTGGTAGGTTCCCCTAGGTGGCCACCGAGCACCGGGCCAAAAACCCAGGTGACCCCCTTGCAAAACCAGGTCGTTTTGAGGTAGGCAATTTTCATGTCGCCTCAATACGTGTTGGGCCCTTGCCTGTCGCGGGTACTTGGGCCTCCCACACGAGTGAGGCACCGTTTTTATCAGGAGACCCGGGGGAACGCTAGGTGGTAGGAAATTTGTGTCAGCCCAGTGATGCCACAGCTTTCCCACACAAAAATGTGTGAAAAAGGTGATTTTGTCAGCTAAATTTGAGGTTTGCAGGGCATTCTGGGTAAGGAAACGTTGGGGGATCCACACAAGCCATACCTCCCTGGAATCCCCTGGGTGTCTAGTTTTCAGAAATGTGTGGGTTTGGTAGGCTTCCCTAGGTGGCCGCCGAGGACCGGGCCAAAAACCCAGGTGACCCCCCTTGCAAAACCAGGTCGTTTTGAGGTAGGCAATTTTCATGTCGCCTCAATACGTTTTGGGCCCTTGCCTGTCGCGGGTACTTGGGCCTCCAACACGAGTTAGGCACCGTTTTTATCGGGAGATCCGGGGAATGCTGGGTGGTAGGAAATTTGTGTCAGCCCGGTGATGCCACAACTTTCCCACACAAAAATGTGTGAAAAAGGTGATTTTTTCAGCTAAATTTGAGGTTTGCAGGGCATTCTGGGTAAGGAAACTTTGGGGGATCCATGCAAGACATACCTCGCTGGAATCCCCTGGGTGTCTAGTTTTCAGAAATGTGTGGGTTTGGTAGGTTCCCCTAGGTGGCCGCCGAGCACCGGGCAAAAAACCCAGGTGACCCCCCTTGCAAAACCAGGTCGTTTTGAGGTAGGCAATTTTCATGTCGCCTCAATACGTTTTGGGCCCTTGCCTGTCGCGGGTACTTGGGCCTCCCACACGAGTGAGGCACCGTTTTTATCGGGAGACCCGGGGGAACGCTGGGTGGTAGGAAATTTGTGTCAGCCCGGTGATGCCACAACTTTCCCACACAAAAATGTGTGAAAAAGGTGATTTTTTCAGCTAAATTTGAGGTTTGCAGGGCATTCTGGGTAAGGAAACATTGGGGGATCCATGCAAGCCATACCTCCCTGGAATCCCCCGGGTGTCTAGTTTTCAGAAATGTGTGGGTTTGGTAGGTTCCCTTAGGTGGCCACCGAGCACCGGGCCAAAAACCCAGGTGACCCCCCTTGCAAAACCAGGTCGTTTTGAGGTAGGCAATTTTCATGTCGCCTCAATACGTTTTGGGCCCTTGCCTGTCGCGGGTACTTGGGCCTCCCACACGAGTGAGGCACCGTTTTTATCGGGAGACCCGGGGGAATGCTGGGTGGTAGGAAATTTGTGTCAGCCCGGTGATGCCACAACTTTCCCACACAAAAATGTGTGAAAAATTTGTTTTTTTCAGCTAAATTTGAGGTTTGCAGGGCATTCTGGGTAAGGAAACGTTGAGGGATCCACGCAAGCCATACCTCCCTGGAATTCCCCGGGTGTCTAGTTTTCAGAAATGTGTGGGTTTGGTAGGTTTGCTTAGGTGCCGGCAGAGCTAGGGTTAAAAAACTACAGCTAGGCACTTTGCCAAAAAAGGTTCATTTTTCACTGCGAAATTGAGGTGTGTCCACGATGCGTTTTGCGCCGTTTCCTGTCGCGGGCACTAGGCCGACCCACACAAGTGAGGTACCATTTTTATCGGAAGACTTTGGGGAACACGGGGTGGGTGGAAATTTGTGGATCCGCGCAGATCCCAGAACTTTCCACCACAGAAATGTGGGGAACATTTTTTTTTTTTGGCAATTTTTTAGGTTTGCAAGGGATTCTGGGTAGCAGAACCTGGTGGGAGGCAGTCAAGTTCCCCCATCTTGGATTCCCCTTGGTGTCTAATTTTCAAAAATGTATAGGTTTGCTAGGTTTCCCTAGGTGCCGGCAGAGCTATGGTTCAAAAACTACAGCTAGGCACTTTGCCAAAAAAGGGTGATTTTTCACCGCGAAATTGAGGTGTCTCCACGTTGCGTTTTGCGCCGTTTCCTGTCGCGGGCACTAGGCCGACCCACACAAGTGAGGCACCATTTTTCTCGGAAGACTTTGGGGAACGCGGGGTGGGTGGAAATTTGTGGATCCACGCAGATTCCAGAAATTTCCACCAGAGAAATGTGGAGAAAATGTGTTTTTTTGGGCAATTGTTTAGGTTTACAAGGGATTCTGGGTAACAGAACCTGGTGGGAGGCAGTCAGGTCACCCCATCCTGGATTCCCCTGGGTGTCTAGTTTTCAAAAATGTATAGGTTTGCTAGGTTTCCCTAGGTGACGGCAGAGCTATGGTTCAAAAACTACAGCGAGGCACTTTGCCAAAAAAGGGTCATTTTTCGCTACGAAATTGAGGTGTGTCCACCTTACGTTTTGCGCCGTTTCCTGACACGGGCACTAGGCTGACCCACACAAGTGAGGTACTATTTTTCTTGGAAGACTTTGGGGAACGCGGGGTGGGTGGAAATTTGTGGATCCACGCAGATTCCAGATCTTTGCACCAGAGAAATGTGGGGAAAAGGTGTTTTTTTTGGCAATGTTTTAGGTTTGCAAGGGATTCTGGGGAACAGAACCTGGTGGGAGGCAGTTAAGTCACCCCATCCTGGTTTCCCCTGGGTGTCTAGTTTTCAAAAATGTATAGGTTTGCTAGGGTTCCCTAGGTGCCGGCAGAGCTAGGGTTAAAAAACTACGGCTAGGCACTTTGCTCAAAAAGGGTAATTTTGCATTGTGAAAATGTGGTGTGTTCATGTTGGGTTTTGAGCCTTTTCCTGTCGTGGGCACTATGCCTACCCCTACAAGTGAGGTACCATTTTCATCGGGAGACTTAGGGTAATTCAGGTTTGTAAAGGAACTGTTATTACCTATTGACTTTCGATGCATTTCTGCCTTGCAAATGAAAGACATTGTGTAAAAAAGAAGTCATTCTATAAAATTACTGATAATTCTCATGCTAGTATGAGTATCCCAATTTCGGAAATGTGCAAATATCTACTGTTTCTAAACTCTATATTTTGTTCCCATTTCAGAAATGCATAGGTGTCTTTCATACCGATTTTTCCATGTACACATTTTTACAGAATAATTATTATATACCCGGTACATAATAAAAAACCATTGCAAGTTGCTGCTCAGTTTTTGGCTCTGGGTTCGTCGGGTTCTTGGTGAACCTACAAGTCCTATATATCCCCACAACCAGTAATGTCCAGCAGATGTAACGGTATATTGCTTTCAAAGAGCTGTCAAAATTAGAAGAAGTTACAGGTGAAAACGTTGACACAAAAGGCGCTTTTTTTCAACAAATTTTCAATTTATCCCATATTTAACTGTTAGTTTCTATAAAGAAACCTTGATGGATCTACACAAATGACCCCTTGCTGAATTCAGAATTTTGTGTACTTCTCTAAAACGTATAGCTTTCCAGGATCCATTATTGATTTTGTACCCATTTCTACCATTAACTGGAAGGAGGTTGAAAGCACAAAAAATAGCAAAAATATGCTAGGTCCCAGAAAAATGGCAAAACTGTGTAAAAGATTTTGGGTTTCTGACAAAAGTCTGGTATCCCCTAAAAGCTGGGAAAATGGTGATTTCAGCCCCGCAAACCCTTTTTTGATAACATTTGCAGGGAAAAACCCAGATGCTTTCATTTGCAGCCCGTTTTTTAACACTTTTCCCAAAAAAAACTAAATTTTGCTGTATTTTGGCTCATTTCTGTGACCCCTCCAGGGGAATCCACAAACCCTGAGTACCTTCAGAATCCCCATGATGTTGGAAGAAAAGGACGCAAATTTGGGGTGGATAGCTTATGTGGTCAAAAAATTACAGGGGCCTCAACGCGCACTACCCCAAATAGCCAAAAAAGGGCGTGGCACAGGAGGGGGAAAAGGCCTGGCAGCGAAGGGGTTAAAAACAACACCTAAAGCTTCCACAATATACAACTTTCTGCATAGTACAGGAACGGTTCGGCAGAAATCTAAAACTGAAGAGGCTTGGGAACGAGACTTTGTATCGTCTTGGCCATTATCTCTTTGGAATAAATTATGGGCCAAGATTCGCAAGACCTCTAGAGCCGCGGGCACAACGCAAACGTTGTTTTTTGTTTACAACAGGCTTTTGTTGTCGCCCAGCGCTTTAAGCAAACATTATATTACTGTACCTGATATTTTTTGGTCATGCTCCTCCCCAAGAGCTGATTTATTTCATATGTTATTTTCTTGTCCTATTGTGTATAATTTTTCTAAACAAGTTTGGGCTCAAATCAATTTGATTTTTGATACTACAGTTACTTTTTCCTATACCCATGTTTTTCTAGGAAGTCTATCATCCTGCTGGGAGAACGTTATGCTTAATTTTAAAATTGCTGATTTATTGTTAGCGGTCGCATTTCAGCAAATCACAGAAAATTGGAAAGATTTCTCTAAAATTTCCTACAGAGCATGGTGGTATGCTGTATGTCACAATCACAGTTTAGACACTTCCTTTGTATATCCTATTCATATGGCGTCGAAAAAGGTTGAATTTATGGTCGCCCATTACAATTTATTTAGATGTTTCTGCTAGTCGCTCATTTCAATTACATCCAATTCAACAAGAAGTCTCAAAACCCCAGTGAAACGCCCTAATTGTTCCTAAAAATATTTGATTTTTTAAGCATGATAAATGATTGTTTCTGCTCTTTTATAACTTTTCATTTTATCCTTAAGCCTGACTTCTTATTTACATTGTAACTTTCTCTTTTGTATGACATGCATTCAATATGATGAACCTTGTTGTGGTACCTTCTATTCTTTGTTAATAAAATCTTTTTGAACTTAAAATAGTGTTCAGTCCATGGTTAACAGAGTTACATCTGGTGATCCTCTTGCAGTCACTTCTATTAAGGAGGATTTGAAGATTACCCCCTCTGGTTGGTAATGTGGGCTGGTCGATGACCTGTCAAATTATGTCCAGCTCGCTGTGTTGTTTCTCAATGTAATGGGAGACCAAGGGGTGGTCATGACCTTGCAGTAGATGCAGCTTTTGTGCTGGATTATCCACTGTTTAACCATTTGTGTCGTTTGGCCGATATAGACCAGATTATATGGACAACGTATAGTGTAGATCACATTGGAAGAACGACCATTGGTAAATGTCTTCAATTTGTGGGTTATGTTGTTGTTTGTGAAATCCTTTGTATTCACTGTAAGGCAGCAAACCACGTAGTTTTGGCACCTGTAATGTCCAGTGTTTGGTTGGAGCGCCCACGCAGAAGTGATAGATTCCTGGCTCTTGGGCATCATGGGCCATGTAACGGCATGGACTAGATGATTAGAAAGATTGTCGCCTCTCTTGTATGAGAAAAAAGGTGGTTGTTGGAATGATTCATTGGACCTAAGTATCGACCAGTTCTTCTTGATGATCATACTGACCTGGTTACTGCATGGGCTGAAAGTAGTGACAAAAGGGATCCTGGTATTTTCTGGTCATGTTTGGGGCGTGAGGAGATGTTTGCGATGGCAGTAGAATGCTCTTTTGCGTGCTCGGGAAACCAAGCGAGGTGGGTAGCCTCTTTGAAGGAGCTTGTCGGAGAGTATTGCTGCTTCCCGGAAGTAATCATTGCGCCACTTGCAGTTTCTTCTGATGCGAAGAAATTGTCCGTAGGGAAGACCATCATGGAGGCTGCGGGGATGGTAACTGGAGTAGTGCAAAAGGGTGTTTTGCTCCATGGGCTTCCTGTAAAGGGTAGTGTCAATTCTACCCCTCCTCCACATTAGGAGTGATATCGAAGAATGGGAGGTCATTGGATCTGCAATCGGAGTTAATTTCAAGTGCAGTTGAGACTGGTTAGGCCAGATCCTGAAGGCTCTCAGAGTGTCGGTTGGGCCTTTCCATAGTAGGAGAATATCGTCTATGTAAAGTCACCATAATGATATATGGTACTGGATGGGATTGTTGGGAGTGAGGATGTGGGTCTTCTCAAGGCGGTGAACAAAAAGAATCGCAAAATTAGGGGAGAAACAAGCCCCCATAGATACGCCCTTGATTTGGAGATAGAAGGTGTCGCGGTATAGAAAATAGTTGTTCTCTAGGGCAATCCTCAGTAAGTACATGATAAATTCCGTGGGAATCTGAGTGGGTTTTGGTCTGGTTTCCAGAAGGCCCTGGATGACATGTAGGCCTTCATCATGGGGAATGTTTGTATAAAGGGACTCGATGTCGAGTCCTGCCATGAATTCAGTGTTGGTGTCGAATGGTATTTACTTAAGGGTATTTATGAGGTCTATACTGTCACGTAAAAAAGTGTTTGTGAGTTGTACAAGTTCTTTGATCACTGCGTCAATGTATTTACCCAGGGGTTCAAGAATGGACCCACATTCTGAAACAATTGGGTAGCGGGGTGGATTGGTGCTGTCCTTGTGAATTTTGGGCAAGACATAAATGACTGGTGTCCGCGGGTGTTGGTTATTCAAAAACAGAATTTCTTTCTGTGAGATAGTGTTCAGAGACCTGGCATGGTTGGTCACCAACTGGATTTTTGTCTTGATATCTGGAATGGGATGCTTGGATAATGGGCGGTAGTGGCATCCGTTGTCTAGTTGTCTCTTGATTTCCTGGTCGTATTTGTCAGTATCCATAACAACAATGCCACCACCTTTGTCGGCTGGTTTGATAATTATGTCAGTTCTTTCTTTCAGATTCAATAGAGCTTGATTGTCGGGCCAGGGTAAATTGTATGGGATGTATTCAAATTGATTTTTCAGGTTGGCCACCTCTTGTAGGACTAGGTTTTCAAATGAAAGTATTTCTGGGTGCATGGCGGTGGAGGTAGGGTTGAAAGTGGAGGGTGGTTGGAAGAGACATCTGTTGGTTTGTGGCGATGATGGTTTGTCCAAGAAGAAGTATCATAGTCAGACAAGTCTGAAGAACGTTTTCTTGGAGATCAAATAAGTTACTTCGTTCAGTTGGTACGAAGGTTAAGCCTCTGCTCAAGAGCATGCTTTCATGGGAGGATAGGATGTGGCTAGACAAATTGAATATGAGGATCACTTGTTGGTCCTGACTGGAAAGGCTGGTGGCTGTGGGTATTAAAGCAGTATTCGTTGTGTCCCTACTCACAAGGGGATTGTTTACTGCGGTGGACCCCATTGGCAAAACTTTCTGCTTGTTTGTCGTTCTCTGGAGTATTGATATTGGTAGTTGGTCAGAACCCTAATCCGCCCGCGGCTGCTGTTGTCTTCTAAAAATGAGGAGGCAGAAGTGGTGGCGGTCTGTTAGGGTTTCTGGAGGTACTGATGCATTCTCCCAGGTCGGAGTCTTCTATGGAGGTATTTGAAGAGTCAGAGAAGGTAATGATCTGGTTGTTAAGAAATCTACCCCAGTTCCGGGTTTTGGGCGGATTTTAAGGGGTGTTGTAAAATTCATCCCATAAGTAGGGATATGTTTTCTCTTTGTCGTAGTTTCGTATGTCTTTTTGTATTTTAGTGACCTTTTTGTTGAGTTCAAAGGTATTGAAGGTAGCAATGGTCGTGTGGATTTTATCCAGAAGACTTTTGGCATCCGTGAGAGTACCAGCCCCATCATGGCCGCTCGGAGCTGTTGCTCCGTAGTGAACTTTCTTTCCAACCTCCTAAACAGCGTTCCAACGCTTGTTTCTCTTCCTAAAACAACGATCCCGCCACCGGATGACAGCGAATTCCTGGAAATTAATTTGACCCGTATCCGATAGAACTTTGCAGAGATATCCGTGCATACAGCAAAATAGGCACCGCCAGACTCATGTGTCCCGATTAAGCATCGCTTTTCCCCTTCTACAGTGAGTACCTTTCTCTACCAGCCTGACTCCCTACAATGGCCCCCATAAGTATGCCCTTGTCCAAAGCACTCCTACTCCCCTTGTTGGGGATGGATCCAGCATTTTTGCCCTGGAATCTCAGAGACACTTCTGAGAGAGTCCACAGTGACAAGGGAGTCACACATAGTGGAGGACTGGGATTGATCCCCTTACCACTGGGAACCGTCTCCTACCCTGCCGGATGTCAGACACTGTGTTCACACTGGGTTTTCTATCCCCTCCCCCACCTCTTCCCTCCTTCATTTTTCTGAGTGTGCCCGTGACCAAAGCACTCCTCTCCCCTTGTTGCGGAGGGATCCAGCATCTTTGCCCTGGAGTCTCAGCGACCCCACTGAAAGAGTCCACCGCGACAAGGGATTCACACATAATGGAGGACTGGGAATGATCCCTTTGCTGCGGGGAGCCATCTCCCACCCAGTCGGACATCAGACACAGTTACTTCCTCGTCTCCACGCTGTGTCTCCTACCCCCTCCCCCACCTCTTCCCTCCTTCATTCTTTGCCTACCTCTCCTATTCTTTTCCTCTCTCCCCTGAATTTCTCTCCCCGCCTGCTTTGTTTATCCTTGTGCCTATGCTCCACATAATCACCCTCCCCGTTACCCTTTTACATTACCCCCTTACCCTCCTACACGCCATGAACCAACGGATGTAACTTGTAATTGATGCACCTTCTGTAACAATGTGTAACTTGTAACCTTTGTAGCTCTCCTCCTGTAAAGCACCTTGATGCCTCCGGGTCTAGCCAGCGCTATATAAAACTCAAATATATAAATAAAAAATAAAAAAACTGTCTTCCAGAAAACGTTTTTCTATCTCTGCAATTTCTTCGAGTTCTTTGTGGCTGTGTTCAATGGCTGTATCGATACCTAACACCAACCAGTGGCCTGAACAGGTTGTGGCTAGAAGGCTGAAGCCTGTGCGGAATGTAAGATCTTGAGTGAAGATGGCTGGAGTGTTGCGGATTTGGAGGCCTACTGGAATTATGTTTGATTTTAAATATTCGGTCAGCATCCATACATGGAGATTCGTTCGGATTTGTTTTGTTCCTAAGATTTTCTAGTGTGTCCAAAAGGATTCTAGAAGTGCTAGTGGCAGGGGTAGAGAAAGAGGTAATGGGGGCAGTGGAAATTAAAGAGGGACCGCTGAGTATCTGTTGAATTTAGTCATCTGAATATGAAGGAGTCTCCCTGGACATAGTGTCTATAATGAATAAAGACAGTATGTGTCACACTAAATGACAAAAGAATACAGGTTGGCAAAGGGCCTACTCTTGCAACCAGGCAGCTGCTCACAGTATAAGTTTATAAAACAGGAGTAAACCCATAGACCAGGTTGAGATATGGGTGAGGAAGTATAGACAGGCAACAATATCTCAACTTGTAATATTTAGAAGACTAGTTATACAGCATGCACAAAACATTGCAAGAAATGAAGGTCAGGAGCCTCAAAAGAGATTTTAAATGTGCCAAAGGCATCATATATTTAAAAGAGAAGGGTTGTGAAAAATGGAAACAGTTGTATCAGCACTCTAAGCAATTGTTGCTTCCTCACCCAGATCTCAACCTGGTCTATGGGTTTACTCCTGTTGTATATATTTTTTCGCTTCTGGGGAGGGTGCCTGGAGGCACCCTGAGACTCGAGAACTGGTGGTGTGCGGGCAGAGGGGGCAACTTCCTGTGCCCCTCCATTGCTGTGTGTCATTTGCTGCATCCTGTCCCCAGCTATGCTATAACAGTTGAGGGTCACTGCTCAATACCTGTAATTTCTTGCTGTGACTAGCGGTCGGCCTTTGCTCTGGAAAGCAGGGGTCTGACATCTCAGAAATACCGGAGGAGGATTCCCCCATGGTACCTGCCATATGACCCTCACTTGGAGTAGCGAACTGGTTGCCTAGTGCCTTCCACTGAGGGCTACTTCATTGCATGGGGAGAATGCCTGCCTGGGGGCAGGATAAGCAAAGTGAGTGGTACAGCAAGGTGACGTAGCCCAGAATGTGCAGTGCCTGTACTCATTCACTGGTTGTGGACATCGTAATAATGGGAAAAGGGAAGCTGCTGACCCTGACCGGACAGAGGGGTCATCGTTGGGGGACTGTGGTAGCTCTGCTGTGGATACCATTCTGAAGGCGATAAAAGCATCACATGATGCACTGGAAATGAAAATTGATACACTGGTTGTGGATCAGGGCATGCTCCGTGATGACCACCAATGACTGGCTGAGAGGTTTACAACATTGGAGAGAACATTGAGGAGATCCATCCGGAAGTGAGATCCATGAGAAATGACTTGACAGTGATGAATCGTAATATTAAGATCCTTGAACTGCGGGCAGAGGATGCTTAAAATAGGGTGAGGAGAAGCAATCTGTGAATTCTTGGCCTACCAGAACGAGTTGAGGAACAGAGCACTGATATGGTCACCTTACTGGAAGATTGGCTTCATACAGAGATAGTGCCCACAGGTTTATCCCAGTTCTTTGCACTTGAGAGGGCCCATGTGGTGGCCTCGAGGCCTCAACCACTTGTGATTGCTGAAGTGCTGCACATTAAAGACAGGGACCACCTCCTATCTCAGGCCCGACTGAAGGGGCATATCACCATAGACAACAAAAGAGTAATGATCTTCCCTGACTTTTCCAGAGCAGTCCGGCAACAGCGGGCTTCATTCATGGAAGCAAAGAGACACTTACTGCAACTAAGCATAGCGTACACTGCGCTCTTCCCGACATGCCTTTGGGTCAGCTATGAGGATACCACACAGTTCTTCACCTCCCCGGACCAGATCTGGGATTGTATAGAACAGCTGCCCCGTCAGACAAATGACCCGTCGAAGGAAGGAAACCAGAGGTCATCGACCGCGACTGGGGTCCAAATCCGAAGCAATCCCATGACAGATCAAGCCTATGCAGTCTATGCAAGAGTGCCAAAGGGTGGTGGAGGTTGTGGTAGGTCTCCGTCGGAACCTGACAATGAAATAGGGGAGAATACTGACTCAGATCCGGCTCTTCCCGTAAAACAGAATCCTCCCTCCTACGTTTCACTGATGATCTTGTTTGACTCCGGAACCTTGGTAGCACTTTGCCTTTTGTGGGGGAGAGGTTGGGTTGTATTTCTGAGAAGGAATATGCCTACAATTGTGGGATGATGTCTACCTGGGGCAAGCTGGTCTATGAAACAATGTATGAATATCTTTTACCTTTCTTCTGAGTGGTCGGGGTAAAACCGGGTTGTGCCTGAGTGTAAGCACCCCCCTCAGATGTTACACTGCACAATCAAAACTTTAGCAGAAGATGACATGTTGTCTGATAGGTTGGATGGGGATATGTTTGTTTCTCGACATGGGGTCTGGGCGTTGGGGAGTTACTGTTAGTCACTTACTTGGGATGTTCTGGGGGACTGCTCCCATCTCCTCTCTTCAGCTGCTTATGATTTTGGATGGGGACAAGGTTTCCTCACTGCTCATTTCTGCTTGGTCTACTCTGGCCATGTCAGCCCCCTTAGCCTACTCTTTTCTTAGTTGGAATGTCCGGGGCCTCATTAATATGATGAAGAGATATAAGGTAAACGCCTATCTGAAAAGAAGGGGTGTCCACATTGCCATCTTGCAGGAAACCCATTTGACTGACCTTGAGTGGGCGGCTGTTTGGAAGTGATGGAGGGGGCATTTATATGCAAAGATTTACTCTGCCTATGCACGGGATGTCTTAATGTGGGTTAGATCAGGGGTCCCATTTCAACTGATGAGGGAGATATTGACCCCCCATGGCCGATAAGTATTGATCACGAGTAGATTAGCAGGAAAATACCTAACTATTATTGAACTCTACTCTCCTAACACAGACCACGGTGGGTTTCTTGCTGATGTATCACAGACAATGGCTACCTATCTAACGCAATCTGTTATACTTGGGTGGGATTACAATACTGTGACGAACCCTGCTTTAGATCGATCCCACCTACCCCTATGTGACTCTCCAGTCCTGCGGACTGCAAGAACTTTCAAGGATTGGCAGCAAGAATGGGCTCTGTTTGATTCTTGGAGGAAACTACATCCTACTGTCTGTGATTACTCCTTGTATTCTAGTATGCATGTTCTCCATATTAGGTTAGATGCCTTCCTCTGTTCCGCAGAAGTACAAAGTACTGTAAGACAAGTAGAGTATATTTGCCGTACTTTATCCCAAGGTCTCCTTGCGCTTTACTGGCATAGGGGACGTCCCCATATTACAAACTGGCGCTTCCATACCGAAATGTTAGGTGACCCGACATTCCATAATTCTATAGGGTATGGCTAATCACAAACATTTAGCTAGGGGCCCCAAAGTACCGTTTGTGATGTGACCAAGGGCCACACTGATGCCAGAAGGGTGGCAGTAGGGGGTCTGAATGGGTCAGGGATTGTGTAAGGAGGTCTAAAGTATGTTAAATAAACTGGCAAACATTTATTTGCGGGTTAATAAATGTTTGCCCATTTATTTAATTTTTTTTTCTGCAATAAGGGAAGCTATCCAAGATTATTTCACAGACAGTGCACAATCCACCAACTACCTGTTCAATGAATGGTTACCTTTTAGGCAGTTTTGCGGGGGTAATGCATTCCATAAATGGTGGGAGTTAGAAAGACACTGGTACATGAAGTTACAACACAGGGGGAGTGCTGAGGGATCTGAAGTCGACCCGCCTGGGCTGCCCGGAATTATAGGCGCCTCTTCTAGAAGTGAAAGAGCTATTGGTGACATATTTAGAGAAGGTTCGCTGTTTTACTATCGAGAATACATGGTCAGGACACATGCAGAACGTGACAAGATTGGCATGCTTTTGGCATGGCTCGCTAATCTCATCCCTAGGGGAATCCTGATCCTTGAGGTGTCAATGACAGGTTTGACGAATACTAAAGGGAGCTATATGTCCCCCCTGCTGGGCCCCCAATGGATACCCTGACTTATTTTTATGGGACTGGTGGCCGTGCTACATATAGATGCGGAGGACGCCACTGAACTGGGAGGCCCCATCACTTCACAGGAGACACGGGCTGCTGTGCAGAGCATGGCTTGAGGAAAAGTGCCGGGAACTGATGGCTTTCCGGTGGAATTCTACACCCAATTCATTGAAGGCTTATTCTAGTCGAAGTCTATGCAGCAGCACGAGAAACTGGAAAACTGACTAAAACCACAAATGAAGCACTAGTGGTCCCTGTTCTGGATGTCAGAGCCTATCGCCCTCTGTCCATGCTTAGTGTGGACTATAAAATATTGAGTCTGCACATAAAATCGCTGGCTTTCCCTCTGACTCTCGACATGCTCCAACCATGTGATCTACGGGGAATGATATGGGAAAATCACTGCAGGAAATACCTTGGGGTGAAGGTATATCACGCTAATAGCAAGGTGCTGGATGGCAATGTCAGGGCAGTGATTCGTGCCTTCCACGTCAGCTTCTGGAAGACCATGCCCCTGTTGGTGGTAGGTTGGATAGCGGTGGCCAAGATGGTGGCGCTGCCTCACCTGCTCTATGTTTTTGGCCCTACCACTGATAATCCCTTGGAGCCTCTTTGCTGAACTGAACTCATTAATGGTGGAACTAACCTGGAGAGCTGGTAGGAGGCGAGAGGCAATGACTAAATTGTATAGGCCAACCGATAATGGAGGCCTCGTGGCACCATATTTTGAGATTTACTGCCTGGCAGCCCAGCTACAATGGCTTAATCAATGGCTACACACCCGGTTCTATCCTGGGGAGGAAGACCCAAGCGATGCCCCCATTACTAAAATACTGTTTCAAACACTACTGATACCCAAACGACCTCTACCGGGTGCAGTTGATGCGCTGATGAAGGTGCACCATTGTTGGCAGCTCAGCTTACAGGGCACTTGTACTCCACTACCATACTCACCCTACCTGCCATTACTCACACTAGGAAGCATCGATATAGCAGGGACACTGCAGGGGATTCGAGAGTGGGAGGGGATGGGTGTGGTACAAATGTGCGATCCCTACAGAGATGGTGAACACCTTCCTTTTGAGGAGTTTGCTGAGCTTTTTGGGATTCCACTGGGTCAGTTCCTTTTACACCGCACATTAGCCCTGGTTATAAGGAAACCCTGGAAGACAGGGACGACAGAGCCCCCATCCACTAGGCAGCCACACACTATTCTCGACCTCTGGAAGAACACATGCTATCATGCTCCTCTATGGAGCATTGAACGCAAACATCCACACACCATTGGGAAAACTGCGCTAAAAGTGGGGGAATGATGTAGCAGTACCGCTCCCAGAGGTGCACTGGACTAAGATATTAAATACCGTCCATACAGTCTCCCACGATGACAGATTTAAACTTATTAACTACTACTTCTTGCATAGGGCATAACTTACACCAGGGAAGATAAGGCATAATTTTGGTGTGCATGACCTGAGATGTCTTAGATTTGGAGAACTGGGAGCTGAGATCCTACATATGGTCTGGGCCTGTCCTGAACTAAGAGAGTTTTGGGAGGGATTGATGGCCTGTATTAATGATGTAACAGATAGGACTCTCCCATGTACCCCACTGGTCTACCTACTAGGGAATTTCCCTCTGCCTGTTAAGCATTGGGTCACTACTAGATGTGTAGACCTAGTGTTAGTATTGGCAAAATGGGCAATCACTATGAAATGGAAGGCATCTACTGGCCCCTGGATATCCACATCGAGGACGATCTTGCTGATGTGGGCAGGCTATACATTGCAATGCTACATCATGAAGTAAGGAGAGGCAGTGGCTTTGTGGACAGGGCTAGGGCCTGGGAAATGTTGGTGGACTGTTTAAAAACCCTAATGATGACACCCCTGACAGCCTGAAAACTCTGACTTACACTTGAATAATGATTAACAATGATAGGGGGTGGGGGCTGGGGGTTAGAGCTGGACAATGAGGAGATAGGCTTCAGATGTAGGATTGTGGATACTTAGAGGGTGGTCAGACAATATACTTTGCTGCTACGAGGAGCGGGAGGGAGGGAGGGGGTGCAAATTCAGAACTGGTTGAGCCAACCTCACCATGCATGCCTAAACATTACTTTAATCATATACTATGACACCAAGGTGCTACCCAGACACTATGTACAGGACAATGCTAATTATTGATATGGAAATACATAAGTTGGCCATCACCGATTCCAAATTCTTTGTATGTTGTTTGAAAAGAACAATAAAATCAAATTTTTTTTTTTTAATAAAGTGTCTGCAAAGAATCTACAAAGGAGACTGCTCAGAGTCAGTAAGGGGTCTGGGCAGAAGTCCAAGGGGATGGATATATCATAACGCACAAAGTTAATTGGGCAATATCTCCTCGATCACACCATCAGGGCTCAATTGTAATCCATGAATCATCATGTTGCAGACTGCAAGAATTCCAGTGTGTCCCACACTGGACATTAAAATACATATTTCTCCCAAACATACATAGGTTGCAACTTTTGGACAATAGTTTATTCAGTTAACGCCCTGTTTCTTCGTGTACCTTTCGTCAAGGTCCTTTTTCTCAGGCTTCTGTCTCCCTTGTCTTTAGTACAGTAAGGTGTCTGTTCTGAACTAACAATGCATGCAAATACCTGCAGGAAATGTTGAGTTAGCAGAAAAATAAAATCAGCTTTATGTAGCATGGTGAAATACTGACCTACTCATGTTAAGTTTAGCATTAACTACAACAGTTCACATTTAATATGTGTGGGCACATTTAAACACAAATTAATATGTTTCTAATGCATTAAAGTTCATACTGCAAGTAACATTCAATAAATCATCATAATGCTCAATGATAACTATGATTGAGAACTACATTTAAATCAAATATAAGGAATATTAATGCGCACATTACATACATTAATTATCGATTCTAGTAGACTTACATTTTACATATGTAAGGAATTATTTAATCACAGTGTCAATTTGATACATTTTATTCAAATAAATTAGCATGCACATTTAGGAAGTCACATTTCATCTCTATGTTGAGTACATTTTCTACTAAATGAAGATGATTCATTATTAATAACACTAAATTAAAGTAAAATATTTATCTGAGTAAGTTTTCTAGTGCTAGAGTGAAGGCACTCTTTAATAACTGTCAAATTCAACACTTACATTAATTTGTTAAACCACACATGAATAATGTGCTAATTGCACTTTCATACCATGTGCTTCTCAGGTGTAAAGAGTGAATAATCTTTGCGCTGCACCAGCACAATTCCTAGAAAACGACAGCATGACAGAGCCATTATGCCTCTTGAGAAGCCTGATGACCCAACCAGAGGTGTGTCTAGAGAAATTTGCAGTCCCTTCCTCCTCAATGTCACAAAACCGGTTCTACAGTTAATTGAACATTTAATCACCTATTATAGTGTCAAATTAAATACAGCTGTAAGGATGTCAAAAATGTATGCATTACTTAATGAAGTTGTATCTCTCCTTCAGTGAGGAGATTTGAATTGACCTGGTCCATATGCCAATCAGAAGTAGACAAACTAAAACTTGACATAAAACCCAAAACATAATGTAAGACAAGCTAATCTGAAATGCCAATGTGGGCAAATTCCCTCATGCAAAAATTGTAAATTCATATTGTTAGGCCAGCACATTTGTTCCTAGTGATGCCAAATTGTACAACATCTTCCATGAGAAAACTTTGTAAATTTATATTATTAGGGAAGCATCTATGTTCCTAGTGATATTGGAAATAACCTGAAAACAAGAGCCAGACCTACAAAGAAAAAGGAGACTTGCAAAAGAATAATAACTGTTCCATGTAGCAAAAGGATGAAGGGTGATCCTCTGAAGCAGCGTTCCCTGGAGAGGCCAAAATTCAGGCATGCAAGATGCTTTCTGTCGTGCTTATGTCAAGATCATTGCAGAATTGACAATGTGTATAAAATGTTTCTGAAATTTTTCTAAACATTGCCACAGCACACATTGTACGAAATGGGTGGTGTTATTGAGTACAGAAGCAGCCACATAGTTAGATCAAATAAATATTCATGGAATATACTCTTTAACATCTCCCTTAGTATATTGCATCATAGAATAGAAAGTTTAGCAGCACGAAAATGTAAATATAGGAGTACAAAAATGAAAAATGTTCAGCATTTTAGCAGCACTTTATATTTTTTACAATTCTTTCATTAACCATGCTTTTAACACAAAACACAGGGAGCATATTTGTATAAGATCTATTAAACATGAAAGTCTATGCAAAGACATTTATTAAAGCATTTGTGAAGCCAGGTCATCGTGGCTATACTCTGTGGTTGCTGTGTGATGGTGTTTGCTGCTGGCTGTGTCACCTGTTTGCAAGGGATCATGGTAGTGATTGTAGTCCTTTATAAATTTGGAGTTGTGGGTGTGTCTTTGTCCAAGGTTTTTTTTATTTGATATTTATTGACTTTGTCATTGCTTGTTGGTCCTTTTTTTGTCTTTTTTTCTTTGGGTTTTGTAGGCATGAAGCAGACGTTCTTCTGACGGAAACGGACGCTGATGTTGGCTCGTGCAGGCTTCTCCGCCTCGTTCACGCTGCCTATCTTCTGTGTTTCATACGCGTCAGTCACAGAGATCTCTATTACTTGTGGGCCTGGTTTTCTGTGCGTGTCGGTCGTGCGGCTTGGTCTCCGTGCAAGTCGGTCTGGGTTTACACGCATTGCATCGTACTGCGCGGATCGGACATCGCGGGTACGGGTCGGTCGGGTTCATTCCGGGTTCGTGTCGGTCAGTGAAACTCGTGTCGGTTTTCCGGCCGGATCACCATTTTCCCTACGGCTCGGTCATACGGCTTGTATTCCGTACGTGTAGGTTGTAAATCACACGCGTTGCATCGTACTGCACGGGTCATACGGCACTGCTCCGTGTCGGTTGGTCTCCGGTCTGGATACGTGTCGGTCGGTACAATTTGCCGCCGGAATCGACCCCTAAATTAGCAACATTTACTATTCCCACTCCAACCTAACTTAACTCAGGGAAGGTGTTGGACACTAAAAAGGAAACATTGTCCATTCCCACTGCATTAAATTGTATAACAGGGAAGGTTTTGGACACCAAAAGGGTTAAATATACTATTCACACTCCAAGATAAATATTTCAGGGAAGACTATGGACACTTAAGGGGCATCATTTACTATTCATAACACAATACTTCTCGGGTCTATCATAAAGTGAGGTGAAAGTGTGTCTCTCAGTAAAGCCCCTCTGGGGAGCAATCCCTTTCAGGAAGAATGCCCTCACCCAAAATAGGTGGCATGCTTCATCATATGGGCTTCTCCTCCCAGTGGGAAAATCATGGTCTACACACATACAAACCAAGGAGATAGCCCACACCAGTAGGGGACATGGCAGGAGTGTACCATACACAAAGAGAGGGAGTGCAGACCCACAATGGGTAGGCAGCTGAAGCACAGATAGGGGATAGGGGATGGCATGAAAACACACACAACATGCCACACTGGAGGCAAGAAGGCACCATGCGACAGCAAGGCATGAGGAAACACAATGGCAGTGTGGAGCAGCAGGTCTGCACAGTCCCCACAAACAGCCACCAGACACATTGATGTGCAACAAAACACAGCACTGACTTGCCAGTAACACTCCCTGCATACTCACAAGTGACAAAAACAACAAGTAGGAGTCAGACAGAACTGCAAGGACACACTGCACAGTGCACAACATACAACTCACACATGGGCATACAACCACATCCACAGGGAGGAACAATCAAAACAACAGGCACACAACTCCTCGGTGACACATGTGTGTAGTTGACATCGCAGAGGCATGTACACATCAACACTCCCCACAAACTCACCCCCTTCACACTGCACACTACCTGGCCATCCAAGAGCACACATTGAAAGTAAGCCATGGGACTAGGATGACTGGCCATCACAAGATGACCACACACATACACCACTGGGCACACATATAGGGAGAATACACACACATGATGACCCTGGACAGCCTGCCTGTAATACTGTGTGCAGAAACCCACTCTGTGCTGGCAGTGCCCCCCCCCCCCCACCTGACATGTGTACAATATAGCCAACAAGAACTAATCAAGTAAATGACTACTGCTTACCATTCGAAATTGACACCATTGCCACCACAAGAATCTGGGTCAAGAAGAACTGAAGAACCTGTTACCCCTGAAAAAAAGAGAGTAAGTGAGCCCAAACATTGACTATGTTGAAGTTCCACACAGACCATGTGGCACAGTAAACCATTTACACACAGCAAAATAACTTTATTCAGTAAAGGCACTGACAAAATAGACAACAGGAGCAATTGTCTTTATTCACATATTGCACAGATAGGTACCATGAGATGAGAAGAGCAAGGCACAAGATGCAGAGCATGTCCATGAGAAGCTGCACAGGCAGGGGGCACACAGCAGTGAACAACAATGCCAGTGGGCAGGAAAAAGTGCAGACTGAGTCCATGAGAAGCTGCGCAGGCAGGGGACACACAGCAGTGAACGACAAGGCCAGTGGGCAGGACAAAGTGCAGACTGAGTCCATGAGAAGCTGCACAGGCAGGGGGCACACAGCAGTGAACAATAAGGCCAGTGGCCAGTTCAGGGTGCAGACTGAGTCCATGAGAAGCTGCACAGGGAAGAGTTCAACACAGCAAAGAGCAACAAGGCCAGTGGCCAGTTCAGGGTGCAGACTGAGTCCATGAGAAGCTGCACAGGGAAGAGTTCAACACAGCAAAGAGCAACAAGACCAGTGGCCAGTTCAGGGTACAGACTGAGTCCATGAGAAGCTGCACAGGCAGGGGGCACACAGCAGTGAACGACAAGGACAGTGGGCATGACAAAGTGCAGACTGAGTCCATGAGAAGGTGCACAGGCAGGGGGCACACAGCAGTGAACGACAAGGCCTGTGGGCAGGACAAAGTGCAGACTTTGTCCATGAGAAGCTGCACAGGGAAGAGTTCGACACAGCAAAGAGCAACAAGGCCAGTGGCTAGTTCAAAGTGCAGAGTATGTCCATGAGAAGCTGCACAGACAGGGGGCACACAGCAGTAAACGACAAAGCCATTGGCAAGGACAAAGTGCAGACTGAGTCCATGAGAAGCTACACAGGCAGGGGGCACACAGCAGTGAACGACAAGGCTAGTGGGCAGGACAAAGTGCAGACTGAGTCCATGAGAAGCTGCACAGGCTGGGGGCAAAACACAAGGCCAATGGCCAGTTCAGGGTGCAGAGTATGTCCATGAGAAGCTGCACAGAAAATGTGTGTGACAATCTTTCCATGGTCAGCAACACAGTCAGGGGGCAACAATGTGCAGTACAGGCCCACCTGTGTGAGAGACAGGTGTGTGAGGGTGACTAAAACTCAGACTTGGCTGTCAGGCAGACTGGGAGCTGGCTGTGTCTCAGGGACTGTCGGGGCACTTGACGCGGGAGAGAGCGGAACAGCTGAGGTAGAGCTATCAGAGGCTTGGCAAGCCGGAGGGCTACTTGGACCAGGTGGTGTAGTGGCACGTGGAGGTGGAGTCATGCAGACGGGAGACACTGTGTGGCTGGGAGATTGTGGAGGGGTGCACTTCTACTTCTTGGGGATCCTAAATGGCTTGCCTGACTTTGGATCAATGGGAAGTGGTGTGGGCACAACAGGCACACTCATCACCACAGCTGCAGCAGGTGCAGGCGCTGGACCCAGCAGAACACTTTGCCTGGCTTCACCTCTGCCCCCCCCTTCCCCTGTTTACTAGGTGTTACCCCTACAGTGCCCTCCGGGCCCTGCTTCACTGGGCTTGGAATGGGAGTCGAGGGGGTTGGTGATTCTGCCTTGGAGCCCTTCCTAGGTGTACCCTTGGCATGCACCACCTCCTTGGTGGGCACAGACACTGTACGATTATCTGTGCGCGATGCTTTAGGGGCAGGAGAGTCCTTGGATGGGGATGCCACTGAGGCATGTGTGCCTGAGGTCTGCTGCTTTGCTTTTTGTCTAATAGTGTCGCCTGACGGGCTTTTCTCCCTGCGCTCTGGGGGGCCTTTGGTCTTCTGTGGGGATGGTGCCTGCGCCCAGGACCGCTTGGGTTGCTGCTGCTGTGTGCTTCATGTGCTGTATCATGACTTTGAAGTATGTGGACCGTGGTCACTATCGTCAGACATGGCCACTGCCAGGGGAGCGGATAAAGGGACCGGAGCTGGACTGTGAGTATGTGCCTGTTGCAGGGCAGACGTCACTGTTGATGACAAAGCCTGGACTGTCCGGTGCAGCCCACCCACGTCGTAAAGTATGCCCTCCATGAAAGCAACCACCTGGGCCAATTTCTTGTTGTGGTCAATGAAGACATTGAGGAGAGCTGTCTGGCCTACACACAGCTGGTGCAAAAGGTCCACAGACTCAGCACTGATGGCAGCAGGGGGGACAGGGGCAGCGGTGCCAGGGGTGAAGGACACTCTTCCCCTCTTACTGAGGCGGACAAGGGCAGCACCAGAGGAAGTGGCTGGGAGGGTGGGCAATGGCCGCTGTGTGGTGGAAGTCGATGCAGAGTCCCTATTCCCTGTGCCCTCCAACATGGATGCATCCCCGCTGGCATCGAATGATGTGGTGCTTTGCGTCTCAGGCTGGGACTCCTCCAGCAGACTCCTGTCCCCCTCTGAGACGCTGGTGACATCTGTGTCACTGGGCTCCTGGGCAGCTGTTGTGCTAGTTTCACCCCCACTGGTGTCCGTCTCCTGTCCCTCCGTAACCGCAGGTGATGCTGCATGAGAGAGAGAGAGATGTAGGGTCAGGTCAGTGGCAGCAACAGAACAAAAATATGCAAGCAATGCATGACAAAAGTTGACCAAATCTACATGTTGCACACCACCCTGTGCAATCACATCATGCCAACTCACTATATAGACTCAAGCAGTGCGTGGAAACTGGAAACTCAGGCATGAGTGAGCCATGTGATGACCACACAGCACAACACCCTGCTTGTGGCTCTGTTCAAACAGACACACAACTAGTTCTGAGCACACCTAGGGACATGATGGGGGCACACTACTTGTTGCCAATGACAGAACTGGATGGAAAAGGAGGGGATAACACAGACCCAGACTACAACATGACAGTCCACAATGGACATTAGCCCATGCCACCCACCATGTCATACCTTGGGGACAATATAATGCTGCACATTGCTGTAAGATGTGTAGGCCTCCCCAATATGGGTGCATGCAATGGACGCATTAATGTACGCACAGTCAGATCGGGCACACTGCCGTTCCCTCCCATGGGATTCCCAAGACTACCCCACTGCAGAAGAAACCTGAAGAGCACAACTCAGAATATAATGTGAAGGCACAGCATCCAAATCACATTTGTAAGTACAAGTAGGGTAAATGCATGCCACCGGCACCCAGCCCAGCAGCCACTTACATGCCACAGCATCACACTACCATCATCACATAGGCCAGCATTGGCACAGGCTCTGTACACTTGCAGCCACCCCCAGCCAAAGTCAGACTCCCCAAATGCTAACTCCTGGCTTGCTGCTGATGCTCCTTCAAACGTGCATCCAGCTCAGGCTGTGTCACCGCCAAGATGTGCCCCATTAGAAGTGTCATGCTGTGCCGTGTCAAACGCCCAGTGAGAGGAAGCAGCCCCAAGGTCATCTCCGCCACATTCTTTGCCAGTCGGCTGATGTCGTCCCATCTCTTGTGGCAGTGGGTGCACCGTCGGTTTGAGACCCCCAGAGCTTGCACCTTCGCTGCAATGGCCCTCCACACGGCCTTACGCTGGTGTACCTTGAGCTGCAGGCATGGGAGAAAAGAGGGGGAAATGATTAGTGACACAGTGTCATGTACCAACATCTATTAGTATAGCAGCAAGATACAAAATCATCACATATCCAACGATAGGTCAATCAGAGGCTATATTACAGTTCACATGGGACACCTGCATGGGAAAAGCTGATGTTAAAGCATGCAGGTGTGAGGGGGAATACTGTCCCTGCACATCTCACACACATGCAGGATGCCAGCACTGAAACACCCATATAGCCTGCCCACATCTCCAGTCCATTGTTGGCTTGAGCAACACATACATCACATGTCAACCTGTGTTTGGGGTGGACTCACTGTGTCCAAGACTGCGCAGCCATCAATGTCCCTGTCCTGGGAATATTTGAATGTGTCATGGTGGTCACATAGAGGGACATGATCTCACAAATACAAAATGCCATTCACAAACTACAGTGCTGAGATGGACCATAGCTGGAGTGCAATGTGAAAAGACTGATGTCATACTCTGTAAGTTAAGTGAGTTGTCCTTCTCTTTGAAGGCGGGTACTGTGCAGGCCAGCTGGGTTCACACTGAGATGGACTACAGGAGCACACACAGCCATCAAGCCAAGCAATCACTGTCCTGACTACAGCATGAACAACCTTCTGTGTCACTATATGTCTGGCAACACAACACAGGTCAATCATACATACATGTGCAGGGAGGGAAATCTGTGGCATTGGGTACACACACCCTCCCACTGGAGACAGCATGTAAGGCAGTGCATGACACTACCCCACAATCCCAGGCACATACTGCATCAGTCCAACTACATGTGTGGCCCCCCTGCCCTACCCCACCACTGTTGAAGACTTACAATGACATTTGGGGCACCATATAGCCTTGGGTACTTTGTGAGCACCTCGTCCACCAGGACCTCCAGCTCCTCGCTCGTGAAGGGACTGGCACGGATCTTCTCTGTCCTTGCCATCACTGTGGATATGAGACAATAGCAGGGGATTTGGGTGGTAAGGGGTCTCAGGCAGCAGTCCCTGGAGGCAGCAGTAGATGAGGGGTCTCAGGCAGCAGTCCCTGGAGGCAGCAGCAGGTGAGGGGTCTCTAGCAGCAGTCCCTGGAGGCAGCAGCAGGTGAGGGGTCTCTGGCAGCAATCCCTGGAGGCAGCAGCAGGTGAGGGGTCTCTGGCAGCAGTCCCTGGAGGCAGCAGCAGGTGATTGGTTTCAGGCAGCAGGCTCTGGGAGCAGTGGCAATGTGAGGCTCACTCCTACACATATATACCCCCCTGGGGTCGTTTCAAAGGTGCAAAGCTGCAGCAATTGGTGGTCCAGGTCTGCCTCTTTCAAATGCATCCAATTGTCGCCTCCACGGTGGCGGAGCACGCCTACCGCGACCTTCAAAATTGCATCATGTCACCACAATCATGGCTTCCATTGGCTGTAAGGGCATGCTCCATGGCAGTGATACAACGCTGTGGCCCGGGGTGCGCTAACGCGATGGTGCATCTTTCAAATGCATGCAATGACCGCCTCCGCGGTGGCAGCGCACGCCTACCACGATCTTCAAAATTGCATCATGTCACCACAATCATGTCTCCCATTGGCTGTAAGGGCATGCTCCATGGCGGTGATACAACGCTGGGGCCCGGGGTGCGCTACCGCGATGGTGCATCTTTCAAATGCAGCCTATGTCCGCCTCCGCGGTGGCAGAGCAAGCCTACCGCGATCTTCAAAATTGCATCATGCCACCACTATCGAGCTTCGCATTGGCTCTAGGGCATGCTCCATGGTGGTGACACACCGCAGGGGCCCGATGTGCGCTACCGCGAGTTTAGTGGAGGAGCATGCCAACCACCATTTCCACATGTCTACATGCCTATGACTACCACACTTGTGTGAATGGGGTGCTGGTGACCCACGGCCGGGTCCAGGCGGTAGCTACCGCGATATGGGTGCCATGCATTGACATGAGGCACCGTGATTTGGGTGGTGGAGCATGCCCACCACCATATGGCCATGTCTCCATGCCTATGACTACCGCACTTGTGTGAATGGGGTGCTGGTGACACACCACCGGGGCCAGGTGGTAGCTACCGTGATATGGGTGCCATGCATTGACACGAGGCACCGCAATTTGGGTGGCAGAGCATTCCCACTGCCATATGGGCATGTCTCCATGCCTATGACTACCGCACTTGTGTGAATGGGGGTGCTGGTGACACACCACCGGGGCCAGGTGGTAGCTACCGCGATATGGGTGCCATGCATTGACACGAGGCACCGCATTTTGGGTGGCAGAGCATTCCCACTGCCATATGGGCATGTCTCCATGCCTATGACTACCGCACTTGTGTGAATGGGGGTGCTGGTGACACACTGCCGAGGCTAGGCAGTAGCTACCGTGATACGGGTGCCATGCATTGACACGAGGCACCGTAATTTGGGTGGCAGATCATGCCCACCGCCATATGGGCATGTCTCGATGCCCATGACTACCGCACTTGTGTAAATTGGGGTGCTGGTGACATACCGCCGGGGCCAGGCGGTAGCTACCGCGATATGGGTGCAATACAATCGCAATGCCCATCTGCCAAACATCAACAGGGCACAGTGCCAAGATGGTCAATGGAACATCCCCGTGCACACAAGGCCATTCTCCCATTTACTCCACTGATGGCTACACATGCCATGTTTGTGTGTGTGTTTCATAGGTTGGCCTGTACCCACTCACATGTCACTTATGGATGCGATGTTGATGTAGGGAGGTCAGTGCTGTTCTGGACTCTACAATGTGTACACATGTCAATGTGTTGAGGTGCAGTGACAATCACAGCGATGCTCGTCCCAATGAATGATGAACTATATTGCATTGCCTCTCATGTCTGCTCATGCACACATTCGTCATTCCAGCGCCGACTGTGGTCATTGTGTGGTGGATGTGTGCCAGGTTGTAATGATGCATTGAGGTGTGACAGGTACAGCAGCTAGGTATGAGACAGTGGGTTAGATTAGTTACAAATTTGATGGATGCTATAATCCCAGGTGTGCCCATTTGAAATGTGGCCATATCCCTATGTGCATTCACATTGACCAAGGTGGTGTTTGAGGTACTTGTCTTGTGTAAGTTGACAGGTGTGCCCTTTGTGCACATGAAGGTGTCCCTACATGTGGCTGGTCTGTGAGGGATAAAAAAGGAAGATTTCCCATATGTATGGAGTATCGGACCTATATTATGTTAGCATGATGCATCTATACGTACACTTCCTGTTTGATATATATGCTTTTGCTTGGAGGAAACTCGTTTATTTCCTCCCTGTATATCTATTGCTAAAAGAATAGGCCGAGAACCATGCAGACGCCATCTTCTGATCATATGCTCGAGCACAGGCCGTGATCACGCTTTGATCACGTACAATTGTCAGGCCCCAGTTCATCTGAGTTACGGGTAGCAGCTGAAGATAGGCTGTTTACTCGACTGTTTTAAGACTCAAGGTCGCATCTGGCTTTAGGGGCGATAAGCGCATTCCTGGAGGCGCCGTGTCTACCCTCCCAGGCACCAAGACGAAAGGGAATCACCCCTCCTGACCTCATCAGTAATAGATAGTCAAGCCTTTGTAATGGTCTGATGCGTGCCATATATGGTCCTTTCCTGGAGCTCGAGGGCCAACTGGTGTTTTTCCTTTGACAGTGATTGTATGTGTTTAACCGAAAAGTATATAACCTCATGTTTGAATACGAGCCAACCGTCTTCTCAGCGCACCTGATGGGTGAGGTTCGGAGAGGCTCCTCTATAGAGTATTTTGCTCAATAAACGATTGAACTTTCTTCTCTGCCAACTGACTGATGATTGGGTAATGGTATTGGGACTATTGGTAGGTATAGTTCTTTAGTTTATTTTTATGGTACTTCAGTTGGCGACTCTGGTGGGACTTCGTGACTGGGTCGTCCTCCCCGTAAATGGGTGGTAAGGACAAGGGGTAATTCTGGTCGAGCGGTTGGACGGCAAAAAGGATCCTTTAAAATTTAGCAATCTTTGGTATGAACTTACTCCGCTCTCACGATCAGAGTATCCCCAAGCTGCTAGTGACCCTTCACCGGAGTCCTACGGGCGTATCCCAGGAGCTGACCGTGTTGGTCTTCAGGAGTTGGCAGTGGATAACACGCAATTGTACCTGTGTGCACCAGGTGAGTGGAATTTTTTTATGTTTTTGGCATGCACTGTTGAGCAGTGCTTTTGAAGCAGTTAACTGTGTATTTGGTGGTCAGTGTACCATGGAGAATCTTGGGGTCTGACGGGGCAGCATAATGGTGGCTGCACATATCGATGCTCCACGGACCTTTTGTGAATAATAGAGTAGCCGATTGGACGCCCGGTGTGGCACGTGTGGTGCGCGCCCGGCCAGACTGCTCTCAGAAAAGCCTGTAGCTGTACCTGGGTAGCCTTGGGAACACATCTGAAGCGGTGCTAATGAAGCGGGCTTAGTCAGAATAGTCCCAAGAGTGAACCAGGAAGGCTGCGGGATGGTCTGTAGGTCGGTCTGTGGTTATACCTGTCTGACGGTCTCTTGGTAGTCTTTGGACTGCTTGATTTTGGTATCTGTCGGTCTTGGAATTTGAATTTGATTGATTCTCCATGAACAGGAGTCGACGGGCTCTGTTCTTTGTTTGAAGAGATGTTATTTTGAATATTTTTGTATGTATATATATATATAATTGCCTCGTGTATGTTTGAATGAGAGCAAGGTTGTATGTTTTGCGAATGTTTGAACATGGCCATGTTTGGAAGTTTATTTTTGTGATCGAATGAGGAACATGTGACGACAATAACCATGCCGTGTTTTAGCAAATTCAGTTGTTTTGGATGTTGTTGCCGCCCTAATGATACGCGCTTGGCTGAAAGTCAACCTGCCCCGCCTGAGGGCAGTCCAAGCTATGATATGTATGTAAAGCATGGTATTACACCTCTCTTGTTTAATACACTATGGCATAAATATACTAAAGATAATGTGGAATTACAATGGCCCTTAACCGGGTCTTTTGATGAAACAAAGATACATTTTCTGCAGGATGGATTATTTTCTAAACGTAGTCGACAGTCAATGTTTGACTCCCTAAACCTGTGGCAGAAGGAAGCAAAACGTAGACGTATGCGGGAGGAGAAAGTATGTAGGATGAAAGGAAATCGGACGATTACGCAGAAAGCTATACCTTATGATAAAGCACAAACTGAGCAAGGGATTGATTGTGCAGACAGACAATTTAGATTGCAAGTGGATAAGACCTATGTGGCTAGGACTGAAGCGGAAGATGAGATGGAGGATTTATTGGATACTCGTCCACCTCCACCTTATGCTCCGCAGCATATATATCCCATTGTTCCCCCGACTCTAGTACAGGCCCCTTCAGTTTCCACCCCTGTTGCTTCCTCTTCTCTTGCCTCTCCGGAAACGTCCACTATTTTGTCTCCCTCAGTGTCTGAGATGGCTACTTTATGGCCTGTTATACCGCCGTCTTCCGTTATGTCCACAGTTGTTTTGTCTCCCCCCCACCCCTGTGTGGGCTTCCCTCTCTGCGAGCACGACCCCATCTCCAGCTGTTTCGACTCCATTTCGTGCTCCGGGGGATGCCGACGCATGGAAATTATTTACCCGTTCGGCTGTAGGACAGACTGAGAAACAGATGATTGAGAATTAGTCATCCCAGTGGATGCGACAGCCTATTTACACTATATCTGATATATGGAACACGCTTCGAGACTATGAGCCTGTTATGCAGCAACATGCCTTGAAACACATGGCTGCACGTATTATTACTCTCTGGGAACAGTGTTTCCCAGGAGGGATGGCACCCCAAGTAATGTATGATATCAGGGACAGGGCTCATAAGTCTGAACTTAGTCCAGATGAAGTGTATAGAAATGTGGAGGTTTTATTAAATTATCGAGAAAGGATGCATCAAAAGTGTCCCTTGTGGGACACTCAGCACCCTATGCGAGAAGTTCATCCTATCTTTCATCCTGAAATACCGGAACTAAAGGATGACCGGGGCGTGGTGACTAGACCCTATGTAGAGGCTCCAGTGCAGGAGCAATGGGTTTACACCCCCTGGAAGAGGAGTGAAGTCCTCTCGCTAAAATCACAATTACCCGACCCCCGTAAGAATCCCACGGCTTATTATAAAGAACTCACAGAAGCGGCCTCTTCGGCCGTCATGACCTTAGCTGACATAGAGCTATTTTTTGCATTGTTAGATCCTGTTGACGTATGACGTCAGGTGCATGATCAGGACCATGCTCAGGAATTAGGCGGAACATGGTAACAGATAAAAGATTGGGACAAGGATCGTAAGCCTGGAAATAAGCCGAACGCTGAATTATTGGCATTACCTGGCCGTATTATCACTTACATGCATTCCTTAATTCCGCCTCGTAAGGTGGATTGGGACAAATTGTCAGCATCTAAACAGAAGAAAGATGAAAGTGATTTTTTCACTAGGTTTGAGGGCGTATTCATTGATTTTAGTGGACAGGATTTATCGTTGGAAGGCGGTATACGATTATTTGTTAATCGTTTTGTGACCAATTTGTTGCCAGAAGTCTCTGCACGGCTACAAGCCGCTGAAAGTACCTGGACCACTTCCACGCCCTCGGTAATATTGAGTATGGCCCAATATTACGAACATAGAGAAAATGAGAGTAAGGATAAGACGGAAAAGAGAGCGAAGGATCTTAAAACACGGGTGTTGCTGCAACAAGTTGCTCAAGGACGAGGCAGAGAGAGAGGTGGTAGAGGGTTCGGCCTGAGGGGGGCGGGAACTGGACGAGGCCGAGGGCCGGCTGTTGTTTTGGGAGTAAATCAGAGTGTTTATTGTAAGGAGCAAGGGCATTGGCGATTTCAGTGTCCGTTGCTGTTGGCCCAGAATGGGGCTATGAGAAGTAGAGGAAGAGGTCGGGGAAGTGTGGATCGCAGTGATATGCGACGAGAAGAGGCGACGCAAGTTGGACAAGAAAATAATTATTTTGATAATGCAAGAGGTAGGCAGTATTATAATGAGGAGTGTGCAATGGATGCGACCGAAGGGTATGCTTATACATAGGATAGCCATGGACAGAGTGAGGGCCAGGTGTCAGTACCCGTTGATCAGCAAGGACCTTATGTAAAGGCGCATTTGATGGGGACATCTGAAAAGTTCTTAGTTGATACGGGTGCAATGAATAGTTCTATTTCTCGTTCCCTGGTCCCAGGGGCTGCTCTGTCCGGTCACGATAATGTTTCGGTAGCATTCTCGGGAATTCCGGTGGTGAGCCCCATCTCTAAACCTATTCCTTTCACAATCGGTCCTGTTACAATAGATTCCCCGTTTCTTTTGACTTCCCATTGTGGCAAAAATCTGTTGGGCTTGGATTTGTTGAAGAAATTACATGCTAAGATTCATTGTTCACCTGATGGTGTTTACTTGACTATTAATTCCCTTGGGAAGCATACTTTGCAGTGTTGCGCTAAAAAAGAACCCCTCCCTCCTGAGTTTGCTGTTATTCCAGCGACATTGTGGGCCACTGGTTATACGGATGTCGGATTATTAAAGATTCCGCCCGTTTCTATCACGTTGAAGCAAAATGCTCGGCTTCCTCGTATACCTCAGTACAAAATTTCTCCGGCTGGCGAGAAGGCTTTGCTCTCCATCATACAAGATTTGGTAAAAAGGGGTGTTGTGGAAGAGACAACTGCTAATGAGTGCAACAGCCCCGTTTTGCATATCTTGAAGAGAGCCCCTGTTGGAAGCGATCCTGACTATGCTGATACCTATCGTTTTGTGATTGATTTGCGTGAAATTAATAAAATAGTGGTGCCCCAATACCCTGTGGTTTCATACATCACTACTATTCTTACTATGTTTCCTCCTACTGCTAAATATTTCTCTGTGATTGATTTAAAAAATGCTTTCTTTAGCATTCCGATTCATCCTGATAGCCGGCATATTTTTGTCTTCTCATTATCTGGTTGCAGCTTCAGGTTCTGCCGTGCTCCCCAGGGGTACACAGAGAGTCCTAGTATTTATAGTAAAGCTTTGAAAACATTGTTGGATGATTTGGTCTTATTCCCTGGTAATGTGCTTTTGCAATACGTCGATGATTTGTTAGTGGCCTCTGATACCGAGGAAGGTTGTACAATTATTATCTCATTTGGCTGCTAATGGCAATAAAGTATCCCTTTCTAAATTTCAATATTGTCGACAGGAGGTAACCTATCTCGGTCATCTACTGTCGAAGGAGGGGAGGAGACTAACCCCTGAGCATGTGACTACCATTTTTAATATGTCTGTACCTCGTACTCAGCGTGATGTTCGTGCATTTCTCGGCATAACTTCTTACTGTCGCCAGTGGATCCCTAATTTTTCCCATCTTACTAAACGTCTTCTGTACTTAACCACTAAAGATGTGCATGAACCTTTACCCTGGACTGATGCTTGTCAAGATGCTTTTGACTCTTTGAAATCTGCGCATTATTCTGCACCTGTTCTTGGTACTCCTGACTACCAAAAACCTTTTGTGCTTTACGTACACGAGGTGGACGGTTGCTCGCTTTCTGTGTTAACACAAGGATTTGGTGGTAAGCTGAGACCTTGTGCCTATTTCTCGGTGGTGTTGGATAACGTCGCCAGAGCACTCCCTAGCTGTTTAAGAGCTACTGCTGCGGTGGCTATTCAACAGTCGGAAGGGCTCGTTCTGAACACTGACCTCACAGTGATGGTACCACACCCTGTGGATACATTATTGAACAAAACAAAGACCCAGCACCTTACGAGTGTGCGTCTTACCGGATACAAATTGACTTTGTTTGCCCCACACATCACGATTAAACGATGTGCCACTCTGAACCCTGCTACTTTACTACCCCTCCCCTCGAATGAAGAGAACAATGATGTTCATGATTGTATATTTCGGACTGAGGAAGAAACGAGGGGACAGGTAGACCTGACTGACACTCCTCTATCTGACCCTCAAGGGGAGTTGTACGTCGATGGCTCTTGTTTCAAGTTACCAGATGGCACGACAACTGCTGCATATGCGATAACTACTCTTCACACTATAGTTGAGGCATCTCGAGTACCCTATCAGTCAGCCCAGGCGGCTGAATTAGTGGCATTGTTTCGGGCCTGTGAGTTAAGTGAAGGACTGAGAGTAAATATTTATACCGACAGCCAGTACGCCTTTGGCGTGGCTCATAGTTTTGGCCGACTTTGGGAAGAAAGAGGTTTTCTTACTTCTCATGGTCAGCGAATATAGCATGGCCCCTTGATTTTGCGATTACTGACAGCATTGACATTACCAGAAATAGTGGCCGTAGTTAAATGTAGAGCACACAAGGCAGTGGTTGATGCAGTGGGAGAGGGTAATGCCTTTGCCGATCAAGTAGTTAAGGAAACTGCAAAATCCAAATTGACCTCAATGTTTGTGACTAGCTCTGCTAGGTGGGTGGTTGAAACAGAGATGTTTGATAATACCATGGAGAGTGTCCGAGAAATACAGAAAGAAGCTACCCCTATCGAACTGGCTCACTGGAAAGAGCGAATTGGGAGATTAGATGCAGATGGCTGTTGGATTGATCTGACAGAAAAGCAGCGGTGGCTGTTGCCTAATGCATTAGTGAATGCGGTGGTGACAATGGCACATGGTTCAGCTCATATTGGGGTGAAAGGTATTTGTGCATTATTGGATCCTGTATGGTCCAATCCCAATATTTCTAGGACCGCTGCTCCGACATAATCTAGGGGGTAGGGAGCCTGTTCTGAGTGGGAACTTTGCACCACCATCTTTGCATTTTGAGGTGCTTCAAATGGATTATATCCAGCTGGAGCGCGTTAATAATTTGAAGTATGTCCTGGTCGTGGTATGTGCTTTCAGTAAATGGGTGGAAGCCTACCCGACAAAAGAAAATACTGCTTTGGCAACAGCAGAAGCGTTGGTAAAGGAGCATTTCCCTCGCTACGGATTGCCTCGTGTGATCTGGAGTGATAACCAAAGTCATTTTAATGCAAAACTTATCACACATATATGTAATGGACTACAGATTAAACAGAAATTCCATGCGGCTCGACACCCCCGGTCCGCTGGGTTGGTCGAGAAGTATAATGGGATATTAAAGCTCAAATTAGCCAAAATTCAAGAAAGTACTGGATTGAGGTGACCAGATGCCCTACCGCTGGCATTAATGTCAATACGAGTTACCCCACATTCTCGTTCTGGTTTGTCTCCGTATGAGGTCATTTTTGGGCACCCTGCTAATGTTTGGGGCGTCCCAAGACCCAGGACGTTTCGTGATATAGAGTATCCTATGCTGACAGATTATTTGTATGCTTTGACTAAAGATGTTCGTTCCATTCATCAACAGGTCTCAGCAGTTTTGCAGCCCCTGCCAGAGGGTTCTGGACATCGCTTGGAACCAGGACGGTGGTTCTGGTCTGTAACTATCAGCGAAAATCCAGCTTGGATCCTCGTTGGTCTGAACCGTTTCAAGTTTTGTTGGCGACGCGGACGGCGGTAAAAGTGAATGGCAAGCGACACTGGATTCATGTGTCACATCTGAAAAAACTACCCCTTCCGCTTCCATATGATCAGCGAATCCAGGACGGAGTTCTGACTCAGGAAAGTGAGCGAGTTCCTCGATTCATCCCTTTTTCTGACGCCCAGGTAATTGGAGAAGGGCAAGGAGAAGGTGCACCGGGCTCGGAAGGGGCTCTGTCAACAGCACAATCGATCGCCCCAGATTCTGTTGTTCCTACAGCTAACCCAGAGGCTCGCAGTACCCCTGTTTCACCGGATTCATCATCCTCTGTTTTGTTCTCTGATCAAGAAGTGCCTGGCCATACTCGAAACAACCTGCGGCCCAGAAAACAACACGGTACACCAAGTGAACATGGTAGGAGATAGGGAGAGAGTTGAGTGATAGCGTGCAGACCTGTGCTATGAATGTCTGTTAGATACGCTTCTGGTGTACAGAACGAGACACTGGACTGAACGCGCTGAGAGCCTTGAACATTTGTTTGCTCTGTTCAGAAAGAAAGACTGAATTTCATGTTCAAAGGGGCCCAGGTTGTATTTTCTTCAAGGGTTGTGTGAGAACATAACTCCAACGTGAGAAGTTTGTTTTGGTATTATCTGTGATGAACGATAGGAGTCTGCCTGTGAAGCTCTAAAGGGACACAGGAAAGAAGTACCCTCTGGCAGGTTGGACTGCATTGCCCTAGTTTATTGTTGGACTTTAAGTTAGCATGTATCCCTTTGCTCGTTTAGTTCCTGAAGAGGAACGTCCTTTTGTACCACGCTATTTTCCTACATATATGCCTGTTTTTTCTAGTTGTGACAAATCGTGTTTAGATTGCGTTTATAGCTACTATAGCAATATTGCTAATTATATTACTGGGAGTATTCATATATTTAGAATTTCGCCACCCTATGCATAATGTCTTAGGAACAACTACCCCACCTCCGGAACATGTGTTGCATACTTTAGCCCCTCATAAGGAAAGGCATCGTCAGACCTATGTGAAAAACGCATTCATTAAAATGCTTCATCATGTACACAGTGCCACCTATACTACAAATTGTTGTGTTTGTGGTCTTTTACCATCTGTTATGCACAAGCACGACTTATTTATATCCCTACCTTTGTCTCATCTGGGAAGTTGCGAGGCTTGGTTCAAATTGCTTTCTATGATGTATATGCATTACACTGTGGACGCTCAAAGGTTTTCAGAGAGAGATTACGAAATGATTTTAGCATATATTGAGGTTCATCAAGGATTCAACCCCGATGGGAATAATGGAGAGGGAACCTTAGATCCGAATGCCTGTATGAATATGTATATAACGCATGAAAATACCACTTGGATGAAAAATGAAATTTCTGACTTTGTTGAATTCAATTTCACTCAATATTATCGACACTTCCAGGACCGTAATGTTACTGAGGATAGGGCTATTCCAGTGCCTTTATTAAACAGTACCTCTACGTTTTGTGTTCAAGGAGTAGGGTAGATATCAGTAGGAGAAAGCCGATGTAATTACACTTATCGGTTGCGTACCTTTAGCAGCCCTCCATTGTTAACCCCTCCTAATGTATATTTTGTCTACGGAGAGAGTGCCTATACTTGGCTTCCACGAGGTTGGACTGGACGTTGCTACCTGTCCTTCCTGTACCCTCCAGTCTATATTGCCCCTTCTAATTATCACAAGTATCACCGACTAGATAAATGTAGCGTGCCTATTAGGAGAAATAAAAGGGTGATAGATACCACTGATATAGATCAGACCGATACTCCACTGGAGTAGTTCACCGATATTATGAAGGGAGTGTTACCCTTTTGGGGGCCTATGATTACTAACCAAGAAGTACGATGTTTGTCTAGAGTAGTTGAAGGAGTAATTAACACTACTGCAGGAATACTGACCAATATAACAGTAGAGCTACAGGCGACCAGACTCATTTTGCTTCAAAACCGTATGGTTTTAGACGTTATCCTGGCAGATCGAGGAGCATGCCATGTGATCGGGAGCTCTTGCTGTGTCTATATTCCTGACTCCGCCCCCCTCCGTTCATTTGGCTATTCAGAAGCTACATCGTTTAGCTTCCGAGATACATGTAGAAACTGGTACGTGGTCTCTCTCTGGTTGGTTCTGGGGCTTGCTGTCTACTTGGGGATGGAAAATTTTGATGGTGCTGGCATGTATAGCAGGTATCATATTTACGTGTTGCATTTGTGTACAATGTGGACCTGCATGCTGCACTTATTGTGCGACAAAATTTACTTCCTCTGTGTCTGGTTCATCCCCAACAGCGGTAAAAGCTCAGCTAGTTCAGCAGGAGCTCAAGGACCCAATGCAGATTGATGAGGGAATATTTGAAGTTTTAACTGTTTTAGTTAGCTACATCATGCTAAAAGGGCAGTTCTGAGGGATAAAAAAGGTAGATTTCCCGTGTGTATGGAGTATCGGACCTATATTATGTTAGCATGATGCATCTATACGTACACTTCCTGTTTGATATATATGCTTTTGCTTGGAGGAAACTCGTTTATTTCCTCCCTGCATATCTATTGCTAAAAGAGTAGGCCGAGAACCATGCAGATGCCATCTTCTGATCATATGCTCGAGCACAGGCCGTGATCACGCGTTGATCACGTACAGTTGTCAGGCCCCAGTTCATCTGAGTTATGGGTAGCAGCTGAAGATAGGCAGTTTACTCGACTGTTTTAAGACTCAATGTCGCATCTGGCTTTAGGGGCAATAAGCGCATTCCTGGAGGCGCCGTGTCTACCCTCCCAGGCACCAAGACGAAAAGGAGTCACCCCTCCTGACCTCATCAGTAATAGATAGTCAAGCCTTTGTACTGGTCTGATGCGTGCCATATATGGTCCTTTCCTGGAGCTCGAGGGCCAACTGGTGTTTTTCCTTTTACAGTGATTGTATGTGTTGAACCGAAAGGTATATAACCTCATGTTTGAATACGAGCCAACAGTCTTCTCGGCGTACCTGATGGGTGAGGTTCAGAGAGGCTCCTCTAAAGAGTTTTTTGCTTAATAAACGATTGAACTTTCTTCACTGCCAACCGACTGATGATTGGGTAATGGTATTGGGACTGTTGGTAGGTATAGTCCTTTAGTTTATTTTTATGGTACTTCATCTGTTAGTCAAGGTTAATGTCAGTCATTGTTGTCGTTGTGTCATCCAGAACGTGATGTGCTGTGCATATCTCATGATGTATTGCATTGACACGTGTTCACTTTCATCTCCACTAGGAGGAGGCCAAATTTGATTCGTCACTTGACGGTGCTGGAGGACATGGAGGATGTTGCGATCATACGGAAATGCCGCCTGGAAAGAGCCACCCTGAAAACCCTTTGTGATCTGTTGGAGCCCCACCTGCAGTCCCTCCGGACATATCCAACAGCTTTCACCCCTACTTATAAGGTGATGGCAGCCTTGCATTTTTTGCCACTGGATCGTTCCAAGAGACAGTGGCCAGTGCTGGTGGGATGTCACAACCGATGTTCAGCAAGGTGCTGCGTGATGTACTGTCCGCCATGATGCTATACAAGGACAGATACATCCATTTCCCCAGGGGTGCTGAATTGCCAGCTGTGAAGGGAGACTTCTATCCCCTTGGACACATCCCCAATATTGTTGGGGCCATTGATTGCACCCATGTCGTTCTTGTGCCACCACAGACAAGTGAGCACATTTACCGCAATCGCAAGCATTACCACTCCATCAATGTGCAGGTGGTGTGCCTGGCAGATATGACCATGTCGCACGTGTGTGCCAAATTCCCAGGCTCGGCCCAGGACTCCTACCTCCTGCGGAACAGCATTGTGCCCCAGCTGATGGCTAATCTTCTTCCCGAGCGTGCATGGATTGTGGGTGAGTATGCCTAGTCGGGTGGCGTGCTGGGTGTGTGACCTGCTGCCCTCAGCCTCTGCGACGTTGCAATGTCTATTTGTGTTTGTCATACCTAGGTGACTCTGCACATCTCAACCGTCCCTGGTTGCTGAGCCCACTGCGGAATCCCAGGTCCCTGGCTGAAGTCCGCTACAATGAGGCCCATGGGAGGACACGTTGTGTGGTGGAGCGTACTTTTGTTCTGCTCAAGTCACGTTAACCCTGCCTGGACAAGACCGGAGGTGCACTGGCATACTCGCCCAAGAAGGTGTGTTAGATTGTACTGGCATGCTGCATGCTCCACAACCTAGCCATTCGCAAGGAGATTCCCCTGCTCCTGGATGATGATGAGGACCCAAGGCCCCAGCTTGCAAACCAAGCCGTGTCTAGTGATGAGGACAGTGGAGAGGAGGAAGGTGTTGTCCTGCGTGAACAGCTCATCACCCGCTACTTCACTTGACGGCAGGTGTCAATGTGCAACATACCCATTGTCTGCTGATATTGCTGTTGTCGTGAAGGGGCATTTGAGAATTGTAGCAGCAGCCAGTTGTAGACTCAGTGGTGGTTGGAATTGTTTCTGGGACATGTTATTTGGGAACATCAACAGGACGTGTATGTTGACACTTGTTGGCCATTGTGACATGTGCATGTTGGGTTATCCTGATGGTAGGGGTTGTGTGATGTTTGTGATGCCACAGCCAGACCAGTGAAAGTCGTTCTGTTGTGTTTCCCTAGGTCCCTTTGACTTCTCCTTGACTACATACAGCCCATGCTCCTGGTACATTGTGATCATGTTGAAGACTGTACATCCTGCAATAAAGATGGAGCAGACACGACAACATGTGTGTAAGGATATTTTATTTGCAATGGTGATATGCGAGGGGGGTTGTACATTTCCATTGGGGGGTGGGGTGGAGCAGTGAGTTGACAGTTGTGGTAGATGAGATAATCGAGTAGTCACCACATTGCTGAGGTGACCCAGTCCAACAGACAGATGCCATTCACAAGGTAGTGTGGGGAAGGACAGTCCAAAAAGTCAATGCAGTGGTGGAGAGGGTTGCCATCGTGGCTGGCTCCGTGACTGGCGTCTGGCAGGTGCTTGACCTCCAGATACTCCCAGGGTTTTCTTGTGATGGCCCCTTCGTTGTTTGGCAGGGGGGCCCTGCTGCAGGGCTAGTGGGGTCTGAGGACTCACTCCTCTCTGTGGGCGCAGGGGAGGATGGTGAACTGTCATCGTGCGGCCCACCAGAGGGAGGTGGAGGTGTTGTCTGTGGCGCATGTCTGTCCCTCAGTACCGCCACTTGCTGGCCCAAGAGGTCCACGATTTGTCCCATGCAGGTGCCGATGGACCTCATCAGCAGGATGAGCTTGTGCAACAATCGGTCCGACCAGCCCGTTCGTCCCTGGGCCTGTTGTTATGCACCCAGGACTCTGGTGATGTGTTCCAGGGAGTGGGTCCCAGCCTCCTGGTGTCCCTGGGTGTCCCTGCCCCTCCCACCTGCCCTGCTGCCACGGACCTGTTGCCTCACCACTGTGGGCACCCGCATCCTCTCCCTGCCCTCCTCTGTCGATGGTGTGTGCTGGTCATCCTCTGGGACAGGGAGGGTGTTACAGGCAGCACTGGTGGTGGTGGTGGTGGCGGTGGCCGCACATGCCGTGAGAGCAGGGGTCTGTTGGGAAGTTGTTGTTGGCGCAGATGTGGTGGGGGGACGATGGGGTCCTGGGACCTGTTGCTCTCTGGCACACCAGATGGGCCGGCCTCAAGCTCATCATCCATGGAATCCTGGGAGTCAACATCCGAGAGTCCATGTACCGGGGGGAGACTGGCTCTGCAGGGTGCTGGTGTTGTCCTCTGCAGTGAGTTCTTGGTTACCTGTGGGTCAGATGGAAAATGGTCATTGTAGTGCACCCAGCAAGCTTTGTGTTAGCTGTGTGTCATTCACTTTTTGTACACTGCACAATTGACAGATCATCACATTGTTGACTATGTGCGCTACTGTGCTTCCTGACATGATGCAGTGGTACAGGCATTACTTGTCCATGGTGTGAGGTGTCAAGGCATACCATGCGACCTGTGAACAATTAAGGATTACAGGGACTTATTGCCATCTAGGGCCTGGCACAACATGTGTTTAATTGAGAACTCATTGTTTATTTGTCTGACCTGGCAGACGTCACATCTGGCCATGGACTGGCCATTGTCATCTCCTGCATCCCTTTGTCCTGTCTTGTGCATATCTTGATTTGTGCCACCACACATGCTTTCATATTTTTCAAATGATCCTTGTTGCACTTGCCACATGACGATGCACATGTAACTAGGTGCTGTGCATGATTGTGCCCTTCTTCTACTTGTGTATTGGTGTGTCACACTTTGGTAGCTGTGACAGTTTCCTTGGCTTTCCTGTGTGCACACTGTGCTTGGCAATGGGGTAGGTATGCCTCTTTGTGCAATGAGAGGGCTGGTGTTGTCATATGGCACCATTTAATTTTTGACAAATGGGTGGGTGCACGTACTGGCTACTTACCTGTAAGTTTGTTTGGTGTACTGCAATGGCTTCCAACTGCTTCTGGGTGGGGGCGTGCTCCATCCTGCTCAGGTGTGGGACAGAGGGAATGTTGGGAGTAGTATTGCAGGCCTCCCAGCCACAAACATACTCACTGTGAAGATGGCTACCTACCTGTGAGTTTGATGTGGGTTGTGTAATGGCTGACACATGCTTCTGGGTGGGGTGGTGGGAGGGATCAATTTTGCTAGGCTATGGGACAGGGGGCATGGTGGGAGTAGTGGTGCAGGCCCCCCACCCCCAGACACCCTCCCAGGGAAGATGGCTACCTACCTGTGAGTTTGATGTGGGTTGTCTAATGGCTGACACATGCTTCTGGGTGGGGTGGGGGAGGGATCCATCTTGCTGATGCTGTGGGTCAGGGGGCCTGGTGGGAGTTGTAGTGCTGTCTGCCTGTACACATGCCCCCATGATTATGTTGGTAGCTATGTTTGGGGAGAATGGGAATGGGTGAATGTTGGATCTGTGAGCCATGTTTTTGTGAGTGTGTGGTGCAGATGGATGGTATGTGTCCTAGGTGGTTTAGCTTTGTAGTTGTGCAAGACAGTACATAGCAGAGTGGCGGTAGTCATTTGTTTGTACTTACCAGCCTCTACTCCCCCCGCTACTCCTGTGAGACTCTCTTGATTCAGTATGGCAAGCACCTTCTCCATTGTGTGAATGGTTTTGGTGGAATGGGAGGGCCACCGCCAGTCCTCTGAGCCAGCTCACGGTTCTTGCTCCTTCTCTCCTTGACCACCCTCTTCAGATCATGCCAACGCTTCATGATCTCCTTTTTGATGTTGGGATGGTCCCTACTGCATTGACCCTTTGGACTATCCTTGCCCACATTTGTGTCCTTGTGGCTAATGGTGTCTGTTGGACCAGAGTACCAAAAAGCTGTGGTTCCACTCTGACTATCTCATCTACCATGACCTTCAACTCACTCTCAGTGAATTTGGGCATTTTCTGTGGGTGCAAGAGTGTGAGTGGTGGTTGTGGTTGTGCTGTGTATGGTGTGTGTTGTGCAGGGGGGTTAGTTGTGCTGGTGTGGAGGTGGTGGTGGTGCTGTGTGTGGTGTGGCTAGTGATGTTGTTTCCTTTGCCTCTCCTGTCAGCTGGGGTATGTGTCCTTTCTCTCCTGGAGTATTGCAAAGGATTGTGGTCAGGGAAGGGGTTGGTTTTATACTCAGCTATGTGGGTGTGTCCAATTGGGGTGTTGTTGACAGGTGTGTTGTCCTGGGATTTGTATTTTTCTTTTTGCCATGTGGTTGTGTCATTGGGGTGTGTTTTGTGTATTTGGGGGGCATGGCTAGTTTTCTGTGTGCACTTTTTGGCCTTCTTGTGGGTTTTTTTCTTCGTCCGCCATATTTTTTACGGATCGTCCACTGCGGTGGCTGTGCTTCAGCTCTTCCGCTGGCTCTCCCATTCATCCCATTGTGCGACCGCAGCGGTCGGAGACAGCGGTACGTACCGTGGGACCGTCGGGGATATCCTAATTTCCAGTGCGGTGTCTCCGCTATACTTGCGGCGGGTTGGTGTTTTTCCGCCGCGAATCCGATCGCCGCGGACGGATTTTGGCCATCTCCGCCCGCTATGGGCGGTTTTTCTTGGCCTCGTTCTGCCGTGGTCGGATTTTTTTGGCGGTTGATCCTAATTTTCCCACGGTGCCGGCGGACAGTTGTTTTCCGCTTCCATGGCGGTCGGGGTGCTTTTCCACCCGCCTTTCTTATGGACCTCTATGTGCCTGATTATGATGACGAGGGACCCCCACAGACAGCCTGTCGGTGGCGGTCCCACTGCCATTGCAGTAAAGATTTCAGCCCGCCACATTGGAAGGGTGGGCGGATGGTCGGGGGACGGAAAGCCCATATGACACTAATCCGACGGGCTCCAGAATCCACGCACGCCCTCTTCAGCAGCAAACTGGACTACGGCAACACTCTCTATGCCGGAATCAACAAGAAGCTACTTCGCAAGCACCAGACCGTCCAGAACACCACAGCCAGATTATTCCAAGACATCCCCCGCCACCGCCACCACTACCACATCATCCAATACCTCTGCAATCTCCACGGGCTCCCCATCGAAAGAAGAATATCCTTCAAGCTCCTCACCCACGCCTACAAGGCCCTCCACAACAGCGGACCAGCATACCTTAACAACTGCTTCTCCTTTCATGCACCAAAGGCACAACTCCGATTAGCTGACCTCTCTCTGGCCACCATCCAATGCATCTACAAGACCAGATTAAGAGGGAAGTCCTTCTCCTACCTTGCAGGCAAGGCCTGGAACGACCTCACCCTCAGCCTCCAGCAAACACCCACTCCGGCCCAGTTCATGAGAGACCTCTTCGGATGACCCCAGCATGCCACAGAGTTGCCCCCTATAGCACCTTGAGACCTTCGCGGGTGAGTAGCTGCGCTTTATAAAGGCCTGATTGATTGATTGATTGATTGATTGAATTATTGTCACTAAAGGGGTAACATATACTATTCCCACTTCAATCTATCTTATTCAGGGAAGCTGATTGAAACTGAAAAAGCAACATTTCCCATTCCCACTGTATTAAAACGTATCTCCAGGAATGATTTGGACACCAAAATGGTTAAACATACTATTCCCACTCCAAGATACAATAAGCCAGGAAAGATTTTGGGTTCTAAAGGGGCAACATTTACTATTTCCACTTCAATCTAACTTAACTCAGGGAAGTTGCTGGACACTAAAGAGGAAACATTGTCCATTCCCAATCAATTAAACCTCATCTCAGGGATTGATGTGGACACTAAAAGGGTTAAATATATTATTACCACTTCAATTTAAATTAAGTCAGGGAATATTTTGGACAAAAAAGGGCAACATTTTCTATTCCCACCCCAATCTAACGTAACTCAGGGAAGGTGCTTGACAATAAAGGGGCAACATTTACTATACCCACCCCAACTCAGGGAAGGTGCTGGACACAACAGATGTAACATAGTCCATTCAAACTAGAGTAAAATGTATCTCAGGAAAGGCTTTGGATAGTAAAAGGGTTACATATACCATTCCCACTGCAAGATAAAATAATTCAGGGAATGTGTTGGACACTAAGGGGCTGACTACAAGTCTGGCATTCCTCGAACCACCAGACTTGTGGTGGGGCAGCGTCACATTACGATCCAAGTAGTCGTGCCACCCTGGGACCGCGGCGGTCCAGATGCATCCAGTTGCTTGGCGGGACCGCCGTGCCTTGCCAAGCATATTAGAAGTTTCCTTTCCATCAGGGTTTTCATGTTGGTTCCTCCTACATGAAAACCCTGGTGGAGAGGAAAGCAAGAGGGCCCTATAGGGCCCCCTAGTGCCTCAAGCCCTGTGGATGCCCACAGGGGGCACTAAATGTGCCCCTCTGTGTACATGCAAGGAAGTTCAAGCATGGCATGGACTTTTCGGTCCATGCCATGCTGGAACTGTCTTTGTGCCAATTCCCATTGCGGTGCCTATTTTATAGGCACCGCTGTAGAAACGCCAAAGGAATCACCGCCAATGATTAAAAAAGTCATTATATGGCGGGCGGTTCTCACACAGGTTTGGCGGTGCGGCAGTGGGGCGGTCCCGCCTCTGCACTGTCAACCTTATAATCCGCCCCTAAAGAGGCATCATTTACTATTCCACTTCAACCTAAGTAAACTAAGGGAAAATATTGAACACTAAAAAGGCAATATTGTCCATTTTCACTGCAATAAAACTTATCTCAGGGCAGGTTTTGGACACTAAAGTTATCAAATATACTCTTCCAACTTCAAGAGAAAATAATTCAGGGAAGGTGTTGGAAACTTTGGAGCAGATTTACAAGATTTACAAGCCCCTTGCGTCACTTTTACGCCTCCATTGTGTGACTTTTATGGCGCCATAAAAAATGTGCCACGTTGTGACACATTTACAATGTGACGCATCTATGGAGAAGTACCCACGATGCACGAGCCGTGCAGTATGATGCAAAACGTGTGAATTGAGACTGACTCGCACGGAGCACGATCATGACAACCGAAACGCACAGCAAATAGTGACTAGCAAATAACAGACCCCCTGCATCCGACGCATACAACAACGTCGAAAACAGCAGAATGTCAATGTGACAGACTCGGGTTAGCCCGCGCGAGCCACATCCAAACAAATGTCTCCATCATGCACAACAAAAGCAAAGGAAAAGTCCCAAAACAAAGCCCCAAAAACACATGACAAAGCCAATAAATAAATAAAAAAAGAAGAACAAAGACACACCCACAACACTGCCTATATAATGGCAAGAAAGCCCTACCATGATCCTTTGCAAACTACAGGCATAGGACAGCAGACACCGCCACCACATTGCAGAGACACACCACAACTCACACAACACACAACAACTACACATTTGCACCATTTAAAAACTAAATCACATATTCACTGACAAACTCACACCCACCACACTCACATACACCCCTCCCATCAATCCCCACAACAACCCAGCACCATGCCCCCCAAGAAGAATCCAAAGTTCACAGATAGTGAGTTGGAAGTTATGATTGACAAAATACTCAGGGTAGAGCCACAGTTGTTTGGCACTTTGGTCCAACAGGCCCCCATGTCACAGAAAACCAAGATGTGGGAGAGGATTGTCGACAAGGTCAACGCACAAGCACCTTGTTTGCGCACAAAGGATGACATACAGAGCAGGTATTATGATGTGTGCAGGAGGGTCAAGAAGCTCATCGACAGGGAACACACCCTGAGCAGGCAGACTGGCGGGGGCCCTCCTGCCAAACCAACGCACTTCAGGTCCTGGGGGAAGAAGGTGCAGGCCATCCTACCACCGGAGAGCATACATGGATTAACAGGAGTACCAGAGCCTGGTGAGTACACAACCAATTCACTCGACATTGTGTGGCAACACACATATAGCACTGTCAAGGGAACTGTGAAACAAATTACCGCCAGCAAAGCCATAGCAACGGAAAGGCAAGTATCTTGTGATGTGTATATCAGTTACACAAACACAATACCTGCCATCCCACAGTAATAAGGAACTATGTCCTAACATGTACAAACCTAAAGACCAATACTGCAAGGCATGACCAGAAATAACCAACAAACACTGTCATCCATTTTGCCACCACTCTCACACCACCTCACAGGAAAGCTGAGTCAAAATGAAGGAAGGTTGGGCTGCTGGGAATGTGCATGTAGCAGAAAGCATGATGGGAGTTGCAGTCACAGCCACCAGTCCCCCACCCACATGTCCCTGCAAGCTCACACTGAACCATGCTCACCTCACAGGAAGTGGAAAAGTGCTGCCAAGATGCCTGACACTAGGCCCTGCTGTGGGGAGCACAAGGCCCTGCTGGGACTTGGGCTTCAACTGACAACAGGACACCAATGCCAGACAGCCTGAAAGGTGACTACTACTCCCTGCAATGGAAGCAGGATGCATGGTGGGATGTCTGGACTGCGGGAGGAGGACTTCCAGATCTGACTACATCTACCAGCAGCCCCTGTCACACACATCCCACCCACCTACACCAAAATACACACCTGGGATCATGCTCCACAAGAGAATCTGTGAAATGTCTCTACCAAGAACCCTGACAATGGGCTCCGCTGTGGGGAGCACAAGGCCCTGCCTTGAAATTGCGCACAAACAACTGGATACCACTGTCAGTCATCTTGCCATTGCTGTCTCAATCACTCACATGGTAGCAGATTCACAGGAAGGAAGTTCAGGTATTGTGGGAAGGTGGGTTGAGCCAAAAGCATGATGGGAGTTGCAGTCACAGCCACCAGTCTCCCACCCACATGTCCCAGCAAGCTCACACTGAACCATGCTCACCTCACAGGGAGTGCAAAAGTACTGCCAAGATGGCTGACACTAGGCCCTGCTGTGGGGAGCACAAGGCCCTGCTAGGCCCTGGCCTCAACCTGACAACAGGACACCAATGCCAGACATCCTGAACGTAAATTGTGACTCCCTGCAATGGAAGCATGATGCATGGGGGATTCGCTGGCCTCTGTGGGTGAAGGAGGTCCTTCAATGACTCCAAATGCCATCAATGCCGCCTCAAGGCACACCTTCTTAGCCACAACAAAGTGCACCCTTGGGACCAGTCACTCCAAAAGTAAATGCCTTGGCAAGATGGATGACACATGGGCATGATGTATGAATTGTCTGCATGTCACGCCTGTGCACTGGCCAACTCAAACACATCTACACTCACAGCCATTGGAACTGTAGGTATCCTCCCACTTCCTGGAGATGCAGTGTCCCAGTGGTGTCCCCTGACCTGGATGTGAAGGTGTGTCTTATAGATGACAATTGGGGAGATGTAGACATAGTACATAGCAACAAGCACACACAATGTCATCCATACATCATTGACAGTGGACACCTGATGGTGACTAGAATGGACACACACATAGCTGACACTGTAGCATGGTGTCAGCCAAAAATGTGCAGTTGTGAGCTGCAGTTCAATCCCACATCGGTCTGCGTTGTACGCATCATTCATACAACACATCATTCACTGTCATGGAGACTCCAAACACAAGGGGCCCGATTCACAGAACTAACTTAAGACAAAATCCTAAACTTACTACCATTTGGGTATTCACAGAATGCACCTACTGCTTTTGGTATTCACAGAATGCACTTACTACTTTTGGTATTCAGAGAATGGACTTACGACTACTAACTTTACGGCCGCACTCGGGCCGGAAATTCCGGCCCGGAGGCGGAGCTTCCGGCCCAGAGGCAGGGCTTCCGGCCCCGAGGCGGGGCTTCTGGCCCGGAGGTGGGGCTTCCGGGCCGGAGGCGGAGCTTCCGGACCAGAGGTGGAGATTTTGGCCATGGCTAAATCTCCGCCACTGGCCGGAATCCCCACCTCCGGGCCGGAAGCTCCACCTCCGGCCCGGAAGCTCCGCCTCTGGGCCGGAAGCCCCGCCTCCGGGCCGGAAGCTCTGCCTCCGGACCAGAATTTCCGGCCCGAGTGTGGACGTAAAGTTAGTAGTCGTAAATCCATTCTGTGAATACCAAAAGTAGTAAGTGCATTCTGTGAACACCAAAAGTAGTAAGTGCATTCTGTGAATACCAAAAGTCGTAAGTTTAGGATTTTGTCTTAAGTTAATTCTGTGAATCGGGACCAACGACTAACCTGGACTGCATCTGCGGAGGCATGCAACTCACAGAAGCTGAACTGTAACACACACACCTCTGCCCATCACTGTAATGAGCATTGAAAAGCAAGAGAGCTTCTGTGCCCAATCCCTCTCAGTGTGGAGGAATTTGACAAGATAGAAGGCATTAGCACATACAAAAATCAGCACCAACTTCATTAGCTATGCTAACCCCATGACTTGTATGAAAAGAGATGTGAACTACGAACACAGACAACAAATTAGCATCTCACAAAGGATCTCAGGCATACCGTACTGCAACCATGTTACACAGACACACAAATGTGACGCACACAGGAAAGAAAAGAATCACACAACACATGCCCCAACCTCGCAACATACCCCAAGTGTAATTGTACGTATGTCATTGTTAAAGCACAAATGTGGACAGGGATAATACAGCAGTGTCAGGCATGTGATGGAACCTGACTGGCAATGGGCAACTACAGACAATTGATCAATAGAGGAGCTGGTCATGCACACAGCTTGACGTGCACATCGAAATGCTCCAGGTTGCCATTACAAAGTGCTCCAACAATATCAACCTCTGTCTATCACAACTTAGGACAATGCAATGTACAGACCCTCATAATGATGTTCCTTGTCAAATGTCATGTGTGTGAAACATTGAGGTGTGTAGAAACATAACATACATTGTGTGTCTCCTCCAAACACAGGGGATGCTGGGGACACAGCAGGTGCTGAGGAGCAGTCCCAGTCCCAGACTCTGGCGGACCCTGAGCTCCCCGGTGTGGATCACTCTACGTCCTCTTTGGACGACGACCTTGACCGACCTGGCACCTCCAGCATGAGCCAGCATGCTGCCCCAGCAGCAGTAACATCAGCACCCCCCGCAACCACTCCTGCCACATCGGACACCAGACAAAGTCCTCATGCCAACACAGACAGGCCCATTCCCCAGAACAACAATGTAACAGGTACACAGGGCCCCCCGGAAGCAAGGGACAACACCACCGGCACTAACACTCAAGGGGGACCAGTGTCGGCTGGACTGGCCAAGGCAGGGCCTGCCCGCGTGGGTCGGGCCGGTGGGAAGGTGTGCAGGCAGAGGACATGGCCTGCAGAGAGGGCTGGACTGCATGATGAGCCACACCTGGAACGCATCATATATGCGTACCAGGAAAGCACCGGAGGGTTTGGACAGGTCGTGGGGATCCTCAAGGAACTCAAAGAACAGCAGGCTGCCCATCATGCCCGCTTGGACTCCCACATGGCCAGGGTGGAGTCCAAGAGGGACAAATTGGATGAACTAACAGCGGTGCATAGGCACATACTGACATTCCTCCGCCAGATCAGCACCAACCTGACCACATATCCCTGTGCACCCACAACATTTGTTGCCACAACGTCCGCAACAGCCACAGGGAGGGGGGAGGACTCTGGCCCGAGAGTCCCCGTCACCGCGGCAGCCTGCACATGAGGGTCCCCCGAGAAAGAAGAGGGGTTGTCCGAAGAAGGGCAATTGAGACGCTGATGGCCATGCATATCCCCTAGGCACCCAACACCTGCTCCTGTTAACGTCTTTTGTGTGCACACCAGTTGACCTTGTCGACCTACATCAAAATCTCCCACTTGACATGAAGGGACAATGCACCAAATGACTATGGATTCTACTCTGGACATTTCAATTACCAAGACTACCAACTTACCTGTGAACTTTGGTTTACCATCACATTATACAGCACTGCAAAATCCGTTCACCATACTTACACATGTTTGTAAATAAATTCACAATCACACAATACTTGCCTCTGTCGTGATTCCTACTTGCTTTGTGCCATGGCGATGATGAGCTGCTAAGGAACACTGTGCATGGAAACTAATACAGTAATGTGAACACCGTAATGTGAGTCATGTGAATGTGACACATATGAGGGAGACACACCACTAGGACAACACAACACATACTCACCAGGGCCCCTAACTCCTCGTCAACACTGTTGTCAACAGGATATACAATGGAATGCACACACAACACCCATCCTTGGTCATTGGCAAGCAGCCCCGGGGACAGGATGTGAATTACTGTTGGATGCGTGGACACACACAGAGCACATATCAAAGTGAAGGGCAGTTTTATTAAATATTTACATTGTGAGAATTCCACAACTGATGCACGTTAACCTCATGTGATGGTGATCAGAAAATTAAACATTTGGTGAACGATGAAAGTCCACGGGTGTGTGGCACATCATTGGTTGTGACAACGAGTACTTGTACTCTGGAACAAGGATCTGTGTCTTGGGGTTCAGAAAGCACCACACAGCATCCAAAGTACCTTGTGAAGGACAGACAGAAAACACAATCAAAAACACAGATTTACAGCAAACAACAACAATATACATGCCCAAACCAAAACACTAACTACCCAGACACAACCTAACAATCAGGTAAACACTGGGGGTACAGACTACCAGTAAGGACACATCACAGCAAGCATACTGACAAGTAGCATACAGCCACACTTAATCATCACCAGTGCACTACCAACATAGGTCATGCCGACACAATACTTTGATAACACATACCTGTTTACTGACATTCATAAGAAGAAGTTCTGTATCAGCTGGCTCCGAACATCACCATCACCCTCATCATCACTGGCATCATGTCCCAGACCTGGATCCTTCACGGCTGGCGGAGGTTGGTCATCGTCATCCTGGATGAGAGGCAACCGCTTCCACACTGCCAGGTTGTGTGGCATGCAGCACACAATGATGATCCTGCACACCTTCGCAGGTGCATATGGGAGGGCCCCTCCTGTCTTGTCCATGTAGCGGAATCTGCTTTTCAGGAGGCCAAATGTCCGCTCAATCACTCTCCTGGTCCGCCCCTGTGCCTCATTGTAGCGCATCTCCGCTGGTGTCACAGGGTCCCAGAGGGGTGTCAGCAACCACAACATGTTGGGGTATTCAGAGTCACCTACAGGGAGACAATTGCACATTAGTTGAGCATGAAAATAGGGTGCGAATCAACTTTAGCAAACACACACAATGCTAAGCAGTCAGTACACACCGACAAGCCAGGAACACTGGTAATGCATCTGTGCCATCATCGTTGGGATGCGACTACTCCTCATTACGTAGGCGTTGTGCGCTAAGCCCGGGAACCTTGCACACACATGGGAAATGGTCATGTCTACCAAACAAACCACAAGAGCATTTATAGAGTGGAAATGCTTCCTGTTCCGGTACATCTGCTCATGTGCCTGTGGTGGTACCAAAGTTGTTGTGCTTTGGGGAAATGGATGTACTGGTCGAGGAAATGCAACATTGCCTCCAACACATCCCGAAGCACACGGCTGAACATAGTCTGTGACATCCCACCAGCAGTTGCAACAGTATGCTGGAAAGTACCGGTGGCAAAAAAGTGTAGGTCTGCCATCGCCATCGCCTTCACCTTGGGGGCCAGCGCTGTAGGGTATGTCCCCCCAGGTTGCAGATGTGGAGCCAACTGCTCTGCCAATTCTTCGATCAGTGGCCTGGTGAAGCGGCACAGTCGCATGCAGTCATGTTCAACCATGGTTTCCAGGTCTGGGAACGGTCTGTGGACATTTGGTCTCCTGCAGTACATAGGAGAGCAAAGACAGTTTGTCATTCCCCCTATCTATATGCCAGTGTACATGACAAATAGCACATGATACCACATTACAGGACACAAGAACATGACGTGTGTGCTGTTGGGTATGGACACACATATCAGATACATGCCCATCATCTGACATCTCAGCTCTACAGGGCCTCACAACAAGGTCCCTGTTGTGCTGTGAGCAATCAACGGGCCCCATCACAGTACATCAGTACGAGTGTCACATACCAGACACACACCACAGTGACTAGTGAGGACAGATGTCTACCCCACATCACAGGTTCCTGACAGACACACACAGAGACCTTGTGTCGCAACATGGACACCATCCTGATGTGGCATACCATGTGCACAACACAACGCACACATGACACACACATGAAGTGATCCCTGATTTCATGCCAGCTCACACATGGATGTCTGTGACACACAGACGCAACATCAACTCCCATTGACGATAGACTAGGATGTTGTGAACATTTGACATGGAGCACATTAAATCTGAGTAATCTCTGCATGGAAATGCGCAGATTCTGTGGATGAACTTCAGATATGTGGCACTGTGACACCCTGTGAAGCACCTACCATTCCACTGAAGAGACAGGGTGTATGTCACATGAAATACACAATGTACACAGGGAACTGTGTACATGCCTCATGCACTGAAATGTACTGTTGTCAAACACAGTGGTTATGTGTCCAGCTAACAATTGGATCTGTCCCCATGACAACCTGCCCTGCCTGGGAGTGGGTGCCACTAAGTGAAACATACTAATTAACATGTTTACCCACATACACACACAGGCAATGCAGCCTGAAATGCACTTTGAGTTACTGTGTCACAGACTGTATTGGTGTTGTGCCCATGGGTCAATGGCAAGCTATGGTGTGTTGCACACCTTAAACAGTTACTTCTATGGTGACTGACGCAGGTGACCAATGCGAAAGACGTGTTGAACACCTAGGGATGGAGCTGCATGCACGCCTTGCATGCACGCCTTGCATGCACGCCTTGCACCATGTCACCAATGTGGACTGACGCGGGTGGACCGAGCTGCACGCATGCCTTGCACCCACGCCTTACACAATGTCTTCAATGGGGACTGATGGGGGTGGACCGAGCCGCACGCACGCCTTGCACGCACGCCTTGCATGCACACCTTGCACCATGTCACCAATGTGGACTGATGCAGGTGGACCGAGCCGCACACACGCCTTGCACAATGTCACCAATGTGGACTGACGCGGGTGGACCGAGCCACACGCACACCTCGCACGCACGCCTTGCACCATGTCACCAATGTGGACTGACGTGGGTGGACTGAGCCGCACGCACACCTTGCACAATGTCTTCAATGGGGACTGACGCAGGTGGAACGAGCCGCACGCATGCCTTGCATGCACGCCTTGCTCAATGTCTTCAATGGGGACTGATGAAGTTGGACCGAGCCGCACGCGCGCCTTGCACAATGTCACAAATGTGGACTGATGCGGGTGGACCAAGCCGCACGCATGCCTTGCACGCACACCTTGCAACATCTCACCAATGTGGACTGACGCGGGTGGACCGAGCCGCATGCACGCCTTGCACGCACGCCTTGCACAATGTCTTCAATGGGGATTGACGTGGGTGGACCGAGCCGCACGCACACCTTGCACAATGTCACCAATGTGGACTGACGCGGGTGGACCGAGCCGCACGCACACCTTGCACGCACGCCTTGCTCAATGTCACCAATGTGAACAGACGCGGATTTGAGCCTGATATGAATCGGTTTCTTGAAAATCCATTGGCTGCCTGCAACAATGTTTCATACTCGTCATTGCAATGCTTTTGAATATTTCAAACGATGCGGAAGGCGTGTATGAGGCGTGCAATGCGATGGATTGGCCAGATTCATAGGATGCAAACATGTCGGACCTATTGCTTTTGACACATGGGACTGAATCTGCCTCTGCAGCACAGATATAAGTCTGTCTGTTCACATGGGAGCTCACTTGTCTGCACTACATGATCAAGATTGACATCTCTGCTACCACTACTGCTGTCTCTGCATCCTCTGGCTCCAAGAATGGCACGTACTGTGGAGAGGGCCCCAGCCTTCACAGAGGAGAACAAGGCCTTGCTGGACAGCCTCCTTCCACAGTACAGCAAGCTGTATGGGACACCAGGGGAGCAGGTGAGTGTGCACTCCACAGCCCTTATTTATTGTGTACGTTGTCTGACTGGCACCAATGAAATTGTGTTCAACAGTTTCTAGCATGCTCACTGAGTAGTTCATACCCCTATGGTGTGTAGGTCGCTGTAGTGGACAGGTACTGTGCATGAAAAGTGCATTTTCACATGGTTGTAATACTCAGGCAATGTTTCCCTGTTGAAAAATCTGGTCAACTGTCAATCACCATATCTTCACTACCTTGTGAGAAAGACATGTATATCCAAATCTGTGATGCACAAACATGTGGCTTGTGGGGTAAAGGACTTTTTCTACCCTTGTCATTCCCACAGGTTGATGCCCACCAGAAGCAAGAGATCTGGCTGACCATTGCCCGGGCTGTTCATGCTGTGGGGGGGCCACAGACGCTGCATCTGCTTCTGCCAGAAGAGTTGGCAGGACCTTCGTGGCTGGACCCAGAGGATTGCCAGAGTCCTGCTGAAGCTGTCGCTTCCTCGCAGAAGGGGCAGACAACGGACACTGACCCCCCCACCTGCTAAGGATTCTGGCGGTGGTCTTCCCGGAGCTCGATGGGCAGTTAAAGGCCAGACAGCAGCAAGAAGGGGGTGAGTACATGCATCCTCTGTGTCCAATGTATCACATGCTCTTTGCACGCCCACATCCTGGTTACACATCCACAGATCTCCTGTCTGCTTGTACAGGAGTCATGTGGCAAAACTCCTGTGGTGTTGGTCATTTTGGTTTGTGCAGCTAGCTGGGGTGTGGGAAATGGATCATCACAATGGGTTCATGCATAGGTGTCGAATCACTTGACGATGCATAATGTTGTATTGTACAGCACAGTGCAGGCAGTCTCAATTAATTCCCATCATGCTGTGATGTCATCGTGCTTACAGATTGGTGCTTGCAGTCAGTCATCTGTTGCATTTTTATTACGTGTGATCATCAGATGCCTGAAGATGTGGTTAGCATTGGGTGTACCTGTGCACTTGACATCTGCAGGGCTTAAATTCATATACATGTTAATGGTTGTGACACAGTACAGAGTGTTTAATTTTGGATGCACTACCCCTGAGACTGAAGCCAGTGCTGGCTGCTTAGCCATACTGGGCCGAAGCATGGTATCCCACTTGCTGATGTGTATCCTACAGTGATGTCAGTTGTACAGCATGCACTCTATTGTGGGATTGACCTTCAAGAAATGTGCACATCATGGTGTCTTCTGAGTGAAGCATACCCATTTTACTGACAATGATTTTTGCCATCCCTTCTCATGACACATGTACTGAGTCAGTGGCAGGAGATGGCATGTGTTAGTCCAGGCAGATTTAAATCACGAGTCCTGCAGTTCTGAGATATGTCTATGTGGTGCTTGTGCACACATATGAGAAGTGGCAGACAACATGTCCCAGGCAGATGGGTCCATGGTGGGGCAGGATATGAGGAGCATGGTTGACTGGCAGAGTGACAGGTGTCATTTCCAAATGATGTCTCCACTTTTCGCAATATCTGGTACTTGATGCCAAGCCGTACTCTGTGATGTGCTGTACTGACTGTGATGTGTCAGGTGAAACAGGTGACTAATGTGGATCTGTTTATCCCGATTGATTGCAGATACATCGACGGCTACTGGAGGAGACAGCTCCATGGACCAAGAGGAGCGGCAGAGCCAGACTGGGTCAGCTTCAGAGGAGTTGGAGGGACCCAGTGGCACAGAGGGTGAGGGGAGCCACACAGAGGAGACCTCATCTACAAACACCTCTGCTGAGGAACACAGCATCTCCAGTGAGGACTCCCTTGTGGAGGCGGGTGTCAGCAGACCCCAGACAACACCTAGCGAGTCTGTCCCCGCCACCACCACCATCTCCACCCTCCCATCTGCCGCCATCCCAGATGTCTGTGGGGACCCCCATGTGAGGGAACATGTCTCCTTTGGTCCAGGCACCGCACCCCCTGCCCCTGTCTCCCCTGCTGCCCTCAGTGTGGAGTCTGTGGATTTACTGAACCAGATCCATGTAGGGCAGACTGCGATGCGGAGTGTCCTCCATTCCCACACCACTCTGTTGACTCATCTGCTGTTCTTCATGGAGGGCATCTCATCCAACCTGTCTGCCCTACATCGGACCATTCAGTCCATGGCCTTCACAGAGACGGCAGCAGAGTCCCTCCTCCAACAGTCCCTCACCTCTCCTACCTCTGTACCACCCACAGTCCCCACTACCCTACCTGACCAACGCACACACACACCGGTACCAGCATGCACCACAACAGACCCAGGCAGCACATAATCACGCAAGTCCAAAGCAAAATCCACAGGAACGCACACTTCAGGGACTGATGGCACACACACAGGGGATGGGTCACAGATGCACAAACAGGCATCCACGAGCACTCCGCAGACCTCAAATGCCTCTCCATGAAAAAGCACTTCCCCTGCCTCACCTGAAACCCCCCCTTCCAAGTAGCTCTTCCTCTGGGACCTTGGCCTCTTCCCCACCGATCCATCTGCTCAGACGCACAAGGGAAAGAGGAAGTCACCACGCACAGGGGTGAGTTCCCCTGCCACACAGACACCCTCCCCCAGGAGCCCAGACACTGAGGCCCCCATCCGCAAGTCCCCCTGGAGCAGGAAGAGCAAGACCCCCCCAATCCCACAGGTCAAAGTCACATTCTCCTTCCTGCAGCCCCAGGCCACCACTCCACAGGTACCCCCGCCACACCCTGCCCCTGGTCCCCCCACGCACCAATACCGCATCCCCAAAATGATTAGGCCATCCCCTCCTACCACATGCACTTCCACCCCCACCTCACATGCTCAGCCTGTTCCTGCCACTGATGTGGGGACCATGTTCCCCCTCTGTCCTGCCAACCTCACCTGAGCCCCATGACACTCCCTTGGAGTTTTGCACTGCAGTGGAGGTCCCGTCCCAACCATCTGACCTGCCCACTGCAGTGGTGCCGGTAACAACCCCATCTGACTTGGGCCCTGCATTGATGTCAGCACACACCCCATTGGACTTGGGCCCTGCCATGGTGACAGCGCCAACAGTGTCAGACACCTCCGCTGCAGTTGCCAGTGACACTCCTGCACCCACCAGCCCTCACCTGCCCCATTCTGCTGTCCCCTGATCCTGTCCCTGCGGTGCCTGGCCTGCCCCTGTGTATGCCCCTCCAAGGGGAGATGTCCCCTGCCTGTAGCAGTGCAGGCAAGCAATGGGTGACAACTTGTCACATTTCACCCTGGGAGGACTCCTGACATGGACTGGCTTTTGGTCTTTTGATATTGTGGACTTAACAGTTTCAATGAGTTATCTGCTTAATAAAGCCAGTTGTTGTTATCCAGTGTTGTTGCTTCAAATGTACATGATGTTGATGATGAGTGTCATGGACTTGCTATTGTACAGGTGTTTTAAAGGTATAACAGAATGACTTGTTGATGTGATGTACTCCATGTGGTCTATGTGATATGTGTACTTTTCTGCTATGTATCTATGACATCCTTAGCTGCAATTTCAGGGTGTAATGATGGCAAAATGTTGTGACCAGGATTTTATCTTTGTGTTTGCTACTTGACGTCTTTGGCATACACTGTTGCACATAGGTTGTGCTTACATGGATAGATTCCCTTACTTGTTCAATCTCCACTGGACAGGCATGTTTGTGTATCCATGTTACACAAGTCATCTGTGTCATCAGTCCAACTTGGTCTACATGTGTACTGCATATGTACAGATGACTGAGGGAGGACTCCCGTATACAAGCTTCTGTGACCTTTGCTTTTCTTGAGTTGTAATAGTTGGATCACTGGGCAAGTCTTGTGCTGGCATGACAGGAGCCTGCACAGACAAAATGTGACACAGCTGACCTTCTCCAGGAGTGGAGTCCCCTGATGGCATTGTGTCATTCTGTGACATTGCCTAGGCACATGGTGTGTGTTGTGTGAGCATGTCTGTGTGTGTTCACTTCCCTTTTCTGCACACAGCCTGTGTTCCAGACAGGTGTACCTGTTTTGTGGACTTGCTGACTTGGCCTGTGTTCATGTAACTTATTTTCCCTTCCTTTTTTGGGATGTAGGTGCATGACACACTACTGGTAATTTGGCTGTCATCCCTGGCTGTTTCATTAGAAAATTCGAGGGATGTGGTCCAACACAGGTGGGACACATTCTGGATTACCATTGGCACTTATGTGTTACCAACATCATGTTGTTTTCCCTATGTGGTATCTGTCATTGACAAGCTCACTTGTGTGTGTGTGTGTGTGTGTGTGTGTGTGTGTGACGACTCCCTATCATCAGGGTCATTGCCGCTATGTTGGAAGGTGTCGACATTTGTGCGTTGTGGCTCTCCTGTGGTTCAACATTGGTGTAGGTGTCTGGCAGGGTTCCGGATGTATTGTGTAGTTTTCACGTAATGTTGATGTTCCGCATGCTGTGCAGTGTGGCAGACCTTCACAGGTGTTTTTGTCAGCCCATGTGTGAGGATTTGTGGCTACCTTTGATCCCCCCACCACCCCTGGGATTGTCATGTGTGCATGAGCAATATCACCGGTCCTTGTGTGCCTAGCTGATGCACATTGTTGCAGATCAAGGTGTGTGGTCTTGATGTTGGCAAAATGGGAGTTGTTTCATGTCTAGGCCCATAACTACTTTTCGCCCATTGTTTGCAAGCTATGGCCAGTGATTTGTGTTTATGGAGGTGTGATGTGAGTTTGTGGTCCCGGACACATGACCCAGGACGCACATCTGACTGTGCTACGCAGTATGGGGAAAAATTAGCTTTGTCATCACAGTGGGATTGGTGTACAGGCTAATGTCACCACAAATATAGGGTACTAGAGGGTAGTGCTGTGGTCTGTCTCTTGCTGTGTTGATTGCTGTTCCACCCACCTTGTGTCACATGAATCCGTTGTGGTCCCGCTTACCTGACAATGCCTGCTTACCCCCCCCCCCAGGCGTGCCCAGTCAAAGACTTACTTTTGTATGGCACGGTGAAAATATGTGTGTCAATGTAGTTCAGCCCACCGTCATACGTTGTGCAGTAGCCTGGGGACACTGTGACACACACACGTGTTGTGTATGATATGCAGTGTGTGGCTGCCTGTCTGTGTTTGTGCATCTGTGCCTCTGCATTGGTGTGGCTTTAGCACTCCATTGGGGGGTTGTTGTTTGTGTGATCGTCCCTATTGTCCAAGCGTCTTGTAGGTCATCATCCTGCACATTGATCATGTTTGGTATGTCCCATTGCTGCCATGGTATGTGACTTTGTCACCTAACATCGACAGTCTCCACAGAATTCCACAGTTTGTGTGTCTGTTTGTAGAGATATGTGTGTATGAATCATGAAGCTCACTTTTCACACAGTCTAATTGTGCACTGTGGGCATTGTCAGGGGTCATGGCCAATGCTTGTCTGCACATGGCAGAGGGAGTTCTTGTGATACACAGCATTCTTTGCCTCCCATGTCTATGTTTGTAAGTGACACAACCACCACATTGGCACTACATTGGTTGTGGTGTTGGGTGCAGTAGTCACAAATGCTGGTCTGGTGATGCAGCCCCCTATGAGTTGTGGGGAGTGGTGCAGGGCACATTAAGTAAAGTGCTATAGCAAGTAAATGAACATGTGACACAACATATTCTAGGTGTAAACCATAAACGTAACCACTTATAATAGTCTATAAATAGAGCATTCATACACAAATATAATTAGAAAAAGATATAATTTTTATTTATTATGTAAATCTCATTTTATCTTTTTTTTGTTTTCTTTCATGTCAAATTAGTATATAATGACATTTACAAATCAGTGTGCAAATATAAAGTAGAAATTAAGTAAAATAATTCATCGTAAAAAGCAGCACATTTACAAACTCAGAGCAAATGACATAAACTGTATGGTATATATATAGTTGATGGAAGCTATGCGGTAGATGTAAGCTACGCGCGTTTCGGCGTAACTGCCTTCATCAGGGGCCCGTCTATTGCACTGAAACTATATGAAATATAAAACAAGCATTGGCATAGCCAATATTTCTCGCTTTTGGGACCTTATAAGTATTTAGGTATGCAGCACAATATCCTTGGTGCAACAACAACTGTTGCATGGCTAAACACTTATAAGGTCACAAAGGCGAGACCTATTGGCTATGCCAATGCTTGTTTTATTATTTTAAACTAATCCATTTCCGACTGGCAAACAGAAAAAAACATTGATTGCGCCATTTTGTAGGTACGCGTGCCTACACAATAACGAGGTGGCCTTTAAAGGCCATGCTGTATGGCATCGGGGATGCTGTGCAGCATGACTAGACCTTTTTTCTAAGCCAATAGTTCCCTAAGACGAGACCTATTCCCTTTGTTAGTGCTTGTCCTTGATGTTGGCTGCGCGGTTATCATTGCTTGACAAATGCAAAATGCTTTCTGTAGAAGCATCACTGTCCACATGTTGCAAAGCTTTTGACCTAACCATTACATTATTTATTTTTATACATATGTCAAGGTTTTATTCTACTTTATAAAGTAGCATACTGCTTACTAGATGTTAAAAATCGTGGAGAGAGTTTTTGAGACGTATACGAGCTTGAAGATGGTGTCTGGATTTTTTTTTCTTGCCACGAGGTAAGGGTCGGTGAATATTGAGTGTTCTGTTTCTCCTCGTTTCCTGCGCCCCCGAGGGATCCTCCTCCCTGAGAGGGTGTTGCTGCTTCTCCCCCTAATCCTTCATGTTTCTTCATTAAATGCTTTCTTCCTTCCTAGCGCCGGTGGCTAGAGAAATGGCGGCGGTGCACATGAAGTAGTCCGTCTTCGCTGTCAGGATGACTGACTGAAGACCTCCCAGCTGCAGCGCCCTGGACAGCCCGTCACTAGGTGCTCATCAGGCGGTTGTCTCTGCACTAGATTACGGTCCCTCCAGCGCCAGGCCACCAGCGGCTTGGTAGCCACTCAGGGCACCGTTTACTCTAATAAGTGAAGTCTAAGGACGCGCAGACGTGGCCCTGGAAAGAAATGCGCTCATGGGGGTTGTGCTTGAGGATCAGAGAAGGTTAAGAATCGGGGAAAGTGAGATTTGGGTGGTTTCCTATAGGGTGAGGGGCCAGTATTGTGGGTGTGGTGGCTAGCAGGGAGGGTGCAGAAGTGTGATGGTAGTATCTAAATGGGTTAATGATTAAAGATGGCAGCAAAATAAGCACTAAATACCCGATGGGCTTCCAGCGAAAGGGCTCTGTCTCGTAGGCACATTGATGGGGGCAGTAATGAGGCTCATACTAGAACCAAGGAGCGTAAGTGTCGGGTGGGGGCGTCAGATGCCTGTATGATAGCAATGCAAGTGTAGCTCTCTTAGTTTAGGGTTGTGTATTGAAAGCAGGTTCAAAGTTTAGACCCGGCCTTTATCATTCCCAGGTCAATGAAATAACCTCCGGATTTCGAACGGGTAATAATTGACAACAAGCATTGGCCGCGCGGCAGTAAAAGTAACGGCGCGCGGCCGTAAAAGTGAAAGTCATCACGATCGCTCTGAAAGCGAAAGTGATCGTGATCGCGATGACGCGCTAAAGCACGAGTTTTCAAAGTGCTGATGGAGCGTGCAAGCTCGCGTGAACGCAAGCGCTAGGCCAGCCAGCAGCACTTTGAAAACTCACCTCCAAAATGTCTCTCCGAGTCAGCGCATGCGCTGGGCTCAGCGAGACCTAAAAAAAAACAATATAGTGGTTACAATTTTACATTATATACATATACACCTAGAATATAGATACTTATTTACACTTCATACATGATATAACTAGACGGCTAATTCTCCTTAGATAACAAACATCCATCGTTGTTTATAATACATTAGCATAAAAATAAACTTTCTTACTCTATAATTAATTAGTTGTTACAGAACTGGAAAAGACACACAACATCTTCAAAATAATTGATATATTCTCAACCAAACTAATACATATGAATCGATATATACAAAACTATATTACAACATTCTCTGCAACATTATTTACAGCAAATAAAAAAGAAAGAGGTAGAATATAGAAAACAATGGAAATAAAGTGATTTAGTGTGAAAAAAGAGAGATTTTAGAGAATAGAAAAGCGAATATCAATACATAGATACAGTAGAAACAGATAGCCTTAAGCTCCATCATTTTAGACAAATAGAGTGAAATACATGACCTTATTATGGGGAACAACCTTTACAACGCAACTTTTACAACGCACTACCTTTACAACGCATTTTTTACAACGCATAATCCATTACAACGCATGACATTACAACGCATGACACTACAACGCATTTTTAAAAACTACCTTTACAACGCATACCATTACAACGCATACTACCATTACAACGCATACCATTACAACGCATAATATTACACTACACTATCCAACACTTACCCTACTGTTGCACCCCCTGGAGTTAGAATAGTAATTTTTACCCCTATACTATCCAACACTTACCCTACTGATGCACCCCCTGGAGTTAGAATAGTAATTTTTACCCCTATACTATCCAACACTTACCCTACTGATGCACCCCCTGGAGTTAGAATAGTAATTTTTACCCCTATACTATCCAACACTTACCCTACTGTTGCACCCCCTGGAGTTAGAATAGTAATTTTTACCCCTATACTATCCAACACTTACCCTACTGTTGCACCCCCTGGAGTTAGAATAGTAATTTTTAACCCTATACTATCCAACACTTACCCTACTGTTGCACCCCCTGGAGTTAGAATAGTAATTTTTACCCCTATTCTATCCAACACTTACCCTACTGTTGCACCCCCTGGAGTTAGAATAGTAATTTTTACCCCTATACTATCCAACACTTACCCTACTGTTGCACCCCCTGGAGTTAGAATAGTAATTTTTACCCCTATACTATCCAACAATTACCCTACTGTTGCACCCCCTGGAGTTAGAATAGTAATTTTTACCCCTATACTATCCAACACTTACCCTACTGTTGCACCCCCTGGAGTTAGAATAGTAATTTTTACCCCTATACTATCCAACACTTACCCCACTGTTGCACCCCCTGGAGTTAGAATAGTAATTTTTACCCCTATACTATCCAACACTTACCCTACTGTTGCACCCCCTGGAGTTAGAAAAGTAACTTTTACCCCTATACTATCTAATACTTACCTTAAATGTAATTTAATATTATGCGTTGTAATGGTATGCGTTGTAAAGGTAGTATGCGTTGTAATGGAAATGCGTTGTAAAGGTATTTTTTAAAAATGCGTTGTAGTGTCATGCGTTGTAATGTCATGCGTTGTAATGGATTATGCGTTGTAAAAAATGCGTTGTAAGTGCATGCGTTGTAAAAGTGTGCGTTGTAACGTCATACATCCCCTTATTATCTTTTAAGTTTGCGCCAATATGCTAACTAAACAACAAATCGTTAATCTTAAGAACACGTTTAGAGGCCTGTCTATCAGTGTCCACAGTTCGGCCATATAACTGACTAAAGGTATAGATTTCAGACTTACTTGAGTATATTGCAACTTGTTCAGCATAAAGGGCAAAAATGAATTTCCAGACGATAATTACAGAAACTGGAAAAAATAGCAAATAAATGGTAGCAGTATTAGATTATATGTCTGATCTTCCTTGGGCACAAATATAGCTACACGTACTTAAACTGAATGGAACTAAGAGATCTCAAAGCGTAGCATCCTATCATGAGCTGAGAACTGGTCACAGCTAAGAGACGATACTGAGCAACACGTTCAGCATGAAAAGCAACAATGAATAACCAGACGATGATTTACAAAGACTAGAGAGAAATGAGAAGATCGATGGTATCAATATTAAATTGTAAGTCTGAGCTTCCTTAGGCACAAATACGACTAAAAAGGCATGCTACACTTACTTAATCTGGATGGATATAAAGGATCTCAAAACGTAGTGTCCTATGATTGACTGAGGACCAGTTACGACTGAGAGATAATACTGAGCAAATGAAGGTTGCAGGAATCTATATGGACAGACAACAGTTGGGAATGTATAAGTGTAAGACAGATATATAATATTGCTCTGATAGATATAATGGCCCAACATTGTATGGCAATGCAAATAGCAACCTCAGATACTTACTTTATTTAAAAGTTAAGATGATGTATAATGGTAAGGGGCCATTATTAACATATATGCCCAGGCAGAGAATCACAAATGGATGTCCATATAGTTATAGACGGGCATTATATAAGAAGAGATGGAAATAAATAACCATTTAGATAAAAAACGTAAACTATAAGCGATAAACAGCCAATGATGCCCAAGCTACTTACTTAAAGACTGACAATTACGGTTCTTCAGACAAAAAGGACTTGAAACATGATTATCATAGGGATGAGAAAACGTTTAGATATTCCCAACGGTGCCTAAAGTAAAATGACAGAAATGTAGATGTATATGTATGACATGATGGTTACATTATCACTACAGTAAAATCATTCACAAGATCCCTAGATATATTCCATACCTTAGTCTTTTATATTAATATTTCAAGAGGCTCCAACTGATTAAGGGTAGTCCGAGATTCACCTCAAGGAACGCTGTGATGCCAGCACCTGAAAAAAGGCGCCGTATATCTACCAAACAATTCTCGCACCAAACGGTACCTAATTAGGCTAATGAGAAACGAGCAACGACTCAAAGTCCAAGTATTAGAGAATAAGAATGGACTAAGGACTAAAATGTAAGCGCCGTAAAACGAGTATAGCACATGCCAGACGATAACCAATTGAATAATTAGAAAATGGACAGATACTCCAAAGGTGATCATTGAAGACAGATAATGACTACCAGCCGTTTTAGCAACTATGTTTACGTTCAGTGACATATAGAATTAACGAGCTACTGTTGTAGATACTTATGTGGCTCTACTAAGGAGCGAAATAGACAGAGGCTAAATAGACGATAAAAAGACGAACAACAAACCGAAGATGGGTGCCATCTTAAAACGGGAAATAGTGTCAAACACGATAATAAAGATAAATAAAAAATTAATGTGAGTCTCAATGTATGGAGTATTTACAGCGACATTTTAAGGTTTACACGCTAACATTATATCACATAACTGTTTTTGAGTGTTATATAGTCAATCAGTGGTGCAGGGGATACATCCCCCTATGAGTGGGGAGGGTGGTGGTGCAGGGCATATATCCCCCCATGAGTTGTGGGGAGTGGTGCAGGGCATACATCCCCCTATGAGTGGGGAGGGTAGTTGTGTAGGACATACAGGCCCCTATGAGTGGGGAGGGTAGTGGTGCAGGGCATACATCTGCCTATGAGTTGTGGGAAGTGGTGCAGGGCATACATCCCCCTATGAGTTGTGGGGAGTGGTGCAGGGCATACATCCCCCTATGAGGGGGAGGGTAGTGGTGCAGGACATACTGCCCCCTATGAGTGGGGAGGGTGGTGGTGCAGGGCATACATCCCCCTATGACTTGTGGGGAGTGGTGCAGGGCATCCCCCTATGAGTGGGGAGGGTAGTGGTGCAGGTCATACAGCCCCCTATGAGTGGGGAGGTTAGTGGTGCAGGACATACAGCCCCCTATGAGTGGGGAGGGTGGTGGCCCAGGGCATACATCCTCCTATGAGTTTTGGGGAGTGATGCAGGGCATACATCCCCCTATGAGTAGGGAGGGTAGTGGTGCAGGACATACAGCCCCCTATGAGTGGGGAGGGTGGTGGTACAGGGCATACATCCCCTATGAGTTGTGGGTAGTGGTGCAGGGCATACATCCCCCTATGAGTGGAGAGGGTAGTGGTGCAGGACATACAGCCCCCTATGAGTGGGGAGGGTGGTGGTGCAGGGCATACATCCCCCTATGAGTTGTGGGGAGTGGTGCAGGGCATACATACCCCTATGAGTGGGGAGGGTAGTGGTGCAGGGCATACATCCCCCTATGAGTAGGGAGGGTAGTGGTGCAGGACATACAGCCCCCTATGAGTGGGGAGGGTGGTGGTACAGGGCATACATCCCCCTATGAGTTGTGGGGAGTGGTGCAGGGCATACATCCCCCTATGAGTGGGGAGGGTAGTGGTGCAGGACATACAGTCCCCTATGAGGGGGGAGGGTGGTGGTGCAGGGCATACATCCCCCTAGGAGTTGTGGGGAGTGGTGCAGGGCATACATCCCCCTATGAGTTGTGGGGAGTGGTGCAGGGCATACATCCCCCTATGAGTGGGGAGGGTAGTGGTGCAGGACATACAGCCCCCTATGAGTGGGGAGGGTGGTGGTGGAGGGCATACATCCCCCTATGACTTGTGGGGAGTGGTGCAGGGCATACATGAGTGGCGAGGGTAGTGGTGCAGGTCATACAGCCCCCTATGAGTGGGGAGGTTAGTGGTGCAGGACATACAGCCCCCTATGAGTGGGGAGGGTAGTGGTGCAGGACATACAGCCCCCTATGAGTGGGGAGGGTGGTGGTGGAGGGCATACATCCCCCTATGACTTGTGGGGAGTGGTGCAGGGCATACATGAGTGGCGAGGGTAGTGGTGCAGGTCATACAGCCCCCTATGAGTGGGGAGGTTAGTGGTGCAGGACATACAGCCCCCTATGAGTGGGGAGGGTGGTGGTGCAGGACATACATCCTCCTATGAGTTTTGGGGAGTGGTGCAGGGCATACATCCCCCTGTGAGTAGGGAGGGTAGTGGTGCAGGACATACAGCCCCCTATGAGTGGGGAGGGTGGTGGTACAGGGCATACATCCCCCTATGAGTTGTGGGGAGTGGTGCAGGGCATACATCCCCCTATGAGTAGGGAGGGTAGTGGTGCAGGAAATACAGCCCCCTATGAGTGGGGAGGGTGGTGGTACAGGGCATACATCCCCTTATGAGTTGTGGGGAGTGGTGCAGGGCACACATCCCCCTATGAGTGGGGAGGGTAGTGGTGCAGGACATACAGCCCCCTATGAGGGGGTATGGTGGTGGTGCAGGGCATACATCCCCCCATGAGTTGTGGGGAGTGGTGCAGGGCATACATCCCCCTATGAGTGGGGAGGGTAGTGGTGCAGGACATACAGCCCCCTAGGAGTGGGGAAGGTGGTGGTGCAGGGCATACATCTCCATATGAGTTGTGGGGAGTGGTGCAGGGCATACATCCCCCTATGAGTGGGGAGGGTAGTGGTGCCAGACATACAGCCCCCTATGAGTAGGGAGGGTGGTGGTGCAGAGCATACATCCACATATGAGTTGTGGGGAGTGGTGCAGGGCATACATCCCCCTATGAGTTGTGGGGAGTGGTGCAGGGCATACATCCCCCTATGAGTTGTGGGGAGTGGTGCAGGGCATACATCCCCCTATGAGTGGGGAGGGTAGTGGTGCAGGGCATACATCCCCCTATGAGTTGTGGGGAGTGGTGCAAGGCATACATACCCCTATGAGTGGGGAGGGTAGTGGTGCAGGACATACATCCCCCTATGAGTGGGGAGGGTAGTGGTGCAGGATACACATCCCCCTATGAGTGGGGAGGTTAGTGGTGCAGGACATACAGCCCCCTATGAGTGGGGAGGGTGGTGGTGCAGGGCATACATCCCCCTATGAGTTGTGGGGAGGGGAGTGGTGATGGGCACACCCCCAGGTGTGTTGACTGCTGGTGGTGGGGACCATGCTACCCCTGTGGTTTTGCTGTTGCTGGTGGAAGGGATGTCACCCCCCCCTATGTGTGTGTAGCATTTCGCGTGTTTGTTACATTTATTTGTGGTGGTGTCTGACTGACCGTCTGCGTTGTGTGCGTCTGTTCCTGATCCGGTCATAGATGTACAGTACTGGGATGACCTCCGCGATGGGATTCATTGTTGGTTCGTCTCGTACTGGCTGCTTGTTGCTCCGTCTTGTACACATTGGGAATTGGTCCGTCTCGTAGCCGTGGATCGCGTTGTGGCGTGAATCGGACCTGATATGCAGCTCTCCCGGATGCTGTGACGTGCTGCTAGTGGCGACCTGTCCGGCACGTATGATTTGCGCATCATACTTGTCCGGCCGGAAACTGCTTTGGGAACTGCTTCCGGGCGACTTGAATCGGCGTTCAGAGGTACGGCTCGTACAGGAAATGCTGCTGGAATCTCAGCCTGCGTGTCAGAAGGAATTGTGTCAGTTATGCGCATCGTACTTCATTGCCCGGACGGACCGGCTCCCGGGATGAGTCGGTCGCAAGGTTAGGCTACGAAAAGACTTCGGAGGGCTGTCCGACCCGGATCTGAATCGACCCCAAAATGTACAATGCTCACACTACTACAAAAGAAGAAACCCGAAATATAGCACACTATAAAATTGACATTTACTATATCCACCACAATATCTACAAGCTAACAAACATCTAAAAAAAAGATATTTATTTAAAATTAAAATAAATCTCATAATTTTTAATTTTATTATCCATACCTTATTTAACAATATTGAATATATAACATGAACATATTTAACATAGTACAATATTTGAAAACTTCATGAAAATGTCATTAAAATTATATATTTGTTATAGTTTCAAAAACATTTTGTAAACCCATATCCTACATTTTCTTATGATATAGAGGCGGATTGTGACATTGGACCGCCGATGCCACGGGCATGAGAACACTGCATACCCTGCGGCTTCTCAGCCGCCGTTTTATGACAACACCGCCGTGCATGTGGTGTTGTTTCTGCGTTCTCACTGCAGGGGTATGGTTAGGATGAGAACAGCTAGCAGTCATGCCGCTGCCGTGGGACTGCTGCCACATCAGGTGCACTGTGAGGCATGCACCATGTCATGGATGGCAGACAGTGAATGCACAACAGTGCGCTTCTAGTGGAGCACAACATGTGCCCCCCCACGCACCCCTATAGGCAGATTCACCATGGCACCCTGTCTGAGCCCCCTTCCCAGCCTTTCTGACATGAAATGGGCAGTGGAAGGACAGATACAAATTGCTCAGTGGTGCCGGCATCAGCACTGCCACCATTTCATGCCCCTCTCACCACCATGGTCTCCGAGGGATACAGGATCATGGAGGAGGTGGTGGGCTACCTGCGTGCTTGTGACGTCCTTATTGCAAGGGCAATAATCAGGAGGTACGGCCTCCAAGGTCATGGTGGTCAGACCGTAACAACGGGTTTGGCGGTCCCAGCACCGCCAACTTTTAAATCAGGCCATAAATTGACATTAAAAATAGCAATGTCTAAATAATTCTTACAATATTTTGGGTGTTTATAAAATAATATATTAAAATATTTGCAGACATTATTTTCTAATTAAATACAATTTTTTAAAATGTACTATAATATAATTTCCCCCCTTCAGTTTAACAACATTTGTAAACAATTCTATAATACATTTTCAAAAAATGACAATTTTTTTAAAAATAATATATTTTTTTATAAACTGACTTTATCATCCAGTATAATATAACACTATTTATTTTTTAATATAATTTAATTCATTTTAATAACTAAGAATAATTTATCAATTTTTAGATTTCATTTTGTTTCCATTTTTTTATAAATAATCTAAGCATTTTCATAAATTATGTAAATTATGTAAATTACTTTCATTTAAAGAAAAGTGACACCCTTATCCAATATTAATTCAATACCCCACTTTAATTTTTTTGATGTCATTTATTTAATTTAATAAACACACATCTAAAAATAGTTATACATATTTTTTTTAAAATAGTCCTTACCCTTATTCCCTATAAACCCAGCATCCCTCTCCTAAAATTTAAAAAATGCTTTCTAAAATTTGTTTTTGAAATTAACTTAAAAACCCCCCAGAAAAATACTTACTTTTATAAATTACTTCCACACTTCACCCCTATAAACACAACATCCAGCTCCAAATGTTTTTACTTTCTTTTCAAAAAAATAAAATTAAATTAAAATATATACAATAATACTCTCTTTTAAAAATACTTCTCATTGTTATCCCTCATAAACCCAAACATCTCACGCCTGAAAGGTATAATTTGACTAAATAAAAAAATTAAAACAAAATAAATTAAAACTAAATTCTTATAAAAAAATTACAAATTATAAATGATTGATATATATATATAAAAACATATAAAAACACTAATAGAATATATTAAAACTATTACTAAAAAAATGATGACATGAACATCGATATTAACTGCATAGATATTAAATACATCGATATTAAATACTGCACCTAAAATTGATATTTTTGACAATGATATTTAAGACAATGATGTTTATGTGTCACGATATTCTTGACATTATATTTGTTACAATATATATATATTTTTTAATATATTGTCCGAACACCTCCGGGAATACGTCAAAATCCATGGGAGTTGCGTGGGAACACCCAGGCAAATTCCTATGGAATGCCTTCCCATGGCAGACTAAGGCATCCATCAATTTGTACTGCACTGCTTTTACTCCAGACTGTTGGAGCTACTCAGGGTCATGCAAAGTGGCCTTGTGTGGCTTCATAAATCTCTCTTAAGGTTTGCGTCGCACATGTACCACATTGTGTGGTGCAAATGGAATGCAAGTCAGGTCATAAATATGGACCTAGATGTGCCACAACACATAGGGCCTTATTAGGATGGTGGTCATTCGGACCGCTATCGCGGAGGTCAGGAGTCCAACCTGGCCCAGGAAAAGGGTTGCAGCACAAGCTGCTGTGTAAAGGAGCACTTCCTGCACCTCCATGCACCGTGTGCCATGCACATTGTGGTGCTTGGCACATGGTGCATGAAGGTGTGTGGGGGCACTAAAAATGCACCCTGGGTCACTTTACAGTGGCCCACGATGGAAGGGAGCTCTGTTTGGGGCCCCCAAAATCAGTTACCAACAGCCTATCAATGGCGTTCTTTCTGACACGAAAAGGCTGTCGGAAAAAGGGATATCATATTCACAACTGCAGTGCCTGCCTCGGCAAACCACCTCCATTAGGGATTGCGATTCCGACCGCCGCCCCAACGGGATCACTGATCCTGTCAGAGGCAGGGGTCTTTCCCTTGACCGTTTAGTGTCTGACCGCCTGGATTGTAATCCAGCGGTTAAACCAAAGGGCTGTCGATTGGTCGGACCACCAACGACGGGCTGACGATGGTGGTCTGACCGACATCGTAATCAGGGGCATAGTTAGGAAGTGAGCAGTACATATCTGTTATTTTTATCAGAAAATGAGTTCAAGCTAGATAGTATTTTTAATCAAGCTCAATATAATGGCTTAAAATGGAAAAGGTGATCTCTTCATTCAGGACAACAGAAATCCTGCAACAGATTTTGGCCCAGCGGTGTTCACTCTGAAGCAATATAATACTGCTGATTTTGCATCAATAATGTGAGAGAGACTCTGCCTAACCTTAAAAGTATTAGACATTTTGTGCTGGATCTGCACACGTTTAATTGGAAGCCAATGAGATGAGAGGGGAACAGTTTTGTGGAAAAGTTTAATAGGCACCACAAGGCCTTGCATTGAAAGGGATTTAATTGATTTTCCATTGTGCACTAATGTCCAGAAGCTAAATACAATTCAACAATGATAATTTTGAATTCAAATGATCCCAATGAGAGTGATGGATTGACCCCAAGCAGCCAATTCATTAATATTAATCTAGACATCATGGTTTAAACCTTTTGAAATATATGTATAACATTTGGGCCCCGTTTCAATGTAGTGGTAAAGTCATACCTAAGTAGTTATATGATTACAACTGTTCAATATACTTCCCTGACAAACACCAAAAGAATATAAATATTTTGCGAACATTTTAGTATCTTGGTTTCAGCTTTTTGATTAGAAACTATGGGCCTGATTACTATGGTGGTGAGACCGCCATCTTAAGCAGGTTTCACGACCGGCATTGTTTTGGAGGGGAATCACATACCCACAACGGTGGATGTGCCTACCAGGCACTGCCAAAGGGATTTTGATGTCTCTTTCCGCCTGCCTTTTTCATGGTGGGTGACCTGCCATAAAAAGGCAGGCGGAAAGGGAGTTTGAGGGCCCGTGGCAGGCCCTCCTTCCTCCTGGATCTATGATATGGGCAATGGGGGCACCTATCTGTGCACTTAACACAGACTAGGCCTGGGTGGAACTCATGGAGTTTCATTTCATGGAATTCCGCAGAGTTACGAAAAACTCTGCGAGATTTCACGGAAATTAGTGAACAAGTGGAAATAGGCACGTTGCTCTGCTCATTTTGTGAGTTAGGGCCGGGAGCTCATTCCATGCTATAAAATCAGTGTGAATGGTACCACATGGTGCACCAAAGGGCTCTGCTTCCCGAGCTGATTTTGCTGCCATTTGAGAGATTTTTTACTCGAGCGGCTGCTTTCTGCCTGTGATTGGTCGCAACCTCCTGTGACCTCCCACGTTGGAGAAATCTTGCTGGGTGCCCTCCTAGTGACCTAATACCGCTCTAGGAGATGGCAAATGTCGCCCACACTCTCCAACTTACCATTGGCAAGCTGTGTGCGAGAAAAAACTCCAACACTCAAAGGTTGGTGGAATTTGGCCGAAACTCTGAGTTCAAAGCGTAACAAGGAGTGGCCAAAACTCTGCCAATTCTGAGGGCGGAGTGAAATATATTACCCACCCCTAACACAGACAGGACCTATTTTTAGGCTCGTCTCTCCAGACACATAACGTCTTTTAGCTGTACACCACTCCCTTTCGAGGGAACAGGAACCTGGCTCCAGCCTCTCTTCTTGTTAAATCAGGTCAGGCTGACACCCACAGCTGCCATGATAGAGCTTTTCTCCAAGATCTGTTGTCGAATCATGCTCTACTAGATATTTTATGCCTCCATCAGGCATCCACTACTTCCTCCTCCATGGGCAATTGGTACAAGATGTGACGCAAAGTGGCATACTGGAGGCAGGTCTACTTGATCATAGTCCAGTTCGATTGAAGCTAGATTTGGAGTTGTTGGCACTGCTGCTGATTAGATGAAGAATGCGGACATTTGCTTATATGTATTCTAAACAGAAGGAATAACTAAGGCACCAAATCAGTGCCTGGTTGTCTGCTAGTGAGGAATCAGTGGGCTCACACAGGACCCAGTGGGCGGCTGAGAATACATCTCTGAGAGGGATGATGGTGTGGGACTCCGCATTGGCTAAATGTAGATCCTGGGGGTCATTACGATGCTTAGAGACTACAGTTTGACATCTCCAGGCCCATTATAAAAATGCTCTCATGCTCACTCAAGCGTGAGCTAGAACTGACTAAGCAACATTTTAACGAGCTCTTCACTGAAGTGGCAGAAAAGACCTTAGTTAAACTGCAGTAAGAACGTAGTGGCCAAGGAGAAAAAGCAGGCCATCTTTTCGTCACACAATTGCATCACGGGGAGTCACAGTTGGCCATGCCAGCCATATGTGATGCTCAAGGTGTCTTACTAACCCATTCCCTTGACATAACAAGTTACTTTGCCTCATTTTACTCATCCACTATACTTCAGCATGCTGATGCCTTTGTGGCATTACTTTATGCAGATGATATCTTGCCCCTTTTTTCTCACCCTGTATTCTCTGTAGCAACTTTCATACCCATTATTGATAATTTTGCTCTCCTGTCTAGCTGAAAGATCAATTGCACTAAATGTGAGGATTTTCCTCTATCGAGAGTGACTTATGCAGATTGGCGGCACCCTTACAACATAAGTTGGGTGGTCAAATGACTCCAATACTTGGGAATCCATATTATTGGAGGGCTTATGCATATGGTGGAAGACAACCTCCTCAGGCTAGTGAAACACGCTAAACAGGACTTCCTAAATGGAAACATCTGAGTACAGATGGTTAAAATGGCCGTCAAGCCCAGGTCCTATAATACCTTTGGAATGCTGCCCCTACAAATTCCCCAACCTTTTTGCTTGTGGATTGAAGCTGGCATGAAATCCTGTATCAGGAGTGGTGTAAGCCCAGGTTGCAAACAGCTGGACTTTGGGCCAGTACAATGGGGACTTCACCTAACTCATTGTTTAACTTTTCATATCTCACAGTTAGGCTCCTATTTATGTGCTTTGACATTGGCCCCTGAGTGGCTTCCAATAGAATGTCACATTCTGGCATGCCCAAATATATCCCTTCTGGTCTGCTACCTGACTGGCACATGCTGCTCTATAGCCAAAAACACTATCCTCAATGCAACCACCACAGCGTAGCAAGCTGCTCACATGCTGTTTAGCATCACTCCACTTCTCCAGAGTAGGGCCTCCATATAGTATAACATAGTCTTACAAATAGCTGGGAAACCATTCTATTGGCAGTCCTGGCATATGAAAGGAGTGAATCACATTGACAAGAAGTTTCAGGATGGCCAATTCAAACCATTCCAGGGATTGAAAGAGGAAAATGGCCTCTAAGCAGCTGATCATCGGAAGCATTGACTGCTAACCCTCTCCCTCAAAACCACACTTGGCACCCCTCCAGCGGAGCTTTTGATATCTCTCAAAGACTTTATAGACATTTTAACGGAGTCGTGTCAGGGCTATAGGTAGTCATTTTAAAGCCCTGATGCAAATAGGCTCCATAAGTAGGTAAGGATTGATATCATGTTTTAGGTTTAAACTTATAATAAGTGGTAAACCCCACCAACAGAGAAACATCTCTCATCAAAGTGAATATATAAACACTGATAAACAAATGCACAACCAAAAATTAGCATGCCATTCAAAGAAAGTAAAGTGAGAACGAATGAGCAATATTTCTTTCTTTCTGAAGGGGCTAGCATAATGTAACATAGTTATACAAGGTAGCAGTAAGAAAGGTTGATCTAATATTATTCTGGTCATGTTTTGTTGTTTAGAGGGGTTACTAATCTATTGTTTCTTCTTCCTTTTGTTTCCTCCAGTTTTGTGTGCTTTGATTAAAGGTGAGGGGTTCAGAAGCTTGTTAAGTTTGATCTAATTATTTTATATACTGTAGAGAATCAGGGAATATTACGATTATTTTTAATCTTTTGGCAGTGTTTAATTCTTTCACTTTAAATGTCTGTCTCATAAGAATATTGATCATTATGTACTATCACATTTACCCACAGACCCAGAATGGGTAAGCCCTTTGATACATCAACCCCTATTTCTAAAAAGTCAATTTTGATAGCAGGGCACCTGCTAAACACCACAGACTTTAAAAATTCAATGCACAGTGTAGTGACAGATACCTGTGAAAGGAGTGCTGCCATCATGCGCAAGATATAGATGAAAACATGACTCAATGCTTTTCACAAACCAAACGAAATTCATAACTGCAAGGGGTACCATTATAATGTGTGATATATTCAGCTAATCCTGACTTTGTACTCAACTGCACTTCTTAGGAGTAGGCCTGCTCGGAGTTTGCGAGTCACACTACGTGGAACTCTGCGGAGTGGCTATTCGCGATGCGGAGTGTGTCCTCGCATTACAAATTGCATGCAAATGGCACCACGCAGTTCGCATGAGCACGGCCATCATGTTTTTCTACTCTGTTTATGGTGCTGGGCCAAATTTTCAATCCCTCCTTACTCTCTGTAATCCTTCCCCTATCAAACCTATCTACCCCTCATTTTTATTTATTATACTAGTGTGTGTCTTTGTGTTTGTGTATTTTGCAATTTTTTTGTAATTTGTGGGTGTTTTTTGTGGCTTTGTGTATTTTGTATATTTATTTTCCTTATTTCTTGTTTCCTTTCCTTCCTTTTTCTGTTTCCTTCTCCAATCTTTCTTTACCCCACTCATCTCCATGGCAGAGGGTCAACTACCTTGTGGGAGTCGCCGCCGTCCAGGTGAGCAGCCCCGGGCGATCTTCAGCTAGGAGGAGTTGGCACTGCTAGTATCAATCAATTCTTTATTGTTTAAGTTAATTAAAACCATAACAATGTCACAATGCAAATAAGGTATCAATAGTTTAACAACATATAAATGATTTAAGATATAAAAAAGATAAGAATAAAAAGAGCATGTTACTTATCTTATCCTATAAGCTGGAAATAATGTCCCTATCATGAGACCTGTTAAAATTAGTTTGTGATTCTGTATCGTAAAATTGTTGTCAGGATTACGGTTTCATCAAATATTAACATTAAAAACTTTTTAACATATTTACAATTGCAATAGAGATACTAAACTTTACTGGGTTGGCAGTGCCTGCTTCCATCAGCCATATAGTTTTTTTCATAAAATAATACAAATTTCATCATTTTACAGGTCAGCTGAGGGTCTGTTGTACCAAGTCCTCTAATGATGGCCGATCTACAAGTTCGGATCCCTCTGTTATTAAAGCCTTTTTTAGGAGCGGTATGCGTTTCGATTTTAAGCTGGGGCAGACACACATGAGATGGATAAAACCTTGGCATGCTGCACCACATAAGTTGCTAGTAATTTTTTGTGCAGACCCACCTCCCCTCCATGCAGGCAGCAGGCCTGGCAGTGGATACCCCTGCAGGAGCATCAGCTGTGCTGGGTGAGGGTGCATGCAGCGCACCAGCCAGGTTTGGTGCACCATCCACCAGCTGATGCACTGCTGAGAAGATATTCTTCACCTGGAGCAGGACTTGCTTGGTGTCAAAATTCCGGGGCTAATAATTATTTGATGTGTTTCTACAATGCAAAAATCTTTTCCAAATGGAAGCTCACACTCAGAGGTAAGTTACGTTTAGTTTACATTAAGATTATTATTATTTTGTGATCCTGTTTCTACTTTCTGCTAGGCAGGTGCTCAACGCTACCTTAATGTACTCATCATTGTCACTCACTTTGGCTGATTAATTAAGAAGCCATTGCAGACTCTTCTGTCCTCCTGTCACCATAGTGAATCAGTGATATCAGTGAGTTAGCATTCTCTCTGTGACTTTGTTTATGTAACTCTTACAGTTTCAAGCTATTTCACAACGATGTGTGGTATGCATCACTGCATTGCAAAAAGTGAGACTGAGTTGGTCCTTAAAGGGAGTTGAGAAATGAGAACAGAATCAAAGATCATTCACTGCAATGCATTAGTTACAAACGTAGTTTGTGTTCAGGAAATATGGAATAGGGATTTTAGGATTAGTATGTGCAACTCAATGATAGTCGATAGACTCAAAACTAGCGCTCTAAGCGACCTGTTTTAGAGAAGTACAATGTGACAGCTTTTACCTGTCAAAATAATTTAGTGGAGATTAACTGAATCCCTAATCTATTTTTTTTTCTGCATTTCTTACATCAGCACCCAAGGGCAAGAAGAGGGATGTTGCGGAGACGGGTCCTGGAGTAGCTGGTCAGCAGGAGGCACCGACTTCCAGCGCCGCTAGTGAGGGCTCTGCTAATCCCAGTAAGTCTTATTATTTAATATTAGAGTTTCCCGCAATATTGGGTTTTATGATTGTTGTGGGCTTAGGGTAGAATCTTGAGGTATTGGAATATTGGTGCTGTATTCTAGGATGGGAGTTCCTGCCTGGAGGCTGGTGGTACTGGCAAGAAATAAAGGGGTGTATATTCTCAAGAACGTGTGATAACCATCGCAAAAGTTACTTAACGCAACCCACAACATCGCAGTCCATCGCGGGAAATTTATGCAGTGTTAACCAGGTATTCACAACACGGCGGTACCATGCAATATTCCACCGATAATGCGTCGACTGACCGCGATAAAATCAATGCCACACCGCAATAATGCGAAACCCGAACGCTAAAAAAGCTGCGATGAGGCCAATCGCGATACAAAAATTAGCGAAATCCAGGTACAGGCCTGCAATTCACACACGTCTGGTGGGAACAATCACCTTAAAAGTAGAAAAAAAACTGAAAAACAAATGCCAAACAACAGCCAAGCACAATGGATGTTGCCGGAGCAAGTACAGAGGAGACCCAGAACCCCACAAGCCCCCCAGAGGACCTGCCTGGGACCTCGGGGTCAGGGAAGGGCAAGGACAAGAAGAGTAGGAAGAAGCGCTTCAGTCCGCAGGAAAACAGGATCCTGATAACGGAGGTGGTCAAACACCATCAACTACTGTTCGTCACCTCCACTGTGTCATAGCAACAAAAAATGGACTTTGGCAGTCCATCGTGGACAAGGTGACTGCAGTCGGAGTGCTGAAGAGGAAAATGGAAGAGGTCAAGAGGCGCTGGAATGACGTCAAGCGCAAAACAAAGCTGAAACTCGCCAACAACCGGAAGGCAGCAGTTCAGACTAGAGGTGGGAGTCCTACGCCACAGGAGGAGCTGGACGACATGGAGGAATTGGTGTCCACAGTCATCAGTGGGGAGACGGTGGCAGGAGTCGGGGGATGGGACACTGGTCAACAGGACTGGACACAACAGCACCAGGGTGAGTAACAATCAGGGACTGGGGGAACGGGGGGAGATGGGCGCAATGGCACAAATGCCCAATTGAGCTGAGCACATCTGCGGACAAACCATGCCTCAGACCCCAACTCCCACCAAGAGAACAATGTACCCAAGTATGCTAAATGTCAGCACTGTACAAGCACAGAAGTCAAAGGCACATCGCTTGAAAGGGATAAGGGGCAGCAAAACAGAGCAGCAGGTGCCACCCCCAATGCAGCACACACACATAACATGCAGAGAACATCAACATTGACAACAAGGTGGTACAAACCCCAACATGTCCACAACAGAACACAGGACACAACTGGCGCCACTGGGTGTAGACACTGGCCAATCACAAGTGACATTGCAGGGAAATGTGAGTAGACAATGCACTAGTTCAAACACACATCCGTGCTGTTGTCAAAATGTCCACTGTCCCGCAGCAAATAGGCAGCCCCTCCAAAACAGCCACGATGTACACAGTCATGCAGTCTGTATGTGAACATGTACAATCTGACAACACATATGTGTACACATTGTCAAACCGCATCTCCCCTTCACATTGCAGAGGAACAGTCAACACCTCCTGCAGAGCAGCCCGAACCTCTCTTCTCTGATGACGAAGAGGACCACCACAGCTTCGACTCCGACGTCCTCCAAGAGTTCATTGACAGTCTCCGCAGCCCACCTCCATGAGCAGGGCAGCCCAGCTGCAACGGGGACACCCTACCCCCTGCACAGACCACACAGCAGGCAGCACCCACCACAACGGCTGCCTCCCAGGACCCCCACGAAGAACACATGGCCTTCCAATGCTGTGTGCTGGGATGCCAGGAGCAGCTGGCTAAACAGGTGTGGGTGGACTTCAACCACATGGCAGACAAACTAGATGCCATACGTGGGTGGCTAGGTCCCATCATGGACCACTCACACTCCCTAATGGACACCCACAGTCCACTACATGCACTCCAACGAACCATGGCTGACATCGCCAGAGTCCTGACTCCGAGACAAGAACGACTGTCTAGTCAGAGTGGCTCCAGCGAGCTCGCACGGGAGTTGGGACTCATGCGGAGGCTCTTTGGAGAACATGGAGCGGGTCAATGCGGAAAGAGCGGCTGCCATGGCTGCACACCAGTGAGAGCTAGCTGGGTTCCACAATGACCTCAAAACCATCCTCATGGCAATGCTGCCACAAGGCCTGGCGCCGATGCTTGCTGCTGATACCACTACATCGACATCTCCAACCCCTGAAGTGTCAGTGCCACACAGTGCGGCAGACATTCCACCGCCAGCCCCTGAGGTGTCACTTCCACACAGTGCTGGAGAAAGGCCAGCACCACCAACATGTGAGGCACATGACACAGCAGAGGACGAAGATGTGGATGAAACTGCCTTACTGGTATGGAGAAAACTGTAGCATTCATCACTGCCACATGGCCGATTTCAGCTTGATTCTGCCCTCTGCATCATCACCTTCCACTGTCCCCCGATACACTCTGCGACACTCACCTTGGACCTTGCAATGGACTGCCATTTTCTGTTTGATCACCAATGACACAGCTATCAGACTGCAGACTGAACTCTTCCTCTTCCTTTGGACTTGTCATTCCCTGAAGGACTCTGGCTGGCCTTCCACGGGCCAACATTTGAAAGTGGGGTTTGCATGGGCCTGTACTGCTGCAGATGCAACACTCCACTGAATGTGCATTAAACATTCAGAATCACACAGATGTGTTGTGTCTATGGTCTTACAAGCGTGGTAGTATGGATGAATGTAGGGTCAGTGAATTCCTCTTACGTCCATGTGGCTCATGTCGTTGGCCTTCGGTCACAGGGTGACAGGCATTTGTTACTTCCTTGTCCAGCCCTGTACGGAAAAACGCCCAGAGCCCTGGGGTCATTGTTCAAACCCTTACGCTGGGCTGGCATACGCCAGGCCAGCCCTCTCTCCTTACGCTCACAAGGGGGGGGACAACGCTACATGTCCAGGTCTTCCCTGTAGGGATCTGCTGGTCACAGGTCTACTTGTCAGCATGCCACAGCCACTCCCTCATGGCTGGTGTACACCCACACCACACCCATCCAGCACACACGTCACAGCACATGTGACCCTGCCAATAAAAGGGCTGGGCGCACATGCTCAACGCCATTTCCAACCTCTTTCGGGGTGTATCCGTGTGGTGTGCATCTAGGCATGGGGTCCCAGAGGCCTGCGATATCACATTCCGCAGGCCTGGAGGTGACATGATGGCGTCTGCACCACGTGACCCAATTATAGAGGGTCCATGACTTGCGGGGCACAGACAACGTGGCACCGGATAAACTGCGGCCGGCACAGGCATACGGCCGCGGGACAGTGATTTTTGGTGCACTGAGGTAGGGGCACCTTAAGTGCAGAGCGGGTGTGCAGCCTGCGATGATGCTTGGTCCCGGCGGTCCGGACTGCTCAGGTTTTGTGTGCCCTGCTGGACCGCAGTGTAGGCTTGAGCCAGTGTTCAGCGGGGGCCTACCGCCGCGTGGCCTTGCAGGTCACAGAGTTAGTGACACCTCAAGGGCTGAGCGGGTGTGCAGCCTGCAATGAGGCCGGGTGCACTGGTATGTCCTCTGCCATGGCGAAAATCAAGACCCAGCACCAAAAAGGAGACCTGGTGGCCTGCGGAGCGAGGCTGCATGATGTGGAGGGTGCCATGTCCTTGGGCCCCGGGTGCAGTGGCACGTGGTTGGCCCTCATTGCTACACGCCAAGGGCAGAATGTGAGCAGTGAGGCCTGGGTGCGCAGGGGCGGGCATGCACCGCAGGGTGGCGGGAGGGGTTGGGTTGCAGCTGCCTGGGTGCGCAGGGGCAGACCTGCGATAATGTTGTGTGCACTTGTATGTACTGTGCCATTCATGTATCTAGACTCTGTTACAGATGACGGGTCTGTCTCAGATGTGGGACCTGGTGAACTGCACTACATACCGGTACGTGGTTGGAGACACACCGGTGGCAGCAGGTGGGCAGTGTGGCCTACGTACGCAGTGTCAGCACTCTCTCTCCCTGTCCCTCTCTTCTTTTCTCTATCTCTCTCTCCCCCTCTCTGTCCATCTAGCTCTCTCTCCCCCTCTCTGTCCGTCTATCTCTCTCTCCCCCTCTCTGTCCATCTATCTCTCTCTCTCCCTCTCTGTCCATCTATCTCTCTCTCCCTCTCTATCTCTATCTCTCCTTCGCTCTCTCTCTGTCCCTTGATGAGCGCAGGACACACCTTCTCATCATGATTTTTGTCTTGCAGGCTGTGACCTACGGAATGTCCCGAGGGGAGCCGCCATGTGTCTTCATTTCTGTTCTGTGTTTATTTTAATACATTTTCATTTGTTGCTTTGAAGGTGAATGTGTGATGCTCATTTTTGTGATGACACATGCATGTCACCAGATGTGATTGTGCGACATCAGGCTGATTATTTGGTAGTTGATTCCGTGTAGTTGATTAGGCATGTCTTTGGCCGGGGGGGTTGCTAGGGAGGGGGGGCCTCGGGTTGGTGGCGGTGGGTGTTGTTGTGGCCCTCAAGGGTGTCCTGCATGCATGCTCAGTGGCTGCATGGCATCTGTTGTCCTTTAGGTGTGGCTCAGGGCTGGGCTACCTTTTCTGTTGCCAGCTACCATCCGACTTTGCATCAGGTCAGAGTAGGTGATGGTTTTCTGCTGCTAACGCGCCCTATCACATCTTTGGTGGTCTTTTCGCCGATGTGGCTTGTCGTAGAGAATGTTATGGAGTGGTGTTGTCGTGGCTTTTTGCATGGGAACGTCTACTCTGCATCTCATTAGCGATAGTTGCCGGGGTCATCTGTGGCGATGTTTTTTGCGGCTGCTATCACAGGCAAATTGGTGCTATGGGCTGTTAGCAAAAGCTTGTGAATGGGGTGATAAATTTATCGCAAGTTTGCCTGCGCTAAAGTGCCATTAACTCGTGATAGCTCGTTGAGAATATGGCCCAATGTTGCTCTGACACCCTTACCTGCCTTCTTCCTTTCACCTGGCAATGAGGGTGGGATACGAACCCACTAGTGCAAAGCACAATGGATTAGCTCTTTTTCCTCTGCTCACTATGATACTTTTAAATTTTGCCTTGTTTATTTGTTTTATAGTTTCCTTTTTTTCAAACTCCCCTGTTCAATTTTTGTTTCATTCCTTTTATCCCTGCATTATCTTTATTTTCCCTTATATTATATGGTTATTTTTTGGTAGCTGACTTTTGTTGGTCTCTAGTCTCTAGTTCACTTATCTTCTTCTTTGTTGGTAATAATCTTTCCCTCTCTCCTATAGATCTTGTGATACTGTAAGACTAACAACACATTTTTGGTACTGTACTGTCTACTGTGAAGATTGCAGGCCCAAGTTAGGTAGTATAATATTCACCATATATGTTTGTTGAGAAAGCTTTCTTTTTCCTGCTCATGCTCTAACAGTTGAAATAATGAGAGAGCGGCCATGGCCATGGTCATGGATCACCCCACCCCAATGTTGATTCCCTGACTCGCATTTGCTTCTGATGTCACACCTACTAGTCCCCTCACTGGAGTTTCCCACATCCTTAAGTCTGAGCTTGCGTTCATCATGGGTATAGATCGTATAGTAGTGGAACCAATGTGTATCCGATGGCTCAGCAGTTGCTGGTAAAGGAGTACTAGACTCTACAGGCACTAAGGATGGACCATTTCCTTTCATGTTCCCTTTTGCTCCCTATTCAGTTCCCTCCGCCAGTACCGGGTGTCACTGACTAATTTTCTCAATGAGCTCGGATCATACACAGAGACAGCAGGACCAATGATAACTGGTACTGTAAGAGCTTTTGGTAACCGTGACGCAGCATTGGCCCAACTTGGTTTCGCACCTCCCAAGGCGGACACTCCTGTCTCACCTACACCTGCGGACATCCTTCCCACTACCCCTGCACTAGGACCTGTTGGGGATTCTGACCCACTCTCCATGTTCCCTGTATTCTCCAACTCTCGTCTTCCCTCCTCTGAGTGTCAGTTGTAAGGTGGAGAACACTCCATTAACATCCTATCAAACAAACTGTTGTCCGTATCACTCCCATAATTTCCATTTTCACCTCCATTCCTATTCTGACAATCTCCTCTCTCACTAGCGTTGGATATAACCTTTCTCCCTCAATGGTGTCTATTCTACATCTCTTAAGCTGTGCATCCCATCGTGCTTTCTGACATGCCCTCAAAGCTTTCTTAATTTTTTCTTGGAATCTTTCCCTGTTCTTTTCATGTGCTGCTCACATCCATGTCTCAAACGGTGTTGTCTAGGCAAAGGCCGCAACACAAACATCACTCCTCTCAACTGGTGCATCACCTCCAATCAAAATGAACCATAGCGTGGTAATGTCAAATCCCCCTCTTTTTCAGTGATTTTGTGTCAATTTTGAACCCAAATACTAGTATGGAGTTGACATACTTTTGTTGCCATATAATGTGATGGAGTATCTTCGGCCACTCCAGTAATGACTCCCTGAACACAGCTGAACAGATCTTGCAATACCCTAAAACATGTTATGATTTAATAAAAAATGTCTCTTGAGGGACAAGATTTTCTTTATCACAACTTCCGGATGATTACCAACCAATCCCAGTACAGCGTTACACCAACCGAACTATCGCAGTGCAGCGCACTCTGACGTCACCTTTACTTCTCGCAGCTACTCACCCTCCTTCACAATTTCGCCGTCCACATTCATTTACACAATCATCTTAAATTCCATATTTGTCTGCAATCCACAAGATCGATAGAAGTCAATCATACAAGAACATTCACACATGGCAACCCACAACCTATACTGGACACCCAAAACAGTATAGTTCACCACAGTACACAAAGTTTACCAACAATTCCCATACATGCCATTCACACAAAGTTCCCTGTCTTAGGTGGAACTATCAATGACATCTCACGACAACTTCTCAAATCTCCGGTCAGACAATCACAATATCTTGTTGTCTTCTACACCATTTAATATATCCTGGGATCTTTGGCCACTTCGGGCCTGAAACTCAAATCCCAATCTTTGGGCCACGTCTGGTCTGAAACCACATTAACTCGAATCTCACAAAAGCTCCGCCAGACATCACACAATCACTTCATTCCTGCAATCGATCACGCAACACATCCCTATTGATACTCACTCCTCCATTCACTGCTGTTCTCTCCGCACTATCAAGCTACGTCGGCCTCTGTCAAAATCCGTCGCTCTCGACCATTGGGCTCTATTTTTGGGGCTCTGGGGTTCTTGGTCTCTTTTCTGGATTCTCCCCTCGCTTCATGTGAGAACCATCCTACACTGCTACCAACTGAAAGAGCTGGGCCTGTACGTTCTAGATCTGGTCTAGAACCCCAAGTCTATGGTACATTTTCTCAGCATGAGAGCATGGAGGGCAGATACATCATTAACAATGTGAATCAATTCAATTTCTGTTCTCTAGGCCCATAATATTCACAGGCTACTAAATAAAGTTAGTAGATTTATTACAATGCCAATAATAACTGCACATACAGACATCTCAGGATAAGGGTGTAGACGTACATTGAAACCAACATAAAGCCAAATCCACGAATGAGGTTCAGACAGTGACACATGCACAAGACAATTAATTCAAGAATCAGGATACAAAAGATCAAAAAACATGAGTCCAAGTTCCCCTGCATCGATGGTTGATGGAAATAAAGCATTAATCTATCCCTACACTAACGCTAACGTGACATCCATATTTAAGCATTCTTCGAGACAGGATAGGTTAAGGAGTCAGCATGTGGAGTCTTCCTTAGAAGTCTCTCCACTTCAATGGGTAGAGCAGCATGAACCTACTGAGACAGAGCTTGTTCTAAGATGCTCTCTCTCCAAAGGCAGAGAAGAATTGGGGCTCTTTCCCTACTTGGAATACTCAAATATCACAGGTGTTTTCCCATCATTCTTTCAGGTCACGTCATCCAATCAGGCCACATTCTCATAGGTAGTTTTCCACAGGATGGCAATTGCTCCTGAACAGTAACATCATGACCTTGATTCCCAGGCCGTCTCTGGTGAGAAAATACAACAGTCCTCCTTATAGGCATTAGCTCCCAATGTATCATCTTCTCTCCTTGCCTAACTCCTAAAACAAAGACATTATTCTAACTAACAAGGGCGCTTCTTTTACCTGCAACACAAACCTGAGAAAGAACAGAATCCAACGTGCAAACGAAGTTCAACTATTAATTCTAATGCAAGAGCTTCCAAGGAAAATGCATTTCAGGCCTCTAAAGATCAGCTAACATATTATAAATGGAACATGAACTTTACAGAGTTATATAGAATTTGAGACGTATACAGTTAATATTACTAATTAATACGAGCTATTCAGTTAATGTTTTCTGCTGGTTACATTTGATTCTCCACGTTACTTCTTCACGTATTCTACATTTTAGCCTAAACACGTCACATTAATGTTATTACGCTACAAGAACCTAACACTTAGATTAACACAACAAAAGATTATATGCAGATGCAGTCTACATTTGTGATTATAATGCACCCCTACACTGAAAAACTGGTTTTGTGCTACTTCATTTTCAATCATGTTTTTCTCCAAATTAAATGCAATTCACACACCTTAAAATTGAGTTTGTTGATCAAATATTATTTTTTGGTCTTATCAGATAGAGACAATACTGTCAGGAAATGTAAACAGTATGCATAACAATGGCACACCACTCTCACACAAAGCAACCACTAAAGGCAATTTTCAACTTTGCACCTTCTGATAGTGCGGAAGGCAGCAAATAAAATCATTTCTTACATTTTTTTATTTTGTCACTCCATTCCTGAATGCTTAGTATGTGTCAACCTTTTAATGCACTTGTATAAAGAAGTCCAATGTGTGTGGGTGTTTTGCACGCTTCTGACATTGAGCACTACGTGTACTACATTTGGGTGATATTTGTGCTTCATTTGGGTTCTTTTCCCCTCTGGTGACCATCTTGGGAGACTCATTTGTTATAAAGCTCCCTGATCTCCTCAATTACTGCAGTATCCTTAGTAGAAAATGCCTTCAGTTTTCCATTTCAATTCCATCAAGATGGCAGTCAGATGTGCTGCACGTTTGGAATCAAATCAGAGTGTTAGCACTCTAGTTGCTCGTAAGAACACTGTAGTAAACTGCTGATCACTAGGGAGTTAACTAGCAGTCTGCTGCTGGTTTTGAAAATGCATGTTTCAGTCTACATGTCAGAATGTTTTAATGAAATAGAAAAGAAAAATATTTGAGAACTCACTTAAAATTGTTTCCTAATTTTTTTTTCTACAGCACTAACCATAATTTCTATGACAAAATGAAACCCTTAATTTTGTTATGTTCTAAATTAAATGTTTTAAATTCTACCAGTTTGATTCAATCAAGATGGTGTCAGGTATGCCATACTTTTGTCATAAGACTGTTAGCGCTCTAGTTGTTCTTTAGAACACTCTGCGAGTCTGCAGTAAAACACAAGGGAAGCAACTGATAGTACCTCAACAGGATGATATTTGAGATTTCACTTAAAATGTGTCCTATTTTTTTTCTACAGCACTAACCATACTTTCTATGCCAAAATGACCTCCTCATTGCATTTCTCTCTAATCTAAATGTTTTAAGTTTTACCAGTTTGACTCAATAAAGATAGCTTCAGGAATGCCACACTTTTGTCATAAGTAAGACTGTTAGCACTCTAGTTGTTCTTTAGAACACTCTGGGAGGCTGCAGTAGAACATATGGGAATTCACTGACAGGCTGTTCCTGTTGGAAGTATATGTTTTACTGAGAATGTCAGACTTCATTCTCATATGGCTAAGAAAAACAGTGTGAATTTGCAGAAAATATGCTCTCATTTTAGCTTCTGGAGCACCTTTCATAACCTCTAGGGGAAAATCATGAGAAAACTGTTTTTTTCACAAACATGATTGAAGTACTCCAAGTAGAAGGCATTTTCACAGAGCAAAGTCACCTTGGAACACACAATAATTCCTAAAATTAGCATGGTACCATCAACAAATGATTTCTCCTTTTTGTGACCCCCAAAACCTGCCATTCACTACAATGTATTTCAATGGGGTGCCATCGTGTATATTGGTCTCAAGATGGTAGCCAGCACTTTCTGGTTGAAGTGCTCACAGCTAACCAGATCTCACCATGAGGTCTGTGCTTATTCTCCGCCCAGATCCTTATTCACTTTCCCTTAAATTTCTCAACAACTACAAAATGGATATACACCAAATAACTCTAACAGTGATCTGCGAACTAAAATCTACCCTCCTGCCAAATTTTGTGTGATTCCATCCAGCGGTTCGGGCAGTAGTGGTGTTCAAAGATCCCATGGGAATTAACATAAGAAAATGTATTTTTTTTTACCCCCATTTTTCTCGCCCCCCGCTTGACGGCTCACCCCAAAACTTTCCATGGACAATAAAACTTTTTGGGGGAAATTTCATGAAGATTTGTCAAACGATGTTAAAGATATATGCAAGTCAAAAAACTTTTTTTCTACAGAAACATGGAGCTAACTAGAACACCCACTGGCAACTGCCAGTAGGTAAGATATATATATGACGAATCTTTGCGAAATTTCCAAAACTAATGGGGTGCTCTGGTCAGCTCCTGTCTTGAAAGTTTAGGGGTGATTCGTCAAGTGGGGGCCGAGAAAAAAGGGGGGTCCCAAAACACGTTCTCTCCATGTCAATTTCCATAGGTACTTTTGACACGGCTACAGCCCGAACTACTGAATGGAATTACACCAAATTTGGCAGAGAGGAAGCTGTTGTTCCAGAGTGCACTCTTTGCTTTAAATGGTGTAAATCCGTTCAGTAGTTCCTAAGAAATTTAAAAATAAAAACATATTGATATCTGGTGACGGCGGTGGATTTGCGAATCCTGCTGAGAACGAGCTTAATTTTGATTGGCTGTCAAGACTCCAAACCAAGAAGTGTTGGCAGCCATTTTGTGAGTCACATGAAAAAAGGGTATTTATTGATTAAAAAAAAGAAAAGGGGGCAGGGTAGAAACAGGCCTGGTCAGGGGGTCACACAGGGACCCCCAGGGCCCAAAAAAGTATCAAATTTTTGAATTATTTAGTCAAATTGGCGCTGGGTGCCCAAATCCTGCCGCAAATTTTAAAAAACGAAGCACGCTTTTGCCACGCATCGTTTTAATGAGCCCCCGGGATCCCCAGGTTCCGGGGGCAATATGAAAAGTATATGCGGGACTGCCACCTCCCTGGAGCTTTATTTAATTATTTAAGGGGGCCTCGCGGGCCCCCCAAACCCCAGGGACCACCACCTCCCGGGGCTTTTATTTATTTAGAGGGGGCTCATATGATTCCACTAGAAAAAGGCACAGACACATGCATGCCATGTAATCCCTGAGACACTAACCATAGATTTGTGCAATCACCCAGGCACTACTATCCCACTCAAAGATTCAGTCAGGCACTATCCATGGTCTCATCTACTTTATCTACTCAGTCAGGTACTACTGATGTACTCATAGAATAGTCCAAGCATTACCCTTACACTTATATTTTCTCTCAGGTACTTCCCATACACTCATGCAATCATCCAGTTACTACCACTGCAGTCATATAATCACTCGGTCAGTACCTATGTATGTTTTTATTCTTTCAAGCATTACTGATACACTCTTGTCTTCAACTGTGCATTAGCTTGGCACTGATTGTTTGACTAAGCAGAATTATGTCTCTTTAAAACAAGAAGTGTAGTCTGTCAAGTTTAAGGGACTTTTTTAGTCTTATGACTGAGGTATGTGTTTTCGTGCTCATGTATTCTCTCATGTGTTATGTTGAAAAGATGATAGAGGTGTAAAACTCTGGTACACATGTATCTGTATGTTTCTTTTACATATCATGGCAGTAGGAAAAGGCACAGATACATACATGTTATCTGATCTCTCTGAATTACACCAAATTTGGCAAAAGGGTAGCTCTTGGTTCAGAAAGCGACCTTTTTTTTAAATGGTGTAAATCCCTTCAGTAGTTACTTAAATATTCCTCTTTCTGCTTCTCTCTTGCCTCTTTCTATATCCCTCTTGCTTCTTTCTGCACCTCTTTTTTCTGCACTTCTCTTGCCTTTTTCTGCACCCCTCTTACTTCTTTCTGCACCTCTGTTGGTTCTTTCTGCACTGCTCTTGCTTCTGTCTCCTACTCTCTTGCATATTTCCGTACCCCTCTAGCCTCTTTCTGCACCTATTTTGGTTCTTTCTGCACCTCTCTTGCCTCAGTCTGCATCCCTCTTGCTTCTTTCTGCACCTCTTTTGCCAGTTTCTGCAATTCTCGTGCCTTTTTATGTACTTTTCTTGCCTCTTTCTGCACCGCTGTTGCTTCCTTCTGCACTTCTCTCGCCTCTTTCTGCACCCCTCTTACCTCTTTCTGCACCTCTGGTGCTTCATTCTGCAGTTCACTTGCTTCTTTCTACACTCTCTTGCTTCTTTCTGCATTCCTCTTGCCTCTTTGTGCATCCTTCTTCCCTCTTTGTGCACCCCACTTGCCTCTTTCTGTTCCTCTGTGGCCTCTTTCTGCATCCCTCTTGCCTCTTTCTGCACCTCTTTTGCTTGTTTCTGTACTTTATTTGCCTTTTTCTGTACCCCACTTGCCTCTTTCTGTACTTCTGTTGGTTCTTTTTGCACTGCTCTTGCTTCTTTATGCACTTCTCTTACAAATGTTTGCATCCCTCTTGCCTCTTTCTGTACCCCTCTTTCCTCATTCTGTACCTCTCTTCCATCTGTTTGCACCCCTCTTGCCTCTTTCTCCATCTCTTTGGCTTCTTTCTGCACTTCTCTTGCCTATTTCTGCACCTCTGCTGGTTCTTTCTGCACTGCTCTTGCTTCTTTCTTCACCTCTCTTGTAAATGTCTGTATCCCTCTTGCCTCTTTCTGTACCCCTCTTCCTTCTATCTGCACCTCTGTTGCCTCTGTCTGCACCTCTGTTCCCTCTTTCTGCACCTCTTTTGTCTGTTTCTGCAACTCTCTTTGTTCTTCCTGAACTTCTCTCGCCTCTTTCTGTACTCAAATGGGAAGTGAAAGCTGTCAAGTTTAAAGGTTTATGTGCTCTCATGACTGAGGTATATGTCTACTTGTAAAAAAGTTAAAAAGCAGGTAACTTCTCCTATAGGTAGTCTAATCTTCTCACTTCTGCTCTGTCATTCAGTTGCCAGGCAGACATGTCTTATGTATATATGTGTCATAGAGCCCCTCAAATTTACTTTTGAACACCCATGTGCCCCGTATTGTGAGCCAAATTAAATGCATACACCTTTGTACACAAATTTACAGAGTATGATGTTTGAAACACAGGTATTCAAGCATTTGTATGTTTATTTTTATTTAGCATGTCACTAGGTAAAAGCATTGACATGCATGCATACCTTCACAAACTTGGTCAGACAGTGAAATGCTTAGGATTGCTGTTTTATATTTGGTAGGCCTAAGATTCTGAGCAGTTGATTAAAAGTGAACCTTCGAGAGAAAATTGAGGTTTAAGACATCTTGGGAGAAGGATTAGTGATTAGGCTACTTTGTATGAATCTCTTTTAAGGCCTCTTTCTGCACCTCTGTTGGTTCTTTCTGCACATCTCTTGCTTCTTTTTGTACCTTTCTTCCTCTTTCTGCACCTCTGTTGCATCTTTCTGCATTGCTCTTGCTTCATTCTGTAACTTTCTTCCCCTCGCTTGCCTCTTTCTGCACTTCTCTTGTTTCTTTCTGTGCCTTGATTCCTCTTTCTGCACATGTCCTACCTATGTAGGCATAGTTAGAAATTAGCATTTTAAAAACCTTACAAATTCACTGAAAACAACAGAGGTTTCAGGGACGTTATACTTAGGAATTAGCATTTTAAAAACCATAGAAATTCACTGAAAAAGCACAGGGACGTTATAGTTAGGGATTAGCATTCAAAAAACCTTGGAAATTCACTGAAAAAATCACAGGTTTCAAGGATGTTATAGTTAGGCTGACATTTCATGTGTACAAAACCAGAGAAATTCATCTGTTATAGTTAGCTTAGCTAACTATAACTCGCGCCCCGGCAATGCACTGCTGATGATGTTGCATATTAAAACACTCATGACAAGGTCAGTGATATCACTGATGACATCACTGATGACATCTCAAATGACATCACTGATGACATCATCCGCTTAATATCTGATGCACCTCCTCACACCCAAATATATAACCTTTCATACACCCACTCTAAAATACAGACTATCATACACAAAACCCACTACCAGTTAGTACATACCCACTCACTGATTCATAGGTCTACACACATCCACTCACTCAACCATACACACAGTCACTCATCAACACAGCCACTGATATATACACTCATACACCCATACAGACACTCACATACCGCCACTCACCCACAGAGATACTCACACACCTAGTGAGCCCCCCAAAGACTCAATCCCACTGCCATTTACTCACCTATACACTTATACACACACCATCTTACTTATTCATACAGATACTAACACAAACATACTCTCTTATACAGTGACACAAGCACACACTCATCCATACAGCCACTCTCATAATCACTCACTCTCACATATAGTCACTTATATAATCCAACACTCACATATACTGCCTTTCACATATATAGGTACCCACACATATATCACTGAGACATCCATTCACTCACCAACACAACCATATGTACTCACTCACCCATACAGCAGCTCGCAGATGCACTCATGAACCCATACACCCACTGAATCACACATCCATGCACGGAGTCACACACACCCCCACCCACCCACATAGACACTCAGGCACCCATACAGGTAATCAGACAACCAATCATTAACCCATTAACCCATATAGTCACTCATGTAACTACTCACCAACCCATGCAGTCACTTACACACCAACTGACAGACTGATACAGACATTCACACAGATTAGTCATTCACCCATGCATTCACTAAGTCACATTTAATCATCACTCAATTATACAGTCACACACCCACTAAATCATCCATTCAGACACTCATACACCCACTCATTCTTCAATAAACCTTGGCGTGTATATAGATATAGACTAAACAATGTGGACGAACCCACTATGTTGGTGTGATACAATCCCTTTTTGTGGTAGGTACATGGACCCATTAGATGTATTTAAAAGACCCCTCACATACCAACCTGGTTGATGTCAGGCTTCATCACTGGGGTCCCAACCGGGTGGCCGAATGCCCCCCGGTTGTGCTACGAGGCCTGATTACAGTGGAGCTGGTGTGGTGTGAATATGTGAGGTGTCGTGAGTTTTTATTAAAAATATCTCTGAGAATCCTTGCCTGTGAAGTTTATTAATGGCGGCTCAGGATATGGTTAAAAAAGTGTGTTGCAACTACTAGGAAATTATTGTCCTTGGTTGACTATGTCAAGTGGTCTGCATGTTTCAGCCCACAAAAGGAGTATGGGAGGGGCTTTCTTCAGGACCAGTTAGTGAGGCTAGTGAGTGGCAAAGGTGGAAAAAGCCATGTGAAAAGAAGTGAAATACCTGCACACGCGCTAAGGTGTGTGGTCTGAGTGTCGGCGCACTTACAGACACTTGTAAAAAAAACTATATTAAGGTTAGGGCAGCTAATCGAGGCTCAGGAGGGGTCTCATCCGATGTCCCAAGTTGGTCTCGGTGAGAAGCCCGCCTTTAAACCTGCTGTGGTCTCCCCTCGTCTAGGCTGTGTATATAGATATAAACACTCAGTCACTGGATGATGTCATCAGTGATGTCTTTTGAGATGATGTCATCAGTGATGTCATCAGTGGTGTCACGGAGCATGTCATGAGTGATGTAATATGTGACATCATCAGCAGTTCATTGCGGGGGCACAAGTTATAGTTAGCTTAGCTTACTATAACGGCTGGTTTTGTACGAGTGAAATGTCAGCCTAACTATAATGTCCTTGAAACCCGTGTTTTTTTCAGTGAATATATATATATTTTTTCACTGAAAAAAACAAATGCTACAGGGACGTTATAGTTAGGCTGACATTTCACTCATACAAAACCAGAGAAATTCAGCCATTATAGTTAGTGAGCTAACTATTACTTGCGCCTCCACAATGTACTGCTTATGACCTCAAATATTACATCATTCATGACATGGTCAGTGATATCACTGATGAAATCTCAAATGACAGCACTGATGACACCACTTTAGTGCTGATGCCCTCAGGAGGCTTGGGGATGTAATCCCCCCACCAGCTTTGCGCTCAGAGGCAAGTTTTCAGAGTGTTGGAGAAAGGGGCCATTGCCTCCAAGTCCTCTCAGCAATCCTGATACCTGGGACTAACTGGAGGTAACAGAAGGGGTTCCTGGACCCCAAGGACCCTCAGCATTCAAAGGGACTTCATCCCCCAACCACCACTTCTCTAAGAGGCACGTTTGCCAACTCTGGCCCCGGGGCCTACCCCACTATTTTTTTTCTCTTTTTGGCCCCCATCCCCTGGTGCCTGGCCTCTCTACTGCGTGTCCTGGTCGCACCCAGGGCACCCACTTTTTAAACCCTGGGGACTATTGGGTGAGCCTGAAGTCCCCCGCAATCCCTGCTGGGTCATCACATACTGCGGGAGCCAGCATTGCTTTTACACATAGAGAGCTGCTACCATGCAGCTCCCTGTGTGTAAAAGCAACTCTGCTCCACTACGAGTAAGCAAGAGCAGTTTCTGCTCTTGCTTACTCGAAGCAGAGCAGGTCAACTTTATTGTACCTAGTATGAATTCATGAAACTGATTATTTCTTTCTTCCCATGATAAGCAATAATTCTGTTAATACTTATAAAGTAATTATCTCACATCTATATACCTATATAACTCACAATCAAGTCTGCCAATTTCATATTATTACTTTTAACACTTAGGGGGTCGATTCCGATCTCGTAAGGAAAGCATCCCAGCTGAATCAGATCCGGAATGCTTTCCGTACGACTCGGAGCGATGGAGTCCGACCGAGCGAGTACAATGCATCCGTATGCTGACGGACTCAGTTTTCTCGGACTCCCATTAAAATCTATGGGAACCTGTATGCTGAATGCGTACACAGGCTCCCATAGCAAAAAGGGGTGCATGGAGAAAAGCGTACACCCGGTCCCCTGCCACACTGTGCATGCTTGGATTGGAGAGACCCATGGACACCTCCCAGTAACCGATTCGGAGGGCCCCGGGTGAAGTGGGGCCTGCTACGGCCCCCCCGAAGTCCGATTCCGACAGCCGTTTTGTCTCGCTGAGACCAATTCGATACGGCTATCCGAATCGCGCATCGTACTCACTCATTTGGAATCCAGCCCCATTGCGAGGCACGATTCGGCTACGAACGAGTCATACGGACAGGATCAGATTAGTAAACAATTCGATCGACGCGGGCGCGATTTTTGCATTGTACATGGTCATTCAGACTTGTGTACGATTCGGTTGGAAACAAGGGCTACGAATCGGATCCGGAAAAGACGAATCCGATTCAGAGGCCTTCCGAACGGCATCAGAATCAGGCCCTTAAAGGAAAACAATGGGCCTGATTCACAAACTGTGCTTTATAGTACGTTTTATAGTATTACAAAATGTACTACAAATTGAAATTCACAAACTATGTGCAAAGTTTTACATCTCTGCATTATATATACTTATGTTTGCAGAGTTGTCTACCACAACTGCGGAGTCTTTGCACACTCAAGTATATGTGTTAGGAAATTTGGGTGGGACTGGTGGGAGTGGTTGGTGAACGGGGCAGACTTACTTCAAGGGGTGATGGGTTTAGGGAGGAATAAGAGAGATTTAAGTAGGGCCAGGGAAGAGGAACATCACCCTAACACTTAGGAGTAAGCCAATTGCATTACTCTGCATTACTCTGGTAATGGAGAGATGGAACTTACACTTTTGTAATACATTTATACTTGGAGTTTGTGAATACCGAAAGCAGTAAACTTTCTCCAAAGTGTAAACTTACTCAAAAGTGTAATTTACTTTTTTGAATCAGGCACTATGTAGTTATTCCTTGGATTGTATAGGAAAAACAATATTTCCTCATTTAGATTGGAAATTAAATTTGACAAGGGATGAGCAATTATCAAACATATCAGGTTAGTCAGGGACAAAGTATATTTATAATTCAATATCAAAATATAAACAATAGAAAAAGTAAAGTCCAACTTAATGAATCCAAAACATTTTTAAAAAGTACAACTACAAAGTCAATAGTCAAAATTATAATAAAGATCATTCTTCCAAACCACATGGAGTATCATAGTTTCTGGTTTGAGGGCAAAGTAGCTTTACTTTCATCAGGTTCACACTGGACTAGAAGGACATTAATATTCTCCTTGAACACTGACATTTGAATGAACTTTGCAAGACCTGGCACTCCCTGAAAAAAAGAAGATACATGGACGATGAAACGATTAAAACAGACAAATTGGGAGATATGACAACAGCAGGTGGTGGTTGGTTGTGGGGGCAAATACAATAAAGACGATTATGAGAGAACCTAGATCATTGGAGGTTGTTATCTGAACTTCTACTTTGGGTCTCATGTTCTCCTCCTTGAGAGCAGGCATTGAAACATATTATGTGTGGAGACAACATATGAAGGGTCATGTGTGCCTAGGATGAATATGTCCCTCATTTGCTCATGTTCTGGGTGGGAACAGGAGGTAGAATAGAGGGTGCAGCTGGAGGTCCTCTTGGTAGGGGGGCACTGGAGTTAAGGAGGTGGTGGATGCAGGCCCCGGTGATAGATGGGCCCCCTCTTGAGACAAGAATGAGATCTAGGATTGGCCAGAAAGAGCCCGTGTCCACCTTCTCCTGCCTGGTTGTGTTCAATTCTTCCACCGCCTCCTGTGGACTTAATTGCATTGGCCCGAGCATTTTGTTGGTTGAGAGAGTTGTCGACCAGGCTGTTCTCAGGAACCTCCACGGCAGACATTTTGAGGCTATCAATTCCTAAAGGATTAGCAGGATGGAGGATGTCTTCCTTGAACCGGCTGAAGCACTCTGTCCATCATTTCCTTGTGTTTGCTTTGTTTGCCCCAAGTTGGCAGGGTATGCTAGGTGTGAGTCCCTTGTCACTGGATTCAAGCTAGCCTGGCTGATGAGGGCTGTCAGCCCGAGATCGGTCCCAGGATGCTTGTTTCCGGTCCGGGGAAGACATGGCTTGGTAGTTTGGGCTTGACTGTTCCCATGAGGCACAGGTTCAAAACTGATTTGCATATTGCTGTGTCTGAACTGGGGTGGCGAAGTGAGCTAAAGAACGATGATGGATTCAACCCATATCTGTAACTGGGGTGAGTGTCTGAAAAAGTTCAGTGCTCCGTCCATCATCTCCTTGTTTTTGCTTTGTTCGCCCTAAGTTGCAAGGGTATGCCTAGACATGGGTCCCTTGCACACTTTGCCACTCGATTCACACTAGCCTGGCTGATGAGGGCCGTTAGCACAAAACCGGTCCCAGCAAGCTTGTTTCCGGTCCAGGAAAGTCATGGTTTGGCAGTTCAGGCTGGACTGTTCCCATGAGGCACAGGTTCAAGACTGATTTGCATGTAGCTGTATCTGAACTGGAGTGGCGAAGTGAGCTAAAGAGCGATGATGGATTCAACCTAGATCTATGACTGGGGGTGAGTGCATATGGTTGGTTGGTTTTGTAATATGTATCACCTTAGAGTCAACACCCTGTCATTAACAGGAGTGTTCCATATGTTAGGAGTCTTGCTGTAAAATGTTTTAAAGAAATATATAAGTAAAATATTTTACAAAATTAAGTAAAAACTTTATGTTAGACTTGTATATTTAAAAAAAAATGTAAAGCCTTAAGTTAATATTTTCATTCATTTTCCAAATTTACCTTGTGTTCTTTGCTTCCTCCATTGATTTCTATGAGAGCGTATGCAGAACTAGAGACTTGCCAGGTGTTGTACTTGAGTTACTCCAAGGCTTGGTGGAATACATGTGATCCTTATTTGTCTCTATTAAAGCTGTAGTAGAATTAGAAGTGTAGTTTGTAAATAACAATTATTGTGCTGTTTGCCAGGTGTGTTTTTGCAATAACATGACCATTCCTAAACCCACCATTCGATTTCATTTGACCACACCCATTTTGAATTAATTATTCTCCAATTTCCAGGCACTGGTCTTTGACCCTTCCGTATTTAGTACTAAACACTATGCTCATGCATGTGTAGATCTCTGCGGATGTAGCAGAGATCTCCATGCAGAAAAGATATGAGAGGCAGAGTTCGAGATGTCCTCCCAGAGGTTTGTGAATTGCATTTTGTAGTATCAATTAAAAGAACTGGAATACTGCTTTAAGTACTCCAGATTTCACTTTGTGAATAGGGCCCCAAGTTTCTACAGCAACCTTTTGCTGCTGGAAGAGCTTTGTGGTAAAAGCCAGCATAATACTAGGCGAAGTTTTGGCAAAACTATTCCACCTAAAAATGTTCCAGACAGAAATACCTGCCACGAACATCCAGCAATTTCCGTGATATTTTACTGAGATTTTTACTGTGGCAGCTTAGAAACCATCAAAACATCAGCTAGTTTTGGGTACATTGTATTGTATTGTATTGTAATTGCATTTATATAGCGCTTACTACCCCAGACAAGGCGGCGAGTAGCACGCTACTCTGGGACCCATAGAGGGTTAGTGTTAAATTAGTATAGTGAAACATGCAAGTCAATTTTAAGTGGTGGATAGGTTAGTTTGTTATTTGTTATTTGGATTCCGAAGGATAGCAGAAGGATAGAAGAGGAAAAAAAAAGGTTTGTATTTATATAGCGCTTGTTACCCCTAATGGGGTGTTGAAGCACGCTACTCCGGAAAACCATAAAGAATTAGTGCTGAATTAGTATGGTGAAATATGAAAGTAATTGGACTGGTGGATATTAGTCAGTTATTTGGAGTGGGAAGGGTAGCGGAGTGATAAAAGGGAGGAAAGGTTTGCATTCATGTAGCACCTGTTACCCCTGATGAGTGTTAAAGCGCTTTTCTGGCGAGTAGGACGCTACTCCGGAACCCATAAAGGATTAGTGTTGAAAATTAGTATAGTGAAGTATAAAGTAATTTGAGTGGTGGATATGTTATTCAGTTATTTAGATAGAGAAGGGTAGGTTGGGTGATAGAAGAGGGAAAGAGGTTTGTATTTATATAGCGCTTGCTACCCCTTGACTGGATTTTGAAGCGCTTTATTGGTGAGTAGCATGCTACTCTGGAACCCATAAGGATTACTGTTGAATTAGTATGGCGAAGCATGAAAGTAATTTGAGTGGTGGATATGTTAGTCAGTTATTTTGATTGAGGAGGGTTGGGGAGGGGTAGAAAAGGGAAAAAGGTTTGCATTTATATAGCGCTGGTAACCCTGATGGGGTGTTGAAACACTTCATTGGCGAGTAGCACGCTACTCTGGAACCCATAAAAGATTAGTGGTGAATTAGTGTAGTGGAATGAGGGAATTGAGAAGTGAACATGTTAGTCTGGTATTTTGATTGAAAAGGATAGTGGAGGGACAGAAGAGTGAGATTGATTTTTTGTTTGAGGTCATAGCAGTAGGAGGAGGCTTTTGGATGAGTAAAAAGGGGTTTTGAGGGTAAGAGTCAGAGGGGAGAGTTTATAAAGATTTGTTTTGCGGGATAGGTATAGTAAAAAAGAGGTGTCAGATGATGCAAGGAGGGGTAGAGTAGGAGAGAGCCTAGAAAGGGTTATTTTGGGGATCATTGTAGTGGTATGGGGTTTGATATAAATGAGAGTGGATGTAGAGGATATATTGATAGATGTATAGGGTGAGAGATAGGGTAGTGCATTGGAATGAGTAGTAGAAAGAAGTTTGAGATGAGTCAGAAGGTTGGGCCAGAGGATATATTGAGAGACTTTTAGGCTGGGAAATAGGGGAGTACTTTTGAAATGCTAAATTAGAAGAAAGTGATAAATATATAGATCCATAAGTACATTGAAAGTATATAGCTGCATAAAGGAGGTAAGTATATATATAGATTAAAGATATTGATAGAGGAACAGGATGAGAAATAGGGTAGTACATTGGATATGCTTTTCAGGAGAAAGGTAACAGACACACATATCCAAGTACATGGAAGGTACATAGATGCACAATGGAAGTAAGTACATGTAGACCAAAGATGATTTTTATTTATTTAGTTATTTACAAAAACATAATTATTCTACATGTTTACACAAAGCAATACACGAAGATAGATACATATCTATAGTGAAAATAAATGCTTATATACAAAGGAATTTGCTGTAAATTTCTGTTTGCGAAGGTGCTTATGTGGGGAAGAGCCAATTCTTGAGTAGTTTTCTAAAGATAAGTTGGTTGTCGGTGGATCTTATGTTGGGGGTAAAGAGCTCCATAGTTTGGCTGCTTGAACAGAGAAGGATGCGCCACCCACGTTTTTCTTCTTGTATCTTGGGATTTTGAGGTGAGATGCCCCTTTAGAGTGTAGATTCCTTTGTTGAATGTGTTTGGTGATTTTATTCCTAATGAAGAGCGGTCCCATTCATTTTGTGGGTGATACAAAGTAGCTTGAACGTGGATGTTCTGGCAACCAGTAACCAATGCAGGGCTTTCAAGGCAGGTGAGCTGTGGTCTCGCGGTTTGATATGCAAGAGTAGTCTGGCAGCTGAGTTCTGAATCCATTGTAGTCTTTTCATGGTCGTTAAAGGTGATCCGTGGTAGAGGCTATTGGCGTAATCGAGATTGGACAGAACAAGGGAGATGGTAGCTTGGACCTTGTGTGGCAATCCCAAATGAGGGAAAATTCATCGCAGCGTTTTTATAGTGACAAAGCTTGCCAAATTCTTCCTACAAAAGACTAGAACCATTGAAAATGACATTCAATCCAAAAAAGAACCCCAACAAACTACTGACCATGAGCCTTTGCTTCATACACAGATCAAGGACCTTTTTAACTTTCCAATCGATGCTCCAAAAAACAATGCCAACTGGCACTACTTCTCATCCATCCCGGAACACGAAATCTATAGCACCCTGCTAGCGATCAACCCTGCTAATCATTTCTCCGATCCCCTACCCCCAGCCATATTCAAAATGATAAAGACCTCTATTCTACCCCTATTGGCAACATTTTTTAATGCCTCTATGAGGCAAGGCTCCATACCTGACTGCCTTAAAATAGGATAGGTCACACCTATACTAAAGAAAACCAACTCCCTCTCCACAGAACTCACCAACTATCGCCCTATATCCAGCATCCCCACTCTGGTGAAACTATTGGAAAAATGTGTTCAAATTCAACTCTGCAACCACATCAAGAACTTCAACCTGCTAAACAAACACCAATCTGGCTTCCGTCAAGGCCACAGTACCGAATCAGCACTCACCCACATAATGGATGACATTTTAAAAATGTTAGATCATAATGAATCGTGCCTATTGATTCTCCTGGACCTATCTTCCGCTTTCGACACGGTTAAACACGGCAATCTACTGTCCCTACTTGAACGGAGGATGGACCTAACCGTTACAATGGTTCACCTCCTTCCTAAGCAACAGAACCCAAAGAATCAAGATGAAGCAATCATTATCTCAACCATCCATGGTCACCCTAGGAGTTCCACAGGGATCAGCACTATCACCAATCCTTTTTAATCTGCTCATGGAACCCCTCGCCAATGCTCTGAATTCTGCAAACATTCTATATCACCTATACGCGGACGACACACAACTATATATGAAAGTCTCCTCACCAGATGACTTCATCTCCCTCAACGCCATTCTTCATAATACCCAAAGCTGGCTCAAAGGCAACCACCTCATGCTCAATGCCAAGAAAACTGAATTCCTCCTCATCTCCCCTCCCAATCACACACCCAAGATAGACTTATGGCTGAAGCATCTAACTTCCTTCAATTGCGCCCCACACATCATTGACTCCGCAAAATCCCTGGGAGTCACCCTGGACAAACATTTAAATATGCAGGCGCAAATCTACAATGCCACCAAGGGAGCCAATTATCAGTTGAGTATCCTAAGGAATCTTAAACCCTTCGTCCCACAGGATGATCTAAAAATGGCGGTACAAGCACTCGTACTACCGAGAATGGACGATGGAAGCACCACTCTTTGCGGTCTTCCTAAATGTAAGCTAGCATCGCTCAGGGCATCACTTAACGCTGCGGCCAGGCTGGTCACCGGAATAAAAAGAAATAACCACATCACCCCGGCCTTCAAGGCTCTGAACTGGCTTTCCCAACGAGGCGAAAATACAACTAAAGATCGCCTGCATGACACATAAAGCCCTACATACCAACACCCCCAGCAATTTAGCACAAAAGCTCGAACGGTCGAGCGGATGCAGACATTCGCGAAGCTCGAGCTCACTACTGCTAAAACCTCAATCCTTCCACAAAAAGAGAACGGGGTGCAGAGCTTTCTCAGGTATCGCACCGAGGATTTGGAACACCCTTTCCCCAGATGTACACAGAATCTCTTCCTTTGCCGCCTTCAAAAAAGAAGCGAAAATGTTTCTAATGAACAAATTAACTTTAACTTTCTGATGACTTTTGCCACTGATTGTATCCAAACACCAATGTCTACCTCTTTTGTATTGTATGCGATTTCCGATTGTATGAAAAAAAAAAAAAAGTGTCTGATAACAGTGTACTGTAAAGCGCTCTGATACCCCCGTGGTTCATGTTCGCGCTATATAAATATTTTTAAATAAATAAAGCTTGATCTTGCTAGTTTGTCCACTTGGGCATTCATCGACAACTTGGAGTCCATGGTTATTCTGAGGTTTCTTACTTCCTTTGATACTTTAGGCGGTGATCCCAGTCCATCAGGCCAGACGGCAAGCGGGTCGTAATGTTTCCAATCGCCACACGTGAGCATTTCTGTTTTTGAAGCATTCAATTTGAGATGGATCCAAGTCATCCATTGATCTGCGGCTCTGAGACAACTGAAAATTGGGGATTTTTCAATGTCTTTGGGGCATTCCAGTTGAAGGAGTATTTGCGTGTCATCTGCATAGTTATAGCACGTGAGGTGAAATTGATTGATAAGTACCGGTAATGACTTCATGTAGATGTTGAAAAGCATGGGCGATGTGATAGAACCTTGAGGGACCCCTGCTTTTGTGGAGTATGGTTTGGACGAGAAAAGTGGAGTATGGATGACATTAGTTCTGTTTTGAAGGTAGGACGTGAACCAGTCTAGATCAGTTCCCGCTATGCCGGCTTTGTTTCAGAGGGTCATGGTCAAATGTGTCAAAGGCGGCCGAGAGGTCCAAGAGGAGTAGTGCAGCAACCCCGCTGCGGACAACTGTATTCGTCAGGTCATCCCAGATGGCAAGGAGGGCAGATTCAGTGCCTCTTCCTGGACGGAATCCTGTTTGGAAGTCAGAGAGTATGTCATTCTCTTCAATGAACTGTGACATCTGGGCGAAAGCGGCTCTTTCTATCAGTTTGCCCAGGAAAGGTCCATTTGTAATGGGTCTGTAGTTGTCACGGTTCAGCTGGTCCAAGTTGGTTTTCTTCAGTAAAGGGAGCAATGATTAACATTAATCACATATACATTGAGATATTTATGCGTAATGACCTGGCAAGCTTTTTCTTTAAAGCTTTGAAAATGCGTTTAAATCAGTAAGACATAGAGCGAGAGAGAGACAAAAAGACAGTGAGAAGAACTGGAATAAAAAAAAAAGATAACACAAACAAAACTCTGAAAATAGGTTTTTTCTCATGGACTCAATTCAACAAAATGCCTGGGGTAGCTAAAGTTACATCACATGCCCTTTGACCTTCACTTTCACTCACACATAAATATGCTTACACATGTCAGTGATAACTTTATTTCGGCCATTAGACCATAAAAGTGCACATAAGTACATCAACAAGTACAATAAAACAATAAATAATTTTACAATTTAAAAAAGAATTAAACAGCACGTTATCATGTGAAAAGTAAATACAAAAATTAATTTAAAAAGATTTGTCTCCTGCGCCACATGCCATATAAATAGCGAGATACGGCAAATACAATAGGGGGGTGGGTATCATAAGTTAGGGACCTAAGAGCCTGCTTAAAGTGACGAAATCCCAAATTCCTGCAAATGGGAATTAACCAACATTTTCTAATTGCAGAGTATACAGGGCAGAAGAACAACACATGTGAAACGGTCTCCAATTTGTAGTTACATGCGGGACAACTTTCCTGATTCTGCGTCTGCCACTTAACTGAAAAGGACCTGACTGATAAAGTGCCATGTCTTAGCTGAATGTATAATTTTCGAGCAAGCGGGGGTTCGATTTGATCCATGAATTGCTCAAATTTTGAGTCAGATTTAACTGTGAGGAACTCAGAGGTCAATCTACCCACTGTTATAGAGCTCGAAAGTATTTGGAGATTCCGTATGCATATCAGTGAGGATAATTCTTTCTTTGTTAGTCCGGTACAAAAAGTTTCTGGGGAAACCCAGAGTTCCGGGAGTCCTAGACAGGCGCTGGCAGCTTTGATATGTTGGAGCCAGGGGATCTTTTTAGATTTAAGGAGAGGCCAGATCGCAATGAATTCAGCTCTGTATGAGGCCAGTTCAGAAACCAACCACAACCTTTTCCAATACAAGATTGGTCTGGCACTTACAATCTCATCTATTGAGACTAGGCCAAAATCAAATTTCAAGGGAGTCAGAGGCGTGCTAGAGGGGAGCCCTACAAGTGTTCTTAAGAAGGAATGCTCAACCTTAGTGAGGGTATCTATTTGCTTATGTTCCCACAAATCAGCCCCGTAAATTACGGCCACTCTGGCCTGTCGACAAAAAATCTCCAAAACAGGTGACACTGGTTTGTAGGTTGATTTTTTAAAAACTTTATTGAGACCCCCCACCAACTGGGAAAGCTTAAGCGTCGACTTGGCTATCTGCTTATCCCAGTTAAATTTCTCAGTCAGAGTGAGGCCTAGGTAGACAAAAGTTTTAACCCTTTCAAGGGGAGTGCCGTATAAAATTGGGTTTGGACGTACCCGCTTAGGGGCGTTGAAAATCATAAATTTTGTTTTCCCCAGGTTGATTTCCAGTCCCCGCTGCTCACAGAACTTTACAAAACCATTGAGTGTGTTTTGAATGCCCGATGATGTTCTAGACAACAACAGGGTGTCGTCTGCGAACATCAGAGTGGGCACTCGTCCTGTTACCAGTTTTGGGGCATCGTTGTTTACCACACAATTCAAATGGTCGACAAGGCCATTGATGTAAAGGCTAAATAGTGTGGGAGCCAACACACACCCTTGGCGGACACCTTTGTGAACAGGAAATCGATCAGTAAGGTCACCATGCTTGCCACATCTCACCTGGGCAAAGTTATTTTCATGGAGCCTGAATAAGACTGTGTAGTATCCTCAGGTCATGTTATTATGTTCCCTTCATTCTGTACCTAGCTGCTCAGCCAGTGTCAGTGTTCCGCGTAGAATGTTAGTGTGGGTGGAATGCTTAGATACTGTGTGGGACTGAGACAGTTGGGAAGATGGGCTGAGCAGCTAGGAGGCTGCTCCTGGTGGGGCTAATGCTGGGGTCTATACTGGGGCCTATTGTGGAGCCTGATCTGGGGCATGTTCTGGGTTTACTACTTCTGCACCTAAGATATCAATAAACTTCATCTACTCCTACCTGGCCACGTCTACAGCGTCTACTTGTCATCCTGCACACGTGGGCCAGCCCACTACATTTATGGCGACGATCTGGAGAAAATCTCACGCAAAAGGTAACTTGAAGCCAACCAAGAAAGAGGAGTGGACCAAGAGAACGTGTAGAAAAGAACCTATGTCAAGAGAAATGGAAAAAGAGAAACAAACATCAAGAAATTTAAAGAAAAGAAAAGAAACCTGTTTAGCGACACGTTTAAAGCCAAAGAAGCAGTCAAGCACGCATGTCTGCCCCACCAGTGTCCAATACACCGGACAGCCCAATCCCAGGCGTCCTGTCATCTCATATCAGTGTCTTCAACAACCAGAAATTTAACATCAAACCTGTCTACATTTGTCAGAAGAACCTACTTATCAAAAAACTACATGGTGTAACAAGCAAATTCAAGGTTGCCTAGTAAACAAGGTAAATGGTGACTGCCGGTGTTTTTGAACAAGTGCAATGTTTTAGACTCTGCTCTACATATGATGTTGGATTTTTGCTCCCTTCGTGATAGCGCTGAGCCTATGTCAGAGTCACTTGTGCCACGAGATTCAGCTACAGTGGCAACAATTGTCGACTGTCTGAAGAAGCAAGCCCTGCAGAGGAAACTGCAGAGGAAATTTCAAGTGGATTATTTTTTTTATTGTGCCGCATAAAAGGACATTTTCACAGATATTGGAAAAGTAGCCTTCAACTTTATTCTCTTGGGAGTATCAAACCTTTACAGGTGTATATCCGATGGTTATTCATCTACGCTGAATAATTTGAAACTTTTTGTGAGTATTTAAATTTATAATTGATTTGCAGTGGGATGGCATTGTGACTATGGGCAGTTCAACCGCTGTACTTTGATTTAAAAATGATGCGCGTGTCTTTGTCTGTGCGCGATGAGACGTACCTCTGTGCCAGCCGTGACGTGCCGCTTCCATTTCACGACGATGTATGATTATGCTGCATCATGAGGTGCACATATTCACCGTAAGCCATCCGGCACCAGCGTAACAGCGTGCTGCCATTTTGGAATTGGCGTGTCAACAAGGTCTGTGCCCGCTTTGCCAATCGCGTTGTTCAGCTTCAGTAAAGTTTTATTTTAGCAGCAGCGTCGCACTCCTGTTTTCATAGATACGTCGGAGCTGTTTTCTGAATACCAGTTGCTCCAGGTACTTTTCATTACTTCCTCCTTGTCAACGACGGAGTTTTTGTGCTCTTTTGGTTTCTGCTTTGCTCTTTGAAGTTTCGAGGATTCTAATGGGAAATTCATACTTGGAAGTCTTATCGGAGCATGAGTGATTTAAAAAAAAAACGGAGTATTTCAGTTTAAAAAATGCGTGTGCTTCTACATTTATTTGAAGTGCTCAATGGTTCCTAGGGACGCCTGTCCCTCATCATCACGGTGACAGGCACACCATTGACTTTTGTAATACGAGGTTGTGGTACATGTTTTAGAGATTTCATGCAAAATGTTTTTGTTTTCATAAGTGGAAAAATTCAATGTAAAAATATGTTTCACAAGAGTGTTAATTTATCGCAAAAATGTTTGTCTTTCTACGATGTCTTATGATTTGTTGTATGCCAACGTTGTTTAATCGCTATGTACAACTTCTTGTTTGTTGGCATGGGAGTGGGTACTAGTCCCATGTCTCTTATTTACGTATCCCTGCTTAAGGGATAGGGGTGGGTTTTTAGTCCCATGACCCTTATTTCAAATGTTTTATCCCTGCCTGCCTAGGGATGGGAGTGGGTTTTTAGTCCCATGGCCCTTATTTAAAATGTTTTATCCCTGCCTAAGGGATAGGAGTGGGTTTTAGTCCCATTTCCTTTTTAGACAGTTGTATCCCTGCTTAGGGATGGGAGTGGGTTTTTAGTCCCATCACCCCAAGGGGGTTTCAGTCCCACCTTTGTTATTTTGAGTTTGGGTGTCAGTCCCATTTACTCTGTTATAGGGGGTTAGAGTCCTACCTATTTATAGGGGGTTAGAGTCCCACCTATGTCATTAGTAATGGGTACCAGTCCTATTTACTAAGTTTAAAGGGGGTTTTAGTCCCATCTTTACGTGTATGTTGGGTATCAGTCCTTTCATTTATGTTTTCGCTGTCTTCTGTGTGTGTAGCCATCTTTTGATGCCACACTGTGCTGCGTGTCGGTTTTAGATGCTTCACGTGTCAGTGGGTTTCAGTCCCATGTGACGTATTATTTACATTTGGGTGTTAGTCCCAAACACGTGGGTTTTAGTCCCATAGTGTCCCTTACATGAGGGGTGGCGTTTTGAGTTGTCATCACAGTTTTCTCACGTGAGAAGTACTTCCTTGGGTGTTGTTCTACCCATAGACATTTATACCCGTAGGATTCTACTCTGGGTATCATATTCATTTGTCGTATGTGAGCTCTTATTTCACTTCTAAAAATTTTCTTTGTTCAGTATTAAGGGAAGGGGATGGTGTTAGTGTGTTGATCTATGCTTGCATCTTTCCTTTCTCTGTAGTGTGTCTGTTTTCCCTCTCGTGATGTATTTCTACATGCATTCCTGGGTTTATGGACTATTCATATCTTGTGTACATTTCTGTATTTATTTGTTTGCTTATTAGTAGTTTGGGTTTATTTTAGGCTTTATTAATTTTCAGTGTAAAGGAAGAGGATGTGTAGTATCCTCAGGTCATGTTATTATGTTCCCTTCATTCTGTACCTAGCTGCTCAGCCAGTGTCAGTGTTCCGCGTAGAATGTTAGTGTGGGTGGAATGCTTAGATACTGTGTGGGACTGAGACAGTTGGGAAGGTGGGCTGAGCAGCTAGGAGGCTGCTCCTGGTGGGGCTAATGCTGGGGTCTATACTGGGGCCTATTGTGGAGCCTGATCTGGGGCATGTTCTGGGTTTACTACTTCTGCACCTAAGATATCAATAAACTTCATCTACTCCTACCTGGCCACGTCTACAGCGTCTACTTGTCATCCTGCACACGTGGGCCAGCCCACTACAGACTGCTAACAAATAGGGCGGAAGGCCCAAATCAGCTAGAACCTGCCACAATTTAGTTCGTGGAACTAAGTCAAAGGCTGCCCGCAGGTCCACAAACACAAGGTAGAGGCTGCCACCCTCCGCCTTGGCTGTTTTCCAATACAGGACCTGCAGGCGAAAAATCTGATCGACAGTAGAAATACCAGCCCTAAAACCTGCCTGGAAGGTAGAAAGGATCCCTTTCTCTTCAATCCACTCCAAGACCCTATCCAGCAGAATCCTCCCCATTAATTTTTGGGAAGTATCAATTAGGCTAATGGGCCTGTAGTTTGAAGGGGTCAATGGGCAACCCTTTTTTAGAATAGGGACAATTTCAGCTCCAAGCCAAGTTGGAGGCACATTGTCCCCCTGTAAAATGCAGTTAAATAGGGTAACCAAGTAGGGGGCCCATATCTTTGGTTGTGCCCTGAACAAGTCTCCAGGCAATTTATCAAGGCCGGGAGCCTTGTTGGGGAGCATCTTTCCTATCGCTGTTTCCACTTCAATCAGAGTAAAAAAATCAGCTGAATCACAGCAACCGGGTGGTGGTAAAAGTTCAGGAGTACCAATAGTTAAACCGTCCTGATCGGGCATACCATATAAGTCACCAAAATGACTTTCCCAGATTGAGGAGGCAATATTAGGTGCAAAAGCATGGTGTTGCCCACCAACTCCAGTTGCTACAATGGACCAAAAAGATTTGGCGTCATTTCGGCTAAGTGCCAAACCCAGTTTTTCCCACATTACAACCTCCCGTTCCTTCTTCGCGTCACTAATTGCCTTTTTGTACTGGGAGCGATTTACCCTAATGACTTCTCTGTCGTTGGTTTTAATGGCCAGCAACAGAGCCTTTTTGGCCATGCGACAGGTCGTGTTAAACCAGCGAACAGTTGTGGTCTGAAACTGAGTTACCTTCTTTACCGGAAACAATGTGTCTTTTAGAGCCATAACCAGTTGGCCATGTATATCAATTGGGCTGGCCGATAGGCCAATTTTCCCCATTTCTTCGAGAAATGGTATGATAATCTCGTAAAGTTCCGCAAGTTTACTATCAGACGTTAGGAATTCAGGCCATTTGACCCACCTTCTGCAATTTGCAATGATCAGTGGACTAGTTACTTTATTTAGGTTCGGTGAGGGATTTTTTAAGCCAAACCTCCCCGGTTTAAGGGTCAATGCTAAGGCATTGTGGTCACTATCCAACCTCTCAATGACCTCAAATTTATAAATCCTGTCCCAATACCTAGCTTCCAAAAAAATATAATCAATTATTGAAGTATGATTTGGTCGGTTAAATGTTGCCTTCCCAGGTCTATCTGGATTCACCCTGCCATTGCATGCTCGTAGTGATGCCGCTAGGGCCAGCGACTGCAATTGCAAAACAGGGGGAGTCCAGACTTTAACCAACGGCATCAACGGATCAGGAATATTCCATAATAAATCTACTTCATCTACATCTCCTAAATTTAGGTCCCAAAGGGGCTCAAAATGACAATTAAAATCCCCACCCAGTAATATCGCAGTGGAGGGGTCGAGTGACTGCATAAGTTTAGACAGTTCGGCAATAGTCTCAAAATCATGGCCCCGCTTGTTTGGCCTTGCATAAACATTAATCAATACAATTTTAGGGCCATTTACTGGATCCAATAAAACGAGTTGTACATCCCGAGAGTTGGTTTGAATTTCCACTGCCTTTACTCCTAGGCATGTACCAACCCATATGGACAGGCCACCCGAAGGTCTACCCCTAGTGCCCATACTTGCCAAAATATCATATGTTGCAAAGCCCAAAACCACACTCTCATTAAGCAGCCAAGTTTCCTGGAACAAACAGATATCAAAAGTGGCAATGAACGCACCCCACTCAGCAATAGGAAGCTTATTTTTTAGACCCGCCACATTCCACGAAAGGATTCTGACATGGTCAGCATCCATAGCATTCTTAAGTAATACAGGGTCCAGAGAACCATTAGAATTGCTCAACGTAGGTGAACCAACACCAACCCCTTTGACAGGAATAGAATTTATGGGGAGACAAAAAGTAGAAAAAGGGATAGGAGGGAATTCAACAAAGGGTTCTAAAATCTGGGTCCCCGTACACTGCACAGATCGTTCAATTAGGTCAGGTTTGCCAATATCCAATGGGCTGAAGATGTCATTTGGATTAGATTGGGAAAGAACAGGGGGTGAATTAGTCAGTGACCACGTATGTCAGTCGCATCCGTCGAGGCCAGAAAGAGCTTCATATCTATTTGCAGCCTCGAACGGCGTGAATGGCATCAGGTGGTCCATCCTCCTGCTTCTATTCTCATAGTTCCTAGGCGGTATAGTATCCCACCTTGGGGCATTATCCAAAGCTTTTGGAATATAGTTTGGTTCTACTAATGTATAGCCATCGTCAGGAGGTGCACGTAGGTTAATCTGGGGGAAATCACAAACTACAGGGTACCCAACTCTAGTCCCTTGAGTTCTGGGATAGAAGTATGTAAGTTCAAGGGGGACAATAAAATTACCAGAGTTCCCTACTGGCCAGTTTAGGATGTGTCTAACAGCCTTGGGATCTCTAAAATTTATAACGATTAGGTCCCCCTTGATATCCTTCACCCTGCTTCCTAGCCAAGAAAGTCGGCGTACATGGAGGATCTCACCATTGATGTTATAAGGAAGGGGACGATTCTGTCTTAACCAGTGTACTGTTTTATTTTTAAGTTGAAAGAACCCTTCCCTCCTGCCATCTGGTAGTTTAGGAACTCCCGCTAGTACAACTACGTAAGGGACGGATTCTGGAGGTAGTTCCACTTGGGGCTCCTTACATTTTATATCCTTAACAGTACTAGAACTCCTATCGACACACATATTTCCCACACCCAGATTTTTTTCCGCCCTAGATGTCGTGCTGGGAGCAGGTGGGACCGAATGCCTTACAGGTTTGGGAGATATAGGCCTCTGTTGCCTGGGATCTGGAGTCGTACTACCTGCAGTTGGGCATTCACTTAAGGCAGAAATAGAGGAAGGCGTAATAACTACAGGAGGATGGGCTAGAACCGATAGGTCCTTAGCCTGTCCTACTTTACTGCAGGTTGCCAACTCTAGATTCCGTAGCCTTTCCTCAACCCTCTTTAGCCTCTCAATGATTGGTAAAATAAATGACCTTATGAGATGTTCAATATTTGCCAACTGGTCAATATGCTGTAATTCCTTAGGTGGACAAAGTGGGATAGCGACCAATTCCACTGATATCGGAGCTATGTTAGAGGCAACCTTTGGGGTAGGTGTATTTACTATAGGGGCCTTAAGAGTAGATGCATCCAAATTAATGGCATTAATTTTTTTTTTCCCAAAGTCACTACGGCTAATCCTAAGTCTGCTTGAGTCTCCCCCCTTTTTCCTCCTTTTAATTGGTGGTGGACCAGGAACTTTGGAAGACACTAATTTCCTAGTCTTCTTTTTAGCTATCACCGCGTTTGGCAAAGGAGAATTAGCTATCTCTTCCATGTCCACTAAAGAATTAACGTGAGTGGAAATGGAGTTCGTATAGATAATATCATGCGGGTTGGAGGTAAGACTTCGGGGGATAGCTCCCGCAAGAGTACAGGAACGCTATCTATAGACAACAAATCATCACTTTCATTAAAAGGGCTGGCATCAGGCAGGGTAACTTGTTTAATTAAATCTGTGAAGGGCCTATTCTTCATGTATTCCACTGACTGGCGACGCTCAGCCCGTCGCTCAGCTAGAGTGTCTTCCTTCCCTCCATCTATGAGAACCTTACTAAAGTAACGATCTAATGTACCTTTCGTGGGACCCCCTGCCTTACTCAATGTCACAATATCGTGACTCTCAGCCATGATTAATAAGCAAAGGAGGAAAGGAGTAAAGCAGGGAAGATAATTAATAGGAGGGGTCGGGAAGAGGACCAGGTGCGGTAAATCAGTCAAACAACAAAGCGCCCTGGTCCTCGCAGTCCCGCGATAGCAAATAATGCAAGTCTATCCCTTTAGCTCCTCAAACGGGAAGAAAGTTCACCGCATCTGCCCCAAACAGAAAGAGTCACGGTCCAAATCCTCGAACGGCACCTGCGAAGCGGGGGCCGGGAGGCGCTTTATGCAGGCAAAGGGAGAAGTCGGGAAGAGGACCAGGTGCGACAAATCAGTCAAACAGCAAAGCGCCCTAGTCCTCGCAGTCCCGCGGTAGCAAATGATGCAAGTCTATCCCTTTGGCTCCTCAAACGGGAAGAAGGTTCACCGCATCTGCCCCGAACAGAAAGAGTCACGGTCCAAATCCTCAAGTTGGAATAACAGTACAGCAGTAATGCAAGGAGGTAACAATGTCAGTTACAGAAAGATATAGGAAGTGAGTGGTGCTCACCTGACAAGTGACCTCTGGCTGTCCTCAGTTGTCAGGGGTATGGCCAAGACCAGACTCCTCCGGGCTCTGACGGGCAAGGACGGGCCCGCCCTTGGCCTGGGCTTCGCCCGGGCGCGGCCCGCGCGCGTCCCGCGCTGCGGGTCTCCTCGCTGGCTTTTGACCCTCCCCGGCGCTGCCTGATGACGAGTTTGGCAGGCGCCCGGGTGAGGGGGTAATGGGAGTTGTAGTTTTGTGCCTGTCGGCCGTTCCCCTCACGGCTCCGGGATATCGAAACAAGGATTTCAGGGAAGGCACGCCGTTCCCCTCACGGCGGGTCTGGTATGGAGCACCCTCCAATAAATGTCACAGCAGCGTCCCGCGCTGCGGGTCTCCTCGCTGGCTTTTGACCCTCCCCGGCGCTGCCTGATGACGAGTTTGGCAGGCGCCCGGGTTAGGGGGTAATGGGAGTTGTAGTTTTGTGCCTGTCCGCCGTTCCCCTCACGGCTCCGGGATATCAAAACAAGGATTTCAGGGAAGGCACGCCGTTCCCCTCACGGCTGGTCTGGTATGGAGCACCCTCCAATAAATGTCACAGCAGCGTCCCCATGCATATGCACATACATACACACATATTCACACATACACACACTCGTACCTACAGAAATTCACACATACACACACTCTCTCTTACATAAACACACTCAAAACTAAAGCACGCACACAGCATACATACATTTAAAAGCATTTTTTTACTTACCTCAGCTGCTAGGGAAAGTCATATTCCAGGTATTTGTACTCAATTTTTTATGAAACTAATAGGGAATAATGTAATATGATTCACTATTAGAATAATATTTCAAAAAAATGACACAGAACGAGGAGAGTCAAGCACTCCCCGAGGTCCATTAGGACGAGCTGCTTCTATCCCTGTCACTGATTTTACCACCGCTGACGCTAGGAGCTGTAAAGACAGTGCCAGGGGTCACAAGAAGCATGCATGCCAGGGGTCGCTGCGACCCCTAAATGACGTTCATGCTTTTTCTGTAAAAACAAAAAGCGCCAAGTCGTTTATTGAATTGCTGATATGCAGATAAAGCGACCTAACATGCAGATCACATTGAAATTAGTGAAATATTGAGCAAATGGAAACTTTATCTGTTTCACGTTAATGCCAATGTAATGCTATGACGGAAATTGCATATTTGTGAGGAAATGTTCATCTTGAAAGAACAGTAGAAGGTTTCATAAGCGCACATAGCACTAATGGTTTGCCGAATCAACTAATAACAGGTGTGTGATGTGGCCCAGTGTTTTTCTGTTATTCCCACGGATTTCTTTTAAAAGGTGACTGTACATGAAATAGCTCAGTGATAAAAATGCATTCCCCGGAAAGCTAAATGACGTTCAAAATATCCAGCCTCCTCCGAGTACATACAGAATCATTTTTGTTCTGATTAAGTTTATATTATATCGCCATGACGATTTACACTTTGGAGCTAGTTAGGGGCCTGTTCCTCAAGCAGATGCTAGATTTTTTCTGAGCCAGACCTAATTCCCAAGGAATTTAGCCATGGCAATGTGAGGATTATAATTATGTAGCCGGAACATCAGGCTAATAGGGCCTGTGACTCCTGCCCATAATTACTGAACACCTTTTCCTCAGCTGGAGAGCTGTGCACATTTCCACCCAAAGCACCTTTAGCAGTAATGACCTGTGGGTGTTCCTTGGCATGCTAAATGAATGATGAGTGTGGCCAGCTGGAAAAGTCAAGTTTGCCAGGGAAAGACTGGTCCAAAATCCATTATACTATTATTAGATGCTGCATGTCCCACAGCCAATTCGGAAATATGAAAAAAGAACACTAGTTAAAGTTTACACAACATGATGAATGGCCTTGCTTTTATATTCACAGTTCAGAAATCATGTTTTTTTCTCCAAAAATGCTTCTTTTAATCTGCATAGCAATCATGACAATTAACTCTAATAATGCCCACTCGTTACTTTGAAATACACTTTCAAGCCCCAAAATGAATCAACTATGCATAACGTTTGTACACAATTTAAATGATAGTTTTTGTATTTCTAAAGCTCTTTCACACATACATACAGAACTGGGTTTGTTTTTCTCCTGTGTTTCAGTTACATTGATTTATGTATGTGAGTAGGTATGTATGTATGTATATATGTACATAGTAGCGCTAACATGCAAACCTTCCGAATAGGCAGCGGAGCGCTGTACATGGTCAAACACAAGTGATTAGATGAGTTGTTCAGTGTGGGAAACTCTGATAACCACCAGTTCAGATACACGGCGAAAGGTGAACTTTGAACTTACAGTCAACTTGCAGTACTTCACTAGAGTAATAGCCAAATGCTGCCTCGCATACAATGGCATGGGCATTGGACAGCAGTGATGAAGGAGGGGGTGTTCTGCTACACAGAAGACACAACAGTACAGCGGCCCTCCCAAACACTATGAGGAGCATTTCTACCGCTTTCAGAAACAAATCCTTTCTTTTTAATGAGTTCAATTATTTTTTTCTTTAATTCCTTTAATAAAAATGTCATAGCCAAATAGATGTCCAGAGCACCTTCCAAATGTTTGAGGGCATATCAATAGTTTAATGGGAATACAGGAACGGTTGCTGCTTTGAAAGTTTAAGCACTGGAAGTTGTTATGATCATCTGTGCCAGGCAGGTTGGAATGTTTTCCAAACTTGTAGAAGGGAATATATAAAACAGAAAATGTGGTGGGAAGTGGAACTCCAGTAGTTGACAGTTGGAGGGTGAATACTGGGAGAGAAACGGCTCATGTCGGATGGTGTTACTTGTATCTTATAAATTAATCTAAACTTACCTGGTGTGGCAGCTTCATTACTACAAGACAATTTAGCAACTGCCGTTAAGGAGGCAGGCGTTATGATCACCAATCTCTCTTGAACTCCGTTGATAGACTTCATGAGATATGAACATGAGTCGCTTGCACTTTCGGGTGCATACGGTGGTTACAGGAGACAGTTTTTAAGTTTTCATCTGGAGTACACAGCGGGCAGCTCTGTATATTTGACGGGGCTGGCAGCTTGAAGTGGCGCCGCAAAGCAGACCAGATCGAGTGTTGCTGTGGCAATGCTAAAGAAGCAAGGTCAATCAGATGTGAGGAGAAGCGGTGCCATTTCGAGGGTTGCTGTGGCAACGCTAAAGAAGCAATGTCATTCTGATGTGACAAGAAGAGGCGCTATTTTAATTTGGGCACACCATGAAACCCGCAGGGCGCCATCTTGGAGTAAGTGTGAGTTAGCAATGACAGAACTCTTGTGACTTCTGATGGGCTCCGTAGAAGTGTGACGTAAACATTAGAGTGTAGCGAGGTGAATAGAAGTTTAAAATGTTGAGTTTGCGGTTACATGCAGATGAATAAAGACATATTATACTAAGCCCTGTGTGTGGTGTAGTCATTGATGAGTACCCAGGCTGGGGAAGATGCTGCAATTGCATTGAAACGTGATATGAAGAGGACCAATACCATTTTGAATTGGGCACATCAGCGCCATCTTGAGTCAAATGCGTCTTTGCTCTTATATGTGCTATCTTGGATCAGGCATACAGCGCAAATCTCTTGACCTCATTTTGAATTCATTTCTTCACGCTTTATATGCATAGGAGTGACACCTTTCAGGATCAGGTGACCATTGATCACACTGTGTCGTGCTATCATATGAGAGGAATTTATTTGAAAAATCATCTGGGCAAATCTGCACACATCAGGTGGAGCGTGACACTGTGCATATTTGGATGTTTCACTAAGGAATTTTCAAAGTTTGATGGAAGAATCTGCAACCCTGGATTGTCAAGTACTTTGACAGATTGGTGTTTCTTGCTATACAGTAGCTGCCGTGTGTGCAGGAAGTTAACAATTGTATACTTTTTGTCATTGGTAGTCACTGGAGGTGTGTAGGAGAATCAACTATACTACCTAGTCATACCTCTGATCCTTTGATTTTTAAGTAGAATGACAACTAACAATTCACCTCCAACCCCACTTTTCTGATGGAGAAGGCAGAACATCTTCTGCCCTTGAAAAGATGGAAAAACTGCTTGATTCATACCTAACAGCAATCATGGTTGAAATATAATTCTCTACAGCAACGGAACAATGTGTACTTTTGCACAACTTGGGTGCAGAGGGTGGCAAATCTCTGGCAATTTGATGACAATACATGTAGGAAATGCTGAAGGTAATCCTAGAGATGCATATAAAAATGTCTGTATACATGCTTGAGAAACACTGAATACAGGAACAATGGGGTTTTAGAACATTATAAATCCTTTCTGAGAGCACAAGGGAAGAATTCAAATGTGGGGAACTATGTTGCATGCTTAAGGATCTTGTAACACACTTGTGATTTTGACCTTCTAGCTAACTCTCTAATTAGGGATCAGTTAGTGTGCTGTAAACAAAATGTGAGTGTAAGAAAAATTGATGATGAACATTCCTGAACTTAGGGCAGTGATTGTTATGGAGAGCACCTGTTTTTGGGTTCAGGAAGTGGGTGATGCTGCATCTTCTGGTCGTGCTAATCCTGCAAAGAAACCAACCAACAGTGGGTCTAGCCAGGTTTACCTAGTACCTTAAGTCAAATCATATGGTAGACAATTGTTGAGTAACAGTGACAATAAATACCAGAATGAAACGCTTTTGCTGTGGGAATCCTGGTTATGCTGTGAATAGACCCAAAGTTACAAAAAACCCTGTGTGCAGGAAGTGTGGCAAGAGGTTCCATTATGCCAATGGTTTGTAAAGGTGAGAATGTCCAGTGAGTTGACTCACAAGTTATTCAAGCTGGTACTGAATGTTATGACAAGTTCAAGTGATATAAATGGGGACCCCATTGTCATACTGGAGTGTTCCATCACCTTAAATGGCAATAAAATAGTGGCATTAGTGGACTGAGAGTCAACTTATGCCATGATGGATGATAAGAATTTAGAAGAAGTAATTGGAAATAAATGCATTTCCCTTCTTCCGCCAGGCAAAGACTGTGAGTTATTGTGGTTTCAGAATTTATGTTTTAGGATATATAGAATGAAAATAAAATTCACTGAAAAAGAAACTATTGGGAAAGTATATGTGGCCAAAAGGAGACAACTTATTGGCATGCAGCCACCTGCGAGACATGGGTATCATGCTTAATACTAATGCCTTGCAACAAGTTAATACTATGTCAAGCGGGACTGAGGATGTACTACTACAGTTTCTTAATCTATTTTGTGAGAAATTGGTCTGTCTCAAAAACTTTGAGCACAAAATTATATTGAGGAGTAATGCATCACCCTGTGTACATAAGGTCAGGAAAGTCCCATATTCTCATGTTGAAGCCTCTCAAAGAGGAGAGTCAAAGATTAATTAGAGTGTTAATAGCGGAGGGTGTTATAGAGGAAATATAGTTCTCCGAGTGGCTGGCTCCGGTATTGTTGGCACCTAAGTATGGAGGTAGTTAGATCTGGATGTGTGTGGATCTCAGGGACCTAGACATATCTGGGTTGATTGTCAACCTCTTTCGAACATCTTAAAGGATTTGATGATGCTTGGGGTGCAAGTGTCATTAATCTGATGGACCTATCATTGGTGTACCACCAAGTTAAATTGCATGATTAATTCAGCCACCTTACTTATTTTGTTACCCCTCTTGGTGCCTATCAATTAATAAGAATGCCATTTGGTTTGACATTGGCTGCCACTTGTTTCACATGATAATGAAAAAAATATTGGAGTGTGTGTTGAACTTATTGTTCTTTCGGGATTATATCCTAATTTATGGTAAAAACATGATTGAACACTTTGCTACATTGAAGACAGTACTAGTGACGTTGTCAGAGCTTACACTAAAAAGGGTAAAATGCAAATGCCGGGTGACTTCAGTATCATATTTAGTACCAGGTTTGGTCAAAATGTTTCCAGCTTGGCTCAACCCATTAGGTTTCCACTTAAGAAAGGTAACTGGTTTACTTGGACAAAAGATTGTGATTAAACCTTTAAAACCTTGAAGGAGAGTATTAGCAAAATGCCCACCCTAGGATATTTTAATGGAAAGAAAAAATCTTTTTGACCATTGATGCTAGCCTCAACGTTCCACGAGCTGTGTTGTCATAGGTTGATGGTAGTGACGAGGAAGTTTCTGCATTCGCTTCTCGTTAACAGGTGCCAAAGAATGGTACTCAGTAATAGAAAGGGGTCCACTATCATGTGCATGGGCAACAAAACATTTTTTATCTGTAGGGTTTACCTTTGTAGTTGCTCTGACCACAGACCATTAACACAATTGTTTGCCATGAAGATGGGTAGAAGTTGTGTGAGTGACTTTAATTTTAATGTTGAACACGTCTCTGACAATAAAAACAATGTTACAGACTGTTTCTCCAGACTTCCCATTGTTAGATTTAGGGGTCTCTAGTTGGCAGAGGTAGGTACCTTTGACCAAATAGGGACCCTTGCGTCTAGTCAGGGTAAGGGGGCACACCCCTTAAATAACCCCTGCTCAGCCCCTTGGTAGCTTGGCACGAGCAGACAGACTTATCTCAGTGGCAGTGTGTAAAGCATTTGTGAACACATACAGTAATATAGTGACAACACTACAAAGGGACACCACACAGGTTGTAGTGTAAAAATAAGTATTATTTATATAGACTTATCACAAGACCACAAACGACAAAAATTCACAATAATGTACTCAAAAATGGTAGAAATAGCTTAGTTCTCTTTAGATGGTAAATGCGACACTTTAAGTTCAATGTACCTTTGAATGCGTAACGCTATACAACGAAAGTGTTGCAGGGAAGGTGAAGCGTCAGTTCCTTACACGCAAGAACAGTGATGCCTCGGTTCCCTACTGCTGCATAGGGGAGGATGATGCGTCAGTTCTTCTCGGCGTGGGGAGGTGATGCATCGGTTTCTTACTGCGCTTCTGTGGCGATTTGACCAGCAGTGCTGTGATGCGATGAAGATCCAGTGCAATGAAACAAAATGGCATCTTCATCTTAATGCGACAATGATGCGTGCATGTCCGATGGCCGTGCAGCGACTCAACGAATCTTCTGAGCTGCGACAGGCCCTGCTACACGCTTTTCCGGGGATGCGACCGTATCTTCTGCAACGGCGACACTCTTCTCCGGTGATGCGGGGGGCTTCGGTGATGCGATGCGACAGCGGCAGGGGCAGCGCGCTTTCTCAGCAATGCGACGACAACTGCTGCAGCAGCGACACACTTCTCCGATGATGCGACGGTGTCTGCTGCGACGGCGACACTCTTCTCCGGTGAGGCGCTTTCGATGATGCGATGGCGAGAGCGGCAGCGGTGGCACGCTTTCTCGGCGATGCAACGACAATTGCTGCGGCGGCGACACGCTTCTTCTTTCTGAGTCGTGCTTCCAGCGCCCAGCGACATGCAGTCTTTCAGAAGGCCCAGCTCAACAGCTGGCACTTCAGTTCCCAGCAAGGGAATGCAGGGGGGCTGCATGGTGAAGTCTGTTGTCCCTGAGACTTCAGCAGGAGGCACGCTCAATCTTCAAGCCCTTGGAGATCCTTTACAAGTTGATGAAAGTAGCACAAAGTTCCTTTCTCCCTTCTTTGGCAGTCAGACAACCACTGTGGGACAATCCCCCAAACATCATTCAGCTTAGGGATAGTCTCTTCCTCAGTTTCTCTGGTTCCTCTCCTCAGCAAGGTTCTTCTTGTTTCCCAAAAGTGATCTAAATTTCTGGGGTCTGGGTCCCCCCTTTTATACTCATTTTCTCTTTGTTCTCTGAAGGCAGAATGCCTAATTCAAAGCAGTTCTGGTCAGTCCTGGAGCACTTTGTTCACATGACTCCTTTCCTTTGACAGTATGGGCCAGGGACATCAGATGCACCACAGGAGGTGGAGCCAGCATTGTGGAGGGAAGGCAACGCCCTATTCAGACCCAGGTGCAACTTCTACCCTCACTCTCCATGTAGATCTCTCTATTCAGCCTTGTGCTGACTCACCCTGTCTCCTGGAATCCTCCAGCCTCTGTCACTCAAACTGCAGACATGGAATACACAACCTAACAGAGGCAGGCTTGGATAGTTAGGCAAGAAAATACCTACTTTCTAAAAGTGGTATTTTCAAACACAGAATGTTAAAACAAACTTTACTAAAAGATGTATTGTATCAATCTGAGTTCAGGCATACTAAACTCGAATTTCTACCTAGGTCCCTGAGTCAGTTAGGATTATAAGATGTTATAATCAAACTGCCCATTCTGGCCTATTGGAAACAGGTAGCCTTGCAATAGTGAAAAAACGAAAATGGCTGTAATTCACTATCAGGACATGCCACACACACCAGGGCATGTCCTACCTTATACTTACAATGCACCCTGCCCTTGGGCCTACCACAGGGGTGTCTGATATGAAGAAAAGGAAAGGTTTAGGGTCTGGCAAGTGGGTGCACTTGCCAGTCATCATGGCAGTACCAGACTGCACACAGGCTCTGCAATGGCAGGCCTTAGATGCACTTTACAGGCTGCTTCTGTGGGTGGCACAACCAGTGCTGCAAGCCCACCAGCAGCATTTGATTTACAAGCCCTGGGCACACTCTGCACTGTACTAGCGTCTGACAAGTAAACCAAATCAGCCAATCATAGAGTCACTAATCCATACATCAATTGTACCATAGGGAGCACTCGCACTGAATAGCAGTGGCACAGTGTCCAAAGCATCTATAACCAGCAAAAACACATGAGGCAACAGCAAAAAATAGAAGGGAGACCCACGCCAATGGTGCCAGGTCTAACACCCATCAATAGCGCAGTCAGCATCCAGGATTACCATATTTTATGTCAAGTCAATTGGGTCTGTGATAGTGCCATTCAGAAGGTGAGTGGAGAGTAGCAGAAGATTAGAACACTAAAGCCCAAATTATTAAAGAGTTCATTATGAATGGTGGGCCAGAGCACACAACTCTCTTGAAAAATGTGTTGGGTTCCTGGAATGTTTGGGAGGAGTTGAATTGGACAGGATATGAGTTGTTCAGGCGTAAGAGAGTCATTCCTCCCAAAGCTCTGAGAGAAAAGGTGATACATTTGGAACACAATGGTCATATAGGAAGAAGTCCTGCCAGGGTAAGGGAACTATACTAGTGGCTGGGATTGGACCGCCAAATTGAAGGAGCGGTTAAGGATTGTGCTTAATGGGCCAAGAATTATAAGAATAAGATAGTAGTTAATGCACCATTCTCTCCACTCACTATTGTAAGTGAAACATGGAAAGAACTTGGGTTGGATTTTGCTGGTCCTTTCCATCTTTTACCTGAGAATGAATGCTATGTCATACTATTGGTGGACCATTTGTCTTAATTGGTAGTCCCTAAATGTGTGAAATCTTTGGATATCAGAGTAGTGATCAAATCTTTAAAGAAAAATTCACTCGGAAAGGCATACCCAGTTACATAGTGACTGTAAATAGAGATCAACTGACAACGCTAGAGATGCAGAAACGTTTAAAGTGCTTATCCATTGTACATCTCAAAACAGCACTGAATTCTACACAAGCCAAGGTTTTGATGGAAGACACCCACATGGGAAACAGCCTTTACAATGGAGGCTGAATCACACATGCCTTTACAATGAAGGCGTTACCACAAAAGCATTTTTACGACACAAGCCTTTACCACGCAGGATTTAATTACAAATACCCCTTTACCATGCAAGCCTTTCCAATGAAAATTAAGTTGTAAAAGCATGAGTGGCAAAGGTATATGAATTACTGACATCTACTTCATATGGTTGAAATTCTTAATCATTTAGTCATTATTGCTTTACTTTGGTCTACTTAATTTGGTTAACTATGTGTAGCGCACGCTGACTACGCCTCTCCAACAGCGGTAGCCATTTTGCTGCCGCATTCGCGTTTGAGCTCATGCATTGTACAATAAATTGTGCCTGCCAACACGGACAAGCGCAGTGGGCATGCCACTGGCGCGCTGCTGGCAAGCCCTTCTACGCCTGTCCGCATCTCGACCGTGGCCAGCACCAGAAACGCTGCCCAATTTAATCCAGGTATGTCCATGTCGGGAGAATCTCTAAGCGCTCTTAATAATCCACCTAGTAAATGCCAAAATCAGTTAGAGGTTGATATATGGAAGGGCTCCATCTGCTGTAAGACCTGTACAAACACTTTCAAACCTGTACTGGAAATTCCAATTGGTATGAGACCCCCTCTACACTTTTTACTAGGGTGGGGCTCATAAATTCTAGATCACTATGTAAACATGCACAAAATATGTTTGATCATATCTTTGACTGCAGCCTTGACTGTCTTTTTATACTAGAAACATGGTTTAAAGAATGGTGTAATCCTGATATTGTTTGTGCTCTCCCCCCTGTCTATCGAATTCATAGAAGGATAGACCAGAGAAACAGGGAGGAGGGATTTCAATCATCTATCGCAGCATACTGAAATGTTTAATTTTTGAAATAGCAGGCCTAAAAAGTGCAGAGAGTATCTGCCTCCAACTAGAGTTCTCCTACTCCTTCACCAGAGCCCTGTTAAACTACCCTTCAAGCACGCATACATATAGAAACCCCGGCACTCAAATTCCGTATACAGATACACAATTATGAAAATTAATCTCTTGGGCTGCGAACACACAATAAAGTTGAGAGATAACCCACGATACGGGAAGTGTTCAGAAACGTACACATATATAATATAAATGCAGATTTAATAATCGTTAGAAACATAGGTCCAGAATATTGCATCACATGTCAGAAGATATTCAAAAACACATTTCATTTCATGCAATTCTTGAAAATCCAGTTCTTGACACGTGGAGCGTCGCATTAGAAACAGCCAACACGCGTTTCGTCACCACCGTGACTTCCTCAAGGCTCTATTTGCGGTGCTCGGGTTGTAGGGATGGCTTTTGGTATGCCTGGTCCCCTAGAACCACCGATCTCCTAGATGGAATCCATAATTTCCGTTCCACACAAGATATGTCAATGAAAAGGAATGCAGAATTATATCAATCCTGCTCATAGAATGTAATGAACTTTCTGCAGTCTCAGTTCCAGAAAAGGTGGACATCCATATAAGTATCCCCATGAAGCTAAAATGTATATACGTGATCATGAAAGGTCATGATCGTCTCTGTCATCAAGTGTTCGTAAAATTTCACGGATTTATGGAGCCATGATACGATCCTCAAATCCGTAGTCTGTAGCGTCCCGAAAATTCTGCCGTCCGTGGGCTTACTGCATACCCTTCAAGCACGCATCTGGACTTTTTGAACAGCATAGGAGATACTATTAGAATGTTAACTCTTAGATTCTCCAATTTTACTGTACTGGTGCACGTTAACATCCATTTAGATACTGAAAATGATCCTGGAGCAACCAATTTCTTAGAAATTGTAGAAACACTAGGTTTGGATCAGCAGATATCCTCCCCCACCCCTAATGCCGGACACACTTGTGACTGCATCTACCCATAAAGTTAAGTCTCCAATTAACCTAACCTGGTCTGATCACAAGCATATACCTTTTGAAATCAGCCACTAGTACACTAACACCCCTATAGGCCCCATCTCGGGCATTCAAAAAACTAGGCGCAGATGGAAGAACATGGACCTCGGCACTAAAGCACGGCCTGTCGGCCCAGGCTGTCTGGTGACCCCTCACTTGATAAACAACTTTTTAATCTTCACTCAGTGATAGTTGTGCCCCTCTTGTCCCACAGAACAACCCCTCGTTTGAGAAACTTTCCGCTCCCCAGGTACACCCGAAAATTGAGAGAACTACACAGCCACTGCAGGAAACTAGAACGCAAATGGTGGAAAAATTACAAACAGGAAAAATTAACCATGCTCAAAGGAGCCATTAAAAGCTACCACCAACATATTGAAGTGGAAAAGGAATTCTATTTCACCAATCTACTCAAACTGGCTGACTCAAACCCAAAAACTATATTTAAGATAGTTAATTCTTTCAGAAATCCTATATTCCTTCACAAGAAATTCCCCCTTCACAGTCTCTCTACGATCACATTGCTGGCTTTTTTAACAGAAAGTCCAATCCCTTCAAAAAGATTTCACAGTGCCCCCCAACTTGCCCATAGAGGCTCACTCGAACTTCGGAGATGATGGCCTAACCATCCAACCGTTTCAAGCCATTAGCTTAGAACAATCTCATCAGGCCATTCTTGAAAGTAAATCAGGGTCTCCTTTTGACCCATGTCCCCCGCAGATTATGCATGCTATCATAGACATTATTAACCCAGTCATCAACAACATAATAAACACCTCGCTTTCACAAGCAGAAGTACCTAACAAATGGAAAATTGCAGCAGTCAAATCTCTCCAGAAAAATAATCTAGCCAATCCCACTATCCTCACCAATCTTCGTCCTATCTCTCTGCTTCCATGTCTCAGTAGAATTACAGAAAAACTAGTTAACACTCAACTTATGTCCAATCTTGAAGACGCAAACATTCTGCATCCCAATCAATCTGGCTTTAGACCTAAGCATTCAATGGATTCAGCATTACTGTATACTGCAGAAGCCCTTAAATCTGCTTTAGATCAGGGAAAAAATGCTGTGCTGATCTTATTAGATCTATCAGCCACTTTTGACACGGTCTCACACGACATCTTATTGGACCGCCTTAATTCTTACAGCATTTCTCATCTTGCCCTGGCCTGGATAAAACCCTTTCTACAAAATCGTAGTTACCACTCTCGTCCAGTATCAATCAGCAGAAAAACCCATGCTTTTTGGGGTCCCCCAGGGCTCCATTCTCATCCCAGTGCTTTTTAGCGTGTAAAAGGGCCCCTCATTAGCCTGGCATCATTTTTCAACATTGAGAGAATTTCTTACGCAGACGATAAACAGCATATTCTGGTACTAGATTAACAATCTCCACGGGCCAAAGAAAACCTAAAACATTGTCTCACAGGGGTCTTTCGATGGATGAAGGAAAATTACCTAAAATGTAACTCAGAAAAAAACAGAAATCATGCCTTTAGGGAAATCTGATAACTTCACCCCAAGTATATGGTGGCTCACAGACATCCTCTTCCCCCAACACAGTTAAGGTAGCAAAGAACCTGGGGGTGAAATTTGTCTCTTTACTCTCCTTCTGCCAGCAATCACTAACAGTCGCAGGGACATGTTTTCAACTAATAAAATCCCTCAATACGTTTATTGATTTACTTCCCTGCACGGTGAGAAAGGCAGTCGCAGTGGCTTTAATTACCTCGAGACTCGACTATTATAACAGCCTTTATGCAGGGACCAATAAGTCTGTCTTAAACAAATTACAGATGGTCCAGTATGCTGCTGCACGGCTAGTATTTAAATGGCCTAGGAGCTCTTCATTTTCAGATGTCCTGAAACTGCTACACTGGCTGACCATCCATAAAAGAGTTCTTTTTAAGATCTTAGTAATTACTTACAGAGCTTTCAACTCCTTAGGCCCTCACTATCTTTGAGCCAGGTTTGTTCACTATGTAACGCACCACACTCTTCGATCTTCTACTGTGAATCTTTTGAAGACTTCTAGTTTTAGATATATCACAAAGGGTGGGAAATCTATTGCGGTGCTAGGGTCTTGAGCCCGGAACAGGCTTCCCAGAAAACTTTGTTCTGTTCAATCAGAGACCATCTTCAGGAAAGCCCTGAAAACCTGGATCTTTTCCACCCCATATGCTCTCTGTAGATCACTTATCTGTGTCCCTCAGTTAGGGTGTCCATGTTCTATTAAGGTTCTGCATAGCACCATGATCCTCTCGGAGTGAAAGCTGCGCTCTACAAATTTTTTATAACATACCACAATAGAGAGTTAAGGTGTCCTAGATGGGCCATCACTGGCAGGACAGGCGAGCAGAGCTGGGCACAGCCCTACTTACACAAAGCGTGGCCTACCCCCCTGTAGTTAGTCTGGAGCCAGGACAGGGAAGACAGGATTCTTGGGGACTTCAAAGGGAAACCTCCAGAAGCTTCTCCCACTTCAAAGGCAGAACTGGCTATAAATATTTGACCTCAGTCACCAACTCTGCAGTACACTTCTGGACCTATGAATACTTTGCCAGGAAGAAGGAGTCCTGTGCTGCTGAAAGAACTGGCACTCTACTGTACTGCTGCTCTGAAGGAACTGCTGCCCTGCTGAACTACTGCCTACTGCCCTCCTGCCTGGGTGAGATGGACTGGATCTGCATCTGTTGAACCCAGGACACCAGTGTGACTCCAAAGGCTAGTTGGTTGGCCTCCTGACTTGAGCCCCAGGGACAGAAGGCTCCAACGGCCTCGACTTCAACACCTGAACTCTAACTTCTGGGAGTCTACCCTGCCAAGTGGTGCCACCCCAGCCCTGGACACTTTGAAATGGCCTCAATGTATTCTGCCAGCTTCTGTGGATCCAGCGTAACTGACTCATCACTGCTGCGTGGTGCAAGTTTGAGCAGGACCGACGCACTGACACTGCTGAGTGGGACTTCCCCATTGTAAAGACCCATGTTGCATTGCAAACCTCATCACAACTGCTGCTGCGCAATGCATCCTCTGTACAGGCCCTCACATCTCTTGTCAATGCCTGCCTCGAAGCGATGCAGACCTCCTTATCGCAGCCTCACTGCATCTCGGGACAGACGTATCGATTCAGTTGCATGACGCATCTTCGACATAGAATCTCGCAATGCTCCATAGCCAGAATTGAAGGTACTTTGTTCAGCCGACCTAACTGGGATGCTGTAGCTGTCCCATGCTCGATTGTGGTTGGCATGAACCTGTGACTTTGCCCTGGTCCAGTGTGTCCAGATATCTACAGTTCTTACATTGGGCTCTTTGGTGCTATTTTCACTGAAATCTTTAAACTTACATATCTTCATTCTACTGCTAAATTTTTTTCATTTTGGTCTAGTTTTATTTTCTATAAACAATTCTATTTTTATAACCTGGTGCGGGACCCTTTTTTTGTGGTGTCTACACTCTCCCACTAATGGTCAAGTTGAACTTTAAATTACTATTTTGAAAATGCACCTTTTTGAAAGTTGGCATTTTCCTGCCAAAGATTTCTTTCTGACAATTTTCAGGGTCATCTGACTAATCATGGGTCTCCTGTGTATGATGTGTATTCCTCTCAGACAGTGGACTCAGCCTATGTGTGGGTCCTCCTGACAGGATGGCAGGAGAAGAGCTGTGCCACTTCACCTTTCTACATTTCAAAGGGTAGCCTGGGAAATGTACCCAGACCTTCCTGATTTCAGAAGAAGCTTAGCCTGTGATGTAGCTCACACCTGGGCCCGCATGCCATTTGTTTCACTAGCCAGGTTGGAGCCATACTCAGTGGAAAGGGAAGAACTGACCTGAACCAGATTAATGTTAGACAAAGGGGTAACTCCCACCCACAGGCTGACATCGGGCACAGAAATTGTATCCCCAGAACCAAAAATCAGATCACTCCTGGAACCATGAAGACTCAGAATAAGGACTGCCTTGCTGTCGGAAGCCTGAAGAAAGACTGGACCTCCTTGGCTTGAATCCAGGACCCGAGAAGTGACCCCAAAGGTCAGTTGGCTGACCTCCTGTATGAAATACAGGGGTACAGCAAGATTCAGAGGCCTTTCCTCCTTCCAAGCTGATCATACCCATATGGGCCTGAGCTGTTTCCTCTGTTGGCTTCTGTAGGAGTGAGTCCAGACACCCCTAAGTGCTGTCCTCTAGGTCCTGGACTTTGGCTCGAGACAGAGTGTACTTCTCCCTGCTTAACTGAAGACTGTACAGGATCCCATGTGGAGCACCCAGAGTCCCTCAAAGCTGCACAGCTTCTACTCTAAAGCCTCACTGGATCCAATGCAAAGTGCCACGCAGAGCACCACACAGCTCCTTGCTGAAGGCTTAATCAGATCTAACACTGAGTTGTGCAGAGCCCTACAGAGCCATGCAGCTCCAGACTAAAAGTCTCACAGGTTCCAACGTGAGGCAACACAAAGTGACATAATGCTCTGCAGAACCCTGCTGCACCATCCTTACATCAAAGTCAGAAGCTAAAGTTTCTAGTGAGACGAAACTAAGTGAGAAGCTAAAACTTCTAGTGAGATTAAACTGGTTCTGGATTCTGCACACGCTCCCTTGTGGTTGGCCTGATCATGTAACTTTGGCTTTGGTGGTGTGACCAGATACCCGCAGCTGGCGCTATTTTTAACCATAAACTTTGAAAAGCAATAACTCTGGTTCTAGTGATTGGATTTCTGTCCTTTTGGTGTCATAATTATTTCAATTAAAATTTACTCTATTTCTCTGAATAGCTTTTGGATTTTTCTTATATTGTGTTTTTACTCAATTTCTGTTTATGTGATGCATGAATACCTTCACATTGTTTCTAAGTTAAGCCTGACTGCTTGTGTGCTAACCTACCAGAGGGTTAAGCACAGGTTTATTCAGTGACTTTTCTGGTTCTCTCTGACAAGGATTGTGATTATTATTTGAGGCTTGGACCTCACCCCCCAATAAATACTTCAACTTCTTACAATGTGTACTTGAATAGGCCAGTGCTGGCTACATTATACATCTAATGTTAAAGGGTAAAGGCTTCCTCAGTTGATTGCAAAAAGCATGCCAGATTTCATAGGTTTGATCTGTTTAGTATGAAATGTTATGACAAAGCCTGTAGGCCGCACCGATACCCACCGACCACTCACGCAATTTGGGGTTCATCCTGGACTCATTGCTCTCAATGACCCAGCAACTCAATGTCGTCTCCTCCTCCTGCTTCAACACCCCACCCATGCTTCACAAGATCTACAGATGGATCCCCACCGGAACCAGAAGGACGGTCACCCAGGCCCTCGACAGCAGCAGACTGGACTGCGGCAACGCCCTGTACGCAGGAACCACGGCCAAACTCCAGAAAAGACTACAATGCATATAGAACGGATCCGCATGCCTTATCCTCGCGCTCCCCCGCCACACCCACATCACTGCCCACCTGAAAGACCTGCACTGGCTCCAAGTCAACAAGAGGATCACCTTCAAGCTCCTCACCTATGCTCAAAAAGCACTCCACAACGCCGGACCAGCATACCTCAAGAAACGTCTCACCTTCTACATCCCGAACCGTCAGCTTTGCTCTGCCGACCTCGCCCTCGCCACAATCCCACGCATCAACAGGACCACCGGCGGCAGATCCTTTTCCTACCTCGCTGCCAAGACATGGAACACTCTCCCCACCCATCTGCGACAGACCCAGTACGTGCTGACCTTCAGGAGACGTCTCAAGACCTGGCTGTTCGAGCAGTAGCTGCAACCCCGTCCCAGCACCTTGAGACCCTCACGGGTGATTAGTGCACTCTACAAATGCTTGATTGATTGATTGATTGATTGATTGATTCATTCATTCATTCATCATAGACAAGGGTTTTGGTCATCCGCTTTGACAAACCCTGAGAGTAGAGTTTCACTGTGAAGATTCTGGTTCCGCCGCACTGAAAGGGGTTATATAATGATTTCAACTGTAAATGCGTACATATTTGAAATGTTATAAATGTTTGCCTGATGGTTGCCAGCTTCTGCGCACTTCTGTTGGCATGTGTTGTATATAGAGTCAAGCTGTTGGTAAAGGATGCAGGACTTATCACTTTATCAGTTCACTGGGAAAAAATATGTCACAATCTTTCGGTGTGATCTGTTTAGGATGAAAAGTTATTAAAAAGAAAGAAGGCCTTACTGGCTTATTGTGAAACGTATGTGCTAAAAACAAACAGCTTTTAAGGGTGGATGGTTATTACACTTTACTAAAGCCTATAGGCAGGCACTTCGTTACATAGAATATCACAGATTACTGTAATATGTAAGGGTTTTGGTGCTGGTAAACCACCTGAACAAACCATGCAGATAGACGATTCGCATTATGGTAATCCTTATAATGCTTTAATAGTAGGTATTTTGTGTTGTTTTGACAACTGTCTTGTACATATTTATAATATTACTATGGTATACCTGATAGTTGCCTTATAGGAAGGTTTATGAACCAACACAGAAGGTGTGAGTTGTTAATGGTGACATACCAATTGTTGGAAACTTTTCCTTTCTGCAGGGTTACCCTGATTTGTTTGCTTTTTTGCTGCACCCTATTTCACTGGCTTTAGAACTATGTGTACTTCAACCCTGCTAAACAGAGGTAAAGTACTTGTGCTCCTCCTTTAAACATGGTAAAATTGCCTTTCTCCTGATTGGAATATGTAACTTACATATCTATAAGCCGTTAGTATATGGTACCAAGGTGTACCCAGGCCCTTCAATTTAAATGTCACAAGCGAATTTCAGAATTTTTTGTGCTGCCCACTACAGTGATAATGTAAACTTGGCCGCAGACCTGCCACGGTATCTTGGCTGTATCTTCCCTAAGTAGGCCTTATTGCCCTGAAAGGTAGGGTGCATTATATGTAAAAGTAGGACATGTAAAAGTTAATGATAAACATTCCATATTGGGAATGGGACTAGCTAAACAAATAATGAAACAACAATTCTTAATAGTTGTTGAAAACCCAATTCATTGGTTAAGTTAGATTTGTTCTAAATATTACATAAAGGTAACTTTTAAAAAGTTGTCTTTATTCTGTCTGAATTCCTGGGAAGCTAAATCGGCATTTTATTGTCTGACTTCCGACAGCCAGTAATTAGCATTTAAACCAGCTTGAATAAGATGTGCACCTGCTCCCAGGTGCAAAACAATAGGCTGACTTGCATGGGCAGAGATGACAGCTCTGAACCTGCCAAATCATGCAGGAGGAGGATCCGGTTTTGACCTGAAAGTGTCAAAATCTGCTTGAATGTCACAGCCTATTTGACAGGTCTGCTGGACCTTTTCGTATGACATTAGGGGCCACTCAAAGGAGGATAACAGAATTTAAAACAATTTGTTTGTATTCACTGTCTGGTGCTGAAAGCTCAGCTTTGTTTTACCAGATCTCTTTCTCTGTTATGGGTACAGGGACTGCATCAAACTGGATCTTGGCATTAGATGTGGGAGAACACTGGAATTACCATAGTACAATCCCCGCCCCACACAGACACACACACAGCCATTAGAGCCCAGGTTGAGTGCGGCCTAAAACTTTGGTCATCTTGAAAATGTCCAAGTGTGTAAGGTTAGACTCAAGAACATTTACCCCACTTGGTTAGAGTGTTCACAGTGGTCATTCTCATGTACAAGCTTGTGCTGACATAAATGAGGCACTTCCAGGGCACCCACTTGAGAAGACTCCTGGACCTGAGGAAGATTAGAAGATGACTAGACTTGCTATCTGAGACCTGAGAAGAGCCTCAAAGATGTGGACTCCAAGGGTCATAATGTCAACCTCCTATTAAAGCTACAAGCACACAACAAGCTACAAGCACACAACAAGCTACAAGCATCATTTTCCGGCAAATGGCCAGCTTACCTGTAGCAACTGGACTTAGAAGACTGAACTCTCTTGTTGGCTTGTTCCTTCCTCTATGTGAGTTTGCAAGTGCCTCCCGTGAGATCCTGGTGGGCTTTAGAAGTGTACACCTTTGGTGGATTGGGAAATAAAGGACTAAAGTCAGAAGGTAAAATGTTTGACCAGGACTAACCTTGTTAAGTTATCGTGGTCAGCATCAAATTTCATCTAGGTCCTGTTCTATCACAACCATTGTCTATCATTGGCTCTTTATGCTTCTTCCTAAATTTAAAAACAATCATATCTCGGTTTCTCTTTATTGGATATTTGTCATTTTGTTTATTAATTTGTAATCCATTTTTCTAACTCACATTGGAATTTGTATTGTTTCTACATTATTACTGTTTTAGTATGGTATAAATACTTTGCACATTTCCTCTAATTTAAGCCTGTCTGCTCTGTCCCATAGCTACCAAGCATTATAGCTCAAGTTTAATTGATGACTGTAGTGGTTCACCCTGGCAAGGACTGTGATTAGTACTTGAGGTGGGTACCTAACCCCTCATCCAAGTACCCCATTTCTTGCATCAACAATAAAGCTTTTAGACTTGATTGTTTATAATGAAAAGTTGCAATAATGGCAGTATGTCTAACATATTGATTGTGAAAAGCATATGTTAAAGTCAATAGGCATGTATGGGTAGATTGTTATTATTCTGTATCAACGCCTATAGCTAGGTATTACATGGGAATCTCACAGATTCCCATTGTATGCAAGCATTGTGGTACTATTTACTCCACCAGATGAACCATGTGCACAGAAGATGTGTACTGTTAGAATCCTGGTTAGGCTCTCTTAGGAGAGATAGTATTTTGTTTTGTAATTTTGTATACTATGTAACTATATGACTGTAAGGTGGTTGCCGTGTGGGAAAGCGTAAGCTCAGTAAAGGAGGCCACAGTAAGTTATGGTGATACGTTATTGATAACAGCTGCATGCCTCATTGTATTGTATTATATTCAATTGCAGAATTTACATGGTGCTTACTACCCCTACGGAGTGTCTGAAGTGCTTGATTTGTTTTGTGGGGGGCTATATAGAGCGCCAACTCGAACTGAAGGTATCAGAGCACTTTACATGATCACCAGTTGTGTTACACAAAGGACACACTCATTTGCGGTAGGCATGGGGAGATTACGTGATTTGTCCAGAATCACAGGATATTGAGCGTCCCTGCCGAGACTCAAACCCAGTTCTCCAGCTTTGAGGTTGACGGCTCTAGCCGTTAGCCCACATCCTCTCTATTGGTTCACTCAAAAATATATATTTCTATTGCCACAGGTCTGATCTGTTTGTTATGCAAAGCTATAATAAACAAATCAAGCTTGACATATTGATTGTGAAAAGCAAATGTTAAAGTACAGGCGGATTGTTCCGAGACCCTATCCACTGCCGCACCACGCTCATGCCTGCCGCCACTGTGCTCTCAACCGCTACCACAAGGCTCACATGGCCCGCTGTGTTTGATTCGCTGTTGTATTGCATGAACCCGATGAGGATCGAGAATCAGCCAAGAAATCTGCCAAGAATCTGCCCGACTCTGACCTGAGGCCGACCACCACAACGTGCTGACCTATACGTTTGCATTGTCCTGACATTTGCTGCTTTTGGCATCTGTGGCTATTGACGCTTGGTTACGGACTCTGGCATGTTAACTGCGGCCACTAGGACATGATAGCCAGACAGTTGCTTGAATGGGCTTCTCGATCCTCAATCCTTAAGTCCACCACCACTAACGCTACAGTACCTGAGGAGCTAGTGGAGGTTAGGGTGTATGGCAGGATGGTAACTCAGTATTGCGGGCCAGGAGGGTGTAGGGGAAATGACAAGGAGCTATTGGCAGGCAAATCGGATGAAAAGACAAGGCGCCAGAAAGCAATCTCACTGAAAACGAAGCATCGGGCTGGTGGAGGTGGCGGTAGCATCAAGACAGAGGGGAAGTTAAGCCTATTCTTCCTTTTCCATTTGCAAGTACGTTTTGTTTAAAAATCTGACCACACAGAATCATTTGAAATACTTTTCGTTTAATACCTGATGGACTGACTTATTGTGCAGTGGATTAATTATTGCATGGATATATAAAGGGAAAATGACACCGTGCAAAGTGAAGATACATGGGGAATATGGCCTAAAGAGGGGACGGAAAGACATTTCAGCAAAATGTAACCCCCCTAGGGGGAGGGAGATTGAACAAAGTGAGTCTGCTGGGAATACTATCATTGGCCCCACAGAAGATAATAAGTCTCCCAGTATGTCAGGGGAGGAACACTTAACAGGGTCCTCGGTATACCCTACGGAGGAAGCGGGTGCAACACCCCTGGGACAATCTATAAAGGAATTTATGGGGAAATACTTTAAAAAGGAAACCAGATGGTCGTGACCACTCCATACAGCCGAGAAAGTCACTAAGCAGTGATCAGACAGAGGGTGAGAGGAATGTAATAAGTGACTCTATTATTCTGTAATCAATACCGGATTTGGATTTAGCTCTGTGAGATGCAATGGGTGAAAATATAGGCGGGATGTTCTTAGCAGAACCAAGGGTATCTACTTCACCCCACCTAGCCTTAACAGCCTCACAGAGGATAATGAGGTCCTGCATCGAATGGTGAATGGGCCAGTGGAAAAGGGAATGGAGAGTGGGGACAATAACATATTGGAAGAGGCAGGAAGAGATATGCCTTTTTTGCACTCTACCCCCCCCCCCACCTCCCCCCCATGGCTCACAGTCCTCTTTGGGCTTAGACATAACACCGACCTCAGCCCTATCATTATTAGAGTTTATGTTTACAATGCAGAAAACTCTTCAGACAATATTAGAAGCAGTGACCAAGAACAATGAGCTGGGGAAACTGCACAAAAAACAACTGCAGGTGATCTCAGAGGACCTAAAACAAATCAATAACTGTATGCTTGCCCTAGTGAGCCCACTACCAGAGAAAAGAGATCAGGAGGTATTCATGCCGCCGGACCTTAGGGAGTCAGAGCATATACAAACAGCAAGCCTTCCAACTGTATACATTTCAAAGGGCCCTTTATTAGTGATAAAGAGGGCGTGGTACCGGGGGGCAAAGGGCTATATACCTTGCCCTGAAAACTAGGGAAACCACAGAAGATGTCCAAAAAAAGAAAGGAGCTGAAAAAAGAGGTGTGAAAAGGGCAGCATAGGAATGCAAGCTTAGAGGCCTGGAAGAACAGTGAGATGGGAAATAGAACAATATTAAAAAGAACCCCAAAAGGAGTATCAAGTAGAGGGAACCAGTCACAGTTTGGAAGCATGCAACCTAGAAGATCTCTATATGAGAGTGGTGGAGGAGTAGCTGGCACTGAAAGAGGGAAGGGATAATTCAAAGGTGCTGTGTCCTGCATTAATAGGTGGGGTGAGGCCGCTCTAGAACAACCAGGGAGAAGCGGAAACTTAATGCCCATTACAGCTCCTAGAAATTAGATAAGTGGAGAAAGACATAATAGAGGAGATAGTCTATGGAAATACCTGGATCTACCAGGTATACCCATAGACTAAGAAAAATAGAAAGAGGGACAGATAGAAGGCATCGGAGGAAGCTTTAGTCTCAGAATCGCTCACATTTGTTAAAAGCACTGGCTAAGTTTCCTAGTCTATAATTATTAAACTTATTATTAAACATTTTTAAAGTGCAAACTTTCACCCAGCGGGCATCTTGGTGTTGAATCGTCGTCGAGAAGAAAACCCAGAGATTCTTGCATACAGAGGAGGGGAAGAAGAACCTAATTTTGTATGTTGCCTATCTAGAGAAGAGCCACATTTCCAGGCTTCTTTTAAAGCTCAACAAATTTGAGTTTTGTCTCAGAGAATCCAGGAGTTTGTTCCATATTTGTGCTGCCCTGACTTGGAGAGATCTCCCACCAAATCTGGACTTTTTAAATCTAGGCACACAGACCAACGTTTTCCTGTAGGAGCTTCAGTCCAAGTCCATTAAGGGCTTTATGAATTAGACGCATTGACTTGAAAATACATCTCTCCATAACTGGTAGCCAGTGGAGTTCTTTCAAGATTACAGCTGCAGAGTCAAAGCTGGTTTTATTCAAAGCTATCTTAGCAGCTAATACCTGTAACCTGTAATGTCTTTTGAACAGGTAATCTGGTGCTTCAATCAGATGAGAATTACAACAATCTAGCCTGCTCACGATTGTACGATATAAGTGTGATCACATCTTTTGATCTAATGCAAATAGGTTTCATAACAAATCTTGAAGGAAAAGAGGTGACAAAGGCCCTTTCCTGTTCAGAATGTGTAAAACAAAGGTGGTGAAGGCTGAAGAAAAACTAGAGAATGGGGATATAAGACAAGTGCAGAAGGGTGAGCTAGGACTAGAAAGGAGGAGCCTTAGGACCTTTTAGGCCCTGACCTGTCACACAGGACTATGTCCTGACCAAGTATAGTATTGCTCATCAGGAGTCCAGAATAGAACAACATTTACTGATGGAAACGAGGGCAGTCTATGCGTAATCGTAGCAAGTGCTGCCACAATACAGATGTTATACAAGGTGCTTTGCTCTCCAGACACGTTGGGCTTTTGTTGGCTGCTATTGGCATGCTGCACTTTACTTGCACATTATTTTTACTACCTATATGAACTTGTCTAAAAACAGTTTTTATAATTTGTTTTTAATTCCTGACCTATAACGAGGTTCTTATCCCTGTTTGCCTGACCTTGTGGTGTCCGTCAGTCAGAGCGGACCCACCATACTTGAGGTCAGCATTCTAGTCTTTCCCCGCATTTGCCCATAAAAAAGACACGCTGGCGTGGCCGCGCAGCGTGTAATACATGGGGCTTTGCTCTCCGGACGCGAGTGGGTTTTTGTGGCTGCTATTGGCACGCTGCACTTTACTTGCACATTATTTTTACTACGTGTATGAACTTGTCTAAAACAGTTTTTATCATTTGTTTTTAATTCCTGACCTATAACGAGGTTCTTATCCCTGTTTGCCTGACCTTGCGGTGTCCGTCAGTCAGAGCAGACCCGTCATACTTGAGGTCAGCATTCTAGTTTTTCCCCGCATTTGCCCATAAAAAAGACACGCTGGTGTGGCCGTGCAGCAGACACGCGCAGCCGGCGCGTCGATGGCAAGCCCATCTGCACCTGTCCGCCACCGGCCGCGCACAGCGCCAGCTATGCTGCTCGATTGGGGAGGCATGAGGCAGCTAACAAAGGATACCGCCATACAAGTTATACAAGCAAAGAACTACGGGATATAGGTGAGATTGGAAGTAGGGTGGGAGAATACAAGTTTGAGTAGACTGAAGGACCTAAGTCAGACTTTGTCAGAAGGGATATCCTTATGTGTGGTCTGTTTAATGTCAGATCCTTGTCTGAGTATCACTTGGAGACTCAATTGTTATTGGAAACTCATGACCTGGATGCACTGTTCATGACAGAGACATGGACACACTCTGGCTCAGATTTGGAGCCAGGGCTGGCTTGTTCACTGGGATATAAAGTATTCCATAAGCCGCGAACTAGTGGCAGGGGAGGTGGAGTAGGGATTATCGTTAAAGAGGTATGGGACTTTGCCCCAATGGATATTGATGAGATAGAGGGCATTAAACTATTAGGATTTTTGTTAAAGGATCCTAAGGGACATATGCTGAACGGCATAGTATGCTATAGGCCTCCCGGGGCAGTCAGCCCTCAACAACAGCAGACATCTATTGAGGTCTTTAGTAATATGGCGATTACCCACTCCAGACTGCTCATCGTGGGAGACTTTAACTTGTGGCTAAATGGGAATCTGGACTCAGGCTATAATAATCTCCTTCAATTCTGCGAAAGTCTAAACCTGCAACAATGGGTCGCAAGGCCAACACACAAGAGAGGACATATACTAGATTTAATTTTCTCCGAAAAGCAGGTTATAGGAGCAGTGGAGATCCTGCCAGTGGGTTTGGATCGACAACCACCTGATCAAATTTTGGGTATATAACCCCAGGATGTACATCTTGACCACTAGTGAGGTGAGGAATTTTCTGAGTAGGGACTGGAAGAGGCTCCTGAAAAAGGCAACAATATCCGCTATATTTCCCCTTAATGGGTGCTTTGATGTAGACAAGCAGGTGGAAGAGAACTATGCGGCCTTCTGTGAACAGATAAATATTAGACTGGACCAGATTGCCCCTCTAAAAAGCCATAAAAACAGGTAGACCTTCAGCCCCATGGTATAATGAAAAATTAAAAAACTTGAAACAGAGATGCAAGCAGGCAGAGAGGAAGTGGAGAAAGGTATATACAGACGAGGATAAAACCGTCTGGAAGGCGGCACTAGTTAACTAGAAAAAATACATTTTTATAGCAAAATCAGAGTACTTCGCAAACACCATTTGAAAGCACCTAACATCACTAGAGGTATTTTTAAGATAATGATTGATATTGCAAACCGAATTGCTCTAAAAACAAGATTCATCCTACTCAGGATCTCTGTGATAGCCTAGCGACCTTTTTTGAGGACAAAATCAGAAAAATCATTGATGGACTCGGAATGGGCAATATGACTGAGGAAGAAGATCACATCAGTAGGGCTAGAGGTTCACTACATGCAAAAAAGACGAGATGGGCAGGGGCGGTGAACGCGAGCTCCTTAGACCACTTTGAGATACTCTCGGTGGAGGATTTTAATAGAGTGGCCCTGGGTGTCTCCTCAGGATCACCTATGGACCCACTAACACACAAAATTTGGAAGGAATTGGGCCTAGAACTTTTCCCAATACTCCGGCAGATCTGTAATCAATCCTTGACCAGCGGGTCAGTGCCGGATTGCTGGAAACAAGCATTGGTGACACCACTTCTGTAAAAAGAAAAGCTTGATCCATCTTGCCCAAAAACTAATAGACCCATCTCTCTCCTACCCTACCCAGTAAAGATCTTAGAGCGACTGGTTAGTAAGACACTCTCCAAGCTCCTAGAAACCAATAACATTCTGGAGGACGTGCAATTCGGTTTTCGTCCTGGGCATGGAACGGAGACTGCTCTGGTGACCGTGTTGGATGATCTTCGAATTCGGGCAGACAGGGGACAATCAGCTATACTGATTTTGCTTGACCTGTCTGTCGCATTTGACACGGTCAACCATGAGGTCCTCCTGGCCAGACTCTAAGAGGTTGGGGTGGTGGGCATAGCTCTGAAGTGGTTTCAATCTTACCTATTTAATAGGCGACAGGCATTGGCCCTCCCCCCTAACAATCTGAGTTCACCAACATTCTGCACGGTGTCGCTCAGGGATCTGCGATTAGTCCAATATTGTTCAACATCTACATGAGCCCTTTGATTACTGTCATAAGGGCTCACAATGTCAAACTTGTAAACTACGCAGACGATACTCAACTTATCCTGTCTCTAGATGGAGACCAGTCTATATCATTGGAAGACTTCCACGCTTGTATGCGGGACACTGCACATTGGCTGAGAGAGAACTCCTTACAATTTAATGTCGATAAGACAGAAGTCCTTTATTGTGCAGCCGGGAAGGTCTTCCCCCTACTTCCTATTAATTTTTGGCCCATACCCACTGGCTCCCTCCGAGACAGTGCGTAACCTGGGAGTTATGTTCAATGACAAACAGAGCCTAGAAACACAAGTAAACTAAACAGTGGTGAGCTATTTCTCCCTTATTAAAGTCCTCCGGAAGATTCTCCCATTGTTACCAACACGGGCTAGAGTGCTGGTAGTATGAAGTACTATCCTGAGCAGGCTGGATTATTGCAATGCCTTGCTGCTGGAGTCCCCAAGATATTTGATTGAGAGACTCCAGAGAATCCAGACAATGGCGGCTAAGCTAGCCTTAAGAAGGTCACGACGCTCATCTGCTTCTCAGACTCTCTCAGAGCTGCATTAGCTCCTAGTTTTGCAAAGGATTCAATTTAAGTCACTTTGCAAAGTGTTCAAAGCCCTGCATGGTGTTGGATGTAAACCAATGCAGAACAAATTTGCTTTGTATGCCCCCACCCAGAGCCTTCGCTCTTCCTCCGCCAAACTGGTGAAAGTGCCCAGATTCAAAAGAACAAAATCAGGAGGTAGGGCCTTCAGCAGCGCAGCAGAACGGCTCTGGAAGAATCGTCCACCTGAGATCAGACAGTTGGAAGATCTTCTTCAGTTCAGAAAAAAGCTAAAGACATGGCTCTATCCCAGAGCATGACCCTTACCGCTCGCTTAGTCCACTACTGCCAACTTCACTCCACGTCCTATGTGATCAGTTGAGCACACGTATTATAGCGCCAGGCTATCCGTGGGGTGATAGTGCGCTTTACAAGTGTCGATAACATTAACAATAACAACAATGTTGAGGAAACAATTTGAGCCCCTATATGACTCAAGGTTAAGTTGTGATGAAAATAGTTTGGGGGAGATGAGTGACTTAGATTAGGGATTGGATTTCTTGCACAGTCAATTGATTTCAACTTGGAACATAGAGAGATATAAGTAACACTTAACCCAAGACAACTTTAAAGAGATACTGGGAAGATATGAAAATATGTGCTTTCAGGAGAATTGGCTGTGCGAAGTACCCAAGCCAGGAGACAGATTTGTGATGCGCAACAGTATGAGGCACACGTAATTGTATCAAAACGTGATATACAGTACAGTGGGTAAAACAGAGACAAACATTTCTTGATGATAGAGATTTATTGTTTGGTATTTCAGCCTCTTCTTTAGGCAATTCTGTGAGCTTTAGCCAACACATGTTTCATTGTATATGGGGAGGTATCCCCAGAACGTTCTCAATGTTAAAACAATAAAAATACCTATTGTTGCAAGATTGTTTGCAGAACTTAGATCAATAAGTAAGCATATGTTCCTCAAATATTCATCCTAACATGAGCATTCACCTTCAAGTACAAACACAGTTATATTCTGTTTTGTGAACACCCATGCATACAAAACATTTTGCTACATGTCAAAATACAATTCAATACAATATCCTTACTTTTTTGGGGAGGACTCTCCTGTACACACAGATATTATTGGAGACGACAGATGGAAACAGCATTACTGTCTACAGATCACAAATTTATATTTTATACAGCATAGATCAGACCTTTGACTTTTGTTTGCGGTAAGCCCTCATGAATATTATAAATGTTTTTTTTTTTTTTTTTTTTGAAACCGTTTATTGCAATTTCAAATATATACAAGTATGGGCCTACAACCTTCCGGCCGGCCGCTAAAATGACAGGAGCATATGACATACATACAATAAGGCACTTGGCATTGCAGAGACGCTAAATCAGGAGGTATCAACAACGTGGGCCACATGACTCTGAGCCCACAATACGGTTTCGTTTTTTACAAACACAACAACACAAAAAACCACACCCGCAAGGCAACCCGCAGTCGAAAGTAACAACACGTGCTCCTCAAATGGGGGACCCCAACCATCCACAGGAATCCAGAGAGGGGAAGGGGAACAGATCAAGGACTGGGAGAACCCTGTGCCCGGGGCTGGGGGAGGGGGTCAACTAGGGGGACGGAGCTGGTGAGGCAGCAGGCAGCAGTGGTGGCTCGCAAATACCCCCGCGGTAGGCGTTCCAGGGGCCCCATACTTTCACCCATGCCCCAGGCTTACCCCTCGCCACATACACCACCTTTTCTCGGAACATGCACCAATCCATGTGTTCTTTCCAGGCCGACACCGCCGGGGGCCTCTGGGATCCCCACAGTTGAGCGATGTCACGCTTGGCTATCATATATCCCAGAGTCACCCATCGCATCTGCGGAACCGAGTAGTCAGTTGGTTCCCACACATTCAGCAAGCATCTCCTCGCTTCAGGCAACAGCGCGACATGCGTAACCACTCGCAGGACCTCATGCACACCACGCCAGAATCGCTCCACCTTCGGGCATTCCCCCAGAATATGCAAAAAAGTCGCCAAAGCACCACACCCACGCTTACACAACCCATCCTCGGCATAGCCCATACGCAGAAGCCTTGGCCCCGTCATGTAAACCCGGTGGAGTATCTTAAGCTGGACGAAGCGAAGGCGAGCCGGTATGGCCACCTCCTTCGGAGAGGCCACCGCGGAAATCCAGTCCTCGTCGTCCAACTCTAGCCCATCGGCAACCCAAGCCTCGCGGAGACCAGTCAGCAAGCCCGAGCGGTCATTAATCAATTTCTTGTAAATGAGGGAGATCGTGCTGTCCGGAACGTGGCCATCTAGCACTCTATCCTCCAGGGGGGAAGACTCCAGGATGGAGGCGACGTCTGGGAAGACGGAGCCCAGTGCGTGACGGACCTGCAAGTACCGAAAGTATTCACTGCCCTGCAGCTGAAACTCCGTCTGCAGCGTCTCGAATGTTTTGAATCCCCCCCTCGTCCAGAGATCCCCCACTTTACTGATGCCTATCGTGTCCCACTTCTCGAAGCCCTTCGAGGTCCACAGGGAGCCCAACCTCTCAGACGCATACAACGGTGACGCCCGGGTCAAACGGTCCTTCCATCCCATAGCTGCATTAGCCGCGTGCCATACTCGCACCATGACACGCGTGGGTCCCGTCAAGCGGGGATCGGGCGCGCCAGAGTAGAGCGCTCGATTGTAGTCGCCACCGGGCAGGAGCATCTTGTCCATTTCAAATGCCGGGTTTAAGGCGGGCCCATAGAGGCCGTGATTAATTGCAGCTAGCTGGGAGGCCCAGTAATACCGCTTAATATCCGGGAGGGCAATCCCCCCGTCGTACCACGGGAGCGTCAACTTCGCCAGGGCTATACGCGGCCTCCCGTCCCAGAACAGGCAGCGCTGTAGACGCTCCACCTCACGGAAGTAGCGCGCCGGGACCAAGTCCATAGTGTTCTGGAGAGCGTACAGGAAGCGCGGCAACGACATCATCTTAAACAATGCCGCCCGGCCGAGCGGCGAAAGCGGCAAGCGCCGCCAGCGCGCGACGTCCTCCTTCAAGCGCTGGAGGGGGGGAAGCAAATTCCGCTCGTAGCGGGCCTCCGGGTCCAGCGTAATATAGACACCCAGGTATCGAAACCCCTGCGAGGCAATCTGGATCGGACAGCCCCGCGGGAGGACGGGAGCCTCCCCGGAAAGCACATAGACACATGATTTAGCCCAGTTGATGACAAGGCCTGAGTTACGGCCGAAGGAGCGCAGAACATCGACCAGGACAATCAGTGATTTGCGCGGGGAGGCTAAGTACAAAAGGATATCGTCAGCGTAGAGGGACACGCGGTCCTCATACTCGGGGGTCCAACGGAGACCACGGATGGAAGGGTGCCACCGCAGCCACTCCGCCAGGGGTTCCAAGGCCAGTGCAAACAGGAGCGGCGACAAGGGGCAACCCTGTCGCGTGCCCCGTCCCAGCGCGAATGGGGCCGAGACTCGTCCATTCACCACCACCTGTGCCAATGGGCCCGAATACAACAATTTGACCCAGCTGATGAATCCCGGTCCAAATCCAAATTTCGCCAGCATCCCCCAAATGTATGGCCATTCGAGCGTGTCAAACGCCATGGTGGCGTCTAAGGACGCCAAGATGGCCGGCTCCCGCACGAACGGAACACGCGCGAGCACCCCGTGCAAGCGCCGCAGATTAAGGGCCGTGTTGCGATGGGGAATAAAGCCGGACTGGTCTTGGTGGACCAGATCGCCCACCACGCCGACCAGCCGGTTGGCGAGCACCTTGGCGAGGATTTTGGGCTCCGCATTCAAGAGCGAGATAGGCCGATAGGATGTAACCCGGTCTCGTGGTCTCCCCTCCTTGTGGATCACCACGATGGTAGCCAGACGCTGGTCCGGCGGGAGGGAGCCCCGCGAGTGGGCCGCCAGGAACATCACGCGGAGGTGGGGTGCCAGTACATCCGGTCGCAGCTTATACAACTCGATAGGAATGCCGTTCGGGCCCATGGCCTTGCCAGACGCGACCGAGCGTTTGGCGAGGGCAATTTCGTCCGAGGTGGGAGCGGCATCCAACGACTCCCTGTCCTCCACCGAAAGGGAGGGCAGCGCGATATCTCGCAGCAGGGCATGGGAATCCTCCTCCGAGCAGGGAGAAACCGGGGAATATACCTCGCGGAAATAATCCGCGAAGCAAGAGACAATGCCTTCCGGCTCGGTGACACGTACACCATCCATCCTCTCAATCAGCGGGACCACACGACTCGCTCTCTCCTTCTTATCCAACCACGCAATCAATTTACCAGCCTTATCACCCACATCATACAGTCGCCCCTGTTGCTCTCTACTGAGGCCCCTGGCCGCCTCCGTGACGAGGGCCCTATAGGCCGCCTGCTTAAGGTGTAGAACGTGTAGCGCAGCATCCGTCACCCCACTCCCCAGATCACCCTCTAATTCAGTAATTTCGGCCTCCACCCGGGTCACCGCCTCCTGTTCGCGCCTCCGGGCATGGGAGATAAAGGAGAGGGCCTCCCCTCTAAGAACTGTCTTGAAGGCTTCCCACAGGGAGATAGCCGAAGGGACAGACCCCACATTCTCCTCAAAATACCGCTGCAAGGATTTAATCAAGTCAGCACGAATAGTGGGGTCGCGCAGGTACCAGGCATTGATTGGAGCTACCCTGCCCTCCCCCCTCGGGAAGACATCAAAGTGCAACAGGAGCGGGGAGTGATCTGAAATACCCCGCGCCAGATGGCGCACCTCTCCCACTCTCCCAGCATAGGCCGCAGGGACAAGGACATGATCAAGCCGCGAGAGGCTACCATGGGCACCCGAATGGAAGGTGTACTGCAGCTGCGTGGGATGTTTTAAACGCCAGCAGTCCACCAATCCCAATGTATCTAAGAGGCCGGACAGCCACGCCTGTGCCCGGGGGAGGTCCCTAGGGGGGTAACGATCCAAGGTCCCAGAAGCCACCGCATTGAAGTCCCCCCCAACCACCAGAAGCCCCCCCGGAAGGTCAAGGAGGAGGCACCCCAGGTCCGCAAAAGTGGTAGACTGTAACCCCGGTGGGACGTACACTGATACAAAGACAACTACTTTGCCCTCCATTCTCCCCACCAAGACAGTGTAGCGTCCCCTCTCATCATGGCGCACCTCGTCTATTCCTAGCGGGAGCGAGTTCTTGACCATAATGCCCACCCCCCGCGAGCCCGACGTGAAGCCCGAATGGGCCACCAAACGATAGCCACGCCGATTCATGGCACAAAAGGAGTTACCAATAAGGTGTGTCTCCTGCAGAAAGACCACATCAGGCGAAATCCGTTTCAGATACTGCAGGACCACACCCCGCTTAATCCTATCCCCCAGTCCGTTAACGTTCCAGGACAACAAAGTCAGGTCCCTACCCCCCATCACATACAGAAGCCATCATTTGTCCCCCCGAGAGCATCTCAAAAACACCAATACAGTAAAGGGTTTGCCTTGCGGTAAAAACGAACAACACCCCACCCCAACCCACCCGTCCCAACAGAACTCCCCCCTCCCTGCACCCCTGCATGAGCCCAAACAGCCCCCCCAAAGTGCAGTGTGCCTGTCGCCCCATAGATAAGAAAACTAACTAGTCCCCCAGAGGAGGAGGGAGAGCCCCCAAGAGACCCCGTACGACCTCCACAGGAGGGGAACTTACACGAACAGTCAATGGTGACAATAACGTAGTCCAGAGCAAGGCCTACTATTAGTCCCTCAGTCCTGATCCGGCGGGCCCTCCCCGCCAACCGCTCCCCCCCCACCCCCCCGGCCCCGATCCCCGGGCAAAGTGTCCAACCAGTCCCCGGCCGCCTCGGGACGATCAAAAAAGTGCGTGCGGCCATCCACCTCTACCCTCAACTTAGCTGGAAAAAGCATCGCATACTTGAGGTTCAGGTCCCGTAGGCGACGTTTGACTCCGAGAAAACTCAGTCTCTGCTTTTGGACCGCCGGAGTAAAATCAGGATAGAAGTTTATGTCCATATTGTCGAGTCTGACTGGTCCTTGTAGCCTAGAAGTCTGCAGGATAGCGTCTCTGTCCCGAAAGTTGAAAATCCGGGCAATGAGAGGCCTCGGAGGGGCTCCGGCCTTAGGCCTTCCTCCGGGGACCCTGTGGGCACGTTCCACCGCAAAGAATTTACTCAGCCCCCGGGGCTGGAGATGGGTGAGAATCAGGTCCTCCACAAACAGATCCGCCGCCTCCGCCTCACGTCCCTCCGACACCCCGATAATGCGGACATTGTTCCTCCGGGCCCGACCCTCGGAATCCTCCAGTCGACGATTCATCAGGGCGCTCGCCTGGCCAAGCCGGCGCACCTCCTGTTGGAGGGCTGCCACGTCCGTTGTGAGGCCCGAGGTAGTGTGGGCCAAAGAATCGACCCGGTCATTCGTCTTGGACAGATCGGCCCTCACCAGGCCCACATCCACGAGGACCGAGTCAATCTTCTGCGCCAGAGTGTCAAAGCGCTGGTCCACCGAGGCCTTCATCTCGGCGATGGCGCCCATGACGTCTCGGAGGGTCAGATCCGTGGGCAGAGCAGGAGCATCAGTCGGGCCCGCAGGGGACCTACGCGGCGCCTCTGGAGATCCCTTCTGGAGGGTGTAGCGGTCCATGTTGTTGGACTGATGGGCTGCGCCACGGCGGGTCGATTTCACCTTTGCCCGGTCGCCATCTTGTTTTGTGGACATGGTTTCAGTCCCCAAATCGTGCCAATCTCCTCAAAAAGGGCCAATAAACCAGTTCACGGGCTCCGGGGGGGGGGCGACCACAGCTCCGCAGGACGAATCCCAGCCGGCGGGCCGGCAGGGCACCCCAACGAGGCCACACCACCGCACACCGCCCCGCAATCCTACCTCGCCTGGCAGCAAGGAGGGCGCAAAAGCGAAAGTGAAAGTGCGGGGCACGCGAGTCGCCCAGCCTTGCCCGCCGCTGTTGTTCACTTTGTCTCCGGATCGCCCCACAACTCCAATCCGGGGGGCCGGTGTGGAGAAGGCCGCAAACCTCAATCGGTGCTCCCGCCGGTGTCCGAGGTCCAATTTGGAAACGGAAAACGGGTGTCACCTCAGCTCGGGCTCACAAACACAGTCCCCTCATCTAGGACAGGATTCGGTCAGGATTTATGCAGGAGGTCGCGGAGGTCCTCGGGAGCCTCGCACCTACGCGGCCATCTTGGTTGCGCGCTAGGCTCCTCCTCCAATATTATAAATGTTGAGCCTGTTATTCTATTAATATGTTGCAAATGGATGGCAGTGATCACTGGCCCTTACAGAAAACACTTAGAGTGGAGCAAGGGAAGCACAGAGATGGAGACTCCTCACTGCAGGTAGAGTATCCCCAATGTATAACTACCTATAGGAGGACAGTGTAAAACTGCTTACCGACTTGATGGTAGATTACACGTTACTCAGAATGTCTGAGGACCAGGTCACTACACTAATATGGTATGACCAGGTGGTTGAGCAGGTGGTAAACTGCTTGAGGGTAAAACTCAAAGTAGGGCCTGTGACTAAGGAGCGTGAAAATGCTAAGGGGGTAAGAGAAATGGTTGGCTTAATAAAGAGTGTAGGAGAATAAAATTAAGGGTATGAAAATGAGAAAGAATATTTAGGAAAAGGCACAATAGGGTAACAATGAAGAGCCTCCATTAACTGTGGCCCAGAATAAGTTCATGAGAACCTTAACAGGCCTCCCCCAATCCACTCCCCTTAAACCCCTCTATCTCGATTTAGGCTGCAGCACTCGTGAGGATCTGGCTCGATTTAGGCTCGTAGCTTACTGGAGAAGGATTTGGACTACCCCTGAGTTGGTTCATTATGCTGATGCATTGAAAGATGTCTAACGGGCCGATACATCGAGTAGTATTTTATGGTTACAAAAAATAAAGTTTACTTTGGTGGAGATGGGGTATAGACATTTGTGGGAGAACCCAGAAAGTAATTTATTTCCACCTAAAATATTATTCAAGGAAGCATATTGGGCCATGGTGAAATTGAAGTCCATGTCACGTTCTATCAATACTTCCCTTTCTGGTGTTTTTATGGAACACAAACAAGATACCAGGTTTGAATCTTATTGGGACCTAATACAAAAGCCCCTAGATAGAAAATTGTACCATCAACTAAGGGTTGGTACACTCCCGACAAAATCTTTTATGCAAAACTGGCACAGTCCACCTACTATTAGATGTGAATCCTGCAATATGCAATACGAAACAGTCCTTCACATCCTGTTTGTGTGTCCAGCTTACAAGTGCCCCAGGAATAAATGGCTCAGGCCAATTTGTGCCAACATGGGCACAAGATCATGCACTGATGTATATTTCATATTGAAAACTAAAACACTCAAATCCATCGTAGTGGGCACAGCCAGATTCTTGAGTTGGATGTGGGGGATTCGAGCAAAGTGCTTGAAGTAGCAAGGAACACTGAGGGCCTTGTATGTGTTGGATGAACGGTTAAGCATATTTTATTGTTAGCCCACCGGATTTACTATTCTGTATCATATGTAGTTAGCCATCATAGTGAACAGCATATGGACAATGTAGTGCCTTTGCCTTGGAATTTAAGAAATTGCTTGATTCTGAGATGTGAAATTGATTGCTGCTATATAATAGTTTTATTGTTCCTAGCAAAATTATTTATAAATAGATTTTTAAGGTATTTTTATGATTTTCATGATTTTTAGTTTTTATATAAGTGATGCATATTTGCATGGATTCCTTTTAAAGTGTTGTATTGTAATTATATGTGTCTTTTATGATTTTAAGAATCGAAATAAAGACAAACATTTTAAAAAATTGAGTACAAAAATAAGTTGAGGGAAAGGAAACTGGAATATGAGAGCAAAAAGTAGCAAACGATGCTTGAAGTGATAGGTACAAATAACATTAAGAAGTTTTGGCAGCTGGTGCGTGATGGGAACGTGCAAGGGGAAAAGAGGTGCTTAGTTGGTGAAGATGATTGGCTCAAACACCTGAGAAATCTATATGGTAGTAACAATGCAGAATAGAACCTAAAGAGCACTGTTAAAGTTGATATGGATATTGAGTCATACTTCTCCTTTCAGAAGATAAAAGACCCCATCCGATCTCTTGAATCAACCAAAGCGGCGGGCCCAGACAATATACCAGCAATTATAATAAAATATTATGTGGATTATTGGGCAAGCCACTTTTATGTCACTTTCCAAAAAAGCTCCGGCTTCTGGGTTTTATCCCAAGAGCTGGAAAGGAGCAAAAATTATACGGACATATATGAAAGACAACGTCACACACCCCAAGCATTATTGCCTAATTAGTTAGCGGGATGTGGGGGAGAAAGTATTCTTCAAAGTATTGTTAGGCTTATTTAACTCTTGGGTAGAGCAAAATAATGTAATTCCGCTAGAGAAAGGTGGCTTTGAGGTAGGCCATTCAACAATAGTTCACTACCTTAGTTTTTGGGCAATGGCAAAGAAGGCAAGGGAGACTATTTTGCTGCTTTGTTGATTTCTGAGCCGCTTTTGACTTGGACGATTGCAAATTACTGTGGGATATGCTAGGGTGCTTCGGCATCAACAAGGCATTGCTTTCACTTGTTCAGGAACTGCACATCCAGAACTGGGTGCGTGTGATTTTAGATACCCGTGGTATCTTAGCAAAGAGAATACTGATAAAAAATAGCCTGTGGCAGGGTTGTGTTTTGGCCCCCCTATAGTCCTCTTTATTCATGTCTAACTTATCAAATACAGTACACGAAGCTGACAGCCTGAGCCCCAAAATGAGGAGGACTCATAACCCCTGCCTACTATATGCCGATGATCTGGTGATAGTGGATATGTCGGAATTGGGTCTCCAAAAGAAACTGGGGAACATATTTACACGAAAATGGCACAATTTCACAAGCAATTTTGCTGTGCCGTGCTGCGTCATTTTAAAATCATAGGGATGCACTGTATTAGCCAGAATATAGTGCATTCCTGAGGTCATCCCTACGCAGGTGCTAAAAAAACTTCCTAGTGCCAATGCAGGCACCTGCATTGCAGAGATGATTGTGTTTGTGCAGGAGGGAACACGTTCCTGCACAAAAACAATCATTATAGGCATTTTGCTGCTCCCATAGAAAGAGCAAAAATGAGTAAAAATTAAAGTATTTCTCCCTGCTGCACCACATCAATGTCTCATTTCGAAAAGAGTTAGTTTTGGCACTGCCTCAGATTTACTGGAGCAGTGTCAAAAAGCCGTTGGTGGTGCTGGAAACACCCATAGCAACACCCATTGCACACGCCTTTGCCGCAGAAAACTGCGTTTCGGTGGGACATATTTGCAAGGCTGTGTTAAGCCACGCAAAGCGACTTAGGGCAGCCTTGTACACATAGGCATGCATAGAACGCCACCGGAGCATCTGAAAAAGTGATGCTCTGGTGCCACTAAGGGCTTGTAAATATGTCCTTGGCTGTTTTAATAATTTTTGATCAACGAAAAAACTTGTGGCAAGTTTAGAGAAAAACAAAATATTGGTGCTGGGGAAAGGAAAAGGGGCTTTTAATTAGCGCTTGGGAGGGGACAAGGTGAATCTTATAGTCAAATATAAATACCTGGGTATGTGGTTTGAGATGAAGTTAAATTGGAGAGACCCCATAGAAGCATTAAAATCAACGGAACTATCCTCTGTATGGAGCCTAAAACAGTTCAGCCGGAAATATGGAGGGCCCTGTTGGCCTTTAATACAATTGTTTGTTCACGGTTCCAGTATGGGGTGGAAATATTAACTTTAGATTGTGAATTTGATTGGAATCTTGAGAAGGGTATATTCTTGAAACGCATCCTTACTCTTCCTCCATCAACCATTATCCAGGCTATAAGGGCATAATGCCAATGATGCAGCACCTGGTTCGTTGTTACCACATCACCTCCAGTGCATCTGGACTTTCCATGCATCGTACCTGTGCACCGAATCTACAACAACGCTGGGGCCACAGAAAGAAACCAACGCATCACCTCCTCTTCAGTAAGGAAGTAACGCATCACCTCTGCTGCGTGGCAGTAAAGAACCCACATATCACCTCCCCTGGAGCAAAAAACCCATGCATCCCCTTCCCTGAGTGTAAGGAACCTACACATCACCTTCCCTGCTGCTTTTTTTGCTAGTCATTTTGACACATCCCAGGTACTTGGGGGCAGATTTTCTAGCCCCGTGCGCCACTTTTGCGCCGCCGTTGCGACACTTTTGTGACGCAGCGGCGGTCCAAAGCTAGCGCCATGCTCCGACAGATTTACAACGTGACGCATCTAGGGAGATGCGTCACGTTGTAAAGCCCTGCGCCATATTAAACCCGCGTCAGGTTTAATGTATGCAGGGTGGGCGTTACGTCAGAAAAAGCCTCGGAAAAGTGACGCAGTGAAATCTACAAGATTTCACGCAGTCACTTTTCCGACGTTGGTGCGTCAAATCCTTATGCCTGCTTCAAGCAGGCGTAAGGCGTGACGCACCATGTTAGGAATAGGGCAGGTTGGAACAGTGCTGGAGTTGCATCGCGCTTGCGACACAACTTCCGCACTGCGCCAACCTTACGCTGGCAGATGCGTCACGCACAGTGGCGGCCGCTCCATTAGGGCGTTGGGGCGCCGCCCTTCTGCTTTCTCGCAGCACCAGAAGAAGAAAATAAAATGGTATTTAAAATACCATTTTATTTCCTGCTTCTCGCGCTGCGAGAAAGCAGACGTCAGGGGTATGCCTGGTTCGGGGGAGGCGGGACTCCCGCGGGAGGGTATGCCTGTTTGGGGGCAGGCGTGTGGGCGGGCCAGGTAGGAGTGGCTTGCACCACTCTAAGTGCCCAGACTGCTTGGTCGGCCCTGGGGGCCGACCAAAGCAGTCATGCGTTCTCTACATTTTCTCTATGTAGGCTGCATGCAGCCTACATAGAGAAAATGGCGTCCCTACTGGTGCCCGGCTGGGCGCTGCCCCGGACTCAGCGCCAATCACAACGCTGCTATTGCAGCGTTGTGATTGGCTTTACAGGAGGGGAGGGAGCAGCATGCAAGTTCCTCTGTTCGGAAGCAGCAGGGACGGCGCGGGACCGGCCGAGCAGCAGAGGCAGACCCGGTCAGGTAAGTTAACTTTTCATTTTCTTTTTACATCCCCCCCCTCCCCTGCAACACCCGCGTGACACCCCCCTCCGATTTCTTCCCCCCCACCCCCCGCAAATATTAAGTGCCGCGACCGGGATGTGCCGCGAATCGGAGAATTATATGCATTGTAAAATAAATAATGCTGATGGTGTTTGTGTAGATCTGAAAAAGGGTCGCACTTGCCCAATAACTATGGGCAGAGGAGTCTTTGTGAGCGAGAGACTTGACTTCTTTATCCCAGATGTATTTCCCATTTCACTTTCGTCGTGTTTTTTTTCTTTTACCTGATGTAAAGGGGAATCCAGCACACGTTTTGCACTGCTGTTCAATCTGAGTAACTAAGTTTAAAGATGGCCTCTGTTATGTTTAGAACACAACTCAAACGCTCAGTGTTAAAGGTTCACTCTCTCTCCATCGCCTGGTATGTGAATGGTTTATGAGGTTAATTTATTATAGACAAATGTTTTGAGGATCATGATTTACTCAATACCAAAAGGGAGAGCAGCTGATCAATACACCAAAAACCAATGGTTGATCTTAAAATCATCGGGGGAGCCCAGTCGAGGATAGAGTTAGAAATCTGTCAATGAGGTTCTGCATACGCCTCACCAGTTTCAAATTCCACCACCCACCACTGCTCACGCATCTGCTTGTCCTTGCGCCACGATGCACCGCATTGTAAATGCGGCGCATCTGCGGTGGCGCAAGGGCAAACTTGCGTGATGCATCTTCCCTGGCGCATCCCTGCTGATTTGCAGGGATGCGCCAGGGAACGTAAATCTGCCCCTTGGTGCTTAAAGTGACGCATTCATAGTTTCCCTGTGTTTTTACCTTCTAAAAATCATATTTGAATATCTTTATGTAGGATTTTTGTTGTTTTGGTCGTGCTTGCTTTAGATAAAGATACTTTATTTTTCTAAACTGGGTAGGTGTCCATTTGTGGTGTTTTCACTGTCTTACTGTTGGTTATATATAAATGCTTTACACATTGCCTCTGTAGTTTAGTCTTACTGCTATGTGCCAAGCTACCAGACAGTGAGCACAGGCAAACTTAGGTGTGTGCTTTACTCATCTTGACTAGAAGGAAGGGTCCCTACTTGGACAGGATGCAAGCCTCTGCCAACTAAAGACCCCCCAGTTCTAACACAGTGATAGAATATTTACTATACATTTGCAAGACTGACACCCAGGGCTGTATTTAATTTGTTATTGCAGACATATGCCCACAATGTTTCGAATGCAACATGTTTTCTTTATTCTATATATATTCTTTTAATTTATCTTGCATATTTAATTGAGTTTGTGTGTGTTTTATTGCAGGTGTGTCAGAGGGTGAATGGAATGATGAGTTAGTGAATTTATGAATGGGTGAATGGCTGCAAAGCTAAGTGACAGAAAGCGTGCATGATGACTTGAGTGCCTACACCCATGAGTGGCAATAAAGGCACTTTCATTCATAAACTAGACATTTAGGACTTGTCCAATGCTTGTTCCTAAGGTACCCAAAGATGTTTTTCATTTTGAGAGCTTAATGGTACCTCTAGTTATGTCATATGAAATGTAAACTGCGTCAGTGTGAAGTAAACATGGCCAATAGATGATCCCTCAGGTGTCCCATAGCCCATGACAGATTTTGACTAATATTATAAACAATAACATAAGGCAACTTAGCACATGTTTTCATAACATTCAGATTGAACGCTATCATTTCTAGAACATATAGACTGTAAACTGAAAGTTTATGTTTCGTACTTTATATATAATTGGGTCTCTATAGTTTACACTTTTGCTCCCTGACATTTTTACAGAGAGCAATATGTGTTATTTATTTCCTTCGTTTTTTTTTTATATAGTAAAAGTTAAACTTTTTCAACATCAATGAGAAATATTCCCAATAAAAAATCGGGCCAATAGAAATGCCCTGAAGGGTAATTTGAACCTACTATCTGACATATTCTGTAGCGATCGATTCCCTTATATTTTAGCAGTTCCTAAAGGAATTTCCTGTCCAGATTTGTTGGGAATTCCATTCACATTGCTTCCTATTTAATTGTGCACTATTGTAAATATATAATTGTTTCACAACCCAGAAAGTATCAGTGTTTGCTCTATTTTTTGCTTTATGGGGCAATTATGGTACAGCTACATTGGCACATTCTCGTGCCTTGGTGCATCTGGAAAAAATGAAAAGATTAAAGCCTGCACTTACTTGATCTGATCTTACTAAAAAAGAAAATACAAAGTGAACTTTCTTGGTAAGGATGAGACAGAGATGTTATAGGTGACATTGATCGGTAGTGGACCGTTCGCCGCGGCTTCCTCTCTGATTGTGGAACAGTCCCCAGGGTGGCAGCTGCTCTGGTAATTTCTCATTTAGAAACAGCTTGTGTGATCTCCTACTGGGATGGATGACATTTTAGATAAATGGCAGACAAAAAGTAATGCAAGGGATTCGAGTAGATACTCAAGACATAATAAACCTTTACAAAAAAGACATTTACAAATATTTCCAAGTCCAGGGTCTTGAAGCAAGGCGAGCATATGATGGAGATTAAGTCTGCGCTTGAGAGAGGCTGCAGGAGAAGGAGAAACGCGGTTGTTTGCTCATAAAAAATGGCGCAGTGATAATGGAAAATGTATCTCAAAATATGTGGGTATCCCGTGTCGGACTGTGACAGAAAATAGGCCTGGGTACCAAAATAAAAGTAGCTTCCTCTATTTGCTAATAGGGCCGGACTGGGTCAAAAGTAGCCCTGGCAGATATTCTCAAACCAGGCTCTCTCCCTTCTTTTCCTCCCGCAATCTCTCTTTACATCCATCCATTCTCTCCCTCTCTGAACGCTTTCTCTATGTCTTTTACCTCCCTACCTCTCTTTCCCTCTCTCTTGAGGCCTCCGTTGCCTGCTGTAATTCACCTGGGCGAGCTGGGGAAAGTGACAAAGGCACCAGGAATGGCCCTGGGCTCTCAATGGGAGGGGGGGAATAATACATGGTGAAATAAAAGGCCTGTCTGGCCTTGTTGGCGAATCAGATAGCTACAAGGTGGCCCATATTTGGACATCGGGAAGTTTTTAACTTGTAAAGGCACATTGTATAGATGTTTTGCAATGTATGGGGGATTGCATGCATTGGTGCTTGCTGCAGGCAATTGTTGTTATAATATCAGGGAAGTCAACTTTAAAAACCACGCCATCGGACCATAAAATAGTCCCTCAAACGGCTATATAAGCGACCCACGCATTGGTCGGCCAAACCAGCATTTCTGGCACTGCCTGATTGCATAGATCAGAGGTTAGTACTACTCTGTTGGTATCCATAAAGCACCTAAAAAACATGAACCTTCTTAGGCATCCTTGCACAGATAGTAGCTAAGACCAACGTTTCCCACTAGTAAATCACATCACATATTATCTGAATAGCACAGAAGCAAAAATAAAGGAAGAAGGGGCAAACTAGTGTTTGCATTGTATATACTTTTACATTCAAAATCAAACTAAAATTATCTGAATGTGTTATTTCTGGACTTCATTTCTCGACCTGTTCCAAAGGATTGGCAAAAATACGTTATACTTTGCCTCCCCTCGGATAGTCATGTTTGCGTTCTCGAGTCATAGATCCAGATACTTAAATTAATAAAATTGTACAAATAAACACATTTTGCAGCCTGCGAAGGCACGTCTAGGATGCCATTGTCAAGGCAGTAGGTAAAGGCATTCAACTTTGTCACAGGCACTCTTGCTCTGTCTCTGACAAACACTACCCGACTGTGGCATTCCTACTGAGTAATAGTAAGGAGGATTTCTCAGGTTAAAAACAGGTGGTGACTCATAAACACTTTGCAAATGTTTGCATCTAATTTTGCTCAATAAATGTACTCCAACTATAGGTTCTGCGAGATCTCCGGTCTTTTTTTTTTTTACTCAGATTTGATATGTTAATAATGCTATGTGCAGCAAAGTGCCTCTTTCTGCATGGTTCGCCCCACTTTTTGCCTGATGTAATTTCCAACTGTACGTGCTCTGGGTCTCTGTTAACCAGGTCCCCTGGGCCAGATCTCTTTCCCAAAACACTGTATCACAATTGGCCCAACTTCTGCAACCCCTGTAAGTCCCTATCAAATGGTACCCCTGTTACCTAGGTCATGGGTACTGAAGCGGGTCCTCTGGGGCTGCAGCACTGTTTGTGTCACTCCATGGACCCCTCACCAAAGCTACACACTCTGCCACTGCAGGCTGCGTGTCTTGGTGCAGGAAAATCCGAAGAGTCGACATGGCTCACAGCCCTGTGTTCCACGCCACCACAACACTGCATAAGGTATAGGTAAGCCACCCTATTGCAGGCCTTTAGCCCTAAGGCAGGGTGCACTATACCTTATGTGTGGGCATATCTGCATGAGCCGATATATACCCCTACAATGTCCAGTCCATTCTGTGACTTTGTCGGTGAAGAGGGAAGCCATAAAGAGTACATTGGCTGGATAGTCGTCAGCATGAGGTTCCTAGCTTCATGATGGCTTCCCTAATTTCTAAGATGTTTGGTACCAAACGTCTTCTCTTAATAAACCGTTGCTGATGCCAGTGTTTGATGTATTAATACTTTCACACAGGAGACCCATTTAAAGGGTCCCCTAAAACCTAACCAAACACTAGTGGGGTTTCTGGCCAGTTTCACCAGCATGCCACCATCAGACATGTTTCAGACCTCATGGGGTGAGAGCCAGCGCTCACCCCATGAGCATTCTCCAGAGAACAGAAACACAGCTGGTCTAGGCATGGGAGTTTCAAACTTCTTCCAAGACAGGATTGTCTTCACGGGCGGGAAGCTTCAAAGGCGAAGATGCCTTTGATATCCAACCCAGGAACCCCCAGATAGTGGGGGAGGCCAAGCCCCCTATCCTTCTCCACTTTTGGTGGGAGGAAAGGTGGGAAGATTTGCTAGATGAGGAGGAGGGCCGCTCCTCTGCCTGCACCATGTCTAGGACGAGGAGGGGGAGTTGAACGCCTCTCCTGAAATTCCACCATCTTGAGATGGTGATAAGATCTCCAAGAGTTCCTCTTTCCATAGAAAATAGTCACTAGAGGGCGCAGACACCCTAAAGGTAAGTAGCCCATTGGCTACTACCTGTCTCTCCTTGTAACAACCCTAAATTCAGTATTTATGTTGTTCCCTGAGACCTTGACTTCGGATGTCATGGACCAAAAAAAGACAAATGAAGAAGATGTGCTGCTGAACCAGGAACTGAGATCTGCTGTAGAAGAAACTGGCTCTAAACCCTGCCAACTGTTACAGGACTCGACAACTGTGGCCTTCCATCCATACCTGAAATTTGTGCAGCCTCCAAGGAACTTAGAGCCCTACCAGCCTTCCCCAATTGCCTAGGACCTCCCTTTGGACTAGAGGTACTAGTCACCGGCGCACTGCCAGAAAGGATCGCTGGGGTGAAGACCACCATGGGCTGTGTTGATGCGATTCACCCCGCCAACGAAAAGTTGCAGCAGCCAAGACTTGTTGGTCACCAGAACAAAAACCAACCCCTACAATGAATCAACCAGCCTGAGGGATCCTCACAGTACATCCGACCAATGCTGTGAACATCCCCGTTCCAGTGAGCCTGTACTCACTTTCTGGTGGCATCGACTGTGTTAAAGCAGCAACTTTGGAACGACTGCGCCAACTTTAAACAACTGCCCTCACCACACCTATAGCGGAAAGTCACTGGTGAAGAACCAATTCTGCATCCCAATACCTCCTGCACTTCCGATCAAGGTAAGCCAGAACTGCATGCTGTGCCAGAGCCCTCTAGGCTACCGTTCTCCCCCAAAACTCAGTGGCAGAGTGTTGCGTTCATCGACCGTGGCGGTAAATGCATTGGGAGCACTCCTCTTGCTAGAATAAAAATGATGCTTCCGAAACGTTTTTACATAAGTTAGCATTTGCGGCGCCATTTTGTGTACCGGCACTATTTTGTATTATGATCAAAACAAATTCCCTGCCAATTCTCGGAAATGGCCTTCTCTAGGTTATGTTTCTTCAGAGCTGAGTATTGCTACAATAGTGAATTTACTGTTCTTATTAGCGCATACCTTTCCTCTAGATGTAAGCCCTCTCCCACTTGTCTAGTGGCGGGCATAGGCCGGAACAACCTTGAATGATAGCTAATGTGTGCCCAGCTTCAGAACTGAAACCTACTCCTTTGGAATTTACTATCCAGCTGCATCTTTGTGGAATATTCCATGGTGGGCATGTTTACATCGATTCTGAAATGCTCCTAATGTATCGTTATGCTTGCTGAAGTCAGACTCTCTCGGCCGCACTCTTAGCGACTGAGCAGACAGGGCTCCGCTCTGAGGGAACTTTTAATAAATTGTTATTGGTTTGTATTCTCTACTGTCTGGGTAACTTTTCATTTTGTAGAAGGCAGAAAGGTGGTCGCCAGTGACCCGGGTGACACAAAACTGGCCACTTCCTTCAGTTGGCACCCGAACAGGGACTCCTTCAGGTTAGTGGCCCTTCCCCATTCCGTGTACGGGGGGAGGTCAAGGCTATAGCCGGGTCAGATGGACGGATCAGGGATCCCTGCACAAAGAGTTTCTGATGCTCGCAGCTGCCCCGTCTGTCTGGCCAGTCAGTGCCTCATCCAGTGGTCATCCCGACCGGAGTCCTGAACGGCAAAACCCTTGGATCTGATCATTTGGTCTGAAGAGTCGGCAGCGGAGAATAGATTTGTTTTGGCTTGCATACATCAGGTGAGATTGTTTTGGTTCTTTGTGGGTATGGTACCATTTTGGTTTGTATTTGGTATGGCCTAAAGACCATATTTGGGACAAAAATAATTGCAATTGTTTTTCTAGTCATAGAATAGTGAGTCTGTTCTCCTTTGAAAATGCCTAGCTTTAGTAAAATATTTGCTTTGTGTTGTTGCTGTTGCCCTGTTGATGCTCGATTGGAAGAAAGTCAGCCGGTGCCTCCAGAGGGCACTCCAAATTTTTATATGTATGTGAAGAATGGTCTCGGTTCTATTATGTTTAGTACATTATGGCACAAAAATACAAGGGACAAAGCCGAATTGCAGTGGCCGTTGATGGGTACTTTAGACGAACATAAGATTGAGTATTTACAAGAACAATTGTTTAAGAAAAGAAGTAGACAGTCTATGCTTGACTCCCTCAGAACGTGGCAAAAAGCAGCTAAGCAGAGACAAATGAAAGCAGAGAAAGAGGCCTGGAAGGGAAGAATGCAGACGTTAACTCAGAAGGCCGTAGCATATGACAGGGATAAGCAGGAGAAGGGTATTGAATGTAAGGATAGAAGGTTTCGATTAAACATTGACAAATCATATGTGGATCAGGAGGAAGAAGATACTTTTGTGGAAGAATTGTTGGATGGCCGCCCCTTGCCCCCATATGTTCCGCAGAGAATATATCCTACTGTTCCAGTGCCCTCACAGTCGCCCATAACAATTCTGTCTACTGTTTCTGTCCCTGTGTCCACTGTTGTCACTTCAACAGATGTGGCTCTGGCTCCTCCTCTTCCCCCTCTTTCTTCTGTTTCTTCCCTGTCAGTGGCAACTGTGACTGTTAGTACTCCTGCTGCACCTATTGTCTCAGCATCCCTTTCACCAACTCTTTCCCCGTGACACAACCCCCAGTGACGATAATGCCTGTTACTTCTGTTGCCTCTCCCCTGTGGTTTTTCATCCTCTGACATTAGTGAGTAGTGGGACGCCGGTGAGTGGATTTGAGGATAGGGATTGGACGAAGTTTAGGGAACGCATGGGACCGTTAGTGAGGTCTGATGTGGAAGATGAAGCGAAACAGGTAATAACCAATCAGGCTGCGCCTTTTATACAGCAGCATGCCCTTAAACACATGTCAGCTACTTTGATTGGTCTTTGAAAACAATATTTTGGAGCGGGGGCGCCTCAAATTTCATATGATATTAGAGATTGAGTGTACATTAGTGAATTGGGGCCGGAACAAGTCTTCGCTAATGTTACGACAATAATAACTTATAGGAGAAGACTGCATGAGAGAAGTCCTAAGTCGGTATCCCAGTTTCTGATGAGAGAGGTTCATCCTTTATATCACCCAGAGATACCAGAGTTAATGGATGGGCGAGGTAATGTTACTCGAGCGGCAGTGGCGGCCCAGTTTCAAGAACAATGAGTTTATACTCTGTGGAAAAGAAGTGAGGTTTTATCCCTTAAGACTCATTTGCCCGACCCTAGAAAGAATCCAACTACTTATTATAAAGAGTTGACTGAAGCTGCTTCTTCGACTGTAATGACTCTTGCTGACATTGAAATGTTTTTTGGCCTTCTTGTTCCGGTTGATATTTGGAGGCAGGTCCATGCTCAAGATCATGTTCCGGAGCTGGGTGGTACTTGGGATCAAATTAAGGCATGGGATCAGGAGAGAAAGCCAGGTGATAAACCTCGGGCAGAGATACTTGCCTTGCCAGGCTGCATCATTACATATATGCATTCTCTTATTCCGCCAAGAAAGGTGGGTTGGGATAAATTGTCGGCCTGTCGGCAGAAGAAAGGTGAGAGTGTGTTTGATTTCTTTACTTGATTTGAAGGTACAATTTTGGACTACAGTGGGCAGGATTTGTCTATTGAGGGAGGAGTTTGGTTGTTTGTCAATAGATTTGTTTCTAACTTGCTTCCTGAACTTACGACTCAATTGCAAGCTTCTGAGAGCACCTGGTCCACCTCCTCTCCCTCTGTTATTTGCAATATGGCATAATATTATGAGCATAGGGATAATGAGGAAAAGGAGAAGACTGAGAAGAGGCATAAGGATTCAAAAATGAAGGTGTTGTTACAGCAGGCTTTTAGAGGGAATGCAAGAGGACATGGTGGTCCTGCCTGACAGCTTCCAGGCACTTGTAGGCAGCCAACAACTACGCCTTTGGGGCCGAATCAGTGTGCATATTGTAAGGAGGATGGACACTGGTGCAGCGAGTGTCCTGTCCTTTTGCAGATGGTAGAAGCCCCTAGAGGACTAGGTTCTTGGGGTCGGGGTCATGGAGCTGGTGGGGCTGATAGGGCACATTGTGCTGCAGCCTCACAGGGTTGTTCTAATAATAATTAATTTAATGACCTCGAGATGGACAGTGCTATCATGATGATTATGATATGGATGAAGAGACAGGAATGTATTATAGCTAGGACAGCCAGGGACGGAGTGGGGGACTAGTTCCGATACCTGTAGACCAGTGTGGTCCTTATGTAACAGCTGAATTGCAAGGTTCAACCAAGGTGTTTTTGTGGACACAGGTGCGGCAAAAAGTTCTGTTTCTCGAAATATGGTCCCTAGGGTGGCTCTGTTTGGCCATAATAAGGTGTCTGTTGGTTTTTCTGGTGTATCGGTTGTAAGCCCCATTTCAAAACCTCTTGCATTGACTATTGGTCCTTTCACTGTGGATTTGCCATTCTTGCTGACATTTAATTGTGATGAAAATTTGATGGGTTTGGATTTGTTAAAACAATTGCATGCCACCATTTATTGTTCTCTGACAGGTGTCTATATGACAATGGGTACAGATGCAGCACGTGCTAAAGTGTTTGTCCAAAGATGCACCCCTTCCTGTTAAGTTTAAAGATGTGCCACCCACTCTGTGGGCAACAGGTAACACAGATGTGGGATTGTTGCAGATATTGCTGGTTTTGATACAGGTTAAGGATGGTGCTTTTTTGCCTCAAATCCCTCAGTATAAAATACCGCAGGCAGGTGAGGAAGCTTTATTGCAAATTATACAGGATTTGATTAAGTTGTGAGTGGTTGAGGATACAATTGCTAATATTTGTAATATCCCTATTCTTCCAATTCTTAAAAGTACACCCCCAAGTTTCCCTGATGATCATGAAGATGTTTATCGTTTTGTGATTGAATTGCGCAAGGTTAATTCCTCAGTTTCCAGTGGTTCCTTACATTACCACTCTTTTGACAATGATTCCCTCTAATGCAAACTTTTTCTCTGTCATTGATCTGAAAAATACTTTCTTTAGTATTCCTGTTCATCCAGATAGCAGGTACTTATTTGGTTTTACCCTAGCTGGTAGGAGCTTCAGATTCTCTCAAGCTCCTCAGGGCTATACAGAAAGTCCAAGTATTTATAGTCGAGCAGTAAAAAGACAATTGAACTCCCTTTTGCTTTCCGCAGGTAATGTACTGATACATATGTTGATGTCTTGCTCATTGCTTCTGACACGGAACAAGGTTGCAAAGACAGTACAGATAAATTGTTGTTGCATTTGGCCCAACATAGACATAAGGTGTCTCTTTCTAAATTTCAATATTGTCACCGGGAGGTCACCTATCTCGGTAACCTACTGTTGAAGGAGGGTAGGAGATTGACTCCGGAGTGCATCAGTACCATTGTTAAAATGCATGTTCCACAAACTCAGAAAGATGTGTGTGTTTTTATAGGTATCACTTCCTACTGTCGGCAGTGGATACCTAGCTACTCGCTATTAATTAAACCCTTGCTTGCACTAACGCTAAAGGATGTGTATGAGCCCCTGCCTTGGACGCTTGACTGTCAACAGTCTTTTGAGAAATAGAAAGCTGCGCTTCGTTCAGCTCCAGTACTTGGCACCCCAGATTACACTAAACCATTTGTGTTGTACGTCCATGAGTTGGCCGATTGCGCGCTTTCTGTGTTAACACAGATATGTGGAGATAAGCAACGAATGAATGTACTGTTCTTATTAGCTCATACCTTTCCTCTAGATGTAAGCCCACTCCCACTTGTCTAGTAGCGGGCATACGCAGGAACGACCTTGACTGATAGATAATGTGTGCCCGGCTTTAAAACTCAAACTTACTCCTTTGTAGTTTTCTCTCCAACTGCATTTTTTGGGAAAATTCCATGGTGGGCATGTTTTTATTGATTCTCAAATGTAAATAATGTATTGTTATGCTGGCTGAAGTCAGACTCTCTCTGCAGCACGTTGAATAAATTGCTATTGGTTTGTATTCTCTACTGTCTGACCGACTCTTCATTTCGTAGAAGTCAGAAAGGTGGTTGCTCGTGACCCGGATGACCTGAATCGGGCCACTTCCTTCATTCTATCTAACCCTATGCTTTTCCTCCCCTTGACTGTGATGGTCTCTGCCTGAGGGTATTGACCACTATTGCTTAAAACCTATAAGCATTCATCTCTTGAACTGCATTTAGCTAAAAATGACATACAAAGCATTTATTGATTGTTGAACAAAGTTCTTGGTTTTTAAAAATATATATAAAGATACAAGTTTATTTGTCCTAACTGGTCTCAGATTTATTCTTGAGTGTGTGTCTCATTTATTGGCTCTGTGTGTGGCAACAAATGCTTAGCACTACCCTCTGATAATCCCACCTGCTCACTGCTAGAAATAGGGGTCTCTAGTTGGCAATGGGTTGCACCTTTGTCCAAGTAGGGACCCTTGCTTCTAGTCAGGGTAAGGGAGTTATGCCCTTAGACAACCCCTGCTCACCCCCTTGGTAGCTTGGCACACGCAGGCAGGCTTATGTTAGAGGCAGTGTGTAAAGCATTTGTGCACATATACAGTAATACAGTGAAAACACTATAGACACCACACACATTTAGAAAAATAGGTAATCTTTATCTAAACGAAACAAAATCAAAACAACAAAATCCAACATACAATAATCAAAAATATGCATGTTGCAAGAATAACCTTAAAAATGCAGTTCCATAAAGTCTGCAGCTCTGTCTGTTGCTGAAAACAACCAAATCCAACACTTTCAGTCGACTGCGTCGGTGCAGACCGGCGTAGGTGTCAGAAGCCTTATAAATTATACCTTTGGTTTCGACTGACCGCGTCTGTGTGGGCCGGTTGTGGCAACCGTCGCGGCTGCGGGGAGAAGTGGAGCTTTGCGGCGTCCTCATATTGTGGTGTAGGCAGCGGCTCAGAGACCTTTGTCACCAAGAAAGATCCTGGTGAATTTTCAAACTTACGGTGTTAAAGAATTAATTTTAGGCAGATGTTTATCTCACGCCAGTCTCCTCCATAATGCACATCCATATCAAATTAGATCTGATATTGGGGGGAAAACTGCGCAGAGACAGTGGGAGTTGGGTTCTAGAATGCCAGAATTAAGATCTTTAGGTGCACAATTTCAGATGAAATTTCCTGCTCTTTTGAAAGTGATGTGGAGGAACAAAATGCATAATTTTAGCCAGCCAGAAGATGTTGACATCTTCTTATCCCAGATAAAGGAGGGTAGGGGGTAAGGGGAAGTGAAATGAGAGAGTAGGGAGGCGAGGAAAACGTTTCTAAGGGGGAGGAAAGAGGAGAAAGGTGAGGGGGGGGGGGCAAATCAATAAAAAAAAAAAAGGGAAGAGAAGGGGGAAGAGATAAGTTTATATAAATAAAATATTTTTTGTGAATACAGATGGAATATAGATGGAATATGTATTGGGGTGGTTACTCCTATCATGTTGTTTTCCCAGAGTTTTGATTACGTGTAATATCCACATGTCGTCGCCACTGCGGTCTGGGCTCCTAAATAGGCGACTTTCAACACCAGGTATGAAGGGTGGGTTCCTCACGGGAAGGTGTGGGAAGGGTTATGGGGGGATCAGAAAATTTCAAAATTGTCCTCATACTACGCAAGATTGCTTTTTCGCGTCAATTGCTCTAGATGTTTGGTAGAACAGGCAGTTTATGAGTGGATCAGTTAGCATAAAATTCCTCTCCTTGAATGTCAATGGTTTAGGGTACAGTAGGAAACAATGGAGGGTTTGTGAGTATTTAGGGAGTACGGAAGCCCACCTCTATTTATTACAAGAAACACATTTAGAGGCAAAATTATGTGAACAAGTCTTTAGTACATTAGGGTGGGTTCAGGACATATTATGTTCACGTCAGATAGGATGCACTAGAGGTGTTGCTATAATTGTCAGATCGAACAGAGGGATTAAGGTCCAGAAATGGGAAACAGACCAATCGGGTAGATGGCTAGTGGCAGCTCTTTCTATAGCTGGTTTGGCCTTTACGTGTGCAGTATATTATGGCCCGAATGAGGATGATCCAGGTCCCATATTAAAACTTAGTGCATGCCTTCTACAGAATCCAGCTCCGGTTATCTTAGGGGGAGACTTTAATTTGGTTTTCAATGGGCAGGTAGACCGGACCTCGAGGGCTAAATATTGTGTTCCAACTAAAACTTTAATATCACTGAAGAATATCATGAAGGATTTTAACTTATTGGATTTTTGGAGAGTGAAAAATCCAGTTCAAGGAGAGTATTCTTTCTACAGTAAGAAGTATAAGCAAATCTCCAGAATAGACTTTTTCTTGGCTGATCAAGCTTTGCTTTCTAATACTGTCTCGGTTGCTTATACCTCGGTGGGCATTTCCGAACATTCAGTGGTCGAACTTGTTCTTAGTTTAAGACTTAGGAACACAGTAATCAGATGGACACTCGATAGATCACTCCTTATGGATGACAAAGTGAAGGCGCTAATAAGAGTAGGAATAATAGATTTTTTCAATTTTAACCTTGGCTCCTCCACAGTACAAACGGTTTGGGAGTCCTTCAAAGACCATTTACGAGGTTTGTTAGGCTCGCAAATGTCATACAGGAGGAAAACTCGTAGGAAAGAAGAATTGGATGATATTAAAGTTATAAAAGATAAATAATTAGATTCACAAAGGGCTGCCTTGGTAGACAGGGAGAGGGTCCCTAAACTCGAGAGAGAGCTGCTGGAATTACAAGCAGCCTTTAGCGCGAGGTGCGATAAAATTATTAAAGAGAAGTTGGAGGCCAGCAGACTTAAAAATTTCAAGTATGGAGAAAAATGTGGTGCTCTCTTAGCCTGGAAATCAAGGGTCGATAGGGTTAGGAACAATATTAAGGCTGTAGTTCAAAGGGAATCTGGTTTATTAATTTCGGAGGATGAGTTGATCAGAGAAGAGGCCATGGGGTTTATGTCCGCTTTGTATCAAGAGGACACTAGAGTAGGATCGGAGGAGGTGGACGAATGGCTTAATTCGGGCAATTTGCCCCAATTGTCCGAGACAGAGAAAACCTATTTAGCCAGTGAAATCAAAGATGGTGAAATACAGGAACAATTAAAGAAAATGAGCAGAGGGAAAGCTGCCGGCCCAGATGGGCTGCCGATAGAAATCTATTCCGATAATTCTGAAACTGTCGTTCCAGTTCTTAAGACACTTTTTAATAAAATTCTTCTACAAGGAGAGCCTATCCCCCCATCCTGGTCTGAGGCCACTATAACTCTGTTAGTTAAACCAAATAAAGATCCACAAAAAATGGAGTCGTACAGACCGATCTCGCTGGTAAATTCGGATCTAAAAATCTTTTCAGGGATACTGGCTACTAGATTAGCGAGATCCATTAAAACAATTGTACATCCAGATCAGAGAGGGTTTATACCAGGGAGGCAGCTTAATGAACTCACGTTTCAGGCATTAGGGGCAATAGATTATGGTGAAGAGAAAGGGCTGCCGCTTGCTATTATAGCAATAGACGCAGCCAAGGCCTTCGATCGGGTTGATTGGGGGTACCTTTGGGCCTCTATGATGAAGTTCGCCTTCCCTTTATTGTTTATTGAAGCTGTTAAATCTTTATATCTTGGCCCTCGTGCAAAAGTCTTAGTGAATGGGGGGCTATCAGAGTGGTTCAACATCACTAGAGGTACAAGGCAGGGTTGCCCCTTATCCCCATTATTGTTTGATGTCTATATAGAGCCTTTCGTCTATACACTTAGAAGGGATAATACAATCATACCCTTTAAAATTGGTGAGCTGGAGCTGAAAACCGCTTTGTATGCTGACAATCTTCTACTGTACACTTCCAATCATGCTGAGGCAATTCCGCGGCTTTTTGAATTAGCGGAGGAATTTGGAAGAGTTTCGGGATATAAAATTAATAAGGAAAAAACAGATATAATGGGCTGGAATAATTTAATCCCGATAGAAGGGGCCAAACAAAAAATCAGATATTTAGGAGTACTCTTAACTCAGAAATTGGCTGATATTTCAAAAACTAGTTGGCTGAAAGTCGCGAAGGAAGCATGTAAGCTAATGTCGAGATGGGGAAGTATCCCGCTTAATATTTATGGGAGAGTGAATCTCGTTAAAATGATTATCCTCCCTAAAATTACGTTTCTTTTTAATTCTATCCCATTATTATTTAATCATAAAGATATTGCTTCTCTTCAAGGAAAGATCGGTTTGTTTATATGGGCCACTTAATCGCCCAGGATAGCGTGGAAGAAATTGAGGAGAGGTTTGAATGTAGGCGGATTGGCTTTACCCGACTTGCTCATATACTGCCATGCCTTTCACTTTAAAAAATTTAGAATTTTAGGTAACAAATTGGACTTTTCTTCACAAGGGCGCCTTTTTCAGGCTCTATTACATGATCAGCCACAGGGCTTCGAGTGTTTTCTTCTCAAATTCGGGAACCAAAAATTCTTCAAAAAGGTCCGCCTTAAGATTTTACAAGCGGCACTTAAAAATTGGGGATTTATTCGGAAAACTCTTGGGATACCCTATTTTAACCTATATGCCCCAATCTTGGATTCCCCAGGCACTCCTGAATGCCTCTTAGATCAACTGTCTCAGCCTCTTAAACTAGCTGCGGTTAAGATATGGGGAGACCTGTGTTGTGAGTCCTGGCTTATGGATTGGGAGTCTCTAGTAAATCTAACCAATAGATCCCTAACTAGGTTTAAGTTTTACCAACTGTCTGCGTGGTGGGTTAGACAATCTTGGGGATCGGCAGTGGATTTCCCAATCCTGGATTCTATTTGTAGGGTGGAAGGTAGGAAACGGGAAGTCTCCTTTTGGTATGAGACACTTGTTGGATCTGAGGATAGTTTAACATCAGAAGTAGGGAAACTTTGGGGCAATGGTTCAATAGGGAATACGGAGGAGGTACAAAAAATTTGGAAAGACTCGTTTTCTATGTCCCAGAGAGTTATTAAACCCGCTAATCTGAGGAGAAACCATTTATTTACAGCTTATAGGGTTTATTGGACTCTGGCTAAATTGTCTAGGGTATCATCAGACAGCTTCTTTTGTCCAAGGTGTAAATTTCTGGCAGCAGATGACACTCATATGTTTCTGGACTGTCCTAAGATCACTTGTTGTCCCAGATTGATTTTTTTTGTATTTTACCAGGATATAACACGAATATTGCTGCACAATTTGTGTTTTATGTGATTGTTATTGCCAGCAGAGAAATCTGTAGACAATGGAAGTCTGAGACCCCTCCCAGATTTGTCGACTGTTTGAGAAATATTATGTGGATCAGCCAGTCCGATATTGCGTGTGATCAAGGGAGCACCGATAAGATCTGGTCTCTACTCTTGGCCTGGTTAAAGAAAGAATGATTGGTCCAATGATTAAGCCAGGGGTCTGTGGTCCACTTTCTCCTAGTACCCACTGTATTCTTGGTGGTGAACGAGAATTGGTCAAGGAGAGAGCCCTTCTCTGGGGGAACCCAGTCACTGCACACAGTCCCCGAGGGTAGGAAACGAGTTGGCCTGTGTGGAAGGCTTGGAAAGTTCCCACCTAGAGCAATCACCATCTGGCGGATATATGAGGACTAAAAAAAAAAATAACCAAAAAAAAAAAAAGAGACCTTTGTCCAGTGGGGTCACTGAGACCGGGTTGGTGGTGCTCATTGCGGTGCTGACAGGTCATTGTGCAGGCGGTGGTGCTGGTCGATGGGAGCTAACATTGGTGGGCCACAGCTGCCGTGCGGGACATGGTGGGGCTTCTTGTAGCTTACGAGGGGTGCCCCCAGATTAGGGTGCACACCATGGCGGCAATGGCAGCTGGCAACGGTGTCATCGGTGAGACTAGGGCAGCGGGGTGAACTGAGGCGATGAATGTGCAGTGCCCACAGATTGCGGTACAAGCAGCGACTCAGTGGCAGAGGTCGTTGTCCTCAGTGAGACAGGGGTTGTGGTGCGAAGTGCAGGGGTGCCTTCTGTGGTGTCTTCAGATCACAGAGCCAAGAACGGTGTCGATGATGGCGTTGGACTGCGGTTTCCCTCTGTAGCAAGTGGAACGCACAGTCCCAGAGGTGGTACCCAGAGGAAGGTGAAGTCTTTGATGTTGCTGAGACTTCCTGAACAGGAGAAAACTATACTTCAAGCCCTTGGAGACAATCAGCAGAAAAATGTACAGAAAGTTCATCTAGTCCTTTCTCTGCCCAAGACAGAAGCAGCTACTGCAGGCCAACACAGCAAAGCACACAGCAAAGTAGTGATCTCTTCTCACAGCTTCTCCAGCTCTTCCTCTTGGCAGGTTCCTTGATCCAAGCGAGTTCTAAAGTTCTGGGGTCTGGGCCCCAATATTTATACTGCATTTCTCTTTGTTCTCTTGTGGTAGAAAGGCCCTGTGCTCAGTTCAAACCAGTTCTGTCCTCACTGGTCCAGCTTCCTGGCAGGAGGTAGAGACAGCATTATGTATGGCAGACCAGATCTATTCAGGTGCACCACATAATGCCTTTTGAGGATATTTGCATTTGACAGGACATATGGCCGACACCAAGGTATACACTTCCTCTGAAGCACAAGACATTTACGGTCTTATTAGTGTGGTACGAACATTTGGCACCACCCACGGGCCATTCACTCAGCAACTAAGACAGCTTGAATACCTTATGCGTAGGGGGTTCAATCAAAGGTTGCATGCCACCACGTTGATTGAGTATCACAAAGCCATCAGGATACCCAGGGGACTTTGCTTGGCCATCAAAACGATGATGTTCAAAATTAATAAAAGATTAATGGATAGGTGGTATGCTATATTGAATAAGTGCTCCCTCGAGATGATACTACTCATTGTTGAAGAGTTGTCTTCAGTACTCGTGGGTCTAGAGCAGGAAATTCGAGAACTTCAAGAATCACTAATTCAACGCATGGAATCGGATATCAGGAAGTCAACTTTGAAGGACATTTATGCTCAATTGGATACATACGGCAAAGAAATTCATGAACGTAAAGTGCACAAATTCAGGAGGGATACCATTGATTATAAACTTGATGAGGTATACTCCTGGGCGGAGGTGTATACCCCGAAACCCAGTTTTAAAAAACTTGGCACTACATCTTCGGAAGAAAGTTTAGCATCCATCAGCGATATTCAACTTACCCGGGCACCTGTTCCTTCCACTTCTGTCTCTGCAACAAGTTATGTGGTACCAGGCACCATCTCTACTCCCAAGGTTTCTTTTTTAGACACAAGCCCCGCCAACAACAACCCACCAAGGGGTTCAACAACTGGACAGAGAGACGGAGCAAAACTGGCAGAGGCCACAGATTCAGTAAAACCCACCGGGACAGGCAGGAGACAAAAGAAACAGCAGTGATTAACATTTCATCTATCTTACTGATCAAATCCCAGGTGGCTGTGCGGGACAATGGGATCTTGTTTGTGCCAACTTTTTGCACCAAGTCTCTTGAGACTGATATCCCCCTCTATAAATTTATAAGAAAGTTGCCTCTTTGTTACTTCTTTTCTAATCTTGAGAGTAGTCATGTAGTACAGGAAGTTTCGGTCTACCGAGAATTCAATCCAAAATGTACTTTCATTTTGCCTATATCCCATAAGGTCATTGACTCATTTGAAACGCTTGTCAAGAAGGACTTATCGAAACTGTCTATTCCATCAGTTAAGCACCAAAACATGTGTAAAACTGATACATTGACTCTTAAATCACTCAGGAAGAATTCATCATTGTTTTTTTCTCCAGCAGACAAGGGAGGAGCACTGGTCGTCAAGGACCATTCCTTTTATGAAGTTAAGGTGAAAACAATGCTGCTTGATGCATCTGCCTATTTTCCTTTGCCTCAAGACCCCATGGGGGAGTTTCAAAGCACTCTCATGAACATTTTGACACATGCCAAAGATATGGCATGAGTCACTGACAAAACTTTGGAATTTCTTTATACTCGACATCCAAGTCGCCCTTCAATTTATATGCTCCCCAAGATACATAAAAGTTTGAGAGATCCTCCATTTCGTCCCATCATTTTAGGGAGTGGGTCATTACATGAACCTTTGGGACATTATTTAGATTCCTTCCTACAAATCATTGTCCAAGCTGGCACAACAAGACACCACACATCTCCTTCAACTTTTCCAGGATATTAAGTTGCAGGAACTGTCAGAAGTTTGGTTGTGTACAGTAGATGTTGTAGCCCTGTACATGTCCATTTCACACTCAGAAGGAATTGAAGTGGACGAATGGGCACTCCTCCAACAGGAATTTTTTTTACTGGAGCTGTTGCAGTTTTCTTTGTATCATAGCTATTTCAAATGGAAACATAAGTATTTCCTTCAGACTAACGGGACCTCATTGGGTTTTTCCGTGGCTCCCAGTTATGCTAAGATCTTCATGATGAAGTTTGAATCAGAATACATCTTATCTGACATGAAATGGACTGACCATCTGATCCTTTACCGCAGATATATAGATGATATACTTATCATTTGGCATGGCACATGGATTGATCTTGAAGAAAACTTGAGGCTATTGAATACCAGGCTCCCAAGGATTCAGTTCACATTCAGCATGGATCGACAGCGAATATCTTATCTGGATGTCAACATTGATATCGAGGGTACTAATATCAACCCCTCAATTTTCAAGAAATCCACCAACCGGAACAACTCCTTTTTGTATTCTAGTTTTCATCCTCCATCTCTCAAACAGCATCTTCCCTACTCACAATTTTTTCAGGTTAAACGAATTACTACGGACATGTCACAATATGCAGTTACTATGAGTGAATCAAGACAAAAATTCCTGGATTGAGGTTATCCTGTTGAAGTAGTTGATGAAGCCGAGAGACGTGCTCAAGGTGTACTAAGGGAAAACTTGTTGAAGAAACAGATCAAAGAGCCGTCTAACAGAGAAGTCTTTGTGTCCACCTACTCCAATCTATCCCTGCTATTAAACATGTGATTTTGAAATGCTGGGAATTACTGCAATCCAAACCATTTTCATGGCATTTTTTGTGATCCTCCTATCTTTGCTTATAAAAAGTTGCATAATCTGAAAGAACTTCTCTCTAAGCCTGATATAGATGGATCAGTGGAATACAAAGGCATGTGTAAATGTTTCAACTGCTCCCATTGCAACAATGTGTTGGTTGGTCCCAGCATATCTCATCCTTGGTCTGGAAAAAACATCAAACTCAATTTCATGGCAGATTGTAACAATCACTATGTCATCTATGCAATCAGATGCCCTTGGGGCTTATATAACGTAGGTAAAACTGAGAGGTCTTTACGTACACGCATCACCGAACATAAAAGCCACATTAGAACTAAAACTACCAGCTCACCCCTTGCGACTCACAGGCATGAACATCACCATACCATAGCTCAACAAAGGTTTATCATTCTAGAAGTGGTGAGAACTCCGGCTGGCAGGGATATGCCCAAACTTTTGTCTCAACGTGAAACACACTGGATATGCTTTTTGGACACCCTCATGCCGAAAGGCCTCAATGATAAACTTGATTTTTCGTGTTTCCTATAATATTCTGATACTCCTCTTTGTTCCTTATGGTCTCCTGGCCAGGATCTTATTCTCCTTTTACACACACGTCACCACAAGATGTTTTGGTTTGCCGTTGAAGATGTAACATTTTGGTTTTATGTATAATTCATGCTATCTTGGTTGTTATCATATTGTTATTTTCTCCTTCTAGTATATCCCAGTGACTCAATTTTTTTTATTTCTTTTATATGAGCCACCATCCTTTTTTATGATCGACATGGTATGTAGGTTACTAATTTGTTTTTTGATTCACACTATGTTATGTTATGCATTATATGTATTTGGTTTTGCATTTTTAACTGAGAGAGTTGCTCTGCTCACATTGATTTTTTGCAGTATACATTATGCCTTGTATTTTCTTTGAGATTGTATAACTTTTTGCCTTTTAAGCTATGATGATGTTACCTTCGGGTGTTCTCACACCCTGCTACTCTCTGTTCATTCAACTTCTCTGTTTGCGATTGACTGTCACTTATGCCAATCTCCATTTGTTTATTTTACGTAATAATACTGTTGGCTATGCAATCACATAGCTGGTTTTAGTTGGTACATATGAGGTTTCACATTTGTTGCGATCAGTGCTTGTTAGTTAATTAAATTGCCACTACTTCGTTTTGCATTTTCAACTGAGCGAGTTGCTCTGTTCACATTGATTTTTGCACATACATTATGTCTTGATTTACATGTGATATTGTACAACTTTCTGTCTTTTAGCTATGATTATGTTAATTTTGGGTGTTTTTAAACCTTGCCACTCTTTGTTTGTTCAATTCCTCTGCTTGCGATTAACTGTTACTTATGCCAATCATCATTTGTTTATTTCACTTAAGAGTACTGTTAGCCACGCGATCATGGTTTTAGTTGTAACTCAAGAGGTTCCATATTGTTTGCGATTCGTGCTGGTAGGTTAACAAAATTGTCAATTTTGGCAAATCTGTCCTTGCCTTTCTTTTTTCCCCCGTCTCTCTTTATTGTTCACTCTTTGGCAGTTTGTCTATGTTGTGTCTCTAACATACCAAAACCGGAAGGGGGCATTTTCTCTCCTCTGGCTTTAACTTCTAGATTGCCTTGAGTGCACGCTCACCCATTCAGATACACGTCGGACAACTGACTGTGTCTGCTACGGTTTCGCAGCACTGTGAGAAATCCACTGTCACTTCAGTCTTACTTAGGACACTACGAGCACTTTTTATGGCTGTGGAAGGACATTGTCTTTGTTTTCGGCACGGATTTCCAGTAAGCTTCAGGCCACGCTTTGTTCTTTGAACACCTTTGAATCATCATGTAGTGAGTTAATTGTGTTGTAAGGCAATGCGTTTTTCTCTGTTCAGTGCAGTGAATATGCTTTGAATCATCTTGACTATTTCCAGTCGTCCCCTCAGGCTGCTCATATTGTAGGTTGGAAATAACTGTTTGCTTTTCGTTATCACTCCTTAGTTTTATAACAGTTCTCCCCAGTTGCACGTCACTCCTTTTTGAGCTGCATGTTATTTATTCTATGGAGGAATATTGTCTGGATATGCACCTATGATTTAACAACTTTGGCATATCATACCATTTTGCATATCTCTGTGGGTCTCTTTATTCGATTTCTAAGGACTATCTGTATTTCCTTCTTTGCACCAATGTCTTTTGTTTTTACCTTAGTGGTTTTGCGTTTGGTGAAGGGTTCTTGTCAATTTTTTACCCTTGGTCTCCTCTTTGGGCTTGGTTATTTAGGTATGTTCTTAGATTATACACTAAGAGTTCTGGCTAGAGTCATTTCCTCTCAATTTAACTTTTCTAATGTTCTCCTCATGGCCGTTTGTGCGATTTTTCTTTTATGAAAAGTTTAAACAGAATGTATATTGACAATAATTCATTTATTTGTAGATTCCCCTGGCGAAGGGCAACTGTCATGCCCGAAATGCATTGAGACACTTAATACCTGTTGGATTCATGCTACTATCATCCAATGCATGTGAGTCAAATTTCCACGTGATGTGTACAAGCTTGCTCAATAAAATTTGAATGAGCCACAGTCAACGTACCATTGATGTAATTTTGCATATTGTAATGCGGCTTTTGATTTTCACTTGGAACACTTACTAGTGAAATCTGATTACTTGTGAACGTAATTGGTTTACACTCTTTTGAGTGAATATTGGTAGTGAACCCGAAGTCTAAGTTTTCTTTTTCACTTTTTTACTTTCTAAAAATGGCATTTTCAATCACATAATTTAAAGCCCCATCTTTACTAAAAGAGGTGTTATTAAATTCTGAGTTCAGAGAGCTTAAACTTTATATCTCTATCTTGTCCAAATGGGAATTTATACTTGTAATATGTTACAAAGTACTTCCCATGTTATCCTAAGGGGCAGATAGCCTTTCAATTGCGAAAAACGAAATACACGGAATTTCACTATCAGGACATGTCACACACACCAGTACATGTACTACTTTTCACATACACTGCACCCTGCTAATGGAGATTCATTGGGCCTACCTTAGGGGTGACTTACATATAAGAAAGGAAAGGTTAGGGCCTTACAAGTGGGTGCACTTGCCAAGTCGACATGGTAGTAAAACCTGTGCTCAGATACTGCAGTGGCAGGTCTGAGATATCTTTACAGGGCTACTTCTGTGGGTGGCCCATCAGAACTGCAGGTCCACTTAGTAGTGTTTGATTTACAGGACCAGGCACTCTCAGAGCACTTTACTAGTGACTTACCAGTAAATCAAACATGCCTATTATGGAAACACCAATCCATAACATAATTTACCTAGGGAGAACTAGCACTTTGGCACTGATCAGTAGTGGCAAAGTGCCCAAAGCATCTAGACCAGCAAAACAAATTCCAGCACACAGCAACAATACCAGAGACAGAGGCAAAAAGACAAGGGAAAACAACACAGAGGATTCCAGGTCTAACACTCGCCCACACTAACACAAAAAGAGCATTAGAATGATCTGCTTTTACCTCTGCATGCCTATTGGGGATCTACTGGACCATCCACACAGATCTACTTCATTTTAGTGTACGATTTAGAGAGCTAGCATCCTACATTATGTTATAAAATTTGTAGAGCTCATGGCTGCTCCAGCATCTGGGCGTCCCAGCACTAGTCTCATGTACAGCAAGCAGCACAGAAGGGCCTAACAAAAGTACCTGTAAGGAGCACTTAAGTGAAAACATCTAAGTTTTTAGAATTTTTCTGAAGGTTCAGCGGTTAGGAATGCACAGAATTGATAAAGGGATAGCATTCCAAAGGACAGGAGCTTTAATATGGAAAGAGTGACCTACTGCTCTTACTCTATTAACAGGAGGAACAGAAGCCAAGTTTAGATCAGTAGAGGGCAACGGCCAAGAAAGAAGATACAGAAATAGCAGATTTGATCTTATGAGCTGTGCAAAATTGTGATATACGAATAACAAAAAACATGATTAAAACAAACACCAGTGGAGCTAAAAGAGTGCCTGCATGGAAGCAGGAAATGTCCTTATTAGTAAACAGAAAGTTAGTAACTGAGTCCTGTAAACTGGTTAAATGTTCAATATCCTAATACCGATTTTTTTAAATTGAAATATGTAAAAGTTAACTGAGTGAGACGAGCAGGTTAACATTCAGATCATATTTGCCCTTGAAGAAGAGGTGCTGGCTCTCAGTTTACATTAATAATACAATCAGTGGATGACGGAATTCTCAATACCATTATTCCAGTGTGTTTGGGGTTTGAAAGGTCAATTCATCACATCTGACTGTATCTATCATATTTAAACCATGCTTTGGGAAATGTGGATTAACGCGTAGCAAATCTGAATTGTCCTGTTTATTTATTTTTTATTTGTAACACAAAAACCGGGTCCTTTTCTTAAGATAGAAGTATGGCAAGTATATTGCAGTGACCCTGGGGTAGAGTATGACTTAAATGACAGCACTCACATACATAGAAATACACAATAACGAGACACTCGAGAGAAATTCATTAACGCGTTGACACACAACATCATCTATATTACTTGAATTGCTCTCTGATAAGAGCTGCTAACTCATATTGCATTCATTGTATGTCACCTATGCAAAAAGATATGTTGTGGATTACCATAAAAAATGATGGACAAACTTAAAGAGTGCAAAACTATGCAACTTTACTCTTTTTTGGACTGAAAGAAACAGGTTACGTAGCCCATCCTTGATTCTGGGACATTGTTTCCTCAGAGAATTTTAAGGAATGGGCAAAGTGGGCAATTCCCAGGGCTCCTACATTCAAAGGGAGCCCTGGGAAAATTATTCCCTCGTTGACCTCTGTCTATTCTTTTCCTCTATCTAAACCTCTATCCTTTTCTGCCAATGTCTACCTATGTCTCTCTATCCCTTGTCACCTGAAAGATTATTGGGTTGCTAGGTAAGAAATATTATTTTTCCTGTAAATTCTGGTAACCTCTTTATCAGGTATGGGTTCAGTGAGCAAGTGGTCTTCTAAGGGTGATACATCAGGCTGGTCTGTCGCACAAATGTGCGTGTGCAGCGAATGACCCAACAGAAGATGGCAAAAATGTTTGGTTGCCGCCAACTCATACTCCTGATGGAAGACCTCAAAACGTATCAGGGATCTATCTCACCACATGTCACCCAAATACTTTATGCCTAGTGTTGCTCATTGGGAGAAACCTGTTAGGGTGCCAACATCCCAGAGCAGGTCATTGTGCCACAGAGAGGTCAGCGCTGTAAGATTGTCTTTCCAACCTGAATATCCATCAGCCTCCCTTCAGATACTGGCAACTATCCCCGTATGTGATGACACTTTCTTTTCCAATATACGACAGTGGAGGACCACCTCATGATCCCCATCTCTCATTGCATCTCTATTGGTATGGTAGGCCTTTTTCCGTCTGTTTGAGAAAACTCATTCATTGACCACTAGTAGCTGTGAGGCCCAGTAGCATTTCCTAACATCTGGGATTGCAAGCCTCTTTTCATAGACCCCTCTTTGAAGTTTATCTAGGGCGATGCGTGGTGTTCTTCCATTCCAAAGGAGTAAACAGTGTTCCTGTCACACTTTACTAAAGAACTCCATCGGAATCTGATAGGGTGTGTTCTGGAGCACATATAGGTGTCGTGGGAGGTTCCTCATTTAATAGTGTGCAGCCCTACCTATTAAGGATAATGGCAGGGTACGCCAGTGTGCCACATCGGCACAGAGTCTCTCCACTTGAGGGAGTAGGTTTCTCTGTATGAACAATCATTAGTCACGGGTCACGTAGATACCCAGGTACCAGAAGCCTTCGGTCAGCACTGGTGCAGTACATTCGTGTGGGAACTGCGGCAGGGCTCCCAACAAGGGAAAGACAATGGATTTAGTCCAATTCATTCCATATCCAAAGTAGCCACCAAAGAGATCGAAGATATTTAAGATCCTGATGATTTGGTCTTGTAACATTAAGTAAGATATCAACGGCATATAGGGAGACATGTTCCTCTCAACCTCCATCTGCTCAAATTCCCCATATCAATGGGTCCTGGCAAATTCAGCTTTATTGTGGCTCAAGCGCCAAGAGAAACATCAGGGGCAAGAGAGGACATCCCTACTGGGTACCATTCTTTGGTGCAAAGACACTGGATTTTATGCTATTAGTTCACACAAGGGCAATGGGGGCTTGGTATAGCAGTCTTACCCATTCGCAGAATTTCAATCCAAAACCCATTCTTGCTAAGGCAGCAAAGATACATGCTCATTCTATACTATCAAATTAATTTTGTCATACAGAGCCATCAACAAAGACTGTTCTGCAAGTGGCATGCCAGTAATGTGTAGTACGCCATAGAGATGCCTCTGATTGAGGCGGTGCTCCTGTGTGGCATGAAGCTGGACTAATCTGCATGTATAATAGTAGTGATGAATTTACTGAGTCATGTCATCAGGGTCTTTGCCAGAACCTTTGACTCTACATTCAGTAAGGATATGGGCCTATAGGAGCTTCAGGCCACCAGAGGCTTCCCTTATTTATGTAGGACCACTATGGGGGCTGTGCGCTGATCTTCAGGTAGGTAACCGACAGCCTGTACCACTTGAAAAATATCTAGCATGTGTTTGGCTATCTTATCAGTCATTCCCTTAAATAATTCTACAGGCAGGCGTAGAGCCCCACAGCCTTTCCAGACTGCAAGTCACAGATGGCTGTGGTAAGTTTATAATTTGGTAGGCCTGCCTCCAAAGCCTCTATTGCATCACCCACAAGTGTCTGAAGGGGAAGATCCCGTAGAAGTTCCTCACAGTCGACACTAGTTCTAATGCTTGTGGGGGTGTACAGCTCTTCCCAATAGAATGCAAAGCTATCAGCTATCGCCATGCTATTGGTCTGTAGGGCTCACTTTCTGTCAAGGGCACCCACTACCGAAGAGCGGTCTCTATCTCTTTTCTCGAGTCAAGCCAAAAGCTTATTCTCTTTGTACCCTATGTCATACAGGCGTCGCTAATGCATGGGTCCATCCTGCATTGTCTGCCAAGGCCCATTGGTCATGTTGATGAAGGGGCAAACAGTGGCACAAGTCAGTCCCTCCCTCCACCACCGCTGTAGCCTCCAAAGATATGATATCTTTCTCTAAGGCCTTACATTCAAGTTTAATGTCTTTCTTCTTTCCTCCTATTATCGCTTTGGCTTGACCTCAGACAACCTTCCCAAAGAGTGAAGGCGGATGCCACTGACTCCAGGTTTTCCTGAAAATATAGCTCTGCCACAGTGTTCAATTTTCCCTTCTCATCCCTGTCACACAGAAACCAAGGGTCTAGTCTAGGGTTCAAGGAAGTATCATATGTCAGCCCCCTAACCCGGACCCCCACGGGGAATGATCAGTAATCCCATGACCGCAGTGCGTCATTGCTCTAAAATCCCCAACATGGACATGGTGAGTGAAAATGTGATCCAGGCGGAAGAATGAACCATGTGCGGACGGATGAATAATATGTGTATTGTTGCAGTTGAGGATTGTGTGTCCTCCATGGATCCACCAAGCCCATTGCGGACACAAAGGTTGGTAGAACATCCTCATCTGTTTGTGTGGGTGCAGTGCTCAATTTATCTACCCTAGTGCTCATATGCGATTCATGCCCCCTCCCAGCAAAATGATGCCTGTAGGCATTTCCAGGAGTAGGGCACAGATTTTAGGAAAGATTTTAGTGCATAGTCTTGCTGGCACATAGAGGGAGCAGAGATTCAAAGTGTGGCCCTCCCACGTACCACATAGCACTATGTAGCAGCCCTGAGCATCCAACCACATGCAAATTTTTGTAAACAGTAACGTCTTCCTTGCCAGTATACCAACGCCACTCGAGTCTGCAGAATAGCCAGTATGAGGAAGTAGTTTGTAACCAAAGCGGTCTAAGGCCTGGTAGCAAATACCCAGCGATGTGCTTCTTCTCTGAGATCAGGGGAGTGTTGTTGCAAATATTGCAACACTAGCCTGTCTTTGATTTTATTCCCCAATCCATTAACATACCATGTCCAGGCATTTAGGGCCTCATGTAGGTAGCCAAATACCGGTCGGTAACGGCCGAAATTCGGTAAATTTCCCGTTACCGACCGGTATTTAGTCAAGTGAGATGTAGGAGGCCAAAAACCTAAAATCGGTAAATATGAAGCGGTAAATACCGATTCATATTTACCGAGTTCTAAAATACCGATTCATATTTACCGAATACATGTTTACCAATTCGGTAAATATGAAGTGGTAAATATGAAGTGGTAAAACGGAAAAAGACATGTAGGTAAATTCGGTATTTTAGAAATCGATGAAATTTGGTAATTAAGAGTCGGTAATTAACACAGATTGAAAGCAGGTGGTAATCATCAACAGTGCATAAAAGAAATCCCAAAATGCATCAGCGTGGACAACATGGCCGCTCTGTATGTCATTGCAAGGCGTCTACGTCTACAGGCAGCAGGACTGAGGATTTGGAGACGGGAGGAACGCATTTACAGACAGCGCATCACACTATTCCAACTGACTGAGGATGAGATACATGAAAGGTACAGGCTACACCCCCAAACCATCATGGACCTGATAAGGGACCTGCACCTAGGGGTGGGCGGAATTTGCGGAATTAACCTTCGCAAATTATCGCGAGAATGTTTAAAATTATCGCAAACAAGCAGAAATATCGCAAAGATGCGGAAGTTTTTTTCCGGCATGTTCGCGAGATTTTCTGCATGGTTGCGGGTCGCCAACTTACCCATGTGGTTGCTTGCGGGCGCGGCCATCTTGTTTTGAGTTGTTCTCGCGGTGCATGATCGCGAGAAGAAAGACGTGATCGCGCGACGCATGACGTCACTGCGGGCGCGAACTGTCGCGAGACAGCGCAAATGGCTAAAAACAATACAACATCTCATGGAGAACGCGACCGGATCAAGAAAACTTGTCGGCGAACGCAGGGATTCAGGTAAGGCGATCGCGCGCGCGCGAGAATGTATCATTTTACAGCGCGAGCAAGAAACAAATTATCGCCAAGCTGCGGAAACCGGAATTTTTGACATTTTCGCGCTCTCCGCGGAACGCAAAAATGTCAAATTATCGCAATTTCCGCGAACGGAACGAAATTTTTGCCCAGGCCTACCTGCACCCACTCCTGGACCAGCCAACACCAAGGGCGCATGCCATACCACCACATGTGCAGCTACTCTGCAGCCTACATCTCCTCGCATCTGGCAGTTACCAGGTGGTGATAGCTGCGGTGGGCGGTGTATCCCAGAGTTGCCTGTCCCGTTTCTTCAGGAAGTTCCTGGATGCCATGATGCAGAGAATGCACCACTACATCAGCTTCCCAAACACACAGGCTGACCTGCAGAAAACTAAAACTGACTTTTATCGCATGGCACAGTTCCCCCATGTAAGTGGCTGTATTGATGGCACACACATCCCAATCTGCCCACCAGCTGCCACTGAGCACATCTACAGAAACAGAAAGTCCACCCACTCCATCAATGTGCAGGTTATCTGCGATGCAGGGAACATCATCACTGACATTGTTGCCAAGTTTCCTGGGAGCACCCACGACTCATACATCTTCCAGAACAGTGGGATCTACACATGACTGCTTGCCAGAGAATTTGGAGAGGGATACCTGCTAGGTAAGTAACAGTGACGCCCCATGAAACTTGCAAATCATAGTGTATTGAGGCATGTGACTGATGGTTCCCTTTTACTCACCTAGGCGACAGTGCATATGCCGTGCGGTCATTCATCCTCACTCCCTACCTACACCCATCAACCCACAGTGAGAGACGATATAACGTGGCACACAAATCAACTCGCATCGTGGTGGAGCGCACGTTTGGACTTTTGAAAAGCAGGTTCCGCTGCCTCCACAAGAGCGGAGGCGAACGCCAGTACACACCCATCATCTGTTGCAAGATCATCGCCACTTGTGCAATGCTGCACAACCTTGCCACGAGGAGAGGTACAGAGGTGGAACTCACAGATTTTGAGGACAATGAGGATGATACAGGACAGCCAGAGGCCAACGCAGATGGAGTGCCAACAGCAACAGATGGGAGAGTGAGACGGGCAGAGATCACATGCAACTATTTCTGAGTAAGTAAGGGGACACAGACAGTTGTTGGTTGTCATGTAGTAGTTTAATAATGCGCCACTACGCCACGAAACCAAGATAATGCAAATCAGGTAACATTGCACATTCACAAGTGTGAAGACCAGGGTTACGTCACCCAATAGTCTATTGCTACGCGGTGCAGCATCAAAGTTTGCGGCCACGCGCTACATTGTGGGATGGCATGGATTCAGCCTCCTCACTGGTGCCAGCCCCATGCCGCCTGCTGCTCCTGCGTGTTTCTGGGACGGGGGGTGTGATGCTGCTCCTGCTGCTGGTGTCCATGCTTTCAGCAGCATCCCCTGCACCACTTGTGGCCGCCTGACTGGTCAATAGGACCTCCAGGGCACTGGTGACCTGCACCAGCCCCCTAGTGACGTCGCTGCTGCAGTGTGTCAGGCCCTCCTGCATGTTCACTGAGCGCCGGCAGAGAAGTGATGTTGCAGTTGCCAGGCGGTTGAGTGCCCTGGTGTGCCTGTCTCCCCTCTGCCGTTCCCGGCGCCTTGCAGCTCTCTCTGCGTCCAACTTACTGCACAACAGCTGCATGGACAGTGAGACGTCCCGCAGGCCCGCTGCCATGTCAGAAATCCCCGCCGCCATTGCGCCGATGTTCCTGTCCATGTGTCTGAATGTTGTTCTGAGTCCCCGCACATGCCGCTGTACTGAAATTACTGCCTTTGTTTGCAGGCGCTGTTGTTTTAACATGTTGGCCTCAAGGCCCCCAAAGACCCCATGGCTGAGATGGATTGGTGGTGGACTTTGCTCACGCGACCTGCGGCGCCGTCCTGCTCCCGTATCTTCTCCCTGTGAGGTGGAGGGCCCAGTGGTATGTCTCCCATCCTGGGGCATAGTATTTGGCTCCGGGCCCCTGCTGTCATCAGATGATGTGTGCAACACGCGCAGCCTGGCAGCAGCACGCCTCCTCGACCTCACTATTGCAGGCGGTGATGTGGCCGGTGACTCCAGCATGAGTGGTGATGCTGGCTCAGGTACTGGGGATGCTGGCTCAGGTACTGGGGATGCAGGCTCAGGTACTGGGGATGCAGGCTCAGGTACTGGGGATGGTGGCAGTGGCAACGCTCTCTGGCCAGAACTTGTGCTGCCCATAGCTGAACTGGATTGATGGTGTGCCCCCTCTCCTGTGCCATCTGCAGTCCTGCGCGATGTTACGTCTGTGGACAGAAATGCAACATCAGCTCAGTGTACCTGAAGGCATGCATTGCAAGCAAGACAATAAATTGTTGTAACACTCTCACATTGTCCTCTGTCTGCTTTAGGCTAATGTCTGTACCATGCATCATTGTTCTGTGCTATTCTGTTCATGGTGGGGGATCCCTGACTACATCTCCCATAATGCATTGCCTGTCTGCAGTAACACATGGACTGGAGTGGGATACTCATTTCACATTGGGGGATGTGGGATAGGGGTAGGGGGGGCTACATTGCTGTGCATTCCTCTTACCTTGTTGGGTGGCGGCTCTGGCAGAGCTGTCGGCATCCCCAAGGCCCACGACACTCTCGGGCTCGATTGTGGACTGCACCAGCTCCTCCAGTTCGGTGAGGGCAGGTGCCCTGTTAGTTCCACCTCCTGTCCGGCTGGCCTCCTTCTGGATGTCCCCCATCTTCCTCTTAGTCACGATGCGCAGGTCGTACCAGCGTTTTTTCAGAACGTCAATGTCCCTGTGGGTCACTCCCACGGCATTTACCTGCGCCTGGATTGCCAGCCAAATGGTGCGCTTCTCACACTCTGCCACTTGCAGGGATTGCCTCCCAAAAAGCTTGTGGTGCTGCTTCACCACCTCCTCCACTAGCACCTGGAGTTCCTTGGGGCTGAATTTCACCTTGCGCCTCCTTTCCCCTCCTGTCCTCTGGCTGGACATAGTGTAGTTTGGTCTCAACAATCAGCCACTGGCTCCCTGCCTCTCCTCTGCACTCCAAGCCTCTCCTGAGTCTGTTGATTGAGTGCACCTGCCTGGGTGTGGCCACTTGCTACTTGGGTGGGGTTTGGTTGCACAGGATTGGCTGTTTGAAACAGTCATGTGATTTCGTTTTTCCGATTCGGTATTTTCCGATTCGGTATTTACCAATTCGGTAAATACCACCTCGGTATTTACCGATTCGGTAAATACCACCGCGGTATTTACCGATTCGGAAAATACTGAATGTTACCGATTCGGTAAATGTTACCGACTTGTTACCTACATATAACTTACCGATTCTTAAATGCCGATTCGGTACGGGTCGGTATTTAAGAATCGGTAAATTTTATTTACCTACATGAGGCCCTTAGTTCTTTATGGATATGCCTGTAATTGGTGTAGCTGTATAGTGTACCAGTGTCGAGTGTATGATGTGTAGACCCATTCTCACACCCTTCAACCATCAACAAGCTGTGTAGATGAGCGAAAAACTTCATTACCAAAACTAAACAAAGCAAACCCATTAACTCCCCCCTCCCTGCGTAGTAAGTTCTAAACCACCCACATCCCCAACTTGCAGAGTGCCTGTTATCACAACCTTTGCATGTAACAGTAAGGGAGTGCTACATCTGCCAACATGAACTCATAGAAGATGAACACATTGTATATCACATTTCCCCGGATAGTGGAAGGAAAAGTACTCATAGTGCCCAGTTGGCCTTCAAAATATGTCTTTGCTTGGTGGATCAATTTCCCCCCCTTACAGCGAATCATAAGGACTGGTGCAAAGTATCCGGCACCCATAACCTACACCCAGCCACAAAAACTGAATAGTATTACTGGTTCCATAGGTCAACAGAGAATATTATTCATTTGTCTGTGGAAGGATTTTGGGAATCCGGGCTTTTAGTGTGGCAAAGATGGCGCGTCTCTGGATTTCTAACTCACAGTCACGGGCCCCTTCTCTGTCACATGGTTCCCCCATCCCTTCAACCAGTCCCACTCCTCCTCTGGGGTCATAAAGTGCAGTGTCTAACTGTCCGCTACATCTCAAAGCTTGGCTGGATATAATATCATGTATTTGATATTTTGTTCCCTTATTGCTCACTTTACCGACTCAAAGTTCCGTCGTGAATGTTGCACCTGGAGAGTGAAATCTGGAAAGAAAGTAAAAATCGAGTTCTCAAAATGAAGGTACCATGGGTAGGAGCAGCCCGAAGGGTTGCATCTAGATCTCTATAGTTGAATACCCTAGCAATGATCGTGCATGGGGGAAGCTCAACGACATGGTGGAGGGCACAGCCCCTGTGTGCCCTCTCTATCGAAAAGTAGTTAGATGTCTCTTAGGACACAGAGTCTTTAGGATGAGTTTCTCCAGAAAGAAATCCATACACTTTCCCTCTGCACCCTCTGGGACCCCCACCATGCGGAGACTATCATACCTGCCATGGCCCTCCTGGCTCTCCAGAAGGCTCCGTAATAGTGACATTCTGTTTGGTAAGTATAGCAACCTGTTCTTCTACCCATTTCGTTTTGGAGAGCAGGCCTCCTATCTGTACTTCAACTGTGGTAAACTTCTCTGCAATATTTCATACAGATGCGCACAGCAGTTTGACATCCACCAAGGCATCCAGTTTGGGTTCAAGCATCTCCCAAAGATCCTGTATGGCCACCATGATCTCTCACAGGGAGGGCTCTAGCGAAGGGCGAGCCTCTTGTTCAGCACCTACCGCTCCTCTCCTAGTATCTCCAGCCACGGCCATGATGACAGTATATTTATCAATGCGGCCGGTTTGTGCAGGCTGGGGACCCATATTTCTCCCAATGTCACCAGGGACCCCAGAGGATCACAGCAGTCTCCCCCTCATCTCACAGCCTCTCCCTTGGCTGAGGCTCACGAAAAGGCAATACCCCAGGGGCAATGACCTCTTGGGTCCCTCACAGCAAGAGTTCCTATAGATCCAGGTTAGGTACATTCCCAGGGGCTGTAATCAGACAGGCAGGACAGCCCACAGGGATCCCGGGGTAAAGGACATCTCCCACCAAGCACCATCAAGTTTCTCCCCTTAATGGCGTAGGGTCTCAATTAAATGCCTGTCATATGGGGCAAGGATACATCAGAGGTGGTCTCCCTCGTTACCGCCATGGCTGTCCAAGAGTGTTTTCCATGGGCAAATCTCAGGCTGTGTCACTGTCAGGCCCATGTGGGTGCCTCAAAGGCCTTTCCAATGATTAGAGGCAGGGCAGTGGCCAAATCATGTCCTTAAATGAGGCCTGAAGTGCCACAATCTTCACAAGCAATCCAGATAGGAAGCCAGAAGCTCGCATCTCCAAGAGCTCCTGAAGGAGATGTGTCCAACTCGAAGGCTTCTGGTGCTGCACCATTGGGCAATGGGCTGCCTTAACCACCTGCTCAGACCAGCTCCCCGCTCGCAAAGCCCGCCATCCGTCAGGCACCAAGCATGTCAGTTTTCCACCAGTAGGAGATCCAACAGCAATTCTGGGTAGGGTCAACAATACCGTCCTACAACGTGCAGCTGCAGTCGTCACCGTCTGCCACCGGCGTGGTCCAGCCTCAGGTGCAGACCACGGTAGCCTCTGGTCTCCGCTGGTATCACTTCACTACGAATCTCAACTCAGCTCTCAGGATCCTGCGGCTGCTCTCGCATTGGGGAGAGACTGCAAGCACGCCAGCTATACCTGGATCTGGTCACAGGAGGCCGTCATGTTGATCGGGCCCTGATCATTGGAATCCGTTGCCGATCTCTCCACAGCATCACTGGCAAAAGGGAGCTCTTCAGGGAGAGGCTAGGACAGTCTGGGTAACAGTGAGGTGGTTTTAGGCAGAGCACTGTTCAGATGATGTCGGATGACAGGGGATAGGTCACTGATGTTTAAGAGAGCACTTTCAGTTTGCGGCCATCTTGGTTGGCAGCCAGCCACATGCCCCTCATGGCAAGAAATATTTCAACTGTTTTTCTGTGAACTTGTTAAAGTTTAACATATATTTTTGTATTGTTTGGAATCTTGAGGTAAAAGGAAACGGGTAATAAAATTTTGAAAATTGTTCAATACAGGGGCCCAAATTATGTCTTGCCCGAGGACCCCCAACTCCGTAATATTACATTGTTGATCCTGTGTAAACAAAAGGTACATTTGTACACAAAGTCCTTCATGGACAGGACACCAGCTACCTAACCAAAAAACGATGTTTGGGGAGAGGAGTTGGCCTAGCAGCTAGGGCGGTCGACCTCAAACCTGGGGTTCGAGTCTCAGCAATGACGCTGAACATCCTGTGATTCTGGGCAGATCACTTAATCTCCCTGTGCCTACCAAAAATGAATGTGTGTCCTCATGTAACGTAACTGGTGCTATGTAAAGCGCTCTGATACCCAATTCGGGTCAAGTTTGTGCTATATAAAACTCTGCAAAAAAATAATCTGCTAACAAAATGGCCGGGGCTCTCCTCATGTAACAAAGGGTGAATAAAGATTACAGGAGATATCTTCAACCCTCGGAGTTCAAGTCTTTAGTGAACACAACCCTTGGATTTAAAGCCAGATTCATAAAGTATATTAAAAGGAGGAAACCCCACTAGTACAGACATGACTCTCACCTATTGTCTCCTTCTTGGTATTCTTTGTGATCCGTATCTCCATTAACCCAACATTAGGCGTAGTTGGAATTATGCAATAGAGAACAATCTGAAATTGATTATGAATTGATTATTGGAACAGAAGATATAGTGCATGAGCAATAATATTAACCCCAGTTGCAATCTCTGCAGGAGGTTTCTTCCCTCACATCACATTCTTTTTGGGGGGAGATTTACAACTGTGTTTGCATTACAAAATTGATGTAAATCGGTGCAAAAATTTTTTTCTTCAATTTACTTTCCGGTGCTAAACTTGCGCCATGGGGCATACCAAGGGTGGAGCATGGGCATACACATGCAACCACCCAAGGTTTCTCACGCTAAACTCAATTTGCTAAGTAAAGTATTTAGGTTTAGCATGTGAAAACTGCACCCTTTTCAAGTAGGCACAAGGAAGGAGAAATGCTTTCATTTCTCCTTCCTTTTCCGACTTTGCATGTGTGCTGCACTGTAAAGCACGCATACAAAGAGGGAAAAATGTTTGAAGTGAGTCTCAGCATAGTATTTTGTACTGGAAGGGTACCCTTCCAGTACAAAACCCATGCTAGACTCACAAGACACCCTTGCACCATGGCGCAAAGGTGTCTCCGTGGCTCATGGTAGCTGATTTCTCGCAGCCCTTCCCCCCCAGCACGACCAGTGCGACCGGCCCAATCAGCTCCCCTCCCCACTCCCGCCTCCCAGCTGTCCAGCCCTCCCCAACCCCTACTTAATGGCGGCCACTGCACCAAAGGCAAGCCCGACTGCGCCCGTCCGCAACCCGACTGCGACCAGTGCCAGGAACCCTGGATCTCTGCAACGCTATGACCCAGTGGCACTCCACGCTCTCAACCCAGGCCGCAACAACAACTGTAAGCTAGCATCACCAGCCGACACCCACGGACCCTTCAGCTGTCAATGCTGCCGGCACACCTGCAGCACCGCCAAGACCACGGACCCAGCGCAAGCCGCCCGCAAAAACACAACCAAACCGAAGACCCTTCAATGCATCCTCCTCAACGTCCGATCCCTCCACAAACACACCACCGAAATCTGGGACCTCCTTGACAGCACCACCCCGGACGTATCATTCTTTACAAAAACCTAGACTAACACCACCTCGGGACCGGACATCGCCATCGCCATTCCCCAAGGATACAAGATCTCCAGGAAGGACCGCCCCACACGCCCGGGAGGAGAAATCACCATCGTCCACAAATCCACCCTCCGCCTGAGCACATTCCCCGACAAGCCCACAGACCTGATGGAACACCTTCACTTCAAGATACTGGCCAGCCCTACCTCCACCCTCCGAGGAACCCTCATCTACTGACCCCCTGGATCCCGCGGACTTTTCGCCAACTCCATCACGGACATCATCTCCCCACATGCCATCGTGTCCACCAACTACACCCTACTGGGAGACCTCAACTTCCACCTCGACAACCAACTGGACCCCAGCACCACATCCCTCCTGGACAACCTTCACAACATTGGACTCTGCCAGATCGTGACTGAACCCACTCACTCAGCAGGACACACCATCGACCCCCTCTTCACAACAGGAAACTCCATCACCTTCAGCCACACCACCTAACTCCCATGGACTGACAATCGATGCGTCCAGTTCACCTTCAGAACACCCACCATCCACAGACACCAACACCTGCTCCCACGAAGAAACTGGACTAGAATCAGCGGTGACCAGCTAACCTCATCATTCAGCACCTCCACACCAACCATCGCGGAAAACGACGACCCCAACACCGGAGCCCGAACAATGCACAGATGGATCTCAGACAGCGCCAACACCATAGCCCCCCTCAAGAAAAACAACACCACCCACGCCAAGAAAGCTAGATGGTTCACCACCGAACTTCGAGAGTCCAGACGCACTTGCCGCCGCCTCGAAAAGGCCTGGAGGAACACCAAATCCACAGAAGCCCACAACAACTTCAGAGCTGCCACCAATGCTCCCTACCAACTCATCAGAAAAACGAGGAAAAAAGCGATTGAAGACAGAATCTCCACTCATGCACATAACAGCAAAGAACTCTTCAACATCATCAAGGAGTTCGCCCAACCCACCAGCGAGTCCACCGACATCCCTCTGCGACAAACTCAGCACCTTTTTCCACCACAAAATCAAGAACATCTACGACAACTTCAACAAAGACTACCAACACACGGAACCCTCACCAACCACCCCCGACACCCTGAAGCCAGCGATTGACAACTGGACAGCCCTCACCACCGAAGACACACTGAAGACGATGAAGTCAATACACTCCGGGGCCCCTACAGACCCCTGCCCCCACCACAATTTCAACAGAGCCGCCGACACCAACGCACCCATGCTCTGCCACACCATCAACTGCTCCCTGGCACCCGCCTCGTTCCCCGATGACTGGAAGCACGCTGAGATCAACCCCCTTCTGAAGAAACCCTCGGCGGAACCCAACGACCTCAAAAACTACAGACCCATCTCCCTTGTCCCGTTCCCAGCTAAAGTCATTGAGAAAGCCATCAACAGCCAACTAGCCACTTTCATCGAAGAGCACAACATCCTCGACTCCTCCCAATCCGGCTTCAGAAAAAAACACAGTACGGAAACCGCACTCCTCGCCGCAACAGACGACATCCGCACCTTACTGGACAAAGGAGAAACAGCAGCCCTCATCCTCCTCGACCTCTCAGTGGCGTTCGACACAGTCTCTCATCGCACACTAATATGCAGACTCAACGATGCAGGGATCCAAGACAAGGCCCTCGACTGGCTCCGCTCCTTCCTCTCTGGCAGAACGCAGCGGGTCAGACTCCCCCCTTTCCTCTCGGACCCTAAACTTACCACCTGCGGAGTCCCCCAGTGGTCCTCTCTCAGCCCCACACTCTTCAACGTCTACATGGCTCCACTTGCCCCCATCATCAGAACCTACAGACTCAACATTGTGTCATATGCAGACGAAACCCAACTCATCCTCTCCCTATCCAATGAACCCAAAACGGCCAGACACAACTTTCAAGAAGGCATGGAAGCCATCTCCAAATGGATGAAAAACAGCTGCCTACAACTAAACACCAGCAAAACTGAAGTACTCATCATGGGCCCAAACCCCGACACCTGGAACGACACCTGGTGGCCCCCCGCCCTCGGAAGCCCGGCCACCCCCACTGACCACGCACACAACCTGGGAATCATCCTGGACTCAGAGCTCAAAATGGACCGCCAGATCAACTCCGTCTTGTCCTCCTGCTTCCACACCCTCCGCCTCCTAGGTAAGACCTTCAAATGGAACCCCCTCAAACAGAGAAAGACCGTCACTCACACACTGGTCACCAGCAGGCTCAACTACGGCAACGCACTCCATGCCGGAATAAACAAAAACCTCACCCGCAAGCGACAGGACATCCAAAACGCCACCGCAAGACTGGTCCTCAATCTGCCAAGACACTGCCAAATCTCCCAGCACCTGCTCACACTCCACTGGCCCCCCCATCAAAGCTAGAGTCACCTACAAGATGCTAACCCACGCTCACAAGGCCAGAGCCTGGAACGACCTTCCGCTCCACCTCAGACAGACAACATCGCTCCCTATCTTCGCAAGAAACCTCAAAACCTGGCTCTTCGACAGACCCCCTCCTTGATGGACTGGAACCTGTGACCCCCCCCCCAGCGCCTTGAGACCCTTACGGGTGAGTAGTCGTGCTTAACAAACACCTGATTGATTGATTGATTGATTGATTGAGTTCTGCGCCGGCGCTAGTGAGAGGGGAGGAGAGTGCATTAATTTAGTAAATAGGGTGCTCTCCTCCTCCTTTTCAAATTGTGCAGCACAGCATTTGCGGCTGCTGCAGTGCGCTATGTGAAAAGTAGCTAAATCTCCCCCGTAGTTTGTGTTAGGTGCAGTGACTTCCTGGTAGACTGTATTAATGTTTGTACATGTGGTATTCACATGACTTCATGTGTATTACCATGATCCACATAGACCTATGCAGTGCTCACAATGTGGGTTAAAAAACACACACAGCACACAAACACCCTAATATTTCAGTGCAGTAATTCTACTGCCTCTTTTTATTTACCACTCAGCTAGTAGTAAAGCCTGTATGATGTGGAAATTCAGGATTGTACATAAACAGCAATGCTCTAATACCTTTTGGTATCACTTTCCATGAGGGTGAAAGAATTAATTGTCCTGTCGTGAAAGGAGCTCCGACGGTGTGCCCTATATCAAATGTTACAGATCCGTATAATTCTGCCTCAGTGGACAGTCCAGCCTCTAATCCTTCCCGTATCTCTCCTATTTACTATAGTGACACAGTTGCCTTATCATATCACCAGAGATAAACCATTGTTTCATTGGAGAAAATAAAATTGAGGCTGGAGTAGCATTTCCTTAGGAAACTTTCTATGAAGAACACTCGCATTTTAAATGTTTTGGTCTGCTTGAAATCTCACCCACCTGTGGGAATATAATTACGTGCATTGAACGAAAGGTGCAGTAAAAGTTACACAATCATGTTATATGTTTTTTAATTTCCACCTTCCATTGCATTGTGCGTATTTACGAAAGCATAGAAGGGAATCATACAGTTACAATGTCAGTGTGGTTGACGAGAACATACCCCACAAATCCCCTGCTACGGATGTCACGGGTGGAGTTTTAACTCTTTGGCAATGCATGTAAAATTCCCTAATGATGCAGCAGACAATGATGGTGCAAAAAATCGAAAGTTGGGGCAGCACAATTGTCAAAATAAGATACTGTAAATATAATGATGCAACATACAAGATGGATACAGCTTGTGTTCTCTGACAGGCTGTCACAGGGGAATTTATTCCTGAGAGTAGCAGTAATGAATGGGAGCTTGCGAGATGCAGTACCTGTCAGGAGTAGCAACGTCTGCAGTAACGCAGCATATGTAGTGTGGCTTGAGTGACATCTATGTCCTTGGAAGTTGTCCCAGTTTGCCCAGTCAAAATCTTATGTGTATGCTACAAATTATGTTAGAAATTGTCAAGGATTAGCAGGGCCGGACTGGAAACCAAAAATAGCCCTGGCAAATTTTTTCAGACCAGCACTCATACTGCACGGAGCCAGCAAGTGCAGCAAGTGAGCCTGGCCGCTACAGGGAGGGTGTAAGTTGGTTCTCCCTCCAATATTTGTTTTCTTGGAGGTTGCTTTACAGCACATTAAGCATTATAGACTCTTGTCCTATAATTGAATGGACAGATGAAGGTTGGAGGCAGGGGTGCGTGCATCAATGAATGAATGAATAGTTGGCTGGGTTGGTAGTGGGTGGGTAAATGATTTCAAGAATGAATGACGATTAATAAAGACTTTTAGGTATGGGGAACAAATGGGCTAAATGCACTGACCAAGGGTGAGGGCCCTGGTTATTATTTCAGCTTCTGCATTAAGACATCTCCCTCCCCATAGACTAACCCCACCACTTCTTGTGAAACATTAAATAGCCTCTATGTATTTAACACAGTGCACCAATTTAGTGCTTCAATTAATTAAACAAAAAGCATTAAGCTTTGATTAAAATTGGGAGAGAGAAAGAGACAACCATGTAGTGGCTGAATTGTACAATGTGAAGCCAGGAAACCTTGCATCAGGCCCAGCATCCGCTTGACCACATTGCATGGTCCTAGACAATTAGTTCCTTTCATGGCAATGTCTTCTTTCGGGTTTTGGGGGCAAGACACACTTTGGGGGCCCTGTATGGAGAACATTATTATTATTATTATTATTATTATTAATTAAATTTATATGGCGCACAGCTACCCTAGCAAAACCCAAAGGAAATGATGGACGGAGTGTTGAACATAGCAAGCACTCACCCCCAGTCAACTGATCTGGGTTTAATCCATCACCGTTCTTTAGCCCACTCTGCCACCCCAGTTCAGACACGGCCATATGCAAATCAGTCTGACCCTGTGCCTCATGGGAACAGTCCATCCCGAACTGCCAAGCCATGCCTTCCCTGGACCGGAAACAAGCTTCCTAGGACCGGTTTCTGGCATTTCAGCCGTCTTCAGCCAGGCTTGCTTGAATCCAGTGGCAAAGTGAGCAAGGGACTCACGTCTGAGCATACCCTGCCAACTTATGGCGAACAAAACGGTACAAAAGGGGGTGGTGATGGACAGAGCATCCGAACCATTCAAACTCTCACACCCAGTCAACAGATCCGGGTTTGATCCATCACCGTTCTTTAGCCCACTCTGCCACCCCAGTTCAGACACGGCCATATGCAAATCAGGCTGACCCTGTGCCTCATGGGAACAGTCCAGCCCGAACTGCCATGCCATGTCTTCCCTGGACCGGAAACAAGCTTCCTAGGACCGGTTTCTGGCATTTCAGCCGTCTTCAGCCAGGCTTGCTTGAATCCAGTGGCAAAGTGAGCAAGGGACTCACGTCTGAGCATACCCTGCCAACTTATGGCGAACAAAGCAAAAACCAAAGGAAATGATGGACGGAGTGTTGAACATTGCAAGCACTCACCCCCAGTCAACTGATCTGGGTTTAATCCATCACCGTTCTTTAGCCCACTCTGCCACCCCAGTTCAGACATGGCCATATGCAAATCAGTCTGACCCTGTGCCGGGGGAGGGTAAGCTCAGACGTGAGTCCCGTGCTCTCCATGCCACTGGAATCAAGCTATCCTGGCTGAAGAGGGGTGAAACCCCGAAACCGGTCCTAGGATGCTTGTTTCCAGTCCAGGAGGACCTGGCTTGGCAGTTCGGGCTGGACTGTTCCCATGAGGCACAGGGTCAAGACTGATTTGCATATGGCTGGGTTCAAACTGGAATGGCACGGTGAGCAAAAAAACGATGGATTTAGGCCCAGATCTCTGTACTGGGGTGAATGTATGACATTGTTCTGCATTCTGTCCATCAATTGTTGTTTTTGCATTTGTCACCCCGAGTGGGACGGGTATGCTCAGACGTGAGTCCCGTGCTCTCCATGCCACTGGAATCAAGCTATCCTGGCTGAAGAGGGGTGAAACCCCGAAACCGGTCCTAGGATGCTTGTTTCCAGTCCAGGAGGACCTGGCTTGGCAGTTCGGGCTGGACTGTTCCCATGAGGCACAGGGTCAAGACTGATTTGCATATGGCTGGGTTCAAACTGGAATGGCATGGTGAGCAAAAAAATGATGGATTTAGGCCCAGATCTCTGTACTGGGGTGAATATATGACATTGTTTTGCATTCTGTCCGTCAATTGTTGTTTTTGCATTTGTCACCCCGAGTGGGACGGGTATGCTCAGACGTGAGTCCCGTGCTCTCCATGCCACTGGAATCAAGCTATCCTGGCTGAAGAGGGGTGAAACCCCGAAACCGGTCCTAGGATGCTTGTTTCCAGTCCAGGAGGACCTGGCTTGGCAGTTCGGGCTGGACTGTTCCCATGAGGCACAGGGTCTAGACTGATTTGCATATGGCTGGGTTCAAACTGGAATGGCATGGTGAGCAAAAAAACGATGGATTTAGGCCCAGATCTCTGTACGGGGTGAATGTATGATATTGTTCTGCATTCTGTCCATCAATTGTTGTTTTTGCATTTGTCACCCCGAGTGAGACGGGTATGCTCAGACGTGAGTCCCGTGCTCTCCATGCCACTGGAATCAAGCTATCCTGGCTGAAGAGGGGTGAAACCCCGAAACCGGTCCTAGGATGCTTGTTTCCAGTCCAGGAGGACCTGGCTTGGCAGTTCGGGCTGGACTGTTCCCATGAGGCACAGGGTCAAGACTGATTTGCATATGGCTGGGTTCAAACTGGAATGGCATGGTGAGCAAAAACACGATGGATTTAGGCCCAGATCTTTGTACTGGGGTGAATGTATGACATTGTTCTGCATTCTGTCCATCAATTGTTGTTTTTGCATTTGTCACCCCTAGTGGGACGGGTATGCTCAGACGTGAGTCCCGTGCTCTCTATGCCACTGGAATCAAGCTATCCTGGCTGAAGAGGGGTGAAACCCCGAAACCGGTCCTAGGATGCTTGTTTCCAATCCAGGAGGACCTGGATTGGCAGTTCGGGCTGAACTGTTCCCATGAGGCACAGGGTCAAGACTGATTTGCATATGGCTGGGTTCAAACTGGAATGGCATGGTGAGCAAAAAAACAATGGATTTAGGCCCAGATCTCTGTACTAGGGTGAATGTATGACATTGTTTGCATTCTGTCCATCAATTGTTGTTTTTGCATTTGTCACCCCGAGTGGGACGGGTATGCCCAGACGTGAGTCCCGTGCTCTCCATGGCACTGGAATCAAGCTATCCTGGCTGAAGAGGGGTGAAACCCCGAAACCGGTCCTAGGATGCTTGTTTCCAGTCCAGGAGGACCTGGCTTGGCAGTTCGGGCTGGACTGTTCCCATGAGGCACAGGGTCAAGACTGATTTGCATATGGCTGGGCTCAAACTGGAATGGCATGGTAAGCAAAAAAACGATGGATTTAGGCCCAGATCTCTGTACTGGGGTGAATGTATGACTTTGTTCTGCATTCTGTCCATCAATTGTTGTTTTTGCACAGCTACCCTAGACAGGGTTTCCCGGCGCAAGTGTGTCCACAACTGTAGACTAAGTAACTGGGCTGATTACTGAGTGAACAGCCAGGTTTTAAGGTCTCGTCGAAACATGAAGTTAGGGAGGGAGAATTAAAGACTGCATGATACCAAACAGTACTAAAATTTATATTAACAGAGGTAGAGATAGGCAGAGAGGCAGAAAGGTTTAGAATGATAAATGGAATAGACAGAAGTCAAATGGAGAGCAAATTCACTATCTGAGGGGCTCCTTGAAATGTGGGTACCCTGGGTAACTGCCCACATCGCCCATGCAGTAAAACGTCTGTTTCACTGTGCCTCCTTTTCTTTCATCATTACATGAAAGCTCCTTAAAATCATCACCGCTTCAGGAAAGGTAAGCGCAGTGGGGCAGTGGGGCACTGTTGAGAGACGATGGAATAGGATTTATTTATTTATTTTTCCATATTCTGTCGTCTGTAAACTTACCGGGGTAAGTTGACAGAATATGGAAAAATAAATACCACTACCGCCCCACTACCCCATTGAGTTTACCTGCACGGACCGCCGCTGCTTAAAATACATGAGTTCAGGGTGTGTCCTGCGCAAAAGCAAAAGACTATGGGGCAGATTTATGTTCCCTTGCGCATCCCTGCAAATCAGCATGGATGCGCCAGGGAATATGCATCACGCAAGTTTGCCCTTGCGCCACCGCAGTTGCGCCGCATTTACAATGCAGTGCATCGTGGTGCAAGGACAAGCAGATGCGTGACGTATCTGCCGGCGTAAGGTTGGCGCAGTGCTGAAGTTGTGTCACAAGCGCGACGCAACTTCAGCGCTGTTCCAACCTACCCCATACCTAACATGGTGCGTCAAGCCTTATGCCTGCTACAAGCAGGCGCAGGGTTTTGACGCATCAGCGTTGGGAAAGTGACTCATTGAAATCTTATAGATTTCACTGAGTCACTTTTCAGGGGCGTTCCTGCGACGGAACACCCCCCCTGCGTGGAAACGCCCACATGAAACCTGACGCAGGTTTCATGTGGCGCAGGGCTTTACACCGTGACGCATCTCCATAGATGCGTCACGATGTAAATAGGGCGCAACGTGGCGCAGGGTTTACGCCGCTGCTGCGTCACAAAAGTGACGCAGCCGTGGCGTAAAAGTGGCGCAACTCCAACATAGATCTGCCCCTATAATGTTACTTCATTTATAGTAACACCTTAGACCACTTAATGGGTAAAACTGTTTTTCCTCTTGGCTCACTAATAGCATAGTCGTCAGGGTAGTGGTGGTGGGGACATGAATGTCTCTAAGATCATAGTTAAAATCTAGCACTTAATTCAGTGGTATCATTTTATAGTAGTAAACTCAAATGCATCAACGGTCACATTATGAAGAAATACACGTTTTTTTTTATTTTGAAAAGTCTTTCTCATATAAGTACTGAACTTCCTGAGCCCTGCTACAATAGGTCCCTCATCCCTCTTGTGTCTGACGCCCGGAAGGTCAGTGCTGCTTGTGGTGACCCTGCAGGAGACAGGAACCACGCAAATTAGAAATCAAATCGTTTTGAAGCAAGCGTGGTCTAACTGGGCATCTTTATACAAGCATTTGTTTTGCATTGTTTGTTTCGTAAAGTGTCGAAAATGCTGAGGCAACAAGCACTGGTCGGACCAACGGCAGGATCCAAAACTGGCCCTCACCAGCAGTAAACCCTGCCCACATTTTTCCAACCGACCATGCTAATGTGCTGTCCCTGTAGGGACTGGCCTGGGATTATCTTGTTTGCATTGCGCATAGTTTCCAACCTGTGAAAGTTAACTCTGTGTACGTCTTCTGGAATGCGGTCTCAAAACATTCATAATTTGCTGACTCCGTAGAAGGAGGAGGTAACACATTTTTAAACTGGTGAATATGGGTGAAAACATTTTTTAAGAGTGAGCAGTGATCCTACGGACCACTGCATACTCTAAAAAATGTAAAAAAACACCTTTTCCTTTTTTATTTTTGTAATGTAGCCCGTTTTCCTTTAGGGAAAACGGGCTGCATTAGAAGAAATGCTATATTTAAAAATCAATCACAGACATGGTGGTCTGCTGACCCCAGCAGGCCACCATCCCTGTGATTGTAGCCATTCCCAATGGGTCATAAATTGCAACCTGCCTCATGAATATTAATGAGGCAGGTACATTTAGGACTAATTGGGGAATGCAAACTGTGTGTGGGACACTGTTGTACATAGCTGTTTTTAACTTCGTAATTGTGAATCGCAAAAATATGCAATTAGGAAATTGCAAACTGACTTTTTTGTATATCTGGCCCTATAATCCTTCCTCCGTGATCTGAAGACAGGCACTCCAGGCATATAGCTTCCTAGTACTTTACTATATCCTGCTTACTTAGGCCTCTCCCCACTTCCTTTTTCAGCATTGCAATATCGCACTCAGAACACAATTGTTCAATTCTCTATCTAATTTCAAAGGCTAGGGCCTTCAGGATTTTTCCAACTCATCGAGATTTGATGCCTGAACAAGATCATTTTTAAATCTACTAAACTAAATGCAACAGAATTTGGCTTATGCTTGATAAGACGCCAAGCAAGCATCTCACTGTTAAACGTAATTTATGTCTACCCATGGCAACATTAATAACTTGCACCACTTTATTCCAATGACCTTCCAAAGAGGGACAGCTCCATACCATAGGGCAGATGTCGACATCCTCAAAATTATATCTCGGCATATTGTCTATGCGTTTGGGACAATATATTAACTCTTTTATGGGTGATATAATTTCTATGTAGGTAGGAGTACTGAATTAACTTAAATCTATCATTCCTGTATGTATTAGGGTGCTTTTAATATAGAGGTCCAATCCCCATCAGTGGGATGGTTTTCCACACCTGAGATCATTTTTCATGCAATTCAGTCAGGTAACCTTGGCATCCCCTGGCAAGAACACATCAACCAACACCTACGAAGACTCCACTGGCTCCACATGGAGAAAAGAGTCACCTTCAAAATCCTCACTCACGCCTACAAATGCCTACACAACAACAGACCCAAATACATTAACGACAGAATCAACTTCCACGTACCCAAAATAATTCTCCGATCTTCCAACCTCGCACTGGTCGAAACCCTGCACATCCACAGAGCCAGAGCAGGCGGAAGATCCTTCTCTCACATTGCAGCAAAGACCTAGAACGAGCTACCGGCAGACATCAGACACACCCTCTCCCTGAACACATTCAGGAAAACTCTCAAGACCTGGCTCTTCTGCTAAATAGATCTGCGGACCCCCTCCCACCCCTTAGCGCCTTGAGACCCTCACGGGTGAGTAGCGTGCTTACAATTTCCCTGATGGATTGATTGATTGAACCTTTGGATTGCCCTAGCAGTGCTCTGTGCAGGCGAATGATTATACCTGTGCTTAATAATTAGTGTACAAATAGAGCTAGGACAGGGGTTCCAGTGTGCCCATTTTTCACCATTTGTGTAGTGTATCCATCAGTGCACCACGTTACAGAAATGATTGTGATTAGACCCCAAATTCAGCTAATAACCCCTGAAAATCCCTTAGTCAATCATATTCATATAACCTGTGAAGTGTGGTTAGCCTATTCATTGTCCACATGTGCCCACGTGTGGTGTAGCGAACAGTTCTGTTACTGGGAAGCCCAATGAGTATGGTAGTTGTTATAAAGAGAGGACACTGTCAGTGAAAGAAAGATTCTTTAATAGCGTCATACACTACCACAGGTTCCAGTCAGCTGAAGTCAGCTGTGGAAGCTTCGCATGACAGTTCAAACAGAACATTCTAAAAGGGAAGGGAAAGGGAGAGGGAGACGGAATGCACCAAGAACAGTTGATTACAACACACCACACTCGGAAGGGAGAAGAAAAATATGGAGATGAAACAAGAATACTAAGATATTAAACTCCAAAAAGCTGCCAAGGTCATAGTAACAATATACCTAATATACAATACATAAAAAAACTGTAAAGTCAACCAACAAGTACTGTACGCTTACACGGATTACAAGGATTCGCAACATGCATTAACTCATAAAGTTAGCAAATCCTATACCTTTGGGAAGCATAACACATTCCTTTCATAATGTAATCTCTCTGTCAATAGGAACGGACCAACATTCATTTCATGACATAATCTCCCTGCCATTTAGGAATAGATCTTGTTCTCTGGGTTTGAACCCATATGATCCTTCTCTGCTTGATCACTAGTTTGTGTACCACTCTTCTGCTTTCTTATTAATTGAGACAGACTATCGTGAATTTCATTTTCCATTCCCCAGGCCTGCCCATTCTCTAGTACCACAACTTATCTTCCTACTCAAGAGATTTTTAATGGCACAGAAAATCTATAACTACACTTCCTCCTTGGTTTTAGAAGATCAACACATACGCAATCTCCCTCTCTGAAAGATGGAGTCTTTACATGTTTAGTAATGTCATATCTGTTTTTATATCCATATTGGGTCAAGAATATTTTCTCTGACACCTTCCTTCTGTTGTTCAAGTGTGGCTCAACGATTAGAGCGGCAGACCCTGATGCAGAGGTCTAGCCCGGAACCAGGGTTCAATTCCCCACCTCGGTGGGTCTTGGGCTCAAAAATTCCACGGACCTGATGATTCTCGCCTCGGTGCCTATTCCAATCATGGAGTCCTACTCTGCAACTCTGGGCAATAGCTTGCTTAATCTCCACAATGGCCCCCACAATGCTAAGGATGCCTGGCCTCCACCTTGGGGGTGCCCAGGAGTAGACACCTCACAGGGAAAGCCAGGATGGGTTCCACAGCGGTATTGGTACAAGCGCCTTGAGACCCTTGCAGGTGAGTAGTGCGCTATACAAGTATCAATTTACATTTTTACATTTTTTCTGTCCACTACACAAGTGCACTGTCCTTTCAACCATGAAGCTATCATCTTAGTTTTAGGGTTTCTACCTTTCAAGGATGCAAAAGGAGAGACAGTCATGACACAATTTGGTGCAGCGGGGTAAGACCACACCATATCTTGAAGTTCAGTTTGACTAACACACCTGTCGCTTCCGCTCTCTGCAAACACTCCTTCACCAACCTGTTGATTATTTCCACTAATCCATTCATCTGGGGGTCGGATAAAGCAGACTTGTGATGTTTGATTTGCAGTTCCTCAACAAACTCTCTCACAAGATCTGAGGGAAATTGCACTCAGTTCTCTGTAACCAGAAATTCGGGAATACCTTCCTCATAGAAGGCATCCTTGAGAAAATTGATGAGAATTTCTATGTTTATCTGATGCACACTGTTAGAAATGGGTTTTGTGGATGGCTAAGTTATGCACCTAGGCAAGGCAGAATCCACCACTCTAGTCGGGATAAGGGAGTTACACATCTCAAATAACCCTGCTCACCCCCTTGGTAGCATACCATGAGCAGTCAGGCTTACCTCAGAGGCAGTGTGTAAAGTTTTTTTGCACATAACCAACAGTAATACAGTGAAGACACTACAAAAGGACACCACGACAGTTTGGAAAAACATCCAATATTTATCTGTGTAAAACAAGATCAAAACTATAAATGTCCAACATACAGTGATCAAAATGTGGATAATGCAAAAAACAGGCTTTATATACACTTCCTTGAAGTTGATAACTCTCTCCAGGGCTATCGTGGTGTCGTGAACACCCAAATCCAATGGTTCCAGTCGACCGCGACTACTTCAGTTTTGGAGGATCCTCAAAACATTACCTTTTTATTGTGGCCGACTGCGGCGGTGCGGGCTGGCTGGGTGTCGAGGATGTGGTGTGAAGCGGTGCGGCATGCAGTGCCCTCAAGTTGCGGTGCAGGCAGTGGCTCATGGTGGTCGTCCAGTGGTGTCAGTCAGACCAGGGCTGTGGTGCGAAGTGGGGAGGTGCTCATCACGGTGCTGACAGATCCTGGGGCTAGACACAGCGCCAGTTGAGGAACTGAAGATGTTGGGACTGGCGTTGGTGGGTCAAGACTGCGATGTGGGACAGGGCAGTGCATTGTGTAACTTAGGAGCGGTGCCCCAAAAGCACAGTGCAGGCAGTGGTGGCAATGGCAGCTTGCAGTGTCATCATCAGTGAGATAAGGGTGGTGGAATGAAGTGAGGCGGTGTGGAGTGTGGTGCCCACAGGCTGCCGTGCAAGCAGTGGCTAGGTGGTGGCAGCAGACATCGTTGTCGTGAGACTAGGGCTGTGGTCCAAAGTGCGCTAGTGCCCTCTGTGGTGCCTTAAGGTCACGGAAACACCGGTGGTCTCGGTGACGGCGTTGGACTGTGGTTTCCCCCTGTGGCCACTGAAACACATGGTCCCACAGCAAGTACCCAAAACATGTTGAAGTTGAAGATTTCCCTGAGACTTACAACAGGAGGCAAGGTCTACATCAAGTCCTTGGAAATGCTTAGGTTACAGAAAGAACAGTCCAGTCCTTTCCCTGCCCAAGACAGAATCAGCAACGTCAGGCAAACCTGGCAAACCACAACAGCAAAGGGGCAGTACTCCTCCTGGTAGCTTTTCCAGCTCTTCTCCCTCTCAGGTTCCTTAGACCAGCAGTAATCTAAAATCCTGGGGTCAGGGCCTGGATATTTATACCACATTTCCCTTTGAAGTTGGTAAAAACAAAGTTCCACTGGCATACATAATCCAGTTCTGCCTGGCTCAGGCCAGGCTCAGTCCAGGGTGTGGAGACAGGATTGTGGAAGGCAGACACAATAGACACAGTCCATTCAGGTGCAAGGAACAATTCCTCCCACTACTCTAAATGCAGCCAAGTCTATTCAGCCTGGCTATGAGTCACCCAGAAAAGGCAGGATGCACCTCAACCCCCCTGGTGTCTGTCCAGTGTGAATGCACAACCCAGCCACGGTCAGTCTAAATCCCAGACAGCTAATACACAAAACAGGGAGAGGCACATGGATGGTCAGACAAGGAAATACCCACTTTCTAAAAGTGGTATTTCCAAACACACAATATAACAAACATCCTTACTAAAAGATGCATTTTTAAATCAGGCATACTAAAGTCCACTTTTCCATCAGCTCCCATTGCCCAGCTACATGTGTGTAAGTGTTTACAAAGCAGCCTCCATGTTAACCTATGGGAGAGATGGCCTTTCAACAGTGAAAACGAAATGCACAGTATTTCACTATCAGGAAATGTACAGCACACCAGTACATGTCCCACCTTTCACATACACTGCACCCTGCCCACAGGGGTACCTTGGGCCTACCTTAGGGGTATCTTACATGTAAGAAAAGGGAAGGTTAGGGCCTGGAAATTGGGTGCACTTGCCAGGGCGACATGGCAGTAAACATTGCGCGCAGGAGCTGCAGTGGCAGGTCTGAAACATCTTTAAAAGGCTGCCTGTGTGGGTGGCACAATCAGTGCTGCAGGCCAACTAGCAGCATTTGATATACAGGCCCTGGGCACACACAGTGCACTGTACTAGGGGCTTAGTAGTAAATCAAATAAGTCAATCATGGAAACACCAGTCCATAAACACAATTTACCTGGAGAGCATATGCACTTTAGCACTGAATAGCATTGGTAAAGTGCCCAGAATCCTAAAACAAACAAAAACAAAGTCAAAAACAGGAGGCCCAAAAGCAAAAAGTCTGGTGATGAACCAGCTGAAAAAGTCAAGTCTAACACACACTTCGTGAAAACCCAATGCGTGTGGTAATCAACCAATACCAGTACTTAGTTGGGGGTGTTGATATGGCTGCCCCCACACAGCAATCGATAGTTGCCAGTTATATAAAGAGAAGGCAGTCAGTTGAAGAGAGATTCTTTAATAGTGTCTTACACCACCACAGGCTCCTGTCAGTCGAAGCCAGCTGTGGAACCTTTAAATGACAGTTCAAACAGAGCATTACACAAGGGAAGGGAAAGGGCGGGGTGACGGAATACACCAAGAACAGTTGATTACAACAGTAGTCATGGATGGGTACTTTGCAAGGCTCTGGCCCACAAATGCATGAGTCCTCAGCAGGATCCCCTCCCTCTAAAGTAAGTATTTCTTAATAGATTCAGTAGCAAAGTCATGAGGAGAGTGCAGACCGGCATGTCTAAGATGCAAGCGCACGGGGCACCGCATCAGGAGCCCTTCCACCTGTCTGCAAATTGTAACTGTACATTTCAAAATCTGGGACAGCCATGCCTCCATCATCACCTAGAAGATGTTGTCTGAGCAAAGCAATTCTGCACCTATATGGCCCTATACCAAATCCAAGAGCAGGGCATCCAGGTACCAGACACCACAGAGGGTATATTTATCAGCAGTATTGTAAAATAATACAGACATTGTGAGAAGAGGACAATTTTGAATAGATCTATGTTTCACATAATGGAGAGCAGTAATGTCCGCCAGACTTTGCGGACTAGGGGACAGAAGAAAGGGCCGCCATTATATTGCCTTTCAACAGTTCATCTGCGGTCCGATATACACACATCCCTAAGTACTTAGTGGTGGATGGGTCCCATGTGAGGCAGTGCCCCAATCCTAACAGTGCATCCTTTGCTATATTGGAGTGGACAGAAAATGTGCTAAATTTACTCCAGTTTACTCATAAACTGGATATATGGCCAAAGTAATCCAGCACATGGGATACGCCCCTCTCATCCACTCTCTCTTCCTGTAGATGCTGCAACATATCATCCACATAAAGACATGCAGTGGGGTGTCATCCACGGTCAGGCTTCAGTAGCAATCACCTTGCCTAATCATCAGTACCAATGGTTATACAGACATGGAAAAACAGCAGCAGACATAATGGCCAGACCCGTCTCATACCCCAGCCTATTGAAAATGCCATTGACATCACACCACTTGTTTTGATATTTGTTGTAGGATTAGTATACAATAGTTTAGTTCAATGCACTACAATAACCCACGCTAGCCATGTTCTCACAGAAATGGTCCCATTGCAAACAGCCAAAAGCGTTTTGAATATCTATGAACAGAAACTGTGTAACTTGGCAGTCAACCAGAGGAGAATGTAACACATGCACCAGACATTTTATATTAAACATCAAGCTTTGCATGCTAATGACCCCTAACTGGTCAGAATGTATCAATGTCCCAGTTTTGGAGAGGATCCTGTTCACCTATACCTTGTTCTTAGAGTAGATATTGTGCATAGACAATGGCCGGTAAGAGTCTACTTGCTCCAAGTCTCTACCATTCATAGGCAATGATATAATGGTTACCTCTCTCTTTGTACTCAGTAGGCTGCCCTCCATCCTAGCTGTTTAGAACAACTTGGTCAATTTGGGGGCAAGTATATCCACATGCTCTTGGTAGATTTCTATGGGTAGACCTTCTGAGCCAGAGACTTTACCACTGGCCAATTCCTTGATGGCACCCGAACTTTCTGAACCAACATGACCCCCTCCCATGGACTCAGCATGCTCGGGCTACAGCCTAGGCATCATAGCACTCATTATATAGTCATATAACGTCTGAGCCCCTGGAGCCTGTCCTGAAGCACACAGGTTTTCATGGTACACCCTACACTTCACATTAATGTCCAATTGTGTGTAAACCAGTGTCACTGCATTTCTTAAAAAATGAGTAATCCTTCTTTTTCCAGGTAACTGATCCACTCTTTTGTCATGCACTTTTGGAGGAAGGTTCTTTAGTCAAAGCCTTTTAGTTGCTCAATCATGGCTAATAAACTCTTCCTGACCAGGTCACTTAAAGTTGGTTGTTCTATTTCAGCTAATAATTTCTCTTGTTTGTGAATATCATTGTGAAGGTGTACCTAATCCCTGCTCTGGTGGCCAGGCAATTCCCCTAATCATAATTTTGAACACATTTCACTCCATCACATTTGTACAGATTGTGCCCTCATTTTCCGCAAAATAATTATTGATTGCGTCCTTAACAATTTCTTTAAACACAGAGTTGTTGAGTGCCTCTACATCAAACCTCCAACTCTCAATAGCTGGTCTCAGTGGATTCCAATTTAGTGACATCAACTATGGGTTGTACTATGAGAGAGTTTAGCAAGATACTCCGGGCCTCATTTACAAGTCCATTGCACCGCTGGTGCGTCACTTATTTAGACGCACAAGAGGTGCAGTGTGCCTGCCCATATTTAAAGGCCACAGATAGTCAACCTGCATGACTTTTCATGACCTTGTAAACATGGGCCACTTTCTCGCATTACTCTGCATGAAAGGGGCGTTCCATGGGTGTTGCTGTTGGTGTTCCCATGCAACATCCATGGAACCTGACACATTCCCAGATTTACAAAGTGTTGCAAACCTGGGAATGCATCAGAAACCTACTCCTCCCCAGGGGAGGCATAGGAGTGGCGCAACAAATGGAAATACTTTTATTTCTCCAAATGTTTTGCATTCTGCAGGACACATTGAAGGGATAAAACACCATTATTGATTGTTTGGTGTCCCTTCCAGCACAACAACAATCATTTCTGCAACGCAGGCACTCTTGCACTATGGAGCAAGGGCGTCTGCATTGGCGCACAGCTACTGTTTGTGCACCGGCACTGGGGAGAAGGACAGGACTGTGTTGTATCTTGTAGATGCAGCACATTCCTACCCTTTTAGGAAGGCGTGCTGCTCTGCTGTGTCAAAATTCAGTACATGAGGCTCTCCATGTGTACAACCTTCAGCTGTCAATGGGTGCAGCAGATAAATTTAGGAAGAAGTGTGTTCAAATTATGCATATCAGAATAGAAAGAATTCTCATGTTTGTTTGGGTCGCTTGTTCTCCAAATATCAGTCACCTCTAGTGTCGTAGGTGTTATGAAAAGTCCCAACTGTTTTATGTATCAAAGAAGTAGGCAAAGGAGGGTGAAATCTAGCTAAAGTCCCTTCCTCTTTGCAATTGAACCCACCCATAACTATATAGATTATTCCTAAGTCTCCCCCCTTCAACTCCACCACAGCTATACCAATGTGCATCCACACACCTAGCAAAGGACAACTGAATAAAACAAAAACTCACTGAACGCAACCCCAACTTGATGGCGGTGCCTCCGCTATGGTAGTGATGCTTGATCTTTCTGCAGCATTCGACACAGTACCTCACTCTACCTTGTTGAATAGACTAAGACATTTTGGCTTTCAGGGCAAGGTGTTATCTTGGCTACAATCTAGTTTAGAAGATAGATTACAACGGGTCTTCCTTCGTCCTTTTTCATCTTCACCCAAACTGTTGGTTTGGGGGGGTGCCACAGGGCTCTGTTCTCAGCCCGCTGCTTTTCAATCTATATATGGTCCCTTTGGCCACCCTCATTGAATCCTGGGGAGTGAAGGTTGTCTCATATGCAGATGAAACACAGCTTGTGTTTTCGTTTAGATAACATTCAGAAACAGCTTTTCTTAGTTTCAAAGAGTGTCTAAAAGATATCTCAAAATGGATGAACAGAAACATTTTGAAATTAAACACAAACCAAACTGAGGAGCTCTTTTTTAGTCAGTTGGCGTCCCCTCCCTTCAGCCATTTGTGGCCCACTGAATTGAATCCTTGTGGCATCTTGGGCCTATCCTTCTTCTGATGTCATGATGCCATGGTTACCTAAGATTCCATGCTGGGTGTTGGTTTCCCAGGTTATAGAATGTGTTGATTCAAATGTTAAGTGAGCTGTTACCTTTGACTGGTGAGGACCTGGATGGGTTTCTTCTGGCTGAGAAATAAACCTGGACTTGTACTCCGCAACCTGCCTTACTTTGCATGATCCTTTCAGATGCTTCAGCGATCTTACACTGGCGTAGTCAGCTGCTGCAAGGCAAGAAGAACCCAGCAAGCCTCGACTACATCTCTAAAGCTTCATTTGCCAAAGGTAGTAAATGGACACTCCTGCCTCAGGTACTTTGTCTTTGCCCCACATGTCAACTTTCGTTGGGACCCTGCTTCAGCAGTAAATTCCTGCGTTGCTCTTGACCCTCTCAATAACATTGCATGATCCCGGGACTGGGAGCTATCGCCGCGCTAGTCACCCTTTTGTATCCCCTCTGGGTATTGGAAGGTCAACGCGGGCTCATCCTCTCTGGATCCTGGGTTGCCCTTGATTGTGTCTCTGACTTGAAAGCTTGTGGGGTAATCGGCTCTGCATTTCTATTGCTTCCTGTCAGTTCACCCATCTAACTTCAATGTGCCGGTGTGTGAGGCGTTTCAGCCCGTGAATTCACTTTTCTCAACTTTTATGGTTTGGTTCTGCTGGCCACGTGAACTTTTGATCCACTGTGATCTTTTAAATTCATAAGGCCAAACAGCATAAGGAAAAAAAAACACTCCTTACCTCGCGTGTTCATCGTGAGCCTCGGAAGCCTTTGAAGTGCCTTTGTTCTCTGTCTTCTGTGTTCGAGCCTTCGGTCTCCACGGAGCTATTCCTTTGTTGCGAACCAGCCGACCCCATTACTTGCCTCTTCTGTGCATATCTCGTCAAATCTAGAATGCATACTTTTAGCCTGCATGGCCACGCTTTTCACGTTATGTGACCTTACGCGGCCTCCATCTTTGTTTTTCTACTGCAACACTCTCGGCTTGAATTCTGCGTGCTACATCTGTGACACGCACACACAAATATGTTTTAATTACCTCTACTCTGCTTGCCACTTCTGTGACACTCACACATTTGCTTTATACATTTGGAGGAGAGTTCAATCGGCTATACCTCTGCCCTGCGTGCCACATCTGTGACACGCACACATTTGCCTATTTCGTTCGGAGGCGAGTTCAAGCGGTAATACCTCTCTTCTGCATGCCACATCTGTGACACGCACACATTTGCTTAATACGTTTGGAGGAGAGTTCAATCGGTTACACCTCTACCCTGCGTGCCACATCTGTGACACGCACGCAAACACATTAATCAAGACCAGTGTGTCACAATGCTCCTATGAGACATGTACATTTTGGAACTTTACCTTTTACTTTGTAACTTCTCTTTGTCAATTTTAAACAAGCTTTCTCTTTTGGGGTTTTCAAGTTTGTTTTACAATTAAGCATGCAGAATGTAACTGCTCCTCCCTTCTTCCTAATGACACCTGGGGAGCCTCCCATTAAATGGCAGAAATGGAAAAGGGTTGTGGGGTAAGTTTGAGTGCGGAGCGTAGATCTTCCCTCCTGCGTCACTGCTTAGGCTCGGAAGGGCAAGACATTTTTGGTCACCTTCCTGAACTCAGTGATGCAGAAGCAAGAGACCCAAATGAGTTTGAAATCTTCATGAAGAAGCTCGACAAGCACTACTTATCTAAAGTTAACACCATATTAGAAAGATATCAATTCGCTAGAAGGTTGCAAAATGAAGGTGAGACTGTTGAAGGATACATCACTCAACTTAGAAAGCTCGCTTCATCCTGCAAGTTTACGGAATTGTTGGATGAAAGGATCCTAGACCAATTCATATTGGGATGCAACATAGAAAGTATCCGAGAGAAGCTTTGGTTGAGGGATGAACCCTCCTTACATGAGGTAATACAAGTAGCATAAAGGGTCGAACACTCGTTAAAGTGTGTTGACACCATAAAAAGGGACAAGCAGGCAGCAGTTCAAGCTGTCAAGGAAGAGGCAAAAACCATACCTAAACCTGAAAGTGTGGGTTAAAGGTAAAAGTAAACCTTTTGTTCCGAAATGTTATAGGTGCGATAAAATTGGCCACTTGACAAATTATAAGAAATGTCCTGCCTTGAATGTAATTTGTTCTAAATGCAAAAAGAAGAGGCATCTTGCTATAATTTGCAAAACCAAGATGATGATCTCATCTAAGTTCAAGTGTGTAGAAGCAGAGATTCCTGAGGAAGATTTTGTCTGTGGCCAGATTGTGGTTCAAGTGGATTCCGGTGTACAACATAAATCCTGCCCCATTGACACCATTCAGGTGGAAGGTGAACCCACCAAGGTTCTTTTTGACTGGGGTGCTAAGATCACCATAATCTCAAAAGTGTTTTACCAAAACAAACTGGCTCACAAGACTTCACTACTCAAACCTGATATACATCCCTTAGGCTATGGTGGGGAGCCTCTACCCCTACGTGGTTACTTCATTGGGCTCATTGAGTACACGGAACGTTACGCCTCTGGCAAGATTTATGTGTCAGAGAAAGGGGACAGCATAATCAGCTGGTTCCATCAAGGGGACTTGGGAGTCATGCTTGACCCGGGTAGCACGTGCCCCATCAAGCTAAAGAGGAAAGTCAATACTATTCATGAAAACTATGATGGTAGTATCGAAACTCCGATCAAGGAGAGTTTCCCTAACATGTTTAGGGATGAACTTGGTTGTCTCAAAGGAATCAAACTTGAAATACATCTGCGTCCTGATTCACAACCCTCTAGTTGCAAGGCGAGAAGTGTACCCTTGGCCGTGAGGGAAGAAATTAAGAGAGAATTGGACAAGCTCAAATAGGGTGCGATAATTGAAGAGGTTGAAGGGACTGATTGCTTGGCTCCGGTGGTCGCAGCTCGCAAGGGGAATGGATCCCTCCACTTGTGTGTGGAATTAAGACAGCTAAACAAATGTGTTATAGTTGATCGTTACCCACTCGCAAACATCACAGAATTGTTGGTCTTGTTAGGTGGAGCCAAGGTCTTCAGCACTATTGACTTGGCCTCGGCCTATCACCAGATTGAAGTAGCTGAAACTTCAAGGGACTAAACGGCCTTCATAACTCCGTTTGGCACATTCAGATTCGTAAGGATGCCGTTTGGCCTTGTGTCTGCGGCATCTGTCTTTCAAAGTGCCATGGGAAAGATACTCAAAGGCTGTGAAGGGGTCTGTATCTACCAGGACGATATTCTGGTGCTTGGCAAAGATTATAAAGAACATGAAGAGCGTCTTTATATTGTTTTGGGTAGACTTTAAGGAGTGAAACTCACCATTAAATCTTTCAAATGTCAGTTTGGTACCTCTACTATCCACTACTTAGGACACACTGTTTCCGGTGAGGGAATTATGCCAAAGTCCAATTTGGTGGATACCATTGTCCGCATGTATGCTCCCACTTGTAGGGAGAAGCTTATGAAATTCTTTGGGATCGTCGAATATTCTAATAAGTTTATTGGAAATTTTGCTGAGCTCAGTGCCAACATGAGGGGGCTCTTAAGGAAAGGTGTTGAATTCAAATGGAATAAGGATTGTGAGCAGGAGTTTGTCGCTCTCAAAAGAAAACATAGTGATACTCCCAAGCTTAAAAGTTTTGACCCCTCTATAACATCCATCTTTACGACTGATGTCAGTCTCAAAGGTTTAGGGGCCGTCCTTCAACAAGAAGGTGAAGGGGGCATGAAAACTATCATGTTTGATTCTCAAGGGCTCAAGGACGCTGAGTTTCGTTACAAGAAGCTAAAAAATATTATTTGGGGTACCAATTCTTTAGTCAAAACTGATCATAAGCACCTCTGTGAAACCTTCACCAAAAAAGGGATGGGACTAGTCTCTAGCAGAATTACTAGGTGGGTTATAGCCCTTCAGGAGAATGATTTTGAGATTAGGTACATTCCTGGAGTTGAGAATTGCATAGCTGACACCCTTTCGAGACTAGTGGGGAAGGTTGCAGAGAATGTCTCCGATGAGGACTACGATGAAAGTGATGTTCATGTGTGTGTTGTTGGAAAATAAATCATTGATGACCATCAGTGGCGATGTGAGTTATCCTCTGATCCCGTGCTTACTGGGGTGCTGTCCCTCATTCACAAAGGGTGGCACACAAAGAAACAGGCATTTGAGGAGGCTTCCAAGTTTTGGGTCTTAAAGGATGAGTTGGCAGTTTGTGATGGGGTGTTACTAGGTGGAACAAGACTTGTTCCCCCTCTCAAACTTCACAAGCTTTTAATTGATTTGTCTCACAAGTCCCATTCTGGAATATCCAAAACTAAAGAGAGTCTCCTCTTCTCTTATTGGTGGCCGGGCATTGATTTGCATGTTGAAAGAGTCATAAGGAACTGCATGTTGTATGCGACAAGTGAAAAGTCCATGGGCCATATTCTCAAGGAGCTATCTCTGATTTAACGGCACTTTAGCGCAGCCAAAGCCGTGATAAATTTACCTCCCCATTCACAAGCCGGTGCAAATAGCCTACAGCACCACTTTTCCAGCATTAGCATCCCCGACAAACATCGCCACGGATGACCCTGGCAACTATCGCTAATGAGATGCAGAGTAGGCGTTCCCGAGCAAAAAGCTGCGACAACACCACTCCACAACATTCTCAATGACCAGCCAGATCTGCGATAAGAACACAAAACAGGCGATAAGGTGCGTTAGCAGCAGGAAATGAACACCTGCTCAGACCTGGTGCAAAGTCGGGCCACAACCTGCACCAGACAAGGGAGCACAGCCCATAGCCACACATGAAGAACAACAGATGCCCCCGAGCAACTGAACATGCAGCACGGACACCCAAGAGGGCCACAACACCCATCGACACCACACTCTGGCCCGCAACACCCCCCCGGGCCCACACCCAACCCCAGACAAAGACACTGCACACCAACATCACAAATCCCAAAACAAATATTTTGCCGGATGTCGCACGAGCAGGAAAATCAACATACATGCGTGGCCAGAAAATAGAGAATCAGTCATATAGCAATGCAATCACCAACACAAAACACCATTCAAACAAAAGTCGAAACAACCATTCGGATGAGTCCTAGCGGGTCCTCACTGGATAATCTGTAGGACACAGCCTGGAAGACAAAATCCAAGAGAAGAAGGTGTGCCATGCGCACAACAAAGGAAAGAGAGAGGGAGAGAGGGAGGGAGAGAGCGAGGAAGAGAGATGGAGTGAGATTGCACAAGCAGCGCAAGGCCTCTCGGGCACCTGGCTCCACATGCCAACATGTGTGTGTGTATAGCCATCCATACACCATGAACCCAAGGCCTTGTCCCAATCTCAGCGCCAAACCCACATCACATTCCGAAAACGCAAGTAGTAGTCAAACAAACATCAGGGATGAAAGCTCCATTGTTCCAATGAAGAAGGCAGGAGGACACCTGCACCTCTCGCCTTGATCCAGAACGCGGCTGGAACACCCGAGAGAGATGCCATGGCAGATGCGGACAACTCCCACACCACGCAATGCGCAAATGAACTATCCAACTTATCCACACCCCACACACAGAGGCCCCTGCCTGAGGTACCCCCGTATGGGATGCTCATGACACTCATGGAAACAGCAACCCATTCTCCCCAACGTTGCAGACACATTCGAATCATTGCACACAACTGCCACAGTTCAGAAGAGTGTTGGTTCCACAAGATGCACCAACGCAATGGCAGGCCATCCCGGGCACATGCACAACCCCTGTAACGTGGAACAGTACCGTGCACATATGCTGCATTTACTGGGTGCACTGCCACTGACAGTGCTGCGGATCAGTTACCAGCTGAGCTTCCGCCTTGCCTTCATCACCTGCATCCAGCCCTGGTTCCACTGCCGAACATGCACATTTGAGTGTCCCATGGATGTCTGCCTATCCAACACAACCATAGATGAATTGGACTATGGCTTGTGTCTGCGCCCCCTGTTGGATCACGAACAGAAGTGTAACCGAGACAGCCGTGCATGGGATGCCTTGACATACTGCATATGTATTTGCAGTTGTGCATGGGAGATTGCTCAATTCCTCTTGTGCGGTGACCACATCGAGCCACTCCCCTATTGGGCTGTGTTGCGGATTGGTGAAACGGCGTGGGCTGAGCACACCTGCTCAGACCAGTTAATGGATTGGCTCACCCTGGTGTTCCTTGAACACGACGACGTACTACTGGAACACATTGCACATGAAGCTGCACGGGCATTCATGGACGAGTAACTATGTTCCTGCAGCCACATCGGATTGTCACCCACAGCACAGGTCCCAACAACTTGTTGCATCGTGGGGAATGCTCACATATCCCACCACAACAGAGGACATGTCTGCCTTCGTCAGGACTCTGGATGCATGTGCGTGGAACTACACGTGTGTACACAAACCTGTGCAAGGTGATGCAGGTCCATGGCCGAAGCAACACAGCGTTGTCTGGCAACGTTGCCAATTCGGACACACTGCTGCGGGGAGAGTACACACATGTCAATGTAGCACGACATGTGAACCTATCGGACCCTTTCATCTGATCACTGTCAGCAGAGCAGACAATCGGCTCACTCCGGTGGCAGAGCACAATGTAGATCCCATGGGCAGTGAGTTGTGCCCCCTCACACAGGGCAATGGCAGATGCCAAACAACACATGGCTCATCCAGCAAGGCAAGGTGGGCTGAGACCGTTGCCATCCGTGATGATTGTTGTCCATTTTTGCCTCACCATTTTCTGAACCTCAACATGTTCCCATGCTGTGTGTAAGTGTCTTAAGCATGTCCCTGCCTGTTGTGGCCATTGCCTTGTCTGTACTGACACGCATATGCCAATAAAGTCTATGCCACTCCACTGGTGTCTAACTGTGATGTGTGTTGATTAGATTGTCCACTCGTGTGCCACAATGAGCATTGTCCCTACACAGGGAGGAACTGACTGATGCATGTGCAATGGGGGTGGCTCCCTTTTGCAAGTTCCACCTCTGTGAGCCAGACATTGTTTTGGGATAGGTGCTGGCCGACCTGTGCACTTACGTGGCTTCAGCAATGTGAGTATGGTGTCCAACGTCTGACCATGTGGAGCAATGTCATACATCATAACAGAATGTGTCCACACAGATGTGTGTGAGTAGGTATGCGATATGAAGTTATGTTGTCACGTGAGGTAGGACACCACTCCTGGCCTGCTACCTATTTGGTCATTCCTACACACAGCCTTATTCAATACATTGACGTGTACCTACATTGGGGGTTTTGAGAATGTTGTTGATGTGCAATGGGGAGACAGCTAGTATTTACCTTCACAGTCATCCAATTGGCCATGTGTCTCAGGGATACACATGCACATAGATGTCAGATACCAGGGTGTACCTTCAAGTGCAATCATTGTCCCTACATGCAGCCATACTTCCATATGTCAGTGAACATAGTCATGACACATCCGTGTGATTTCGAATGTTTTATTCACATTCAGGTGATTGACGTAGCTGAAGCTGTACATGGCCATCCAAGCCCACATTACATGGAAGCCCAGTGGGGGGCCAACCAGAGTCCTTGGGAGATTGAAAAGTGATTAGGAAGAGGTGGAGAGCAGTCCGCAGCAGGATTGCTGTGTAATTGTCCAGCAGTGAAGATATGGCAGTCCGTGTCGGGGTCCGGGTGAATGTCGCAGAGTGTTCCGGGGGTCAGTGGGACGTATTGTCTCAGGGCATGATGCATAGGGCAGAACCAGGCAGGGACAGACCATTTGGCGGTGATGGATGCTACTGCCTCCTTCCTCACGCAGTAATTACCATCCCCATCTTACTTCCCTGATATGGGTTCTGTGTCCGGTGTGTCCTGTGTGTGGCGGGGTAATGGCTGCATCACTGTGTGCCACTGACACATCAGACTGCGAAGGATATGGGGCAGCATCACTGTGTGCCACTGACACATCAGGGGTCGGAGCTGTGTGTGTCGATGTTCCCGCTTCAGTCAACTGGGACAGGCTCAGTGGCAGCAATGGCAAGATGATGAACTGCAGGACATTGAAGTTCCCAGCTACTACTCGCTGGTGTCCAGCCGTGGCAGCCATACTTCCAGCCTGCATCTGCTCCATGGTCTCATTTGACCTCTGCATCTGTGCCAACTCTGTGCTGTCATCGCTGGTGCCTGTCTGACCAGACAGTTCTTGTATTCGATTAATGGCCACAGCGAGGTCAGTAAAGGTCTGTGGTGGAGCATGGTGCATACAGGGGGTGTCCGATAGGGACTGTACGTGGTCCCTGATGGGATTCAGACACCCATGTATGGCATCGAGTTTGGCTGCCACGAGCTCAAAACCCACTCGCAGGTGTTCAGCCAATTCCACCTGGCAACCCCACACACACTGTTGGAACTCCATATATTGGTCGGGGGTCCTGGGAGTCAGCTGTGGTGATGTGTGTTTCCTTCTGTGTGGTCTCTGCAGGTAGTGGGGTCATCTCGGGGCAGCTGGCCTGGCCTGCTCCTGGGGATGGAGTGCAGAGGCTGTCCATTATCCGTTCGAGGGTGTCTTGAAATATGTGCAGGTTGTCCTCTTCATCATCAATGATGGGATGTGTGGTGTGCTCTGCAGGAGGTGTTGTTTGTCCCTCTGCAATGTAAAGGTGAGATGCAGGTTAACACATGTATGTTGAAGATTTGCATATGTTTACATTCAGACTGGCATGCCAATGTACCTTGTGACTGTTTCGGTGGAGCTGGCTATTTGATGGCAGTCAGTGTGTTCTTCGACTACATGACGGATGTGTGGTAGTACCCGTACATTATCTTCACGCAGTGTCAGGCAATGCCACATGGGAGTGTACAGTTACTACGCACGTGCGGAACCTGTTGTGAGCCCTGTCCTGTGGTATTGGACTTTGTACCACAGTGCCATCATTACTGATGTTCAGTGATTGCTATGTGTCTGTGCTGCATTGTGGGGGAGTTGCACCTGCAGCTCTGATTTCGTGTACCCTTCTCGCTTTGAGGCGGGATGCCTTTGAATTGTGTGTTTTTCGGGGGCTGAATTGTTTTTGACTTGGGTCATATGTGCTCTCGGACAGATTTTGTGGCCTGGTGCATTGTTCGTCTGCTGCGTGTATTGTGGGTGCACGTGGATATGTCAGAGTGTAACCTGCTCCTTTACGGATGTGATCCGCACTGGGCCACCTCCATGTCGATTCGTGGGCCATGTCATGCTTTTTGGCTGCTCTCATGCCACCGGGCATGCAGTGTTACTTGCATAGTCAGTGTGGGTCACAGGGCAGCTGCTTTGCTGGATTCAGCACATGTGCATGGGTCGGTTGTAATATTGGTGATAGGGAGGAGGGCCCCTTTGTGCACATTGTGGAGGGGGGCCTACTTGGTGTTTCTATGTGTGCTGCAGTATGCCAAGGCTATCAGGGACATGTTCCACGATCATTGTGGGTGTGCAGTGTAATACACATGATTGTGCATGTGTGCCATTGTGCCCATCTCTCCCCGTCCCCCCAGTCCCTGGTCGTTACTCACCCTGTTGCTGTTGGGTCAGGTCGTATCGAGCTGTGTCCAGGCCCCCAAATCCTGCCACCGTCTCCACACTGCTGACTGTGGCCACCATTTCCTCCAGCTCATCCAGCTCCTCCTGTGTTGCAGGACTCCCACCTCCAGTCGCCTTTGCTGCCTTCCTGTTGGTGGCGAGTTTCTGTTTGGTTTGGCTGTGCACTTCATGCCAGTGCCTTTTGACCTCCTCCAGTGACCTCCTCGACACGGTGACGATGGCCTGACATATTTCCGTTTGGCTTGCAGTGGAGGTGCCGAACAGTTGTTGATGTTGTTCTATCACCTCCGTGATGATGATCCGGTCTTCCTGCGATCTGAACACCGTCTTCCTCTTCCTCTTATCCTTGCCCTTCCCCGAACACGGGGTTCCTTGCTGGCCCTCCGTGGGGCTTGTGGAGTTCGGCTTGTCCTCTGCACTCGGTCCGGGTGCATCCATGGTGCTACGCATTGGTTTTGGTGTTTTTTTTTCTTTCTTTTATAGTGCATTTTCCCGCCAGACACGTGGGATTTGCAGGCCTGTGGCTGGTTTTCACTGATTTTTGTACCGCGATTGGCCACATCGCATGATTTTTTGCGTGGTGTTGATTTTCACGCTGACATTTGACGCGTTATCTGGTGACTATCGCATGCTACCGCCGCGTTGTGAATACTTGGTTGGCACGGCGTAATTTTCCCTCGATAGGCTGCGATGTTGAGAGCTGCGTGAAGCTACTCTTGCGGTAGTTATCACTCGTTCTTGTGAATATACCCCCAAGTTGGTAAGGGTGCAGCCCATGGTGATCACTGAACTTACTCGTGTACCCTGGAATGAAGTGGCCGTAGATATACTTGGGCCAATTTATTTATTTATTTTATTTATAAAGTTTTATATAGCGCAAACATGATCCGGAAGGATATCAGAGCGCTTCACAATTAAGGATGGTCAGGTAGGTGTCAAATACAAATCAAAGGAAACAGTTACAGAGGTTACAATAAAGCAGAACAATAGTTGAAGAAACAGAAATAGTGGGAACTGGGAGGGGAAGACAAGATTAGGTCAGGGGATATAAAACATCAGTACAAGAGATGAAGGTATAAGACCAGTATCTTCAAGCAAATGAAAAGAGCCAAATTAGGGTAAGAATGTGCACATAAGGAATCGTTTTACTTCCATTTTGAAGGCAACCGTGGAGGTGATTCTGCGAATTTCAGGAGGGAGAGAGTTCCAGATCCATGGAGCTGAGCCAGAGAAAGCTCTTTGACAAGTTCTCTTTTTGCGAAATATCTGTGCTTTAAGAAAGAAGGTGTTAGCACTTCTTGAAGGTCTACCACCTCCAGATAGTTCTAGCTTTTGGCATAGGTATTTGGGGGTTTTGAGATGGAGAGCCTTGTGAGTCAGGCAGGCGATCTTTAGCTGTATTCTTGCTTCAGAAGGCAGCCAATTTAGAGATTTTAGAACTGGGGAAATGTACACAGATCTTTTTGTGCCCGTGGTCAATCTGGCCGCCGCATTCCATACAGCCTTAAGGGGTGCCAAGGTATATATCGGGAGGCCATATAGTGTAGCACTGCCATAGTCTAGCCTCGGTAAAACCAGCGCTTGAACTACCTGCTTGAAGTCAGTTTGTGGGAGGAAAGGTTTGAGATTCCTTTGTAGTCTCATCAGGTGATTCGCACCCTTACAGACATTGCTAATGTGGTTCTTCAAATTTAAGTTTTTGTCCAGGATGATCCCGAGCGATTTGGCTGTATCATTAATGATGGGGGGGGGGGCAGTTGAAGGCAGTGAGATTGTTAAACCAGAGGTATGATTCAGAGGAGAAATGAGCAAGAAATCGGTTTTGGAAGTGTTGAGTAGGAGGTGGTTCTCCGTTAGCCAGTTTTGAGTGTTCATGAGGGTAATGTTGAGTGATGTGAGATTGTCAGGGGAGGAGATTTTCAGGTAAAGTTGCATGTCATCTGCATACATGTGGAAGAGAATGTTCATTGAGTTTAGTGCATTTGCAAGAGGTTCCAGGAATAGGTTGAATAGTATGGGGATAAGGCGGACGCTTGAGGGACACCCATGTATACAGGCATGGGCTGGGATAGGGAGTGGTTCACCTTTATTCTTTGAGATCTGTGGTGGAGGAAGGATGGGAACCATTGTAACACCAGACCAGAGAAGCCCATCCTGTGTTCCAGAACTGATAATAGGTTGTTGTAATTTACAGTGTCAATTGCAGAGGAAAGGTCAAGGAGAATCAGGAGGCAGGGTTAATTGTGGTCGAGCATTTTTAAAATGTCATCAAAAACATGAATGAGAGCCGATTCAGTGCTGTGTCCGCTCCGAAAGCCAGATTGGTGATGGTCTAGGAGTTGGAAGTTTTCAATGTGAGCACAAAGTTGGGATTGGACACATTTTTCAAGGAGTTTGGCCAGAGTAGTGATGTTGGAGATAGGGCGGAAGTTGCTGAAGTCTGCACTATCAGCATTAGTTTTTTTTTAAATAAGAGAAACCCGAGCCGCTTTTAGGCAGTCAGGGATCATACCTTGAGACAGGGAAGCATTGACAATATTTGTCCAGATAGGGGTGATGGCTTCCTTTATTTCCTTGAAAACGGCGGGAGGTAGCGGGTCCTTAAAGTGAGTGGATGGGTTTGTACTCCGAAGAATTTTATTAATGTCTCTTTCGCTGAAAGGGGTTAAGGTGTCCCAAGAGGCATTATTTTTGGTGCTCAGACTAGCTGGTACGGGCTGTTCAGAGGGGGATGGGGGGAGCGCAGGCCAATGGGATGGTGACAAGGCCTTTTTAGATTCCAGTTCAATATTGATGAGTATCGATTTCTCAGAGAAAAACGCAGCCAAAGCGTCGCAAGAGCGTGGGCTGTGACCTGGGTCAGAACGAGTGAGTGCGTCACACGATTGTTGTTTAACAATTTCAAAAAGTTTCTTGAGACGATTAGAGGCTTGGTTAAGTTGAGATCTGAGGTAGTCTGTGTTGGCGCTCTTAATTTTTTTGTTATAGGAGCTTCTTACTGTTCTGAGGACTTTTAGTTGGTCCGAGGAAGGATTGGATTTCCAAGATCGTTCAGTTGCCCTTAGGCTGCGTCGTTCGGACTTTAGGTTGTTATTAAACTATGGTTTGGAAATTTTTGTTGATGCATCTTTCTGTTGGATTGGTGCAATGGAATCCATGATACTTGAGATAGTAGAGTTGTAAAAGTCAGTAAGTGAGTTAACCTCTGGCTTGACAACTTGGGCGGAAAGGACAAGTTTACATTGATTTGCTAGTTCCCCTGTATTAATATGTCTAAGGTCCCTTTTCCAAACCTTTAGCTTCTTCGATTGAGGCTTTCTCACTAATACCACTCGGTTAATGTAGAAGATGATGATGTGATGGTCAGACCAGTCACAAGGGAAAATGTTATCCAATGATATTGTGTTTCCTTTGGAGATGATAAGATCCAGCATTTCTCCTTTACAATTCATTCCGACGGTCGACAGGTCTTCATCTTGGTGCTTATAGATTTATTTTTTAGGTGGCCAGAGATTCACTTCACCTCTAGCATAGAGACTGTGAATGTAATAAGGTTTCTGGAGACTCTCATGGCTAAGGAGGGGTATCCCGAAGTCATCCTCACTGATAATGGAGTGCACTTGGTCTCAGGAGAGATGGAGGTTTTTTTTAAAGATCGTGGCATCAGGCACAAGAGATGCTCCCTTTACCACCCAGAAACTAATGGAATGGTGGAAAGGTTCAATAGGGTGTTAAAGGAAAACATCTTTTAGTCCAAAAGCTCTGGTCTCAATTGGGAAAAGGAGGTTCTTAAAAAAAGTTGGGACCTATAGGGTGACCGCACACAGTACGACTGGTAAGTCACCCTTTGTTCTCTTTAATGGTAGATCCTCTTGTACCATTGTTGAACCCTCTTGGATGAGGAATCTAGAGGAGTCAGTCTCTGCGTCTCCATCTAAGAGTGCCTCGCCTGACTGGCGCATGAGGGAAGAAGCCAAGTGCTTGTCTAAGAAGTTGTACTTTGACTCCAAAATATCCACTAGGGGCACTGTGGTGAAGGTGGGTGACTTGGTTGTCATCAAGCATCTAAACCCATACGTGTCACTAAGGTTTTAAAAAATTCTGTTAGGACCCATGAACACAGAAATTGGAATTTGAACAGGGCATGTGTCTACTGCAGGTGCTCCTGTTAGTGAAAATGCTGGTGCTGCCTCTTTTGTTCCCTCACGCTCGTCCTCTAGGATTGTCAAGAGGCCGAGTTATTTAAAGAACTATGTATCATAAGATATGCTCTTTATTGTTAACACTTCATTTGTGCTCTTTTGCTAAGTCTGTTCTTTTTTTTTCTTTCATCACTTCTCTCCTCTCACTTTCTCTCCAGTCATTCCATTCTTTCTTCACTGTGTTAAGGGGGGAAGGTGTGTGGCATCTTGGGCCTACCCTTCTTCTGATGTCATGATGCCATGGTTACCTAATATTCCATACTGGGTGTTGGTTTCCCAGGTTATAGAATGTGTTGATTCAAATGTTAAGTGAGCTGTTAGCTTTGACTGGCTGAGGACCTGGATGGGTTTCTTTTTGCTGAGAAATAAACCTGGACTTGTACTCCTCAACCTGCCTTACTTTGCGTGATCCTTTCAGCTACTTCAGGGATTTTACAATCCTCCCTCTACCTTTTGAAATCCAAATATGGCATTTTTTTTCATCTTGCTTTGTTAAGCTAAGATCGGTCAGAAAGCTATTGTGTTTTCTTCCAGAGGAGACCCGAAGGATCATAGTTCATGCGTTGGTGACTTTGCATTTGGACTACGCAAATAGATTATACCTGGGGCTTCCAGCTTCTCTGATCCATAGACTACAAATAATACAGAAGATAACGGCCAGGCTCATCCGCCATCACATCTCCCCTCATTTGAGGCAACTCCATGGGCTTTCTGTTGCCAAGCGGGTCAAATTTAAAGCCCTGGCATTTGCTTTCAGAGTCTTACTGGGCAGAAGACTAAACTATCTCAGGAATAGCTTTGCCTGTAACATCAGGAGAGAGCCCTGAGATCTAACAACCTGTGTCTTCTTCGCGCTCCAAGGTTTGCCAAGGTTCGACGAGGTGGCAGGTCGTTTTTGGTACAGATAGCCAAGCTTTAGAACTCTCTGCCGAGTTTGAACAGGGCTTCGGGAAAGATTTTAAAATGTGGTTCTTCAAACAAGCTTAGATAGTGTTGGCTGAGTTTATTCTTCAGCCTGCTTTGAGCTCCGTGACGCCTCAGTCGAGGTAGCTGCTCGCTGTACAAATGTCTTTGATTGATTGATGGAACTTATCCCTACCAAGACTAGGGAGTCTATCAAGACACCATGTCCAAACTGTAGTAAAGTCTAAAATGTTGGCATGTTAGGCACAGCACTCAACTCAAGTACTAAAAGTGCCACGTAACTGTTCTGCTGGGGAAAAGCCCATATACAATTATTTTTTTCACACAACAATTGATAGAGCGGCTGATTGTTTGCCTTTGCTCTCTGCTCATCTAAGAATCCATGAGAGAGGGGCTGATCAATTGCCTGCACTCCATTTGTAAGGACACCACCATGATTTAATCTATCACAGGCCCACTTACCTGATGGATGGTAAGTGCATAATATAGTTTCATGCTTTTAAACTCCCTCGTTTTACCATACTAGGTGAATACCATTCTCACCTAAGTTTATTTTAAACCCACAGCTTCTGGACATATGCCCAATTTCCCTTCAACTAATATGAGGTCGGAATATCACGATTACTTTGTCCTGGTGAGCCCTTCATTTTTGATGACCACTAGATTATAGTATAAGTATTTCCCATGGAACACACAAGCCTTATACTTAAATTCCTTCACCCACTAGGCTGTCTACTGCTCTCTGTCCTGAGGAAGACCCGTTGTGACACATCTCACCTGCGCATACCATAGGGTCAAAACGTCAACAGTTATCCCTGCTCATGCCCCACAACCCACTCAGCCTTAAGAAAACAGGAAATAGTAGGACTGAGCTAATTTGAAAAAAACTGTTTAGGGACAGATATTTCTTTTTAAGTCCTGCATTCTGTCAATTATATGTACACTTTATGTAATATATCACATGATCAATGATATCAATTTATTCATGTATTTCACCTTAATTATATGTCACCTTTTTGAAAATTGAATTATTTACAAATGACTGCCAGTAAATGAATGAGTAAATATCACATATTGAAATAACTCTCGCTTTTGTATTCCATTTTTCAAAGTCTTAAAAGCATTTTACTAGACTTCTGCGCTGCTGACTTTTGCCTTACATGTATCAAAGAAATTTGTTTGTGTTCCCCGACAGAACCACTTGTAGTTCTTTTCACGTATTCCCAGGTTCTGAGGGATACTGGGTTGACTTTAATGGCTGAATTTTAATCATAACTTTTTATTTTAGGGATATCAGGCCCTATGTATTATTTGCAAAATCATAGATATTGCAACCACAAACGAGTGTGTTGCAATATGCTACAGGTATTTTGGAAGTCAGAAAATCTTTCTGATTCTTAATTGCAATTCATTATCAAATGTATCAATGATTAGTGTCTGCAATTGTGGTGGTAGACCAGTGATTAGTTACCAATACTCATAATAGGGAGGTAAACGATTTGTTAAATGAAAGCTGTCCTTGTGCTACATCTTAAACCTTATAACTCATCAAAGGTAGCATCGTGCGGTAGACAAGAGGGCAGACATTGATCCAGGGAACCATTACACGCTTTCCTCAATGTCATTGCTTGGATATCAACAAATTATTTTAAAACCAGGTGGTGTCCCTTTAAGGGACATGGGTTGCTTTAAAAAGTGTTGAAATCCAGAGAATGCCAATTCAAATATTATTACAGGTCCATCACTCCAGTCGCAGGGGATAAGAAAATCTCTCCTGCCTCATAGATATTAATGAGGTAGGGTTTTCTTCTACTTTTTAAAAATATACATTTTGGGCTGTGATTGATTAGTGCATCAGTTGCATGGGAAATTGAAGTAGGTATGCCCAAAAACTCTGATTGGTTTGCAAATTGGGCTTCTTATATAAGGTCTGAAGATTCGTGTCATAACTTTCAGTGGTGAGGTTATTTTGCCACTCAGGTTTGTTGTGGTGTGTCTTTGTCTTGGCTAACAGAGATAATACCAACAGAATAGAAATATGTTTTTCTACTAAGATTGTTCTGAGTTGACAACACAGCACAATGTCAAAGAAAGAAATGAAGGACCTCATTCCCAAAGCTGTTTGCACACTCATGAGTGAAAACCAAGTATTTCAATCCGCTAAAGATGGTTTTTTGCTCATAGATGTATTTGCTCATATAGGTTTCCATATAGGTAAGTATTATCCCAGGGGTGGGCTGTGGATTTTGCAAGTAGAGAACGTTCCACAAGTTTGTGACCAACCACACATTTTTGGGGAAAGACAAACTGCTTTCGGAGCTCTTACTGCCCTGGAAAGGGTTCAAGATTTACTTCTGTTATGGGTTGGATTACATCCCTTACCAGGGATTAAAAGAGCAATGAAACGTCCACAGACTGTAGAACTGTGTTAATGGTATATCCACAGGGATACTCATGTTCCTCAAATGCATATTTTCTCATGAAACAAGAATTCATTAAACGTAATTAGAGATGTGCTGGTAAAACAGATTAACTCCCTCATCCAGGAGTATACGCGACAAAAGTGGGAATTTCCAAAAGTCATAACTCGGCAACCATATAAACTCATAGAAAATCCAGCTTTACATCTCAGGTCTTCTAAAAAGGGATTCTCTAAAGCACTGGTTAGAAGCCAAACAAATGTTGCACACTATGACTTTTAACATTGACAAAACATCATCTTATTTGGAGAAGATTTATGATCTAATTTCTCTAATTTCTCACCGAAACCCTTTAATCTCTTGTTGAACCAGATGCCCCTCACCTAATAATTTACTCGTTTAATTATATCTGCATTGATTGTTTCTTTAAGCTACTACTGCGTGGAATGCACACTGGTGCTCAATTATGGCCTACTGCGGTTTAGCAATATTGTCCAGGGGGAGAGCTCTTCAAATTAGTTATTAGTTTGTGGCTTCACCGAGGCATTCCAATGAGAAATCGCAGATCTCACAATCACTAGGTCAATTACCTGAGAGGACCTTCCCCCAGTGGAAAATGTTGTGATTGCTAACTTGCATGCCTGTCATTTTCTTCTTCCTTCGATGGTGCATTAGCGACCTCTGACAGGTGTCATTGTACGCAAATTGCATCCTTCTGGGGACATTGTGCTCTAGGCATACAAGAAAGGCTAAAACAGTAGGGGGCTTATTTATGAGCCCTTGCATCACTTTTGCACTGCCTGTACGTCACTTTTTGTGACGCACCAGCAGGGTAAAAAATGCGCCATGTTTCATCATATTTACAAAGTGACGCATCTAGGTAGATGCGTCACTTTGTAAACCCCTGCGCCACATTATCCCTGCGCCAGGTATAATGTAAGCAGGGTGGGCGTTCTGATGCAAGTAAGCCTCGTAGAAGTGATGGAGTGAAATCTCTGAGATTTCACTGCGCCACTTCTAGGACGCAAATGCGTCAATATCTTACGCCTGCTAAGACTGATGCAGGTACATTTGAAATGGCACATGCCCATTTAAAACAACCCATTGCAGAGTTGCGTCACTTTTGTGACACACTCCAGCAATGCGTCATTTTTGCGCCTACAGATACGTCAGACATACTGACGTATCTGTAACTCCTTGCGACATGATGCGTCATACTGTAAATATGATGCATCATTGGTGTCGCAAGGAGGGCATAATGAAAAGTGACACATCGCTGTTTTCACGCAGCGATGCGTCACTTTTCATAAATGAGGCCCTAGCTCACTTAGGGATTCCTTCCCTGAGACTAAAAATGTGGCTCACAATAAAGTCCGGATGATATTTTTTTTAAATGCACAGAAAAGAGCTGCATTCTTTTTATGATATGTAGTTATGTTATGTTATGTAGTTAAGTTATGTTAGTTTATGATATGTAGTTATCCACTGAAAAGATGCATTATTTTTATGATATGTAGTTATCCACTGAAAAGAAGCAAAACATGCAGGTAATAGTACACTTCATAGTACACGACCGGCAGCAGTGGCAGGAATACAACAGCTGCCTAAATTCAAGTATACACTTTCCAAACCCCACCCTGAATATCAATTCCAAATAGAACATGGCATACTTTACTTAACAAAAAAAACAACACCCACTTATATCAAACAGAGGGCAATTCAGTGGTGCTTTGACATAGTATTACAAATAGATAGTAGAAACAAATTGAACAATGTTTTAATTTGTTTCGCTTTCTTTAATTGCAGTACAAGTGCAAAACCCTTTTAACAGATGGCTACTAAATGTTACCAGTTCTTGTCACACGCTTCTTCATTGCTCATGCAGGAGTACTTTTAACAACACGGTGCCAAGGACAAACTGCAAGATTGCCTCTCCCTCTTTTTGACAATCATACCCTACCCACACTCCTTTAGGCTGAATTTATGGAGGATTAAAAATGTAGCATATTTACCTACTTGTCCACATATCATGTGCTACACTAAGGAAAGGACACTCTTAAACAATTTACTGAAGCTTACTACCAAGGTGCAACACTGCTGTTTGAAAAGTACAATGCTTTTCAGACACTTTATTGCCGCAACTTAAATACGCTTTTAATTATTTAGTGTGAAAGGAAACTTTTTTAGCCGCCTTAATGGAATCTGATTTACCCTTGGATGAACCTGGGAAAAAGAAAATATTTGTTTCAAATTATTGTCCTGTAGAATTAATCAATTTGTATTTCAAAATCGAACGTAAAAATAATCTAAATTGCTTGGCAGGAGTGATTCAGTCTGTCATTTATAGTCATAAATTATGTTTTTTAAACGCTTCCCACTGTGTGAAATACCAAACAGTGCCTTAGCTATAGATTCTGAAGGAATATTTAGTTTAGTTTCGTAGGAAATTGAGTTTACTGCCATATATAAATGTCATTCTGCTAAACCTACCCTAACATTCTTAAATTCGTATCTGTTTCTTCTATGTTTCCATTTAAGTTAATATGTATCTTCTGTTCCAAGCAGCCAGTATAACAATTGGATCAGCAAGTTACCAATTCACTGATAGTCTACAACTAAACGTGTCCTGCATATCGGAGAATGGTGGTGATAGAATATAGACAGGGAAAAATAAAGAATAGAGAAAAAAACTAAAGACCGTTCTCCTCCTCAAGAACTTGCTAGGTAATCAATCATCAACTATACGCGGATTGAGTCAATCTATTGACTGTTACTTGGCATATGTCAGTCCTGTCAATAAAAGAGCAAATAGAAAGAAAATGGCATTCTAGAAATGTCAGTATCAATAGAAACTGGCCATTCTTAGTATTGGATACATACGCTGTGGGCCTGATTAACAAATTTGAACCTACACATTTATGTAAGTTTACTATTTCTTTGGTATTCACAAACTACAAGTTTAAATTTACTAACAACAACAAGGAAAATATATTTATTTCTTCACATTTTATCCATATACAACAAGCATTGGCAAAGCTAATAGGTCTGGCAATTATAGTTTTGTCATGGCTTTTGCTAAATTTTAATGTCTCAGAATATATCGAATCCTCATCAATCTAAAAAAAAAATGATAATTTGTGACAGGCAAAGTCTTGTTTGGTCTAAAAAACAATACACATTGCCATAGTACTCCTTAGCACTGAAGGGAACTAGTTTGTGTGTAGTAGAATTCCATGTAAAAGTGAAGTCAGCAATTGGCTGAAGTGGGCTGATACATTCCCCCTTAATGCATGCTGGAGAGAGTGGAAGAAAAATGGGAATAACACCAACCACAGACTAATGGACAAAGTCTGTCTGACACCCCTATAAGTAACTATAAGTAAAATAAAATTGCAAAATCTAAAGGTTTTTGCCAACACAGACCTAAAAAAGCCAATCTGTCTGGCATTAGCTATAAGTCTCCTGCCTTTGAGAAAGAAAGAAAGAAAGAAAGAAAGAACAAAAGAACAAAAGAAAGAAAGAAAGAACGAACTGAGCAAAGGAAAGAGAAAGGGAAAGAGAAAGAAAGCTAAGAAGATAAGAGAGAAAGAAAGATGATAAGATTGAAAGAAGGCTGGAGAAGAAAGAAAGAAAAGAAAAATGAAAGAAAGAAAGAAGTCAAGAAAGAGACAGAAAGAAATAATTAGAGAGATAGGGAGAAGCAGAGTGAAAAGTAAAGAGAGAAGGAAAGCAAAAAAAGAATGAAAGACAAAAACAAAGAAAACAAGAATGAAAAAAGATAATAATGAAAGAATGAAAGTAGGAAAGAAAACAAAAAAGAAAGAAATAAAGAAGCAAGGAAAAAAGAAATTAGAAAACAAAGAAGGAAAGAAAGAAGAGAGGGAAAAACTGGATAACAGTTTCAGATAACACAATCTGGTATGCTATTAAATAAAAGCAAAAATCTCCTAAAGGTATTTACAACAGCTTTTGCAGGAGACAGGAACTGCTAAAGATGGAATGTGCATCAGAAGAATCCTGCTATCACATCAGGCTTTAATACAGTGGAAACACTAAAGTAGATTTAAAGTAAAAACAAAAGCACTGGTACTGAATGGAACTAGCTTGGATGCAAATGTGCTCCTTGTGAGAAAGCAAAATGCAGTCACTCAAAGTGAAGTGAACCAGTGGCTTAAGTAAAATAACCCACTGCCCCATGCTATATGCTGTACTGGGCAGAAGCAAAATGTGAACGACACAACAACAGACCAATGGATGAAGAGAGGTGTCTGAATGCCTCTATATGTATGTATACTATACATATTTCAGTAAGATCAAAAGGTCTTTGCTAACGCCAGGCCCAAAAAAGATGTTTTGTGTGCAGGAAGGTACTCCTTCCTGCCCCAAAACTATGCTGACCACAATGTTGACACCCTTGAATTATGCATTGGCTCATGGCTTCCAGAAGTGCACCAGTCCAGTTCAGGGAGAGAGCAGAACTGCACTACTTCTTAGCATATGCAGTCCTGCTCTCTCCTGTTCACACAACGCAGGGCAGCAAGTTTTCTTGCTGCCCTGCATTGAGTGAACCCTTTGTAAATCTGGGTCTTGGTCTTTAAGATACGGCTTACATGGATTACAACAGTCATTTGAGGTAGAAGCATAGTGATCTGGTGTAAAGTTCCTTGTTGTAATCTTGGTCTGCTCTGCCCCCCCCCCGTTTCCTTCCCGTTTGGTACCTTCCCCTGCCGGTTGTGAACGTTCTATTGCAGCCTCCTCTGGCACTGTGCTGCCAGAGAGGTTAGCGACCAGTTGGTGATGTGTAATAAACGTTGTTCTTACCTGAGTATCTTCTTCTTTTTACAACACTGGCGACGAATACTGCGTGGGGGCAGTGCATCACCATCCCCAGCTTTGAGCATTTCTCCGTCCATCCTCTCTTCAGTTTCTGCCTGAAGGATCTTTTCTCACCACCGATCAAGGACTCCGTCAGCGGTGTTCCGGTTCCAGTCCGGTTCCAGTCAAGTGAGTGCGTCTGTTTCGGAGTATTCTGGCAGCGGCTGTATGGCGGCGAATGGGTGCCGACAGTTGTGAGTGCGAGGAGTCAGGTTCGACTCCAGGACACTTGTCACCTCTGTTGCGTGTCCAGCTGATGTCCAGTTAGCAGGCGTGTGTCAGACTTACGAGAATAGCCTGCCTAGCACAACTTGTCGTCCCTTCGGACTGCCTTCCACAATACGGCCTTTTGGTTCTGCGGTGCTGCTGCTGTTCATTCCTTCACGCATGCCGGGGGTGTGTAATTGGTGATCGCCTTTGGAGTTTGGTGCCTCACCGCAGTTTAGTCCGTGTGGCATTCGCGGCTGGTTTGCCGGCGCTTAACGCTGCTACGCTTCTAGCAACTCTCCTTCAGCTGGCTAACGAAGCTCTCTCCGGTTCTCCTCAGCGGGTCTCTTTTTCCTGGGTCTACCGGGTGTGGGAGCTGTTACGAGGAGTGATTTTGGGTGTTCTGCCTTCCGCAACTCTACCTGATCCTCCGTGCCCTGAGGAGATTTCTTCACATGAGCGCCCCCGGTGGTTTTGCTGTTCCTTTCAGCAGATTCCTTGTTCAGTCAGAATCTATTTTGAAGAAAAAATAGTTTATATTCCGTTATTCAGTTTCCACACTTTCTCAACGCTGATGGGCACAGCTTTTCGCCTGTCTTTGAGGAAATTTGCATTCAATGTGTTTGTGTGACTTTGCTCTACACGCTGACAGGCACAGTTGGTTTTATCTTCTTCAACGCTGATAGGCACAGCCTTTTCGCCTGTCAGGGTAATTTGCTTTCTCTGGCATTTCATGACATTATTCTGCATGCTTATAAGCACAAATTGCCTTTGCCTATTTTTCCTATGATATATTTACATTGTATTGCTGATTTATCGCATTGTATAATTGCAAATATTTGTATATCTTGTTTTAGTTCCCGCTTCATTAAGTGGTGGCAATTTTTCTACTCTAAATTTTTCCCATTTTGTTTCATCTTTTTAGTCATTTTTTCTACTTCGTGTGGTGTGTTTTCCAGTCAGGTATGGCTGCGTTAAATATGGCGTTACCTCCGTCTTTCCTCAATGAAGAAGGGGATCCAGCCATATGTTGGAAAGATTGGAGGGTCATTTTTGAGTCATATCTAGTTGCGATAGGAGGAGAAACATTTTCTAACTTCAGGAAACAACATATTTTGCTACATAATCTAGGAATAGAGGGTAGGAAAATTTATAATAATTTGGAAGGACCTGATACAGAGGATGAAGGAGGTAGTGAAGGGGATTTCAATGTGTATTTGGCTACTATGAATAAGTTGGAGAAACAATTTGGGAAAGCGATAAATGTGGTATTGGAGAGACATAAATTTTTCTCAAGGGTTCAAGGCAAGAGTGAAAAGGTAAAATCATACATTGCTGCTCTTAAGGGATTATCCAATACGTGTGAGTTCGAAGGGTTAACTGATTCTCTCATCAGAGACCAGTTGGTCAGGTGTACGAATAACCATAAAATTCAAGAGAAACTGTTAACAGGTAATCCGGATTTGAAACAAGCAGTGGACATAGCATTAAGTATTGAGCACACAGCGGAGTGCATAAAAGAGATTAATGTGGGGGATGATACTAAAACTAAATGTCATGAAGTTAATGCTATTGTCAAGCAAGAGAAGTCAAAAGAAAAGGAGGTTAAACTAAAAAATGTGAGCACTTCAAGTGTCAAATTTAAATGTTACAGATGTGGTAATCCTGCACATTTGGCTAATAGTCCCGCTTGCCCGGCGAGGAGTGCTACATGTCATAATTGTGGCAAGAAAGGACACATAGCCAGAGTATGTAATAATAATTCTATGACAGTCTCCTTAGTGGATTCAGAAAATGTACCAGATGATATTAAGTTTACTTTTCAGGTCGTAGACAAGGACAGTACTGTTAACTTTCCGGAATGCACCATCACGGTTGACAATAAGTTGATAAAAGTCTTTGCTGATTCATGCTCCCCATACACTTTGTTAGATGGCAAAGTATTCGAAGGGTTATTTCCTAACAAAGTAGGAACTCTGGAAAAAGCTGACATAAAACTCAGAGGGTATGGGGGAGACCCTATCTCGTTGTTAGGTATGACTACCATGAGGATTGAGTATAAAGGCAGAAGCACAGTTGGGAAAATCTATGTGTCAGAGAAAGGATCTAATTTAATTGGTTGGAGACATCAAAAAGATCTAGGTATGAAGCTAGATCCTAACAGCACTGACCAAGTTCTTTTAGTGGATAGATCGGTGTGTGGTCAAACCATCTGTGAAGAATTCCCAGAGGTGTTCACAAATAAATTGGGCCAACTTAAAAACTACCAACATTGCATAAAATTGAAAGACAAGGCTAAAGCCATTGCACATAAAGTGAGGCCTATCCCTCATTTAATGCATGAACCGTTACAAAAAGAACTAGACAGACTGCTTGAGTTAGGGGTCATAGAACCCATTGAATGTTCCCAATGGTTGTCTCCAATTGTTATCACGTCCAAGGCTGCCAGCAAGGATATTAGGCTTTGCATTGACCTTAGGGACTTAAACAAAGAAATTTGGGTAGATAGGCATCCGCTACCCAGAATACATGAAATTCTGACTTTAATCAAAGATGCCAGTCTTTTTAATGTCCTTGACTTATCATCAGCCTACCACCAAGTCGAGTTACACCCGGAGTGCAGACATTTAACCTCTTTTGTAACTCCGTTAGGGGCATTTCAGTACCGCCGCATGCCTTTTGGGCTTGCCTCGGCGGCAGCTGCATTTCAAAGAATCATGCAGCATGTACTTAAGGATGCTCCTGGCACGATGTGCTTTCAGGACGATATTTTGATATTTGGAAAAAATGAGCTTGAACACAATGACAGGTTGAGAAGTACCCTTAAAAAATTGAGCCAAGCAGGTCTTGCATTAAAAAGAGACAAATGCCAAATAGGGGTAAAGTCTGTAGAATATTTAGGACACACCATCTCCAATGAGGGTATCAAACCTAAAATGAACTTAGTGGAGGCAATACAGGAAGCAACTGCCCCCACTAATGTAGAAGAAGTAAAGTCCTTTATAGGGTTAGCTGAGTACTACTCTAAGTTTATCCAAAATTATGCAGGAAGGGTAGAACCGTTAAGAAATCTTCTCAAAAGTAAAGTACCGTTTGTATGGAACGAGAACTGTAAGGGAGCTTTTGCTGACATAAAAAATTGCATTACCCGAGCTCCTTTCCTGGGTAGATTTGATCCCACTAAAACTACGTACCTTTCCACGGATGCCAGTAATAAAGGGTTGGGAGCCAGCCTTACTCAAAAAACAGGAAATACTGAACAAGTGATAGCATTTGCATCCAGAACACTAAAAGGTGCGGAACAAAACTACTCGGTCATCGAGAAAGAAGCGCTAGCTTGTTTTTGGGCTGCTAACCATTTCAAGTTTTTTCTTTGGGGGATACCGTTTACTATCAAAACGGATCACAAACCACTCATGTATGTATTCACGACCAAGGGGTCTACTAGGCTAACCCCAAGGATAGCTAAGTGGATGATAGGTTTGGAAGGGTTCAATTTCAGGGTAGAGTATGTACCTGGGAGAACAAATGTAATTGCTGACTTCCTTTCTCGTTCCCCTTTACAAGTCATCGATGATGGTAAGGAGGAGGAAAGTGATGTGATTGTATTAGAAGTAACAGGTTTGACTAAGGAAGAATGGGAAGAACAAAATGATCTAGATGAGACATTGAAAACTATAAAAGAATGCATCCATAAGGGTTGGCCAGAGCAAAAGAGCATGTTGACTGACCTGGTTGGAAAATTCTGGGAAGTTAGACATGAAATGGTTGAAATCAATGGAACTATACATAGGGGGGAGAAAATTGTACCCCCTGAAGGTATGAGGAACAAAATCATTACCCTAGCTCATGTGGGTCATCTAGGGCGGAGTTTAACTAAAAACAGAGTAAGAGAAGGTTACTGGTGGCCTAGCATGGACAAGGAAGTAGAGGAAGTGGTAAAGAACTGCGAGAACTGTGCCAAGAGTGACAAGACTCTGTCTACTAGGAAACCTCCTTTATCACCCGTGGAAGTTCCTGACCGTCCCTGGGCCAAACTGGCATTAGACATTATTGGACCGTTAAACCTAAGGCAAGCCTCTGACCGCTTTATCCTGGTCCTCATAGACTATCACTCAAGATGGGTAGTTACCAAATGGGTGAATGTGATTGATACCAAGGTTTTGATCCAGTTCTTAAAAGACACTTTCTATGAAGAAGGTATTCCGGATGCCATTGTGACGGACAATGGAGTCCAGTTTACCTCAGAGTTGATGAAGGAATTTTTGGCTGGCCTACGCATCAACCATTTGAAAACAGCTTTGTATTGTCCGAGAGCAAATGGTCTGGTGGAGCGTATGAACAGGGTCATTAAAGAATGCATACAAAGAGCAGAGGCCACTGGCATTCCGGCCAAACAAGCTCTACAAGAAATGATATGGTCGTACCGAACGGCACCCAACACTGTCACTCATGTTTCTCCTTTTGTGTCTTTGAAAGGAAGGAAGCCAAAAACCATTCTCACAGCAGGATGGTTGTGTAATACCTACAACTGCAAGATAGACAGGTTGAACATTGCGAGACAAATTGGAAAACAACAGGAGAAGTATAAGTTGAGGTATGATTTGAAAAAAAGCGTCAAAGTACCTTCAATGGTATCAGGTGATTGGGTTCGGATAGACTTACCACCTGCCAGAAGGAGGAATTCTTCTAGGTTTTCTGAGCCTATCAAGATAGCAAGTGTTGGAAGGAATGTGGTCCATTTGGATAATGGACAAACATGGGGTATGGACAAGGTGGTAAAATGTGGCCCTCCAAAAAATGAGGGTGGTACTCATGCACCGTTGACTAGAAACCACGACCAGGTTCGCAGTTCTACTAGGAACACTACTAGTCCTGCTTGGCACAAAGACTATGTTATTACTTAGTTTAGCAGCCTCATTTTCTGTTGCTGTATTTTATATTTGCCCAGGGAGATGTGTTGTAATCTTGGTCTGCTCTGCCCCCCCCCCCCGTTTCCTTCCCGTTTGGTACCTTCCCCTGCCGGTTGTGAACGTTCTATTGCAGCCTCCTCTGGCACTGTGCTGTCAGAGAGGTTAGCGACCAGTTGGTGATGTGTAATAAACGTTGTTCTTACCTGAGTATCTTCTTCTTTTTACAACATTCCTCTAATAACAATGAATAAAGGCAAGAAATTACACCCTTAAAATTGTTTTATTGAGGGAAATTTAGATGGGTCAGTGATTCTTCTAACCTTAAATTTCTGATTTCCGAGTAAGTCAAAGTCCATCGCCAGGTCCCAGAACAACTTCAGTACTTAATGTGCAAGATTATGGTGTCATGGTCAAACTAGGAAAGTAAATAGACGAATCAGAAAGTTGAAAAATGGCCCATATTTGCAAATCAGGGCAGTTATAAATTTGTAAAGACATGCTATGTGTTTTAAAAAAAATATGGGAGACTGCATGCATATGTTCTTGCTGCTGGTAATGTTAGTGGTAATATCTGGGAAATCAGCTATAAGAACTGGCAAACCAGACCATAAAACAGGTGCACAGACAGCCAATAAAAGAGCCCATATACTAATCTGTGAGAACAGGCCTACAGGCACTGCCAGATTGCTATTATGTCAGTCTGACCCAGCATGGTGTATGTTATCTATTCCAACATTTCGCCACATCTCCCAATTCACATTTTCGTTGTTAATGAAAATAAATGTTGTTAGAGCTAGTGGTTTTGGGCTGGCTAAAATGCATCAAAGCCAGTCAGAACCCACTATTCCAAATAGAACAAGTACAATACACTTGTCCGATAACCTGTGCTCACCCTCTGGTAGCTTAGTACAGAGCAGTCAGACTTATCCTCACGGCTCGAGTGTAAAGTATTGGCACAACACCTCCCTCTCAACACACTGTTCGCCACAAAAAGACTTCACACTGTATGCATAAAAACACTTGTCTTTGCATTACACACACACACAAACACACACACACAGAAATCAAAACGAGATACACATTGTATATACACTCTGCAGTTATATGCAATTGTCAACTTCTATATTAAGATGAAAATGAAACAGATTGTATGTACACTTTACAGTTATATGCAATTTTCGAACTTTTCCATTGCAGACAGGTCAGACAGTCACTAGTCTCTGACTATGCCTTGTGACCCAGCCCCACAGTCTTTCAACTCTACAAGTCAATGATACACATTGCTCCTGCTCGCGCCCTGTTGACTAGACAGTCCAAACCACCTAACACAGAAAGGAACAGTTAATCAGTTTCTCTGGATAAGACCTCCAGGCGCCCGATGGCACCAGCAAGCTGGCGCGCTCCCTATTTGGAGAAATGTTTTCCCCGCAAGCAAAGATGTGACCTGCCGTCAACCCCTGGCAGTCAGGTGTGGATGCCCACAAGGAACACAAAACCTCTCAGGTCTCGTCATGATATTTTGAGGCGTAGGTCCAGGGAGAGGGAGCTAATTACCTTGAACAGAGGCTACAATGTCAGACACTGTTGTTCTCCTGATCTGGAAGCCTAAGACAGTCTCAGTTCCCGGCTCAGGTTCCCCCAAAACCTTTTGGACACCACACACTCTGAAGCACAAGCAAGGACAGGTCCCTGTAGTTGCAAGCTTCCCCCTCACTCCTCGTACTCCTCACGTCCCGGCACATCAGATGTCTGCTGATCTTTGTGCACACACTCCTCTTGCACAGTGAAATGTTGATGTATGTCAGTATGGCCCTTATCCCAACCACAATCACTTCCACTTTTCTTCATCGCACCTAGAGCGGTCCTTACAATCTTTTGAAGATGGTGAGATCCTTTGTATCTCTAGGGTCTCGTGGACAGTAGACCAGACCACCTCTCCAGCCCTCGGAGAGTACTTTAAGACCCAGGCCATGACAATTGGCATTAGTTGCAGGATAGTCCAGTTGCAGTCCCTCCTGCCCTAATGATTCCTTATGTCAATATCCCAGTATTGAACTAGTGTATTTTGGTTCCAAGTCCAAAAGTGTCTCTATTTTTGGAGGCCTAAGCCCCTGTAGTTATACCCACTATGGCCTTTGAAGATAAAATCAGTTCAAAAGGCCACCTTTGAAATGCACAGGCCCTCTCTAAATTTTGTTATGTCTGCCATCCTAACCGGGAGGCCTGATCACGAATTTTAGTGGGGCCAAGTCCCTTGGACTGCAAGTGCCATTTCCACAACAATGTATCCATCCCAGATTTCCCTTCAGAGTCAAAGGGCTGCAGTTTTCCGTGAACCCCAAGTGTTTGGCCCTCTAACAGGAATGCACAAATGTGGCTATTCCACTAGCACCCAGTTGTGAATTAGGAGAAAGGCAGCCAGGCAAGCAGAGACATGCACATCCAAACGCCCACTTTCCCTAAGTGACATTTCCATCACTGTAATGTTGAACCCACTCCCACTACCTGAGAGGATTCACCATTATGAACTCATTGATACTAACCATCATACTGACACTATTCTACCCATAGGAAATAATGCTAGACAGCCTTTCCCTACATCCCCTCATGCTAATCCAAAGCGAGAAGCAGGCCCCATCGCACCGAACACACAAATCGGTGTCATTCAAGGCTCTTGCAGGTAACATATAAACACACTTGTCTAACCTCTTCCCAACACCATAACCTGTCACCATGAAGAACTCTGATATAGCAGGAGACATGCAGAACCTTGGCACACAGCTTTATAAATGTCAAGTTGAGAAACAGTAACTCATGCACACAGGACCCACCAGGGCAAACCTGTTTCACAATCGATTAGCTACCTACGTGGGTGGCACAGCCAGTGCAGCAGGCCCATGGAGACACATTTGAGATACATGCCCCTGGTATAAGTCTTACCGCATGACAAGAGACTTACAGCAAACTTGAATCAGCTGATCATATATACACCACTCTGCTGTATGCACATGATAAGCCCAGCGTTTTGACATGCCCAAGTCCTCAGCTAGCAAAACAAGGTCAAAACATGAGGTCGGTATCCAAAAAGGTTAGGGGAGACTGCGCCACTAAAGGCCAGGTTTAACATATGTATTATGCCAGATAGGTGTCTTTAGGTGGAGGAAGTAATTTGTTTGGATTTTGAGTGTACTCTCATCCACACCTTTTCCTTTTCTCTAAGTAGAGGGTTATTCAGCTTACTGGAGTTTCTAACCTTTGCAGAATGGAAATGACGGTCATGTGGGGTTTCTCATTAAATGTCGCTCAATAATGTACCAATTTAGGGTTTCCAGAGTGGAGAGGAATATGTGGGCAAGATGTGATAGGCGATGAGCTGCTTAACACAGGTCCATATTTGTCAATTGAAGACCTCTTGAGGTTGCAGATGTGTACAGTTTGTCCATTCATCAACCTTGGAGGCTGGTCATACTAGATGTATTGTTTATTCTTGTGTGTCTTTTGCTTTCTCACCCTAAGTGCGCCAGTTATGCCCAGACGTGGGTCCCGGGCTCACTGTGACAATGGACTCAAGCTAGCCTGGCTTATGAGGGGTGATACGCTGATACCAGTAACAGGATGCTTGTTTCTGGTCCAGGGAGGACCTGGCTTGATAGTTTGGGCTGGACTGCTCCCCTGAAGTGCAGGGTCAAGATGATTTGCATGTGGCTGGGTCTATACAGGGTGGCAGGGTGAGCAGAAGAATGATGGATTTAACTCAGATCACTTGACTGGGGATGAATGTTTGATTTGTTCCACATTCTATCCATCATTTGTGTGTCTTTTGCCAACTATTGACTTCAGCACCAGGGGGCTCATCACAATGTCAGGTGGAAAGCTTCTGCCTCACAGTTGGAAGCGTTCCGACTGTGTCGGAAACCTTCCGACCAACTCGGTAGGTTTACAGTCCAACCGATGTTCACGGTCAGAATGTAAACCAGCCCATCATTCCAACTCGGTTCCGAGTGACTCCCAGAGGATTCCTGTTGGTCGGAACCCCTTTGTAACCCCTTATGGACAGCATTTCCACCATTGGGATTATGATGTTGGTTTCCAACAGCCTTTCAATGTCAGCTTTTCCGACACGGAAAGGCTGTTGGAAAGGGACTTTGGGTCCCCTGGCAGGGCTCCCCAGCCCCCATGGTCTACATTTTGTGGCCGAGGGCATACCTATGGAATCCCCCTGTAAAAACCTGCACTGTATGGCAGGCACCATGGGGTGCCTGCGACAGGGTGTAGGGTTTTTCACACACACACCATTTCCCCATAGGAGCCTGTCTTATGGCTGGTTCTCGGGTGTAACATGAGCTCCAATAAGAAACAATGGGAATCCGACCGAACAGTGATTTGTCGCATCGTAATCCGGTGGTCGGAACCGCAGACCACAAGTCAGTTGGTTTCGAGTCCAAGACGGTGTCGGTGTGTGGCAACTCCTACCGACATCGTAATCGACCCCCAGGACTTTAATGAAGTCAGCCATTTTTTTAGACATTTGGGTCTAGACCAAATGTCTTCAAGATTCAAAATAAATAGGGCTATTCTATGGAATCCAAGGTCTTTTGTTGTTAGGCCAGAATTCTAAGGTGTCTTGGTGCACATGTCCTTGTTTCCAGAGTTGGTAGGTTGAAGATCCTGGATTGATGTACTCACAGCGGCATAAATGTTCTCAATTTGGTGGTCAGTACTTTCACCAGTTTCTTCATAATAATAAGCAAGAGGGTTCTGTAGCTAGAGCTTAATTGCTGGTCTCCGTTCTGTTTCAATATTAAAGAAATAAGTGCCTTGTTAACCTCAGTGTGCAAACCATCAGTAGATGCTGCACCTGCAACAACCATACTCAATAATGGTACCACTGAAGGAGCAGTTATCTTATAAATTTTGAGTAGAAGGCCATTCTCTTCTGGGGCTTTATTTGTCAGCATCTCCTAAATGGCCTCTGAAATTTCTTTTTCTGTAATGTCTGTTTCCAGCATTTTCTCCTGCAGCCTTTGTCAGTCATGGTAGGGGTAGGGACTCCAGAATATCAATCCTTCTGTTGTGTTCTGTCTTCAAATTCTGATGAACAAAGAGAGGAGTAGTATTTTTTAAATATCGGTGTGATGTTCTGAGGATGAACAGTGATCCTTCTTGACATGGCCTGGCTATTGCTGCAGCTCCATCCTTTCTAGTTTGATGATCTCATCTTTGGTTCCATTCATGCCATGCAGAAGAAGCTCTCCTTTGTAAAGGAGAGAGTGTGATCTAAGCATAGCTTGTTCTTATTTGTGTTGTTTTCTAGCCAGAAATTAATTTGAGTGTCGCCAGCATACCTTTGGAAGGTTACTTGTTATTGCTTGGGCCCTGCATTGATATTGAGCAGTAAGTGAGTTATGTTATGCGTTATGGAGGATTACCTTACAGTACTTGGACGTATTTTGTACTTAACTACCGTTTGGGATGGAACTATCACCAAAAGAGAAGTAGGTGTAAAATTGCTGTTTGACTGGGTGTACCCTTTATATTTAGATGGCGATAGTTTTATACTGTGAATATTTACTTTATTCTCCTTATTTATTTTAAGGCTTCACAAATAAAAGATTGAGGTACTTGTTTGATACCAACCTGTGTGCATGCCCATTAATAATAGGTTAGGTGTGTCAAGTACTTTCCATGTGTACTTGGGATTGCTGAGTCCCCAATAAGTCACTAACTGACGCGTTGAAAAATTACTTGCTGATTTTGAACTGCATGTTATGTTTGTTTTAATTGTTTTTAGTATGTGCCCTTGTGTTTAAATTACCTGAGTCACCTTTGGATGTTAACCTCTTTTTGCCAGCGCCCCGTTCCACTGTGGGTTCTTCCGATTGTTGTGGAGGGCGCCGGCATACATTTAGGTTTCTTCCTGATTTAGTGGGTGGAGCTAGGTGATCGTTAGCGCTCTAGCGCTCCTCTCTATTTAAATTTCATGCTCGGTTCGTCACGCAGCGGACGCGCCGCTGGTGCACTGAAGGCGCGCCTAAGGCAAGCCCGTCTGCGCCTGTCCGTGCCACGACCATGCCAGGGGCCAGGGATGCTGCCCGTCTTACCTTAGATCTTCACCCTAGGATTTGTCACTCCAGAGAGGGTTTGCTAGATCTTCGACTGGCTGCATTGCCGTGTCATCATATTTGGGATCCTGAGCTCCTCCCCAGGAAGCTATATCAAGGATGCAAGGGTTGCAACATCAGCTGGAAGCAGATTAGTAAGAACTGCCCAGATATTATTGCACATGGTCTTCTTTTAAATGCCAGAACTATTATTCAAAACAAAATAGCTTTTAGAGATTTTGTTTCAGCTAAAAAGCCCACTTGGGTCTTTGTTACAGAAACCTGGGCGACGGATGCGTCAGGCCCCGACCTGGTAGATGCTATCCCTTCGGGGTACACCTTGTCCAGACTGGATAGTCTAGGCCGGCGGGAAGGAGGGTTGAGAATCCTGTATAAAGACGCCCTCATTTGTCGTACACAGGCTCTGACTACTCCTTCTGACCCTTATCAGGCTTACTATTTTTCGATCAATCTTCACCCCACGGAAAGCTTTTCTGGCATTTTATGCTACAGACAACCGGGCCCTAGGACATCCTTCAGTCAGGACTTTAGCAAATTGGCAGAACCTTATCTGGATAGATCCAACATTACAATCTTGGGGGTTTCAATTTTCATTTAGAAAATACCTCCTGTAGGGATACTCAAGGCCTCTTGGAATCTCTGGGCTGCTGTGGTCTTGCACAGCTGGTCGGAAGTTCCACGCATATTGCTGGGCATGTCCTTGACAGGGTTTTCTCTAATGATCCTAGGCTAAAGGTGGGGCAGCCAATCCCCCTAGCCTGGTCTGATCATTTTGCTGTCCCGTTTGATTTATACTTTCAAGCCTCATTATCACCTGCCTTGAGTGATAAGAAACTAGATGAAAGAAGGAATTTTAACCATATAAACAAGGATGCACTTTTGCATTTCCTTGATAAGTTGGAGCCCGCCAAGCAGCTTGACGCTAATTCCGCTGCCGCAGAGCTATCTCAAACTCTGACAGCAGCAATGGATTTTCTTGCTCCGGTCAAAAAGCATTATTCGGCAAGAATAAGGCCTTTGGCTCACTGTTTCACAGAAAGACTTAGAATACTTAGACAGGGCTGTCGTAAACAGGAGAGGTTGTGGCTTGCTCACTTAGAACCCCTGGAGAGGGAACGACATAAGCAATACCTGAAAGAGTATCATTAATTCCCTCATCTCTCCGCAGGTATCTGATCCCTCAGAGGCTTCGCAGGAACTCTGTGACAAAATATCGGATTTCTTTCAAGCTAAAATTTCCGATATTTATGCTCTGTTGGAAATAGCGAACTCCCGTATTAGGTCTGGATTGCAGACTTCTATTCCCTCAGGTGAGGGCCTCCCCTTGGGGGAGACCCCTAGGCTCCTTACTTTCCCCCCCATGTCCTTGGAGGTGACGGATAGACTCCTGGACCCCGTCAACTCAGGCTCCCCTTTAGATCTTTGTCCGCTTAGGGTGTTTAAAAACTGCCGGGAGATCGTGATCCCTTTTTTTTTTTAAAGTAATGAATGTCACCATTTCTGAAGGAGTTTACCCGTCATTGTGGAAGATAGCGGTAGTTAAACCACTATTGAAGAAACCTTCTTTAGACCCTGGTGAATTATAACATTTCCGACCGATCTCCCTGCTTCCCGTCCCTGCCAAGATCTTGGAGGCCTACTTAAATCTCCATTTCAGCACATACCTAGAAGACCACCATCTCCTGGATGGCTCTCAACATGGTTTCAGGAGTTATCATAGTACGGAGACAGCCCTGACGGCAGTCTTTAATAATATCCGGACTCAGGTCGATGCTGGCCGTACCACTCTTCTGGTGCTTTTAAATCTCACCTCGGCCTAAGACACCTTATCTCCTCATTGGCTGGTGGCTCGCCTTGGAGAGATGGGTGTCGGGGGTACAACTCTGAGTCGCCTTGCCTCCTTCCTGAACGTGAACAGAGGGTGAAGTTAGGCCAGTTCTTTACAGCCCCTAAAGCTCTGCAGTGTGGTGTCCCTCAGGGCTCTTCTTTGAGCCCTACACTCTTTAATATCTATGTGGCCCCACTTGCAAAAGTGGTGAGATCTTTTGGACTGGAGGTGTTGTCCTATGCGGACGACACCCAAAAAATGGTCTCTATAACACATACTGTAAAATATTCTGCCCTTAATTTTAGGAGCTGCATGGAGGCAGTTTCCCTCTGGATGGTTGAAAATTTCCTGAAACTGAATGGAGAGAAGACCGAGGTCTTGATCTTTGGGAGTGATCGGGAAATCTGGTCCAGTGATTGGTGGCTGGCCACGCTGGGGGTCTGTCTGTGTCCAGTTTCTCATGAGAAGAACCTAAGGGTGATTGCGGACAATGCTCTCTCTCTGAGGCTGCAGGTAAACAGGACTGTTTCCACCTGTTTTGGTATCATCAGGATTCTTAGAAAGATTTCTCACTATCTTTCCTTTGAAGCACGCAAGCAGGCCATCGCGGCCTTGGTAACGTCAAGACTGGATTATTGTAAGGCCCTTTATTTGGGCATTAATAAAGGTCTTATTCATCGGTTGCAGATGGTGCAGAATGCGGCGGCCAGGCTGGTCTTGAACCTTCCTAGATATCATTCACCTACTACCTCAATTAAGCTGCTGCACTGGCTCCCGATGAACTATAGGATCATTTTCAAGAGATGCCTGACTCATGAAGCCTTCTATGACTCTGGTCCTGAGGGCATTAAGTCGATCGTTTTGCATTATGCTCCCATCAGATCTCTTCGGTCCTCGGACAAAATCTTCTTATTGTTCCCAGGTTCAAGAAGGCTAAATGGGGTGGCAGAGCCTTTTCCACTATGGCGCCCAATCTGTGGAACTCTCTTCCATTGGAAATTTCTAGCGAGGGCTCGCTGCCTTTATTTCGTAAGGCCTTAAAGACCTGGCTCTTTCGTGGTCCTTCAGTATGAGCATGATCCTTTTCTTCTCGTTTCCTGATGTTTTGCATCCAGCGCCTTAAGTTCGCGCTTTTACAAGTCTAAATTCATTCATTCAACTGTATAGGATTTTGGAACTAAGGTTTGGCTCTTCAGAATATTTAGGTGGCATTGTCATCCCATACTTTACTTTTATTTTTACAAATTGGTGTCACTCACAAATGACTTATTGAATTGATTACTTGTGAAAAGTGCATGTGTTTCCACCATGAGCATGAAGAATATGAGATACCCAATCTGTGATAGGGCTTCATTAGTCACGGTGAAGTACATTTTCTGCATTCTATACACCATATTTGAGTATGGTTTTACAATAGCTTGTTTCTCTTATCTTAGCCTTGAAAAAGTCGCGGATAGTGTGCCCACGAGTCGAAGAAACACGTGTTGGCTAAGTATTCATCTGAATGAAAAGAGAAATAAAGAAAAGAGAAGCTAAAGAAGATTGATTGATTGCTTATTTTGGTTTTAATATACATGTTGACTTTAATTATAGCTTGTGCTGGGTTCCGTGTTTTTGATGTAGGGAGTGACTTCAACTGAGCCCTCTGAAGTGCACAAAGATCCCTTTCAATGCAGTCCTGTCTGCCAGGCAATCTGTGAGGGCGATCAGCACTTTGTATGTGGGCAGGACACTAACTATTCAAGTGGAATTTGAGCCCCTCCCATCCCTTCCAGCCCAGGAAGTCCCATCAGAATGAAGCTGAATGCAGATGCAGTGTAGATGTCCTGTGTTGTGGCTGTCTAGAGGGAATGCACAAATGTAGCTATCGCCCAGCCCAGACATGTATTGGAGACAGGTTCATAGAGCAGTAAGTGCAGAGAAATGTCCACTTTCTAAAAGTGGCATTTGCAAAATAGTAAAATTAAATCCAACCTCACCAGTAAGTAGGATTTATCAATAACATTCCGAACATATGACACATCAAAATGTTACTCCTCTCTGATCAGAAATTACAGCTTAAAAGATTATTAAGGAATTCCCTATGCTATCCCATGAGAGGGGTAGGCCGCACAGAAGTGAATAGCAAAATAGGCCTTTTTTTCACTATCAGGACATGCAAAACCTAAAGTTACATGTTCTACACACTCTCCCCTTAGGGCTACTTAGGGCCTACCTTAGGGGTGACTTATATGTAATAAAAGGGGAGATCAAGATTTCATAAGTAGGTTTTAAAAGGCAAGTCTAAATGGCAGTAAACTGCAAACACAGCTCCTGTAATGGCAGGCCTGCTTTGAAAGGTTACTTCTCTGGATGGCACAATCAGTGCTGCAAGCCCACTAATAGCATTTAACTTACAGGCCTTGGGTACATGGTGTACCACTTTACAAGGGACTTATTAGTACATTAAATATATCAATCAGGTATAAACCAATTATGCCATGTTTAGAAGATAGAGCACATGCACTTTAGACCTAGTCAGTAGTGGTAAAGTGCCCAGTGTCCTAAAGCCAACAAAAGCAAGGTCAGACATAAAGGAGGAGTAAGGTAAAATGTTTAAAGCAATCAACAAAAAGGGCCATTTCCAACAATCACCAAAAGATTTTGAGTGGGACTCGGGTGGGGGGGGGGTAGATGTAGTGAATATGGATTCTAGGTGTAATCCTGATTTTCCCCTGAGAAATGAGGTATTGCTAAGAATCAACAAGTCCAGGTTTGTTTCCCCAGTAATTTTTCATTTTCCCACAGCGTTTCACCAGGAACTTTTGGCTGATTTAAGCAGATGAAATCTTGATATGAAGTACACATATCTACATAAATCTTGCAGATTTTATAATTCCAATGAGGCTGGTAGCTGCCACTACTGACCCCATTGAAATTAGTTGAATACTCATAATGAGGGCCGTAGTGTCAGCTTTTTCCTCTGAGGCCCTATTTACTGCAGTTGCAGAGCAGAATTTCCATGCAGAATTCAACTCCCCACAGTTATCAGTCATTTGATGTTCCTGCACTTAAATGTTCCAGGAATTTGAATTTGAATTGGGTATTTATAAAGCGCAACTTTCACTCCGGAAGGAGCATCCTGGCGCTGAGCGGGTGAGTATAAATTTGAGCGGAGAGTAGTAAGTCCCTATATGAGTGATTGGCAAAAGTCATCTGATGCTCCGTAGATCCAACCTAGTCTTTAGTGCCTTCCTAAACTGAGTCTCTGTTTTCACAAGCCTCAGTTGAGCTGGCATGAAATTCCATGCTTTAGCTCCTAGGGAGGCTACTGATTTCCCTTCCTTGGATTTGAGTCTAAAGTAGGAGGCTTAAGGAGGTTTGCTGTGGAGGATCTGAGGGTCCTAGCTGTAACATATGGGGAAAATCTGTCTGTGAGATACACTGGACCAGTTTTTGCTGCTGCTCTAAAAGTGATTAGGAGGATTTTAAATAAAATTCTCTTATGTAGAGGCAGCCAGTGTAGAGTTTTTAGTGATGTCGATGACCTACGAGGGAGCTTCAAAACTAATCGGGCTGCCGCATGTTGAACCATCTGGAGTTTCTTAAGTGTGGATTTATTGACGCCTGCCAAAAGACTGTTACAATAGTCTAGGCATGAGAGGATCAATGCTACTGCAACAGTCTTCCTGGCGGCAAGAGGAATGAAATTGAAGAATTTTGTTAACTTTGATTAAACTAAAACAAGTCCCTGTCACTGTCAAGGCATGTGGTCGAAAGGTGAGTGAGGTGTCAAACTGCACTCCCAGATTTTTTGCTACTTCATCGGTAGATGGGGAGGGCTGCAGCATTTTCCAGCCCCCAGGCACTAGGTAGAAGTGGTTGTCTTTACCCATCAGAAGGATCTCCGTTTTATCAAAATTACACTGGAGATGATTGTCCTTCATCCATTGAAAGACCTCCGAAAGGCAGATTTGAAATTTGCTTCTGCGACGGTTGAATCTTTGTCCAAAGATAGAATCAATTGAGTGTCGTCAGCATAGGATGTCACTTCATTCTCAAATGACGAGATCAACAAAATGAGAGGGGCCATGTATACATTAAACAATAATGGACTAAGAGAAGAGCCCTGTGGGACTCCCACTGTAATAGTTTGTTTGGCAAAGAGAAACATGCCAAGAGAAACAGTCAAGAAAGATTTAATCCAGGCCAGGACCGTGTTAGAGATGCCACTCAATTCCAACCTTGCCAGAAGAATGCAATGCGAGATGGTGTTGAATGCAGCAGACAAATCTAACAAGATTAGCACTGCCCTCCTACCTTTGTCTGCTATGAATTTTAACGTATCCGTGATTTCTAATAGGGCTGATTCTGTAGAGTGTTCAGGGCGAAAGCCTGACTGCCTCGGATGAAGGATCCTAGCTGATTCCAGAAATTTTGAAAGCTCTTTATTAACTATTCTTTCTGTAATTTTACCCAAAATAGGTAGAAGTGATATAGGGCAAAAGTTTGAGAGGTTCGCTGTGTCCACATTTTGCTTTTTCTTCAAAGGTCTCATTATGGCCAGCTTCCATTCATTTGGAACCGTACCAGTGAGCAGCCGCGGTCGGTAGTAGGAGTTCCTGCTGGGCGGTGACGTCGGGAGGGGGAGGGGTAGTAAACTATGGATTACGGAGGTTTACAGGTAAGTAAACATATAAATTAATAAAACGAATTTCGTTGCGTGCACTGCCTCGCATTTGGGGATGCAGTGCACGCAACGAAATTCGTTTTATTAATCTATATGTTTACTTACCTGTAAACCTCCGTAATCCATAGTTTACTACCCCCCACCCTGCCCCTCCCCCTGCCGACATCACCGCCCTGCAGGAACTCCTACTACCGACCGCGACTGCCAGTGAGTAACGAAGAGTTCACTATGCTGTTGATGACTGGATTGACATTACTTATTATTTGATGAAGAATCAAAGGAAGGCAAGCATCTAGTGGGGAGCCCGATTTACAGGCCACAATAGCTGTCTGTTTGTGTTCTAGTGTAACTGGTTCGTAAACCTGAATGGAAGGGCTCCTTCTATTAGGGTCACGCTTCTGATTACTGTAAAATTCCAGTGTGCTGGGCATTACAAAATCTTTTTGGATGTTCTTGATCAAATCATCGAAGAAAATCGAGATTTCATCGCAGAGGATCTGAGACGGGGGAATTTCTCTACGCATTGCTTTTGGGTCGGTAAAGGACTTTATTATTGCGAAGATCGATTTTTGGTCGTTGTTGGCCTCCACTATTTTATTTGAATAGTAGTCTTCTTTTTTGCTAATTTGATACAGCTGTGATATTGCCTCCTACCTATTTTAAAAGCTTTTTGCGCAGCTGGATCATAACAAGCCCTTCTCCACTTGCGTTCTAATTGCTTGCAGTGAAGTCGATGTTTAGCTAAATCGGGCGTACACCAGGGGGCTTTGTGTGATTTCACTTTTAATGTTTTCTGAGGACGCTTAGATGGAAGTAGCCCCTCACTTATGGATGTCATCCATGCATGGCAGAGGTGAGAATCCTCTGTAGTGTTACCCTTTAGAGCTGGAGTGCGATCATGGGCAATCACGGGTAATTTGGATGAGTGGCTAATTGTAGCCACTTCCGTCCTGGATTTACCACCAGGACTTTTTTCGCTGATTGAGCAACGCTTGGCTTCTTAATATTAATAGGAATTAACTCATGGTCTGTCTATACCTGAGGGATGGGGGGGTTCTGTGGAAAGCAAGGTGAAATTAGTACAGACCCCATCCAGTGTGTGCCCAGCCTGGTGCGTTGAGGCCTTAACTAATTGGTGCAGCTCAAGAGAATCAATAATTTCAAAAAAGGAACACATGCCCCAATTTTATTAGAAAATCTGACAGGTAAAATTGCTTTGGGAAAGGTCTGCATGCAGCCCAGACTGATTCACTGGCCCCTACTCAACCCTCACCTGAGGCATGGGAGAGAATGTATAATTATTCTAGTGCTCAAAGGCTGATAACGTTGTTTCTAAACATGACGACCATGTTGGAACTTCAACATAATGATATACAATCATTGCAAGAAAGCTGCTAAAAAATAAATTTTTATTTTTATTGTAAGCATGTACTTGTAATAAATTAGCTGGTAGCATGATTGCTTCTCCATTTACTATTTTAATTTACTTTGCACATATATGTTGGTTTTTTGTGTCTGTTTCATTGCGGTTGAATACGTTGGTAATGTAAAATGAGTCAATAGGAGAATGAATGAATACTCGGGTGCAAGGATGAGTGATAAATTGCACGTTTGATAACATGAGTATCTAAACTCACAAGTGACTGCTGATGCATATTCAATTACGAGATAGACGTGCCCCTGAAAGTGCATAATATACAAAGTAATTGAACACCAGCCGAGTGCTGAGGAAAGGGTTTACTCTTATGTGCTTACATGTTCCCCACTATTTTATACATGTACCTGAGTATTCAACTACGTATTCTTATGCAGTATACTTATCCCTCATGCTGTAAATCTGCAGTGGTTCTACTCTGATAAAAAATAAAAACAATCTCCACTTCTAACTATTTCCAAGTGGTTCAACTTTCTTTCTCTTACAAAGTACTTTGAATGTGTCTATAGCAACTTACTTTTCCACCTCACTTCTAGGAAATTGCTCAAGCCTTTCCAATGCCTCCACGCAACTTGGACTCGTCTTCAAATGGCCTAACTTTAAACCTCACTTTCAGGTGATTGCTAGGGGTGTGCGCAACTTACGGAGTTTCACCCCATCGAATTCCTCAGAGTTACATAAAAACTCCATGAGATTCCTTGGAGTTCTGCCAGTGGGTGGAAATATGCATGCCGCTCTTCTCGTACTGCCATTTAGTCCCAATAGCATGTGCAGCACTGAAAAATCAGAGTGAATGGCACCATGCGGTGCACAAGAGCATGCAACCATTCAAGTTTATTTTGCTGCTGCTCGAAAAAGAAAACCTACTCAAAAGGCAGCAATCTACTCAATAAGAATCCCTCTATAGTAACCACTCGGAAAAATGGCACTATGACCATAGGGGATGCAATATCTTGCTTCCGCTCGCATTTCTGGAGCCTTGTGGGAAAGAATTCTGCCACATGGTGATTGGTGGAATTTGGCCAGAGGTCAGTTGCCAAATTCCATCAATTCATGAAACATCCCACTCTCCCCTAGTAATTACTGAAGTCTTCCAAGTAGGCTTCATTGATCTTCACTCCTCTGAAAGAGCCCTCACAAAAATAGCTAACTTAATTTTCTCTGCTCACAACAAGCACTTGTCATGCATCCTCATATGTGTTGATTGGCATCTGTTGACACTGTCAATTACCTTTGCATTGCAGGCTCTGCTGTTAAGTTTTGTTTTTCTTCCCTGGCAAATCAAAAGGTCACCTATTGCCTGCTGGCGTTTCCTAAGGCTCAATCCTGGGCTCCCTCCTTTCCTTACTTGAAGCACCTCCTCTCCTTAGGTTAAGCAGATTTCCTTGGTTCTCCTTCCACATATATAGAGATGACACAAATCATCTTCTCTTTCCAAACCAAACTATGTTACTCGTTCTGCTATCACAGATATTGTACTGTCTTTCTGTATTAAACATTGGATGGCCCTTTGTTGCCTCAGGCTCGGCTTATCTAAGAGAGATGCAGCATACATCCCTTTCTTCTTTATTATCAACTCCACTACTAGCTATATCCACTTACTTGGGAACACACTTCCTTTCCTTCATCCTCAAGAAACCTGGTCATTCTTTTCAATTCAGTTGTAATATTTCATTGCAACCCCAACTACCGCAAATAGATATAAAATATTGAAAATATCTTGAACATATGCAACATTTCTCCTCATATGTCCTTCACCACAGTAAAAACATTTATTAACTCACTGGGCCCAGCAAACTGAATTATTACACTAGTCGTTTAGTGGCCCTGTCTCATCACTCCTACACTTCTTCTGACACAGTCTTTAAATTTGCCACTAAAGCAATGGGGTTTAACAGCTATACAGGGGTCTGGTTCTGGAATGAACGGTCCATCAGGTTGATATAACATTAACATTCTAATCAATTCTTTGTAGTCTTCTTACTGTCTGTTGAGAAGACATACGCTTGTCTACAGACAGTACGAGGTCTACAAAGAATTTATTTGAATTTTAGAGTGAGTGCCATGATATAGTTGGCTATGGAGATGAGAAGAAATACATTCTAATTAGTGGAAATGAAGAAAAGGCAAGTAGGTAGAGCAAGAGAGAGACAGAAACGAAAAGAGGAAAATGCAAGTAGTCGATAAAAACAAAGAAACAAGCATATATAGAAATGAGAAAAAAGAAATGGTGAAAGTTAGAAGGGATGAAAGAATGCCAAAAAAAGAACAAATGGTAAAAAAACAAAAGAAAAAACATAAAAAAGAAACATCAAAATGCAGAAGAAAGGAAGGATGAAGATGTGATGAAAAGAGGATATGAGTAAATGATGCCCTAACTCCACTGGGGAAGCTCATCCTCAACAGCAGGCAGCACATTAATAGTTAGGCTTCTTTCATGGGTGCCCATTCAAAAACACTTGACATACATGTCGCTTTGTGCAAAAATCTTTAAATATCTAAGGGTGACAGTTCTTCCTTGTTCTCCCACTCGGTAATATAAGGTATGGATCAAAGTGGGGAGCATTTTCATCATCTGGCTACTCACCTGCACTAAGGTACTATGCAGTCTTCCCAAAAATTCATATTTATTATGTTATAGCGACCAAGCTGGTAGGAATAAGGCCCTGTACAAACTTCTAACCTAGTTTTCAAAACCATTCAAGATACATCCTATTCAAGATCCCAGACAAGTACTCCATAGAACGATTTTCACTCATAGGCATAGAAGTACAGAATTTGACTCTTGCAACTATCTCATCTTAAAACATGTATAGCACTGCTCCCTCAGAGCTCCAATAAACTCCATTCAAATGTGTAATAAAGACATCCTGCCTAAATTACGTTCGCATCATCCCGTTAGAACACTAGTCTCCCACATGTTAAACAGGTTCTATCTAATGTCTCAGTCTATATTGCATAACATTAATTAGCAAGCAACTTGTCACTGTATAATTAAATCAAACATGTTACATGACCATTGTAGGAAATTGGGTTCCTGGTTGAGGTGGGTGAAAACAGCGGTTATTTGGTCACAGTAGACCGGGTCCAAGTCACAAGTGCAGGCTGACCACGATGGAGCATTGGCTGCATACAAGACTGAGTTCAGTACACTGAAAAGTACCTTGGGGCCATGGAGTTGAGATGCAAAGTCCTTGCATCAAACTGAATGGGTTTGTGTCAAGGAGCTGTCAACGAGCTGCGATGCAATGTCCTGCGTCCCCATCAAGGAAGCCAGTAGTGCTTGCAAAGATGCATTGGTGTGGGGATGAGAAGATGTGTAGCGCTGAGCCGGTGCCGACATTTGGATGCATCAGTGTCAAAGAAGCTGCCATGCTTCCGAAAACTTGCGCTGGGATGAGTGGGTATCAAGGATGAGCTGCGTCATGTTGGCCGGAGTCAATGGCTGATGGCATCGAGATGCAAGGAGATGTGTCAAAGTAAAAGAAGACTCTTATATCCCTGCGGCTGGAACAGGGGGTCAGTCAACTGGCCCTTGGAGATTCCTTGGAGTCCTGGGTGAATGCAGGCATGCTGGATTCAGCAGGGCAGCTTAAAGCTGTAGAAGAGTCCTGGTGCAGCAATAGGAGGCCTTGGGCAGCAAAGCAGTCTTGGTCAGCACATAGGTCAGTAGGGCCGACTTCACAGCTGGGCAGTCCTTCCTGGCAGAGTTCACTGGTTCTGAAGTGACCTGAAGAGTTGCAACTGAATATCCACCAATTATAACTGGTGCCCACTTTGAAGTGGGAGAAGCTTCTAGAGTCCTTCCCCTACAGAGGTGTCTGGAATTTCTTTCCTCCCTTCCCTGGTTTCAACTTATCCGGGGGCACAAAAGACACATAGTGTGAAACCCTATGTGAGTGTGCTGAGACAGAGTATTTGTGAGATGTAAGTGTGATAGGTGACAGCTGCTCCTTCTCCTGACAGAGATGGCCCATCCTGGCAACACCTATTCCCTCTTTGTCTTACTGCCTCGAAGTAATACACAAAGACCGATTGCCAGCTACACCTAGTCATGTGACCCAGATACAGGCTATAGCCACCACATGTGTGGGACAGGAAATTTCTAACTTTCTAAACAAGGCATTTTTCAAAATTGTGATCTAAAATCCAACTTTACCTACTTGCTCCCAATTGAAGGTTATCACTTATTAAATTTAATAAGGTAACCCAATGTTATCCTATGAGATAAGGTAGGACTTGCAGTAGTGAAAATTGAATTTAAGAGTTTTTTACTACCAGGGCATTTAAAATTACATGTCTGGCTTTTTAAATACACTGCATCCTGCCCTATGGGCTGTTTGCAGCCTACCCTAAGGGCAACTTATATGTATTAAAAAGGAATGTTTAGGCCTGGTATGAGGTTTACTTCGCCAGATTGAAATGGCAGTTTAACACTGCACAAAGAGGCTGCACTGGCATGCCTGATACATATTTTAAAGGTCTACTTAAGTTTGAGGCACAATCAGTGCTGCAGACTTAATAAAGCATTTAATGTACAGGCCCTGGGTATGTGTAGTACCACTTTACTAGGGACTTACAAGTAAATTAAAGGTGGCAATTGGGTGGAAACTAATATTGCCATTTTTAGGGAGAGAGCGCAATCAATGTAGCGCTGGTTAGCAATGGTAAAGTGTGCAGAATCCTAAGGCCAGCAAAACCGAAGTCAGCAAAAACAGGAGTATTGCAGAGAATAAGGATGTGAGGTCCAGCAACCCTTTAATCTAGGTTGCTATACTCCGGTCTCCTTATTAGTGAGCCTTAACTCACCCCAACCGTCCCTTGCCTAGTGTGCATTCCATTTTAATAAGGTTCCCCGGCACTGAGAAGAAAAACAAGATCATTTGGTAGCTGGAGTAAGCACCTAGTTACTCAGGAATTATATTTCTGCGCAGCGCAGCCGGGGAACAATCCACAATTGTACTAAAACTAACAATGCCTTACAGGTCCAGACGACATGTCATTTCTGCTGCGCAAGGTCCCAATCCTTGCCAGATCGGTGGCCGCTTCTGTGTGACGATGCCAACTTTTGGCTTCGCTTCCACAACATACCCGAAGTTTGATGAGTGCAAAACAGCACTTCTAAAGGCCTTCAATAGAGGCCTATCTAATGTAATCTTCCTGTAAGCATATCTTGCACTTTGCACCAGCCCTTAAGAACTTTTCAGATGTGAAACATACCTAATATAAGTATCTAGCACTTTGATATTGGTAATAACATTTCTAGTACTAAGATGGAGCCGGTATGTGTTCTAATCATATTGCAGTAGCCCTTTTCCTACAAAGAGGGGCTATTCAAGACCAAACAAAAAAACCATAACCCGTTCCAATAAATGGAACATTTCCTTCAGGTTCATATAAGGGCACTTCCCTGCGAATCCTTTATGGTCAAGAGGTAAAAACCAAAAGGTCAAGAGGTCAACTCTACCCATCATAGTTATATATTCTTGCCTGGATTATTTTGTTTTCATGTACCTCATTTAAGTACTGCCTCTCCAACAGTGAATTTTTGTTCAGGCAGTTGCTTTGCTGTTCCCTGGTACTAGATTTGTTTCACATCAGGTGCAACTCTATATTTTGTTTGATTTTCTGGATGCTCAAACAGACCAGGCGTGATCTGCAGACAGAACAATCTGTTCATTCAATAATTCGATTGTTTCGATGTGCCTGTGGGAGGGCTCTGTATCATGTGCCCTCCCACATTCAGCTACAAACCTCAAATGAAGAAATTTCAATTAAAATGTTTTCCATAATTCTGAAAAAGGCAATTCAAAAAGCAATTTCACGACTTTTATTATTTCCAAAAGTCTTTCTAGAGGGGTTTTTGACAATGTAGAAACGGCATACTGTTGAGGATAGCGAAAGCAGGCACTTGCTCTGATTCAATAAAACGTTGCTTTTATTTTCATGAATATTTCTGCGATTCTTAATTTTGTCATATGCATTAGTTTGTACCATAGCGTCTGCTAATGATAGTAACTTTTTAAATGTTCAAAATGTTAACATGAATTTTAATTACTTTTTTTCATCTCCCAAGAACAAGGTTTTCTGTACTTGTGCAGTGCATCCATACCGGACTGAGTCTTGGTGCTGCTTTGCAAAAAAGTGTAACTTGGATCAGCAGTTAGTAATGACAAATAGGGTAGTTCTTACTAAACTGATGAAACATGGTGCATACATTGAAATACAAATTAAAATTATTACAATTTCCATATCACTAAAATATTTTAAAGTGCATTATACATGCAATTAATGTTATCACGTTGACCTGCTGTATGTTATAATATATCTGGGTAGTAAAATTTAAATGCTAGATGTAAACTTCAGATGGTCAATAATGTTTTGGTGGGCTTATAAAAAATGATTGCCTATGATTATTCAAAGACAGTATTTTTAGGTCGAGATTACAGATAGCTTTGACTGACCTATTGTTTCTAACAAATAGCATATACTTAATATGGGCCAGCTTCTTGCTCTTTTCTTGTCTATCCCCCAGGAGCATTTCAATCTTGCAGTGTTCTGATTCAATGAATTGTATTGTTCCACTTCTGCCCTGAGGGATTCTTATTTTTTCTTTATATACCGGCACACCATAGGAGTGCATATGTTTCCTCAATCCCTCTTCAGACTACTTTCTTTTCTTTTCTTTTCTTTGTTTTTCTTTGCTTTGTTTTGTTTTCTTTCGTTTTTTTCTTTCTTTTGTATATGAGGCACATGCAGCTGCATAGTGTAACTGGGCCCGCATGCTTTGTTATTGCTCTGAGGCTCCGTCACACTCCTGTCTTCTTCCTGTCTCACTCTTACCTAGCAGCTGCATGGTGATGCCAGGCTGCTCTGTGCCTTTTTTAAATTTTAATTTTTTTTTTACACTGGGCACACTTTTTTTTTTTTTAAATATATCTACCACTCTAAAATAGATACCTTGCTGTACAATGCATACTTGTGTCACGATGTACCTGCACGCGCCACAGTGTACACTAGTGCATATGTCATGGCCCACACATGAGCAAGCATCAGAACAAATGTGTATGCATAGTCGGCCATCGTAGAATTTGTTTTCATGAATAAAAAAACCTGTTGGGAAATTGTTGGACATGGTTGTGCATGTGTCATGCGAATGGCAAAAATCATTGCCAAAGTCAATAGGTTGGCCTTTTTTCACCATCTCTTGACCTCTCTAGCATTGAACTCCATTCCTTCTTCAAGCATTACATCCTACTTTCTGCCTCATGTACATTCCCATGCCTCTCTTCTGCTGATGTTTTGAACTGTGTTTTTTAAGCAGTTAGCACACACCTTATACTGCAGTTTGAAAACATGTATCCTTATGAACGATAATTTTAAAAAAATTGTTGAATTAAAATGATAGCAAGAACTTTGTGGATGCTGGATGCACTCCAACCTCACTCTTGCTGGACATTATTGGCCATATTTACGGCATTTGGTGGCGCAGGGGAGCGCAGCAAGGACCGCAGTAAGTCACCTTGCTGCGCTGCCCTGTGGCACAGGGAAAGGGCAGGACTGCACCGTATTTATCCAATACGACACATTCCTGCCCGTTCCCCTTGCACTGGCACCGTTTTGGTAGCATTGTGCCAATGCAGGCACCACTGCACCACGGTACATGGGGGCCTGTGTTGGAGGTAGAATTATTTTTGAGCAGGAAGGGGTACCAGTCTACACAAAAACAACCCTTAGAAATATTTTACTCTTAATGCAGCACACATAGAAAGATGAGAAAACTAGGCGAAGTAAAGATATTTCTCCTCTTTACCCCTCCCCTAGGGAGGCATAACATTTTGACACATCCACAGGTTTACACGTCCTTGTAAATCGGAGAATGCATCAATAACCCAGGGAGCTGCGTGGGAACACCAACCACAACGTCCATTGAACACCTCCCTTGCACAGAGTAAGGCGACACAACGATTTGTGCTTTTCGTGACTTCAAAAAATTTGAGTTTGACGTTTGCATCATGCATGTAGCACGATGTGTGGAGCAAGCATTATGCGAAGCTCTCATAAATATGCCCCTATGTATATTAATGCCTGTCACACATTATTATTATTATATCAGCCACATACCCAAATTGGGAAGAGAATGGGAGCTTGCTGGAAGCTTGGCGTAATATTTGAGTAGGCAATATGGGTGACATGCATCAATTTGGGATATTGCACTGTAGTTTCTGTTTGTTGCATACTGTTTGACACAAGTTTGTAATTATAATATAAAACGTAGGAAAAACTAATACTGTTGAAATGGAAGGTAGGCTGTTAGTTGTAGATCTATTTTCAGACTACGATTGTATTGATCAAGTCAATCAAAATGCTCAAAGATTTTTTTTTTAAGTGGTGGGAGTCTATATATTAGATATTTCATATTAGATTCTCCTAGTCTAGCTAATAATAGAATGTGTTTCACTTTCAAGAATGTGTGACTTCATGTTCAGGCAGCTCTCTAGCATATATATAATAATGTGACAGCAACTGTACCTTAATATCAATTTTATTCAGGGCTCCTCTCAAACAAGGTACAGTAGCAAAGCATGAAAAAAAATGCACACAATCTCAGTATGTTGTGACATTTAATGACTATGTACGAATATGTAATTGTAATTCTTTTGTACGATGTACATGGAAAATAAAGTTTAAAAAAAAGCATGATAAAAAATAATGATCCTTTGCAGCAATGGTATTTTGCGTATTATTGTATTCCCCACACAAAATATATGCACTCGTTTATCTCTTAACAAAACACAAGTTGTGCCCAATTTAACCCAAATTAACTTATTCGATTTTCCCATTTGCGCCACTTTAAGGTGCTATGTTTTACGAGCGCAGATAATGCGAGCCTGCGCGCGCTTGCGAGTCTGCGAAATTGCTTTCAAGGCATCTGACAAAATTGTTTCCCTCGTAGTAACTCTGCTTTATTGGGATATTAAAATGTTTTGGCGCGGGCTAATGCGGATAATTTAGACTGTCACTTTAAATCAATAGTGATCTATGGCGCCGAAGAAGGTAAGGTCAAGCACCACTCAGTCTGCGCCCTCCCAACAAATCACACCGCTGCGCTAAGTACTGATGGCTTATTATTAACCGGCCAAACCCACCTGGGACAAGAGAAGATTTGTGGCAGACAGCAAAAGGAACACCATGTAAGCAGATAGTCGAATAGATCACATCACCGGGACAGAGTGTTTCAAAGGACTGAAAGCTAAGAAGATCTATATTTCCAAATATGGCCGGCCTGCCTTTATAATGCGCTGCTGCTTTTTATGCTTCCCTGTTATTTTTTTTAATAGAAGTACAGAAATCATCACTTTTCTTCTCCTGGGAGAAGTTTCAACTTCGCAAGAAGTTTGTTCAAGTCGTTGCTGCTCTGCATGGGATGAAACGTGGCTTGAAAAGGAAGCCACGCGGTACTCATTGTATGGAAAGATTAAAGGGACTGCGATTTACGGTTTCTAGAAACTTCCAAGGCCAGGATGAACATGTAGGTAGTAAAGTGTTCAACCTCGCCATCTTCTCTCCATCGTCTCTTTTCACATCTCTTCTTTTCCTTTTTCTATCTCAGGAGCCAGCTTTTCTTTTCTCTGCTTATAGAAGTTCTAAAAAATCTAAAGGAACAATCCCTTAAAACGGTTTATGTTCTATAAATCTGCAAAAAACATTTTTTGTGCGTTGTGAGATGATGCAACTTGATGGGAATGTTCTGCATGAATTCATGCTCCATTGAAGGACTCTGAACCCCTCTGAGTGAGTGAAGTGGTTTAAGTTACTTTAAATCAAAATGCAACATTAATAGCGGGGACTAAACTGCCTCTCTATTAGTGGCCTTTAGCAGGACAAAAGTGGGTGGACGGCGTCCATCCACTATTTTTACGGAGTGGGCGCCGTCCACCTAGCCAAGAAGTTGGGCCCCACTGTAAAATATGCCGAGCTCGTCCTGGTGTAATTTTCAAACACAGGTACACATCCAGCAGCGCTGGCACGTTGTCCGCTTTCGATCCACAACAACTGCAGGCAGGGAAGGGGCTCTCTTATTTCAGACTCCAGCTGGGCCCACAACAAAGGCCGAATTTGAGAGGTCATCAGACCTCCTTTTGTTAGAGACTCTTGACTGGGAGAGGTCTGAAGCCTCACAGCTAGCCTCAAATGTAGTGGAAGGGAAACAAAGGTACACACCTTGGGGCATATTATGAAGACAGGCGATAAAATTCCAATTGAAGCCCATGTTAGACGTCCTTCACATTTAATATGGGCTTCAATTGGAATTCCATAGAGCACATTATCAAGCCCATTATCGCCGTTTTAGCGGCAGTTTTCTGCCGCTAAAGCGGCGATAATTGTATCGCCTGGCTTGATAATATGCCCCCTTGTGAGCACTTCACATAAGGATCTCTGTGTTCAAAGCAGTAATCCACTTACCTATCTACATATAATAAACTATATCATTTGCATGTTACATGATGTGCACTGCAGGGGACACATTAACCCTCTATTCTACATTGAATCAAAACTGGCGGCTAAACAGAATGCAGATCTTTCCAGCATGTATATTAATCTCCTGAGTTATTTTACCATTATTTTTCACTCAGATTTACCAGGAACATACAGATCTCTGCAGCAGGTGCCTTGACCCGACAAGATATTTTAAAATTCAGGCTTTTCAAAAAAATGAAGCAGAACAGATTTACTGTCAGTTTGTCCTTGTTGTCAATTTATTAGTGGCAGAGGTTTTAAAAAATAAGTGTATAAGTTGAGGCCCAGCTTTTGTATCAGGTTTGTGTGCATTTTCTGGCACCACCCTGATGCAAAATCATTTTGGGGATTTACACTTCTACACAAATCATGTTAGTGTGGCTTTGTACACAAAAAACAAAAAAAAAATTAACGCAAGCCAGCACATTGCCCTGCCTTGCATTACCTTACACCAGGTAGGCATTATATTGGTGATGCTTGGGTGTTCCTCTGCATCCATCCATGTATTTTGATGCAAACCCTCATTTGCAAAGACTTGTAAACATAGGTGTGCACCAAACTGGTGAGTCTACCTGAGGCATGCATATCAAGGAGAAATATGTTTGTTTCTCCTTGCTGCATTCTGCAGCACGCATACAAAGAGGAAATAGCCTCATAGGATAGTTTTTGCGTGGCTTTAAAAAAAAACTGACGCAAGGCAGCGCAATGCATTACTGTGCGTCAGGTAGGTATTACATGGGTGGTGCATTGGCGTTCCTGTACCTCCACTCATATAATTTGCACAAATAATATACAGAGTCTTCAGAATGCAGGCACAGTAGCTTTCCTTTGATCAGCTCTCAAGTTCCACTTCCCTGTAAAAGGATCAAGATTATTTCCTATTTATGTGAGGCTACATTCCATCTAGGACCCACCAGTGAGTTCAAGTCTTAGAAGTTCCATGATGGCTTTGAGAAAGTCAAAGTGCCTCTGCTCTTTACTGTGCTTTAAAGGACATGGGAACCCAATACATTTGGTCAGGGACCTTGGGTAGTCACATGTTTTAAACACAGTGGTCCCTAAACAAGGAAAATGATCAAAGAGAGAGATGAATATAGACTCAGTCAGTACTGTATTTAAAGCTGTCCAGCCGGACAGGAATGCTTTTAATTTATAAAATTGAACAAAAACAATAACGTAGGACACAAGCCTGCATCCTACTAAACGTGTAAAAAGAGAGCAAAAAATACAAATTGAAAAACAAAGGAAGGCTCAGGCAGAGCAACTTGCTTGATTATTACAGATTCAAATAGCACAAACAAGAATGCGATGGGACACCGTTGCACATAAATGATATTCAATAGTAAAGCGTTTATGATGTTCATTGAGTAAACGTTTCGATCCCTTTTAAACAATTTTGGGATCATCATCAGGACTTAGTGTTACATGCCTGAATATAATTGCCTGCAATCGGGGAATAAGAGAGAAGGGAAAAGGGAAACATAGTTAAGATGAGTAAGAAATTCATAAAAACGGCGTGAAATACCATGCAGATGCACGTGAGGAGGTGAGAGCTTCGACGCAATTATGCATTCTATATCGGTGTTATAGATGAGGCGGTTTATTTTGTGATACAAGACATAGGGGTGGTGAGTCGTTGTAGGGTGACAGTCGTGTGTCCTGTGGCCCACATGGCATACATTCTGGAGTTCTCAGTCATCTAGAGAATTAACATGCGGAAAACATGCTGCAAAGCTGGTGAATGTGTCATTGGAACTGAGAGGTCAGTGCGGGGGAACACATTCAGAGTGATATATAGGAACAAGGAAATCATGTGCGTATTATGCTGGGAAGACTGTATGAGAGTGAAGAGTCAATGCGGTGAGCCGCAAGACTTCATGCAAAATGATATAACGAATAATTACTTATACCTTAGATCAGTACAGAATTACTGATGGAGATGTGAACTGCGTCTGCGGTATCGTACCCAATGGGCCTGAAATGCCTGTGGCCAGCGAGGTAAGCGAAATTAAGTTACTTTATGTAACCTGAAAGGGAAGTGAAGAATTAAGAAATCATTGCTGAGAACTAAGGATTGCAGGGGTGACTACTGCTGATAAATTGTAGGAAGGATACCGTGATCCTGTAGTCGTAATGGATGTATACCGTGTCCGCGGTAAGCCAGTAGGAATGCTTGAACAATAGTCTCAATAGACCTAGGGGGGAACGAGTGAGTGAAAATAAATGCATTGAACCATAAAGCCATTAACAATGTACCGGGGGGTGTATTCTGAGTGGCTTACCTCATGTATAAGAAACGCTGGTGTCAAAGCGTCTTCACTGTAGGCATCTCCATGGCAGTGAGCAAGAACATGACCAACGTGCAAGGTGCTTGGTGTACTGTGTTATCTACGGTGGCCATAATGCAAAGGTGAAGGAAGTGAGTGCCCCTTTAAGGAAAAGGGATAGAATAAAGTTGAAAAGGAGAGGAAGCAGAAGGTCTTTTGATGCGAGTGTGTATAAACTAGATAGCACTTACTGAATTGAGGGTGACATACCTCTTTAGGACATAGGAGGGTGAAGAAGTGTCACAAGGGACAGAACAAACAAAAAAGGTTATGCGTTTGCTTGAATTAAGACAACAGTTAAGTATAATGGAAAGAAGCACAAGTTAAATGAGGGACAAGCCAATGGAGTATATTGGGTGTTGCTTGCATTGAATAGATATTGTAGCAATGATATTAGGTGTTGCATGAATATATATAGTAGCAATTAGTGCAGTGTAGGTGCCACTTCAAATAACATAATACAGAATTAATGCAAGGTATCACATGGTGCAAGGACCATAGAGCTCGTGACAAGAAAGCTGAATATCCGAGAAAAGAGCAAGAATATTCAGAAGGGTCGAATTACAGAACTGGAGAATTTAGTGGGAGCCACGTGGACCTTCTATGTAGAAAGGTTGGAAGGTCAGAGGAAAGATCCATATCAAGAAGAACAGATACAGTGTAGTTTACAACAGAGTGGTCCAATCCTCAAGCCTGTTGAGACCAATACGTATGCTTCCAGTGCGTAGGATCCACTTGAGTTCCTCTCTGTTAAAGAGTTGCGCAATGTCCATGCCTCTCAGTGGTGGTTTGATCACACTGATGATGGTCCACCAGATGTCGTCTTCGGTGTGTCCAGTGGCCATAAAATGTTCTACAAGTGGGGCACTGGTGTTTTACAGCATAGCCATCTGCGATGCTGGCAGATCCTGATGCGTGCTTTCTGTGTTGTCTGCCCAATGTAGATTTTGTCACAGGGCGTAAGTAACATTGCAGGTGTTACAGTTAGAGAATTGCTTTAACTGTGTCTTGATTTTACCGAAACAAACTTCCTTACATTCAATTGTAAATTTGCAAGCAACACAGTTACCAAATTTAACATGACCCATGAGTGGGTCGAAACCCCAGTGTTCATTCAATGTGCCAGTGGGTTTGGAAGCGGGTAGTGCTGCTCGTACTAAATGGTCCTTTATGTTTTTGCTCTTATGAAATGCAAAGAGCGGGCATTCAAGTTTGAGGCTACCTGCATTTAGGACTTCCCAGTGCTTGAGAATGCTCTTGCGCATGGTGTGGGACACTAGTGAGAAGGTGGTGACACAGACTAACCGGTTTTGGGGGGATTTTTCTTTCGGTGATAGGAGGAAATATCTTGGACAACACCATCCCCATTTCAATGAGTTTTGTATAAATCTGCGTGGGTAACCCCTGGATGTGAGTTTGTTGTGCAAAACGTTATCTTCGCGGAAGTAGTCTTCTTTGAGGGTGCAATTTCACCTAATGCACAGGAATTGTGAGTAGGGAAGTGAGTCACTTAGGGCATGTGGGTGGTTACTCTCATATCTTAAGAGTGTGTTTCGCTAAGTGGGTTTTCTGAAAAGGCTAGTAATTAATTCCCCGTTTTTATGTTGGATGTTGAGATCTAGGAAGGGAATCTCACTTCTGCTATGTGCCAGTGTGACGTTTAGCCCATGGCAGTTGTTGCTGAGCCAGTGTAGAACTGTGTGAGGGTGACTTCCGAATCGTGAAATATGAAGAAAATGTAATCAATGTACCATTTCCATACGGAAATGCCAGTGTGGAAAGAGTTGCATGGAAACAAGATACTTGTCATCTCTAAATGGTCGATATAGAGTATGGCCAGATTAGGTGCAAAGACTGAGCCCATTGAAGTACCTTTGACCTGTTGGTAGTATTGGTCTTCAAAAAAGAAAAAGTTTCTAGTGAGGCATATTTCCAGCAGTTGCAGGATAAAGATGGTGGGGACTGCTTGAGGAGGTGGTCTAGTATTGAGGACTTGTTCTATTACTCGTAAATACTCAAGCTAGGGGATGTTCGTGTAAAGAGATTCGACATCCAGTGTACACAGGATGTCTGAATCTGGATTGAACAGATGGTGTTCAACCAGATTGATCATTGACATGCTGTCTCTGATGAAACAATCTGTAAGTGGGACAACAGCTTTAATGAAAGAAATCTACGTATTGCCCTAGTGGTTCGAAGATAGAACCACAACCAGAGACTATGGGTCGGCCTGGTGGATTTTCATGATTTTTATGTATTTTGGATAATGTATAAATGACAAGGGGGCGTGGCGACTTGGTGTTGAGGAACTGATATACATTTTTGCCCAGGAACCCTTGACCTATAGCCTCATTGGTAACTTGGAGAGTAAGGTGTTGCAGTTCCCTTGTAGCGTTAGTGGGTAGTTTACAGTAATGATCCGTGTTAGACAGTTGTCTCAATATTTCGTTCTTGTATAGGTCTATCTCTTGAATGATTATGTCACCCCCTTTATCGGCAGGTTTGATAATCAGGGTTTTGCTTAGCCTTAAGGTTTTTGAGGGCAGATTTCTCTTCCAACTACATATTGTAGGGAATAAACCGGCAAATAGTTTCCAAATGTGAGACACCATTGAGGACCCTTTTTTCAAAGGTCAATACCTCGCCTGGAGCCATGTTAGAAAATGGAGAGAAAGTGGATGGGGGATGTAGCGGAGTATTGGCTGTGTTACCCAGTGTGGGGTTGAGCAGCAAATAGCTATGTAGGTGGATTTTACGAAAGAACCTCAGTAGTTCAATCTGGAGGTCCAGAAAATTCGGATGAATGGTTGGCACAAATAAAAGGCCTTTACTCAGTAGGGATTGCTCTGATTCAGAGAGAGTATGGTTTGAAAGATTGAAAATAGGTATGGCCATACTGTTGCACTGGACAGCTCTGTTAGTTAAGTCGTCCACCATTGGCAGTGCTTGTGGCGGGTCTGGTATTCCCCGGGGGGCGGGGTGGTTGTACCATCATTGTTGCTGCTTGACTCTGCCTTGGTTTGGAGTGTCGCTGTGGCCTCGTCCTAAAAAAGGTAGGTTTGGGGTTCTGTTTGAGGTACTTGGCCCTTCGCCCTGGTCAGAGTTGTTTGATGATTCAGCTGAACAGGGTCAAGACTGATTTGCATATGGCTGGGTCCAAACTGGGGTGGTGTAGGGAGCAAAAGAACAATGGATTTAACCGAGATCTCTTGACTGGGGCTGAATGTTTGATTCAGTCAGCATTCCATGCATCATTTATTACTGCATCAGTGTCTTTAATTTTTGGCACATGAGTTTGAAGTGTGGGTGGCAGGAAGATGTCACAACTGTGCATTTTTCAATTCAAATAAGGACTGCCTTGCATAATCCTGCTTGCTCCTCCATGACCCAAGTATTTCAGTTTTGTGCGGAGATATTTAAATCTGTCACACCACAACAAAAAAATGATTTCCAAACACTTGAAATTATATGTTTTTTTGCTAGCTCCCTAAATGGTAAAGAGCTGTTTTCCTTGAAAAGAAGACAAGTTGCTTTTTTGTCGCTCTGGAAATTCAAGAGAGCTGTATATGGGTTTGTTAAATTTTGCATAGTTATCACCTTGCCGAGGTATGGGTGGTCTTGTTTTTGCCACTCTCACACCTACCAGCTGCAGCGATATTGCAAAGTTTTCAATGCTCTGTATTGTAACACTATAACACAGGGTAGCTTTGTTGTTATGGTGCTCTTAGGTGTGGTTGATTGATTCATTTCAGAATTCCACTATGTATAAAATGGAAGATCATGTGTGCTTACCTAGGGCTGGTTCCTTCAGGATGAGGTTACAGTGAACAATCAGGTCAAGTAGGCTGTCTCCAGTGCATCATGTTGGCAGTGAAACATGTCAAGGATATGCAAATGCTTATTACCAAGGGTAGAATAGTGTAGATTCTGATTTCTGGCCATAGTTTGTGGTGTCTCCTGCTGTTGCTACATCTCCCCTCTTGTTGGGTATTATTTCTATGCAAACTATTGATATTTCTGTCTGACGGACAATATTTTATTGAAAGTGCTAGTTTGGACCTGAATTCCATGTATCTTTTTCTTGTTAGTTACCTTTTTCACCATTTGCTTCCCATCCTTGGATAATGTGTGGCTTACTCTTATTTTGATGTGGAGCTTATACCTCTCACTTTTAAAGTTATGATCTATTCTTGGTGTAGGCATTCTGGTGATAATGATTCCAGGGTGAGCTGACAGGTTGCACTGGTAAATGTGAGAGTGGTTTAAACATAGTTATATCAACAATAGGAACACAAGAGGTGACCTTTCAGGGGGCAGGGGTATTTTGTAAAAACATAAATGCAGAGCTCCAAACTTTTTCTTAGGGTTTTATTACTGAATGCCAAGGTTGCCATAAACTTTTACTTTCACTACAGTACAATTGCTAATTCTTGCAGGTTCTTCTTTATCCCCTTTTCTGCTTTCATCATTGTTTTCTTATCTATCTTTCTCCTTTCTTCCCTTGCTGTCTTTCTAGCTTGCTTTTGGTCATTGTCTGTTGGTGAAAAAATAGCCCTAGTCTCTTAAAATGAGTGCAGGTGGGTAAGGCTGAGTAAGACTACTTTACATAGGAGAGCGTTCTAACCTCTGGAGAGCACAGGCAGCTAAAGCAATCACATCTACATGAAAATGAGCTGAATATGGAATATTATGCCTGGTTGAGAAGGCTGGTGGTAGAGTTTGTTTTTCAATCCTTGGGAAAGGAAGCTTTACACTGAGAAAAGACAACATTGTTTTATGTGTAGCTTACAAAAGTGTGAGTATTCTGCCTAAATCAGGCGGGTTTGCATGTATGTTCATAATGCTCTCAAATATACTTATGAAAGGCCTGCTAAACATATATGTGAGGTCTTGAGATCTGATGTCACTTCTTGTGATGCCACTTCCTGAAAAGTTATGGCTTGTGATGCCACTTTCTGTGATGTCAATTCCTGTGATGCCATGTGCGTTGTAAGGAGTCGTGATGTCACATGCATACTGCCTAAATAGGTTAATCCCCCACTTCTTTTTTTAGGACCTGTTCCCTGCCTTTAAGTGACAACCTAGTAGTGGCCTTAATACAAATAATCAATATGAGACATAGAAAAGCAAGGGACCTTGTGGGAGTTGAAAGAAAAGCACTCTAGTTGTTAAATAGCTTGAGGGCTATACTGGTAGTTAAAGGCCCTGAACACTAGCTATATGCCCTAGCAGCAGGCAAGAGCCTATAATGAGGGAGAGGGCCTTTTAAAAACCGGCATAGCCAGAGGCAGAAGGACTATAAGGCTATTAGAATATTGCACCCACTAAGGGTAGAATGTCGTAAATTAAAAAAGGAGAAACATGGGTGTGTGGCCTAGCTTGTGACGAAGTAGGACGCATGTCTGTGCCTCTCTGGCCCCCCATGGCCTCATGCTACCATCTACTGCATTGGGACTGTATTGAGACTAAAGAATGGAGTGACAGAAAAATGCTGATCTCCCCCTGTCTGGTAGACAAAACTTGCTGTCCTTGTTCCGGACCCAGCTAACAGCTTCAAGCCTGAGCATGTGTCCAGGGTTGCTAGTGCCGCCATCTTGTGTTTTGTACCCCAGGCTGAGTGATTGAGCGCCTGCAGGGTGAGCACCTTTGAGGGGCCTGGCCCCCCACCGATTTGACTGGTGATGCGGCACGGTCCCTTTAGGGGACGTCGCCTCTGCACCACTGTCGACAATGGGCTCACCAAGCAGCCAGTCCCCTTGGTCTCACACCCTATGAAGAGATTAAAAGGAGCTTTCTCGGAAGGATGGGTGTAGATGATGAGACCTATCGGATTCAACTGCGACAAATGAAAGAAGGGATACAAGAAACACCAAGAGCATTATATTATTGGGTAAAAGATTTGGCTGATAAATGGTTGAGACCCTCGTCTGTGACTAAAGAAGAGATATTAGAGAAGGTATATTTGGAACAGTATCTCTCTTCCCTACATACCACAATACAGCAATGGGTTTGACAACATTCTCAGTTGACCCTGGAAAGAACTGTAGAAATAGCTAGTGCTTATTATCAGGCACAGGAAATACGCAAAGGCAGGGAAGAGACTCAGTGGAACCTCCTGGAGGGGTCTAAGCCAAGGGCCAAAAAGTTCCAACCCCAAGAAAAATGTAAACCGTCACCATAATGCCAGGTCCTGTAGCCCCATCATCACAACAACTTCCCTCTCCTGTACCCCAATGCTGTAACTGTGGACTATTTAGACACATTGCATGCACATGTCTGCAAAAGTAAGAGCCAATGGACGTTGGATTAACAAAGGTCCTTTATGGCGCGCAGGCATGTTCTGGCCCTCACTACCATCACCAGTTCACTGTCAACAGAGAACCCAGGGAGGCCCTGGTAGACATTGGATGTGTACAGAGCGTCATTTGACCCCAGGCGGTCCCTGGTGGAGTGCAAGCTATTGGTGACATGGTAAACATCAAGTACATGCATGGGGATAATAAACTATATCCCACTACCGAAGACAGATCCAAAGTAATTCATCAACGATACTAATACCATTGTGAGTAGTATTGATCCCTAATTGCCTGAGCCTCTGGTGTTGGGAAGAGACTATCCACCTATGGACAGTTTACTGTGAGAGACCTGGAAAGAAGGGGAGGAATGGAGGAAGACAGACCCTTTTTCTCAAAAACGGAAAAATGAATGGTCGCTAGGGAAGCTCCAGAATAGCTGGAGGCAAAGGAGGGCGGAAAAAAAAGAATGGAATTGTGTGGCCCTAGCCCAGTCCGTAGAAGACAGTATATGGGAAGCCAATTGAGGGTTTCAAATTGCTCAGAGATAAGACTTAACCCTGAGAGATGCCTGGAATAGAGCTTCTCCCTTGGAGATCCCTGACCAAGTATGTCTCCAATTATTTGTAAGAAAGGGTTTACTGTACCAAAAGGGGGGGAAATACCTTACCCCACAGTTGTTAGTTCCCTTTGTCATATAGGAGGAAGGTGCTGTTTTTGGCCCATAATCATTTGCTGGGGGTCATTTTGGAGGGGAAATGACAAAAAAAGCCATTCTAGAGAAGTTCTATTGGCCAGGAATCTATGAGCAAGTATGGAGATACAGTAAAGAGTGCCCAGTCTGTAAAAATTTTTTAGCAGAAACACACCTTTTAAAGTCCCACTGAAACCTCTCCCTTTAATAGAAGAACCTTTCTCAATGGTGGCCATGGATATAATTGGTCCTCCTCTTCCCTCCTGCAGTGGGTGCTGTTATGTCCTGGTCGACTATGCTACCCAGTTCCCCGAAGCAGTTGCCCTGAGACAACCCAATGCTACTCAAATCGCTAAGGCCATGATTAACATCTTTTTCTAAGTAGGGTTTCTGCGGGAGATTGTAACAAACCAGGGAACGCTGTTTGTTTCTAAACTGTTATAACAAGTTTGCCAACAGCTAAAGATTAAACAAATAAGGACCTCAGCCTATCACCCACAGACAAACGGGTTGCTGGAGAAATATAATGCCATGCTGAAAATAACACTAAAAAAATTGTTAGAACTAGAAACGCACAAGTGGGAAGATATTTTGCCCCTAGCCCTATTTGCTATCCAATGTGAACAGAATAAAAAACACAGGGTGCTCCCCTTTCGAATTACTATATGGGCGACAGCCACGCACCTTGTTAGACATACTCAACGAAGAGTGGGAAGAAGAAAGAGAAAGGGGTAAACCCCTGCCTGAGTATGTCCTTAACTCGAAGAATCATTTGAACCAAATCAGCAAAATTGTGAAATCCCATTTACAGCAAGCTAAAACTACCCAAAAGGCCCAATATGACAAACAGGCCAAAGAAAGGACCCTTGCATTGGGGGATCTAGTCCTGCTTATGATGACCACTTCTGATCATAAGTTATTAGGACAGTGGCAAGGTCCATTCCGGATCATAGAACAAGTGACCCTGGTTACCTACCGTCTCAAAATGGATCCAGAAAAGAAAACGAACACCCAAATATTTCATATTAATTTGTTAAAGAAGTGGCAAGGAGGCAAACCTGCATTGCTAAGCATCAATGAGAACCCCTCCCCTTCATAGCTACGAAGCATAGAGCCTGATTTATTAGCCTTCCAGAAACAGGAGGTAAACTCCTGTTTACAACCTTTTCAATCGGTATTTTCTTTGATTCCTGGGAGAACGTTGGTTATAGTACACCCGATACAGACCCTTCAGGGGAAAAAGTCCAACTGCATCCCTATCAAATACCAGAGTCCCGGTGAGCTGCTGATGAAAACGAAATCCAGCAGATGCTTAAGATGGTGGTTATAGAACCCTCCACCAGCGAATGGAACTCCCAAATAGTTATCATCCCTAAACCGGACGGATCTATCAGGTTTTGTATTGATTTCCAGGAGGTTAACAAAATATCACAATTTGACTCATATCCACTCCCCCGGTGGATGAAATGATAGAACGGTTGGGTGAGGCACAGTACATTAGTACTCTATATATTTGTAAAGGCTATTGGCAGGTGCCACTGAGGGAGCAAGATAAAGAGAAGACAGTGTTCTCCACACCGGGAGGGTTATATCACTTTACTGTATTGCCCTTTGGCTTACATGGGGCCCAATCAACCTTCCAGAGGCTTATGAATAGCATACTAAGACTGTGCAGCACCTTTGCAGCCACCTATATATATGATATTATTATCCATAGTACATCGTGGGAACAACACTTGATACACCTTACAAGAGTTATTCAGGCGCTAAAGGATTGGGGGCTAACCATTAATCCAGCCAAAAGTGTATAGCTGCAAGATCCGTAAAATACCTGGGGTACCTTTTAGGGGAGGGTTGTATAAAACTCCAAAAGGAAAAAGTTGGAGCTATATTAAACCTACCTTTTCCCAAGACAAAAAAGGACCTGAGAGCCTTCCTCGGCATCTTGGGATATTACAGACAGTTTATCCCAGACTTTTCACAAATAGTTGTCCCTCTGACTGATTTATTAAAGAAAGACAGCAAAACGGAGAACGCTGTTAAGAACCCATCCTCTGCTTCCATACACGCCTTCCAACAGCTAATACACACCCTCAAATCCGAACCGGTCCTTCTCAGCCCTAATTATAACAAATCCTTCATTCTGCAAACAACTTCATTAGAGCAGAGATTAGGAGCGGTTCTCTCCCAAGTAGACATGGAAGGCCCTGAAAGACCAGTGATATACATCAGCCGCAAATTATTTTCACGAGAAAGGCACTACGCCATAATAGAAAAGGAAGTCCTAGCTATCAAATGGGCTATTGAGTCTCTACGATACTATCTTGAGGGTAGAGAATTCATATTAAATATGGATCATGCCCAATTACAATGGCTGTCCCGTAACAAAGGGCACAATGACCGGGTACTGAGATGGTTCCTGGTTCTACAGCCCTTCTGGTTTCACACATATCACCGAAAAGGAAAACACCAAACTAATGCTGACAATCTATCTCGATACCCTGTAGAAACTGGTCTTGTAAGCAAGAAAGTTAGGGTGGGAGTTGTGAGACAGACAAGACCCCGGTCCCTGAAATCAATCCATTACCCCTAAGAGGCCCCAACCCTATACCCCGAGTCAACCCTCACTTACCTCTTTCGTCCCAGCACGGCAAGCAGCTCCAGCAACTCCTTGCCTGTAAAAAAGAAGAAGAAAGGGCTAACACTTTTGGTGAGGAGTCCCTGATGAAAGAAGGAGGCAGGACTACGTACGCTAACAGCCAATCACAAAGGAGGGCAGAGAGCCAGGAGAGGACAAATGGATTGGAGGAAAGGAAGAGTGGGCAGCAACCAGAAGACGCCGGAGGGAACAGCGTGGACCCAATACGCTTTCGGGGAGAGGGGAGCCAGGCCATTTCTACTGAGAATGTTGGAGGTGCCATGTGGGGAAACGAAGAAAGAAGACCATCTCTCGCTATACCGGGACAGAGGACAGCTCGAGAAGATGACGAGACTCCAGAAACCTGTAGCAAAGAGTGGTGGTCGTCCTGGGAAGCTTGACTCTCCCGCCGCAACTCAGGAGAATTGCAGCTTTCCATATAAGTGTTTGGGGGAAGGAAAAAGGGGGGTTAGGAAAGGGGGCAAACCGAGACAAGTGGGGATTGAGGGGCAGACAGAGGCACTACCCCAAGCACAGGAATAGAGGTGGTCAGAGAATACGATTGTGCCTGGTGGTTTTAATTAATTTTGGACCAGTTTTGTTTAATTTGAGTTCTGGTTGTTTCTTCTTTTTTCTTCTCTTTTCGTTTCTATTTGTGAATTGAAGTCACCAAAAAGAGAAACAGGGATGACATTCCCTAATGAAAATAAAGTCTATGATTGGGCTTGAGAGAAAAGCCAATCCCCAAAAGATAGAAAGAGTATTTGAGAAGAAAATAACAAGAAAGGCGCAGTAGCCTCAAAACCACAAAAGAGTTGTTGAAGAATAAGCAGAACATAATTTCACATGTTTTCCTCGCGCACTCCCCCTTCCCCAAAATCCCTGTAATCAAAATAGGAGATCTAGTAAATGAGTAATTAACAACCAAATAGAAAGGGGGTAACTAGGCTACAATTCTCACCAGAAATTAGATTCTTCCCCAACACCCCTGGGTGTGGTGATAGTCCTTATCTCTCATAAATAAAATTCCCCAGACCTTTTTACTTAACTTATTCTCCTTGTCTTTTCTCCTGGCAAACCGAGGGCGATGCACCATGGAAGTCTTGGCCTAAAACCAAGTAAAGAAGAAGAAGATTACCCCTAAAAGGAGAAGAACTCAAAGGGGCAGATTTACGTTTCCTGGCGCATCCTTGCAAATCAGCAGGGATGCGCCAGGAAACTTGCGACACGCATCTCAATCCTTGCACCACCACGTATGTGGCGCAGGGAAAGGCAGATGCGTGTCGCATCTGCTGCCGTAAAGTTGGCGCAGTGCTGGAGTTGTGTGGCGGGCGCGACGCAACTCCAGCACTGTGCCAACCCTGCCTATGTCTCACATGGTGCATCAAGCCTTATGCCTGCTTCAAGCAGGTGCAAGGTTTTGATGCAGGGGGGTCGGAAAAGTGACTGAGTGAAATCTTGTAAATTTCACTGAGCCACTTTTCCGAGGCGTTCCTGCGCCGGGAACGCCCCCCCCCCCGCGCCAAAACGCCCACATGAAACCTGACGCAGGTTTCATGTGGCGCAGGGCTTTACAACGTGACACATCTCCCTAGATGCTTCACATTGTAAATACCCCGCAGCATGGCGTTGGCTTTACGCCGCCGCTGCGTCACAGAAGTGACGCAACGACGGTGCAAAAGTGGCGTACGGGGCTTGTAAATCTGCCCCAAAGACCGTATCAGCAACCACAAATTATTTTGTTCTCCCTCTTAGAATTTCTTTTTGCATTCTGTTCCACCAAGCCTGTCCACAATAAAAGTCAAAATTGAGAGATACATCCGGCCTCCTAGATTGTTTTTTTACCCATCCTTCTCACACACCTCCTCCATTTTAGCTGCTGTTTGCCATCTCTGGGAGCAATCATGCCTGGCCAAGCAGGTGTGAATCGCCCTGCCTTCTCTCCAGAGGCGCTGGAGAAACTTGTTGAAGAGGTCCTTCCCCTTTATGGCCAGCTCTATGGCTCACCAGAGGAGCAGGTAAATATCTCACATATATAGTCCCAGAGTGAATTCATATTACTTTTGTAAAAGTTTGTGGTTCCTAGATAGGAAAATATGTAATGGATTGTGTATCTAATGTGCTTTGTGTATTTAACATCACCATTGCGATGTGTGTTGTGAGATAAGCCCTACTTGTGTTGCTTGCACATATCTATGCATGCATACTTTTCATGGTACCTATGATGTATTTGCTAATTAGATTGTGGCAATGTGTCTAAAAAGGTATAGGCTTTACAGTATGAACTGTGTATGTATACTGTAAGAAGCAGTTTAGGATGTTACACGTACAGTCCCACATATCACTCATATCAGGACTTGCCAAACGGTTGTCTGGGAGCTAACTATACCTCGCATACCCCCTCAAAGTGCCCCACAACCTCTAGGTCCCTTTTTGGGTACCCACAAGATGCACTGATATGTATTGAATTTGTGGAAATGTGATGTTCATGTTGGATCAGCATGCTCAGCCTGTAGAGAGCAAGGCCTGACAATGAGTCGGGCCTTGGCCCAGGATGGGGCAGAGTTACTTCAGTAATATAACTGATGTAATCTCCCTGTAGACCTGCAGATCCTCGGATGTTCTCAAAAGGAGTTTTCTGAAACAATAGTAGCCCTGATTGCTTTTACATGGATTGCATTTGGCATGGTGACCGAGGTAACCCCATGAGCTGATACTTTTTCCATTGACCCACCGTTAAAGGGCGGTAGAATATTCATATCTGTTTAACAGCTGCCGAGATCTTTGGACATAATTCCCCCCTGGGACAAATGGAGGGTCACGAGTGCCAATAGTAATATAATGACTTAATGACATGGTGTGTTTGTGATCCCCCACTGAGTCAGGGCCCTTTGAATATACTTATATGTCTTGTGAGCCTGTTCCTTTGTTTACTGTTTGATATAATTGATGCGCACGCAGATGTGGCACATCACGAGGCATCAAGTCGTTACTGATGCTCTTATCTGTCTTTTATTTTGTTTCTGTTTCCTAGGTACTCTTCTGAAGTGGCTTCTCACCATGCAGCTGTAACCATATCATAGGTATATGGGTTACTGCCCCGCCCTGTTTATTTTAGAGAGTTTAGTAATTTTTCTATCTCGTGCACTTTATATATTATTGCTCTGGTCCTGACGAAGTGCCAACGACCCTTATGGCGACGCAGGCGCGAAACATGTTGACCTATGACCTTTAGACACCCGGGCAGAGTGTGCCTTTAGGGGAAATTATTTTATTCAGCAGTTATTCTGCCAAGGGTTTACAATTTATACATTCGTTGCATGTTTACCCTTTTTTAACCTTTTTCACTATCTTGCACGCACCCTTATCACCCTCATTGGACCCATACCCCACACACCCACATGCACCACCCGGCAGTCCTTTAAAAGATCTCCGATAAAGAGACCCTTCAGGGGACCCGTAGGCAATTGCAGCGCCGGCCCTACAAGGAGCAACTGCCCGATGATGAAGCATGACACCTCTTGGGGTGTGTGAGGGCAACAGAGGACAACAAGCATTTTATCCACTCTATTAGTGGGTCACACTTACCTAGGATGTCTTTTCTCCCTTCCCTTCCCTTCCCTCCTTTTTCTTTTCCTTTTGAACGGGTGACTATTTGCACCTTTATGCGTAGGTGACCTTTTGCACCCCACTACAGGAACAGTGTCCCTATGTGATAACGTCTATACTATGGTACCAGCCTGTACGAACCGTATGTATGAAGTCAATGGGCCTGGCTGTAAAGGTGTCTATACAGCCATGCACACGTAGTTTAGCCTTCAGAGGGTCACAATGATGTGTTGTGTTTCATAGAAGCTCACATCACATTACATGTAAAATGTACCCAGGCTACATGATGTTAGTGGATTGGCTAAGTCAGTGTAGGTTATGACCAGGGTTGAGGATAGTCAGCAGATGATTATAAAAGTATGTATTCATGTCTTTGTAGTGCTTAGCATGTGAGAATGACATATGTATTATGCTAAGTATTGATTAATGCTTGTACTAAGTGCATACAAAATGTATGTCAACCAAACAGATATTCTATAATCTGTTTCTTCATCTCTTGCAACTATACAGGTCAATGCCCATCAGAAGCAAGCCATTTGGAAAGCCATCGCCCGGAAGGTGTAGACCCTGAAGATCTATCGCTGGGGCAGTATCCATTGCCAAGAGCGGTGGGAGGGTGGGAGGATATGAGGCGCTGGACCCGGAAGATCACGACTCTCAAGTGGTGTTGTCCTCCCAATGTGGACGGGGCATGCACCGGACCCTGACCCCCGAGGGTCTGCATACTGGTGGTGGCCTACATGGAGATTGATGGGCAGTTTGGAGGGCCAACAGCAGTGACAAGCGAGTGAGTCCTGAACAGAGTCATACATGTTACATTGCCAACTTTGTGTGTTAGAGGAAGGCATTTCGCCATCATTATTGGGGGTGTGCCATGTGCAACACACAAGAAGGGTTCTTGATTGTGTAGGTCTGGTAGTAGGTGCCTGCTGATATGCTTTACCTATTGTCTTTATGATCAGGTTCACAGCAAAGTCCAGTCCACTACCAATTTACTGTCTTAAGCAGACACATGGCTGAGTAAAGTGATTATCCAGCTCATGATGTTTGATGTTGTGGATGACAATTGTACCAAAAAGACCACTTGTTTTTATTGTGTAAGGAGTAATGTTTCCTCACTACTTCTGTGTCTCATGTGATGGTGGCCCTCTTACATTTGACAAAGCATATACTGCATTTTGGATGCAGTCACTGATCCATACTTCCCATTGGTAAGTGGGGAATCTACAGTAACACTGATAGCAAACCATCACTGGTGCCACCAGTACTAGTGCCTAAATGTTGGCATTTGTACCATACCTGATCTACATGTCTTCATAGGTTGATGTTTGATTCCATTACAAATGCATATGTAGGCCAAAATGCATGAAAATAGTTATTTTTGATGGGTGTACAGTTCATGTGTTACCACAGATAGAAGTGTGTAGACATTGGTGTGTGGGTCACATATACCCTACGCTTTTACTCATTGTCATTAGTAAGGTCCAATTGATGAAGCAATGAAGGACATGACAGGTAGACTAACAGTGATTTCTCACAATCTGAATTTCCAAGCCATTGATGGAGTATTCAGTTATGTGAATTGCACATGTTGATTCGTCAAGGCTCATTCACTGACTGGTGACATGCATTAGGGAGTGACATGCAGAAACAAATGTAGGGATCATCCGGGAGTGTCTACGCTCAGAAATGCAATGGAATTTGTGTTTGTGAGACAAAGGGTACTGTCATGTGCCTTCCCATTAGGACACAGGTTAAACTACTTCTTCATGGAATGGATAGTCCATGAGCCTCAACAACCTACAATGGTCAATTGGTTTTCAGGTATGCAATGTAAGAATGGTGTTCTCACCAGTACCAATCTGAACTGGGCATGTACCTAGGCCTGGCTGATTTATTATGCTGTGGATATATGGAGGCAAATTTCCAGGATATTTTGGCCAGATTGTCTTCAGTCTACTTGTCTGTGCTACATGCGATACATTGCAAAGTTACTTACGTACAGCCTTCATGAGACTATTCTGCCAGTGGACATATGAGAAAGTGTCTATTAGGAAGTGTCAACAGTGTGAAATGCACATATCCATGTAACCTTCTTCTTGCACCTGTACATATAGCAGCAACATTGCTATATTAGTTGACCATCATGATGTGGTGTTAGGTTATGTTATGATATATTGTTTTAAAGCGGGCACAGATACTCCGTGGAATGTCCCGGCGCGAACCCAAGAGGGATGGAAAGGGATGAACTTAACAAAAAGGAGAGTTTTTAGATTTTTCTTAAAGGTAAATGACTTTTTGCTAATTGCCGGTCCCTGTGTGTAAAATGTAGGAATGAATTTGTCAGTGCTAACCTATTTGATAACATCAGGTTACTAATGTATACTACAAGAGACAACCTGTACAAGGTGATGAAGTATCCTACTAGATCCATGAGGATAGAGATCAGACAACTTCACTCATGCAATTGGTGCTGTTTGTGGTTATGACTTCACTGTGAGCATCTGTTTACCGGTCATGTAGCATGCATGCATTTGCTCATGCTAATTTTGTAGCCTATTCAGTGAACAATGCAGCTGGTGTGATCTGTGCACTTTAGAATTGTTTTGTATTGATATGTGATGTTCAGGTGAAATAACACTGTTGCAATTAACCAATTTCATATGTCTTTTCAGATTCATCCAAGGCAAGTGAAGGAGAAGAGGCCAACATCTTTGGGAAAGCAGCAGGTCACATTGGTTCCGGTTGTGGGCTACAGACATGGAGAGACCCAGTGACGAGAGGGTGTCAGGAGTGCCACGGAGGACACAAGCTCAGTTTATCATCAGAAGAGTCATACTGCAGTGGACACTACCGAGTGGTGGTGGATCTCACAGGATTTGTTCCACTTTCATCCTTGTCTGCCAATTCCATCTCTACACTCTCTGTTGCTCCCCACCAAGTTGGCCAGGCCAGCTCCCCTAATAGTCTCCTTCGCTCCAGTCACCTCAGCCCCTGCCCCTGTTACCCCGGCTGCCCTGAGTGAGGAGGCAATTGACCTCCTGAGAAACATCTCTGTGGCTCAGATGGCACTACTGAATGCAATCCAGGTGCAAGACAGCCAACTGCAGTTCGATAGGAAAGGTACCTGGGTCCTGGAAAGAAGCAACTACGGTCCTCACTCTGAAACCTGGGAAGGACCCCCTAGCGGCAGACTCCTACCGACCGATCTCCCGGCTGAATGCCGACTATAAGATCTTTATGGGGTTTGTACCTGGGGGATATATCCAGGAGCAGATGCAACAGCTAATTGGTAACATCGATTTGGCTATGGCAAGATCGGATCCCTTGGCCGTAGTAGCCCTTGACGCGGCCAAGGCGTTCGACAGAGTCTGTTGGGTTTACCTTTGGGAGGTTCTCAGGTTAATGGGCTTCAGCCCAATTTTTATTCAGACCATAATAAATTGTTATCAGGGAGCCTCTGCAAAGATTTTGTTAAATGGCATGTTGATGTCTAGTTTCAACATTCAGAGAGGAACAAGACAGGGCTGTCCCATCTCCCCGTTGCTATCTGATATTTATATTGAGCTATTGGCACAAGCAATAAGATGAGACGACTTAATATCCCCCTTTAAATCTCAGCAATACTGTATAAGTTGGCCCTTTAAGCTGACGACTTGATGTTATACACCAGCAACGGGGGCGGTCATACCAGGGGTTGAATCACTGTTGGAAGAATTTGGCTCCCTCTCAGGTTATTTAGCCAATACTTCCAAAACTAAGGTAATGTGCTGGAATGTTGATGATTGGGTGGGCTCCACGAGTAAAGAATTGACATATTTGGGCATTATTATTGTACAGGATCTGGATAAAATCCCCCAGATTAATTTAAATAGGACCAGCAAAGAGATAGACAGCCTATTTGCCAGATGGAAGAACCTCCCTTTGACAATCTTTGGTAGAGTTAATCTGGTGAAGATAGTCATTCTGCCCAAGCTGACTTATCTGTCTAATGTGATCCCTCTTACTTTCCCTAGTAAGGGCATTAGTAAAATCCAAAGTAAGATCAGAAGTTTTATCTGGGCTGACAAGGGAGCTAGACTGTCCTGGAAAAAGCTGAGACGCAGGCTCACCAAGGGGGGCCTCGCTCTCCCAGATATCAGCTGGTATTTTGTTGCTTTTCAGTTAAAAAATATCAGGATGTTACTTGTAAAACCGGAAGAGTCATCATGGGGGAGGCTATTGGGTGAAATGGTCATGATGGAGGGTGGAGGTGGAGGAGAAGGCTTTTTGTATAAGTTTGGGGCACCAAGGTTTTTTAAACGGGTGCGTTTGAAGGTTCTTAGCACCGCCCTGGATATCTCGTATAAGCTTAGATGTAGATGGGGAATTGGGTACTATTCAGACTTTGCACCGATAGGGGACTCCCCGGGGACCCGCTCTGTCTGAAGGATAACCTCACAACCCCAATAAAAAGGGCGGGTATCACCATCTGGTCGGAGCTTGAATCTGAAGAAGGACTCCATCCCTGGGAGGTATTAAGGGCTAAGGTTGGAAGTGGTTTTTCTAAGTTTAAATACCTGCAACTTGCCCCCTGGTGCATAGCGGAAAAGGGGGACATAAGAGGAGATTGGGAGACGGAGCAATCTTTGCAAATCAAACATCTTAAAAAGAAAGAAGTCTCTATCTGGTATAGGAAGCTGACGATACAGAACTCTCCCAGCAACATATAGTTTGGAATCAGTCTCCTTTTGAGTCCAACATTGTAGACCTTTATAGACCCTCTTTGAAACTTTTGTATAAATATGTCAAACCGGCTAGTTTAAAGAAGAACAACTTTTTTTGTGATCAACAGACTCTACTATACACCTGCTAAAATTGCTAAGTTCGCCCCACTATCCTCCCCCAAATGCCCAAGATGTAATCTTCTTAATTCCAATGATATACATATCTTCTATGAATGTCATGAACATCGAAACCTATCGGAAGAAAGTGGGGGATGTATTATGCGGCATCTTTAAAGTCAAAATTGAGGTGAATATTTCTTTGGTAATTTTTGGGGATGATGGTGTGCCTGGGAAGAATTTACCGCAGTTACACAGAGGTTTGCTGTTATACCTGGTACTATTAGCCCGGAGAGAGATATGCATGAAGTGGAAAGAACCAAGGCCACCAAGGTGCGAGGATTGGCTTAAAGCCACGTTTGCCATGGCCCGTTTGGATCAGGGAGGAGTTAGGGAACAAGATGTGAACATTTGGCAGACCCTAGTGATCTGGGGCCTGGATTTGAGATGGGTATAATCCCTTCTGGTCCTTTCCGGTCCAATGATTACACCAAGCCAACATCAAAGGGTCTGGTCTGGTTTGACCTAAGCGAATGCAGTAGCCGTAGGGCGCACAGTACGGTAAGACGGCTTCCTTTAAGATTTGCAGACCCTTATTGGTGAGATGAGGACAAAAAAAAAGTCACCCAACTGCAACAGATGGTGGCCTACCTGTAAGGCATCCACAGTACTACGTCTGCCCTACCGAGATCTTTTCAGGCTCTGACCTCTTCCCTCATGGCAGCCTTCCACCCATCCCAAACTCCCACCCCACCTCCTCAATCTTCTGTGTTCAAATTCCCCATTTCCATGCCTGTCCTAAGCACACAAACACACATATACACTTCAATATCACCAAGCAGCACACCAAACAGAAACACCATAAAACAGAAGCACCAATGCATTCCCATGGCACTCAAACCCCTCACCACCACCCCACACCAACATAACCCCAGGCACCAAGCTTACAAACATATCCACAATACCTAGCATTCAACAGACACCACATGCGTAACCTAGACCCACCCACCACTACCAGAATCCCCCCAGACACCATGCCAGCAGCCAACAGACATATCTGCAACACTCGGCATTACAAGACACCACACCCCCACCCACAGACACATCCACCACTCCCAGCATTCCCCCAGACACCACACCTGCACCCACATACCCATCCATAACACCCAGCATACCCAGTATGTTCACATCAGACACACTCAAGAAATGCAAACACCCACACTTGCCCACACAACAGGCACCCACAAAACACAAACAAGAAATATCAGACACACTGACACATGCAACAACAACACAGCCACCCATACTTCCACAGCCTCTACTTCCCAATCCCTACTTCCTCCCACGCATTCTGACCATTTCCCCAATGAAAGTTTCTTATTTGCCCTTGCCCTAAGCCCTGTCAAACCCGACACCCCTCTACCAAAGCAAAAAGACCTCATCCACACCCCAACCCATCCCTGAGAAACCTGATCCCCACCACTAAACCCAGCTGTGTCCTTAAGAAAATCAAAACCCCTCCCAAAACCAAACCCAGCCCTCTCAAAACTAAACCCACCCCTCCCACAACCAACTCCACCCCTCCCAAGTAAGATCTTCAAGATGGCTGCCATGCCCAAAGGATGCACGTTTGTGAGAAGGTTTCCTGGCAGGGTTATGAAGGGCAAGTTTATTGGCATAGCAGTGTTCTGACAACCCACGGTGAAAATGGACCGGCCATTGCTTTACTTCCTTGTTTAATTTTCAGAAAATAAAAAACTTTTTTTGTTTTCATACACATTAGCCCTACCATTACTTTTCCAACTATTTGATGTTATAGGATGCTTTGAAATGTGTGACAACAGTTGTGTTTGTTTCAACATGATTGATGATCCGTGTTTATTATGATATGACCTTGGAACCACTGCTGGAGTCACAAAGGACAAGGGGACATTTTCAATTGATGGATATGTGGGATAAATTCCAATTGGGGCTGACATTGCATTGGGTGGTATTTCAAATGGTAAGTATTTCAGCTTGGCTTGGCCAATGTCAACATCATTTAGCTTGCACCTCTCCCTATGATATAGATTGGATATGTGTTTGTTTATCCACACAAGAAAGGTGTTAAATCATCAAACATTTGTAGATATGTCTATGGACATGTGTCTATTTCCATGTGTGTACCTTTCACCTACTATGTGTAAATGTGTGACAAATGCTGTTACTGCTGTGTTTGTGTTCCTGAAGTGCACTTACACATTTCCCACATATTCATGGCACTTTTGTTACACTACTGGTCATCTATGATCTTCAATCCAAAGATCCTGTGTACATAGAGGTTTTGAGATATGTGCAAAGCAGACTGTGGCCCAGGACTCCAGCCTTTCAGGGGTTTTCCTGGCAGAGGCATACCTATTCTGCAGAGAACGTTTACATTGCGCCCTTTGAATGTTTGTAGCACTGATTATTTGGAATCCCATTTACCTGACACTCGCTCTTAATGTGGGTGATGTGTGAGAGTCCATTACAAAGATCTAGCAGAGAAGGTGGGTTTTAGTTTAATGACATATCCATACAGATGTATCTTTGATATCACAACAGGACCTAGCATGTGAGCAATGTGAGGGTGTCACATAGATCAATAGGTGTGATATTGATTAGGAGGTGCTGTTGTGTTGCATTTAATGCGCACATCACTATCCCTGATTATGAGATGTAAGCACATGTCGACTTTGGTAGTGTGTGCTTGTGTAGTGTCAGTTACCTGGCCAAATTGGGCATAGTTGAGGTTTAATTGAATCATACACTGTGAGCAAATCTAAACCGGGACCCACAAAATGTGTTTGGCCCAGGGACCCCAACGCCCTTGCCAGGTCCATGGAGGGGCATCTATTTGCTGAAAAATCTATTGAAATAGGTAACAGTATATCTCACTGTTGGTTGCGTTCACAACGGTGTCAGTTTTTGACTTTATTATGTAGGCGCAGCAGGGACAGTACATGTAGGATTGGCTCCAGGTTGGCACCGGACATGTAAAGCTAAGTACAGATGAGTTTCAGCCTTATATCCTTCCCTTTCCGTCAGCTCAGATATGGTGGTTGGACCGCCACAGTCACGCTGTTGGAAAGGCTCATCATAATTGGGCCGGCAGAAAAACTGGAGGTCCGCTGCCCGACAGAGGCATTGGCATATCCGGCCTCAGTTGAGTAATTCCTGTCAGGGGCAGCGGATCCACAGTGGTCTTTCGTCTATGAAACTGCATGCATCATATTAGAGCAGTCGGACCGCCTAGTCGGTGGCGGTGAAGCCGGCGCGACAGTGGAGGTGGGTAAGCTGAACTCATAATCAGGCCCTTAGTCCCCTAATGGACTATTTCGAAGATACATTGTAAGAGCACAGTTGCCAAGCCAAGTACCAGATACCATGGTGGTATGTCTGTGACAGTACCTTGGCATTCACAGAAGACATTTAGTAGTTGTAAAGTTAGAACTCCTAACTTTACTACTACTAAACTGAGACAAAATCCCAACTTTACAACTTTCGGTATTCACAAAGGCATTTAGTAGTAGTAAAGTTAGGAGTAAAAAATTTAAACTTAGGGTCTTATAACGATGTTGGCGGGCCCTCTTCCCTCTGCCTTTACATAGCAGTCCAACCGCCATGTAAAGGCAGACAGAATTGGACTTTGAGGGCCTCTGTCCCCTTTGGGCCTCCGCTATAGGACCTGGGTGGCACATGTAGTGCCCCTTTACAAATCAATGCACTGTGGGCCAGTCTCTTTTGCATTGCTGCTTGTGCTGTGGCTCCTTGTCTATGGCTGCAGCACAAGCCGCAATGCAAAAGAGCAGTATGAGCCTTGTAATTAGACAGGTGTAACCACTGATATGCAGTTGGCTCGTTGGACTGCCATTGAAATGAGGCCCTAATTGTTTTATTGCTGCATATCTTTCTCCACCCCCACAAAATGAAATTGGAATCCACAAAAATGATACAAGTTTGAAAGCAAAAAGGCCCTTAAAAATCCCTTAAAGCAAAATCTGAAGGTTTCATACAAAAATCCCCAAAAATATTTTGAAAAAAACAACTGCTCTAGGAAACACCTCCAAAAAAGAAATCAAAGTAAAAAACCATTAGTTTATAATAAACCAAAACAGATTTCCTTTCAAATAAAAAACTTAAACGCCAAACTTCCATTGATATCAATCGGGAACGAGGCAAAGATGGTGGGTGACTAACTGCCAGCAATCTCACCAACTGCCTCGATGGATCTACAGTCCGGCGGTCGACTGCTCAGTCTGGGAGCAAACCCGGCGAACTGCTTAGAGTGCGTCTGGCTGTGGTAAATGATGGAAGTCTCGCTACGGATCACTGGTGCATCGCATCTTCATTGTTTGTCTGACTGGCAACCACGGTTATGGCTGCTCCAAACAAAACAGTTGACTTTTCAGATGGCATTTAGAGGTGGGAAAGCAGCGAAGGTGCAGACCGTAGGAATATCCTGCAATAACGGAGTGTCCACCAGTGGGAAACCAGCCGCCGGAGTCTAGCGGAGCATTACCCGACTGGAGACGGCGTGGCGGACCTGGTAAATTGAAGCAAGACACCGGAGGCAGAAAAACTGCTGCAGCAAAATATACACTACAGGTAGAAGGGGGGCTTTCACAACCTACTGTTGCCTCTATGTGTGCAAGTTTATTAGGAGACTTACAGAAAAATAATAATATCGCTAGAGGAAGGGGGGGGGGGGTAAAACCTGATGAAGGAGATTAGGGATGAAGACATTGATGGGAAAGGGGAGGAGGATGTGAGACTAATGGTTGGTGAAACCGATGATTTAACCCCCGCCCCAGCTATTGCACTGGACTTACCCATAAAGAAATTGGCGAGGAGCAAAGCTAAAAGTCTGCCAGCACCCATGGCACAAGGAATATACACCAAGGAGATCGGTCAGGAGAAAAAATATTTGGGGAAGCTTGTGACACCCCTAAGCGTAAGACCCTCTCGATTCACATGCCTGCAGGCAGGAGTGTTCTCACTCGAGCTATCATGTGAGAAATTGTATTCACTGACTGATGATTCAGATGTCACTGGGCAAGAGGATACTCCCTCAAGAGGTGAGGCTCAATTGGACCCCAGCAGCAGTACTTCAAATGAGGATACTCAACAAAGAAAGAAAAAAATCAACAAGTTATAAGAAGAAAAGGAAAGAAAGCTTGAAAAGAAGTACCATTTAACAGCTCAAGTGGGATTACTCAGACACTCAAATATTGCCTCAGAAGGAGGGAGCCAAAGAGGGCGCTGAGGAGACTACCCTGAATAATGAACCTTCTCTGACGACTATCTTAATGTCTATTAAACAGCTGCAAGAAGAAAATAGAAACGACGGATGCAGAGCAAGAGTTGCTGCAAAAAAAGTTCAAACTGGGATCCGCAAATTGAATAAAACATGTAGAGAAATTGTTAATTGCTTAGCCACTGTTGAAACACGGATGGAGGCACTGGAAGCCGAGGTGAAATCTTTAAAGCTGCAAGCACCAGCCAAAGCGCGGCTATGACAGATGTTATGTTTAAATTTGAAGACCAAGAAAACCGCCAGCGAATACATAACTTGCGCTTCTTAGGGATTTCGAAAGGTTTGGCAGGCAGCAATCCAAGAAGCTATATGGTGAACCTTCTGAAAAGTGCATTCCCTGACCAAGTGAACCGGGCCTGGGATTCTGAAATACAGGAGGCTCATTGGTTTCCCTTATTCTTGAAAAAACATCCCCAAGATACGAGAGAAAAACCTAGAGCTATGCTGGTCTTTTTCGGAAACTCTTCACTGAGTCAACTAGTAATTGATCAAGCCTGTCTCTAGCTCCGATATCCAGTAACAGTGTTTCATTCTTCAATAGACTGGATTTTGCTTATGCAACAGTGAAAATATGCTGGTGCCTATGGCAACCTTTCCCTCCCTTTCAAAAATTAGGGGCTGAGGTCTTTCTCCAGAATCCGACTAGACTAAAAACTAACTTTAAAGGAACAACACGCAGCTTTACATCTGAGGTGCAAGCACAGGAATATATGGAAGAAATTAGGAAAAAGGAAGAAGGGTCCCCCAAATGAAAATATGTTCTCTATGTTCTATATTTTGACTGCAACGATTATAAGGAGGGCTGAGCAATCGGAAACAGATTATGGTTTAATAGTATGAAGAGGCAGCTGGTGGGGCAGGGTGTGTAAGCTAAAGAAATCAATAGAATGGGAAGATTACGAATAGCTACGGTGAATATTTGTGGTTTAGATGATTTAAAAAAGAGGCAGATAGTGTCACAAGGGTAGCACTCATTACAGACAGACATTGTCTGCCTACAAGAAACACACTTAGAGGACGCACAGAAAGGTCTTTTAAAATATCTTGGCAATAGCATAGTGGGGCAACAACCCAGGAAACTCGTGCAAGGGGCTTGCAATATTAACTTGTAATAAGTCAATACTTTTTACACAAGTTCGCGTGGACGTATCAAAGCAATGGGATATAGCCGGTTGTAGAGCCCCAGGGTTACCTCATTTTATTTTATGTTCCCTATATGGTATCAATATAGACGATCCTTCTTTATGAGAATGGGTATCTAATGAATTAGCACACTGGCCACTTCCTATAATTCTATGCAGAGATTTTAATATAAATCTTGCATGTGAATGGGGGTGGGACCAAAAATATGAGGGAAGGAAGCCCAAAGTGTTCCAAACACTATGCAAACTGTGTCAAATACATGGATTGTGCCATGCATGGTCCATAAAGAGAACGTTAGAACACTGGTTTACTTACTATTCTGCCCCGCATCAGAAGCATGCAAGGTGGGATTATTTACAATTCTACATAAAAGTACAATTGAGTGATTCCCAAGATTTCTTTTGGACTATAGCCCATTAGTATTACAATTGGTCGGTGGAGGGCCTCTGGGAAACATTTCCACCTGGACCTTTGAGAGTGCGATATGATTAGATGAGGCCTACGTGGGACATAGGAAGGAGTGGATGCCAGATTTCTTGTGGAAAAATATGGGTACAGCTTCACTGGATATAGTCTGCGACTCTCTAAGGGCAGGTATCTGGGGTGAAACAATACAATTTTCAATCAGAAAAAGGACAAAATAAAAGGATCAGTTGCAGCTTAACCAGCAAAATGTGGCCCAGGCGGAAGAAAGCTTAGTTACTGCTCTACAACAGAATAATGGGGTGGAGGAAGCTCAAGCTGAAATGGCCCTTGCCAAGTCAGCAATTCAGGGAAGGCTACTAAATAAAACACTAGAAAAAACAATAGCTTACCATGAGCAAATGTACGGGAGTACGGAAAGGGTTGGCCACCTACTAGCTGTAAGAAAGAGGCAAGAACTTACACATAGTGAAATTAAGTCAGTAAGGGATCCTACATTAGGGCTGGCATCTGAATCCAAGGAAATTCGAGTAGCTTTTTATAAGTTTTACCAGGCTCTCTTCACTGAAGACATGGGGAGACAAGGGAGTCAACACGAGGATTTAATAAGTAAATATTTGGAGCCATCTATGATGGAGGTAATGTCACTGGAAGAAAGGGAGATATTAGACAACAATCATACAGGGATGAAATTATAGATGCAATGTCAAACCTACCCAGAGGTAAAGCGGCAGGGCCCGACTTAATCCCCACAGAATTCTACAAGATCTTTGGGGAGGAATTAAAAGAAATTATGGCATCTCTGTTTTTACAAACTTTTGGAAGGAGTGGCTTGGCAAAAATCCTGGGCTCTTCCCAAGATCAGAGTATTCCCAAAGAAAGATAAACCAGTGTGTGAACTGGGCTCCTATCACCCTATAACCTTAATTAACGGGGATGTCAAAATATATTCCAAAATTTTAGCCATGTGTCTTTCGCAAGTTATTCACAGGATAGTATTTGCAGGACTGTTAGACCTAGCATCTTTGGCGTGGTTTCCCCTGACTTTTTGCCTCTACCTCCTGTATTTTTTGACGCTGTGCTGGATTTCGGTTTTGCTGGTTTAGATGCTTTGGGCACTTTGCCACTGCTGATCGGTGTCAAAGTGCAAGTGCTGCCTAGGTAAATTGTTATATTGATTGGTTATCCCTGATTGGTATATTTGTTTCACCTGTTAGCCCCTATTAATGTGCATCGAGTGTGCCAGGGCTGGTGATTCAAATGCTACTAGTGGGCCTGCAGCACCGATTGTGCCACCCACAGGATTAGCCCTAAAATGGTGTCACAGGCCTGCCACCGCAGTGCCTGGGTGCAGCTGCTAACTGCCATGCAGGCCTGACCAGTGTCCGCACTGGCCAGGCCTAACCCTTCCCTTTCTGTACACATTCGGCACCCCTATGGAAGGTGACATGCTCTGGTAGTGAATTACAGCCATTTTCGTTTTTCACTATTGAAAGGCTATCTTGCCATAGGCTTTAATGAGGAATGCTGAGTATAATGTTTACCTGCATATCTTCCCATAGGAGAAAGATAGAAAATTAAAGTCTGGTATCCCTGACCTCAGAATTTAATAACACATCTTTTAGGAAAGATGTTTTTTAAATCCTGTGTGTGAAAACAGCACTTTTAGAAAGTGGCTGTTTCCTTTGCTGCCCTTTCTATGTGCCTTGGCCTATTTGTGAATTGACTGTCTGGTTTGTGAGTGACAGGGACAGGGGTGGCTCCCAGAGGCTGAATGAGTCAGCCCAGGGCTGAATAGGGAAATTCCCCTGTAGATGGGTGGGAGGAGTAGCACCTGGGCCTGAATAGGGCTGTGCCTGCCTTCCACAATGCTGGCTCCACCCCCTGCGGGCGGCTGACGACCTTGCCCCTCTCTTTCAAAGGAAAGAAGAAACCAAGTAAACACTGCTCCAGGACTGGCCAGAACTGGTTCTGACTAGGCCAAGGCCCCTCTGCCTTCAGAGGACAAAGGATTTTGGGGTATAAGTATTGGGACCCAGACTACAGAAAATTAGATCATCCTGGAATAAAGAAGGAACCTCTGCCAAGGAGAAAGCTGGAAGACTGAAGAAGAAGGACTGACCTGCTGTAAGGCTGACCTGCAGTTGCTTTGCTGCCAAGGAGAGGGGAAGGACTTTGCTGTGTGCTGTGTCCCCTGGCTTGAAGGAATCTCCAAGGGCCTGAGTAGAGCTGGCCTCCTTTTAAGAAGTCCCAGGAACAAAAGGACTTCACCCCCAGCTTCCCCCTGAACTCTGCTGTGTGAGTTCTGCCCTTCCTAGAGTGCTTGAGCCAAATGTGGGGCTTCTGGAAGTTGTGTCTGCTGCTGGGAAGCTGACCAAGAGAAAAGAAGTGAAAGATCTGCAACTTTTACATGCACCGCCGGCTTAGAAGAGAAAATTTCCGTCGCCGCGAAGATCATTGCAGTGCCTGTCGCCGCTGCAACGTCAACGCCGCGTTCATCTTCGGAGCACTTCGCCCCCGGAGCGGGAAGGTTCCCGTCACTGCGAGTATAGTCGCAGAGCCTGCTGCCGCTGAGTGAGATCGTCGCTCCGCTCGTTAGCGGGGCGCCTTTCGTCGCTGCGAACATTATCACAGAGCCATCGAAGATCGTCGCACCGCTCGTTAGCGGGCCGTATTTCATCGCTGCGAACACCGTCGCAGAAACATCGAAGATCGTCGCATCGTGCCTCTGCGAGTAAATATCTACCGGAGAAGCTACGCCTTGGAATCCATACAATTATCGCCTCACTCCCCATACAGACCGGATTCGTCGCACACGCCCGCTGCGTGCAGCGGGGTTGTCGCATCGCCTCTCCAGGGTCTCAGGACTGATGCTGTTGCTTGTTTATCAACTCCTGAGCGCCGCTAGGAACTTTTATCGCATCACCAGGTACTGTTGGCTAAAATCGACGATAATGTGGATTATTTGTCGCTAAGCTAAGAACTCTTTTGAAACCATATTCTTGATCTGTGTATGTTGGATTTTTGTCATTTTGGTCTTGTGTAGTTTATATAAAAGTACTTTATTTATCTACACTGGTGTGTAGTCCATTTGTGGTGTTTTCACTGTGTTACTGTGAGTGTTGGTACAAATACTTTACACATTGCCTTTGAAAAGCCTGTCTGCTCGTGCCAAGCTACCAAGGGGGTGAGCAGGGTTTATCTAAAGAGTGTATCCCCCTTACCCTGACTAGAAGTAAGGATCCCTATTTGGACAGTGGTACCTACCTCTGCCAACTAGAGACCCCCAGATCTAGCAGGGACCGTATGGCTTTATCCCCAGTAGGGATACGATTGAGCACATCAGAAGGGTTATTACCTTGTTTGATGTTAGTCAGGTGTCAGGAGACCCTAGGGGCGCATTTATTTTTGATGCTGAAAAAGCTTTCAAATGGGTCTCCTGGCAGTTTCTCTGGGCAACTATGCCAAGGAAAGGGATAGGGACTACATTTATTGGAGCAGTAGATGTAGTAGAACCCGAGGCTAGAGTTATTTTAAATGGGGAAAAGACAGAGCCCTTTAAAATCATGAGAGGGACACAACAGGGGTGTCCCTGCTCACCACTCCTTTTTGTGTTATACATTGACCCCTTTTTAAAACACCTGGTACCAGGCAAAAAAATTGCAAAGTGACAAAACAGCACAAAACACTATCAAAAAGACATCAAAATATACAAAAAACAAAAACAACACTATGCCCAACTTCTAACAGGCATCTCAAATCTCAAACCCTGAAAAAAAGGACTTACCTGTTCTGAGAAACAGCAGCACCTTACTGCAACCTGCTACCTGGAAAAAGGACCCAAAATAACAGAAATAGGCTACAAAATACAAGTTAGTGGTAAAAAAAGTGCCATTCAAATGCAACTAAAAAAAGACTATCTCCCCATAGACATCTACGGAAAATATAGTAAAAATGTTTAATAAATGTAATACATTTTTAGCATGTTAAACTTGTCAATGTTGTAAAAATTTTATAAAAATTGTAAAGTATTTATTAATTAATTGTATAAAATGTATAACATTGTTAGATATAACAATATAGAGAATGTGAAAGTCCTGTGAGAAAATGTATTTACAAAAGTCAATAAATTTATAAAAATACTTTCTACATTTCTTAAAAAGTTAAACTTGTCAAACAATATTTTCAAAAATGTTGACAAAATTGTAAAGGATAAATGAAATATAGTATATAAAATGTACATTATTTATTATATACAAATAACAATCTTAAAATATTGTGAAAAATTGCAATAAAAAAGTTAATAAATGTACAGAAATTGTAATCAATTAAAAATAACTATCGCAAATGTACATTATACAAATATATTAAGTAAGATGAACTTCTATTTATTACAGTAAAAATTAACAGAAAGTATATTTATGACTTCACGTTGTAATGACTTTTATTTTTACTTTAAACATATATTTGTTCAAATGTAAAACAACATAATACATATATGTGTGACATCTTTTTATTATACTAAACTAGAAAATAGTCTTATACATCAAAGTGGTGACATTTACTATTCCAACTTCAATCTAAACTAACTTAGATTAAATGTTGGACACTAAAGTGGTGACATCTACTATTCCCACTCCAATCTAAACAGCCCTAAGGAAAGTGTTGGACTCTAAAGTGGTAACATTTACAATGCCCCCTCCGATCTAAACCAACATGGGGAAAGTGTTAGACACTAAATGGGTGACATTTACTATTCCCACTCCCATGTAAACCAACTTGGGGAAGGTGTTGGACATTGAGCTGGTAACATCTCCTAATCCTACTCCAGTCTAAACCATCTTGGGGAAAGTGTTAGACACTAAAGGGGTGACATTTACTATTCCAACTCCAATCTAAACCAAGTCTGGGAAAGCAAAGTATACCTTTACCTATTCCAATCTAAACCAGCTCTTGAAGAAGGTGTTGGGCACTAAAGGTGTGACATTTACTATTCCTACTCCAGTCTAAACCACCTTGGGGAAAGTGTTGGACCCTACTGGGGTGACATTAACTATTCCCTCTCCAATCTAAACAACCTTAAGGAAAGGGTTGAAGGCTAAAGGGGCGACATTTACAATCCCTACTCCCATCTAAACCAAATTGAAGAAGGCGTTGGGCGCTAATGGGTTTACAATTACTATTCCCACTAAAGTCTAAGCCAACTTGGGAAAAGAGTTGGACTCTAAAGTGGCAACATTTACTATGCCCCCTCCGATCTAAATCAACTTGGGGAAAGTGTTGCACACTAAATGGGTGACATTTACTATTCCCACTCCAATGTAAACCAACTTGGGGAACGTGTTGGACACTAAACTGGTAACATCTCCTACTCCCATTCAAATCTAAACCAACTTTGGGAAAGTGTTGGGCACTAAAGGTGTGACATTTACTATTCCTACTCGAAACTTAACCCACTGGGAGAAAATGTTATACACTAAAGGGGTGACATTTACTACATCTACTGCAATCTAAACCAACTTGGGGAAAGTGTTTAGACACTAAGGGGCCGATTCCGATCTGGGTCGGAAGGGCACCGAACGCGATCCGGCCGGAAAAACTATGAGCTGTATGCGTGTTTTCCGCCCGATTCGTACAGCTGTATGGGCGAGCAAGTATGATGCGAGCTACATAAAATTCACCGACCGAGTCGTTTCCAGGTCCGAACCGCTCCGTACCTCTCGGTTGGAAGCTAAACGTGGCGTGCAATGGATGCGATTTACGACCGAGCCAGTACTATGCACGTGTCGGACAGCCTGTGCGTGCCGGAGTGTCCGGCTCGCAAAACATCCAGGAGGTTGCCTTTGGGGGTCTGCGTCGGACCCCCTGTCACCTGCAGCCCTACGACTCGGAGACAGGGGAAGACCCAAGGGTCCCCCCAACACAGGCATGTACGGTGCGGATGGCACTGATGCATACCCACTGTAGGGGGCGCCCTTGCACAAGATGTACCCATACAGTCAATGGGAGCCCATGTACGCGTCGTACGACCGGCTCCATTGACTTCTATGGGAGTCCGACCGAACCGTGTCTGGCAGCATACGGCCGCATCGTACTCGCTCGGTCGGACTGCAGGACTCCGGCTCGGTCGGCAAACACTCCGGATCCGGCTCGGTCGGAGTGCTTTCTGACCCGGATCGGAATCGCCACCTAAATGGGTGATATTTATTATTCCTATTCCAATCTAAACCACATTAAAGGAGGCGCTGGAGGGGTAATGTTTACTATTCCCACTCCAATCTAAACTAACTAGGGTTAAGTGTATGACACCAAATGGGTAACATTTACTATTCCTACTCCAATCCAAACCAACTTGGGGAAAATGTTAGACACTAAAGTGTTGACATTTATCATCCCACCCCAGTCTAAACAAACTTGGGAAAAGTGTTGGACACTAAAGGGGTGACATTTACTATTCCCACTCTAATCTAAAAAACTCAAGGAAAGGATTGAACACTAAAGGGGTGACATTTACTGTTTCCACTTCAGTCTAAACCAGCTTGTAGAAGATGTTGGACACTAAAGGGATGACATCTACTATTTTCACTCCACTCTAAACCAACTCAAGTAAAGTGTTGGACACTATATGGGTAACATTTACTATTCTCACTCCAATCTAAACCAACTTGTAGAAAATGTTGGGCATTAAAGGGGTGACATTCACTATTCCCACTCCAGGCTAAACTAATTTGGGGAACGTGTTGCACACTAAAGGGGTGACATTTGCTATTCCCATTCCAATCTAAACTAACTCAGATCAAGAGTTGGACACTAAAGGGGTGACATTTAATATATTCACTCCAATCTAAATCAATTTAAGGAAGGTGTTAAACACTACAGGGGTGAAAGATACTATTCTCACTCCATTCTAAACCAACTCAAGGAAAGTGTTAAACACTAAAGGGGTAACATTTACTATTTCCATGTAGTGAGGATATGGACACTGCGGACATTGCTAAGTTAGCATAAGTTAGTATATGCTTGGCTGCCATTTTGCCGCTTTTGCCCATGTTACTACATGCCACATTCCTCGTAAACACTTTGCTTGCTCGCTTTCACATGAGAACTGTCTCTATTTCACATATTTAGTTGAACACTCTGCTCCTCATCTGTACAGAGTGTTCAAGGTCGAAAAACAATGAGCTCTGTTGATTTGCTTTGGTCAGTCTTGCGTCCCTAGCTATAACATAGAACACAGCTGCAAACCTGGAAATCTGGTGCTTTTAATATTGCATTGCATGCATGTTAAGACACTTGGAGAAACGCTTTCCAGGATAGAAGAGCTGTGCTCGTCCGGTGATGTAAATTCCTGCATCTGAACTCAGAGGTATGGGTCCCACTGACAAAGCCTGGAGGTCCTCTATAATTAAAATAAACTAGCTTCTAGCACGGGGAGTAGCAAGGCACTATAGTCCTGTTTTCACCATCATTATAATATGATTTCCAGTGTTGTTCTATGTAGAATTGTAACAATGCTGATTTGTTTGATCCTATGCATATTGCTGCAAGTATTGACTTGTGTACTGCATTATAGAGCACGTTAGTTAAAATAAACATTTTAAACTATTCCTTGACTCTATTTACTCATGTTGTGTACAAGTACGAGAGTGGTGATGGTCTAGACATGGCGTTGACAGCCACATTCTTTGACGTAGATAATCATTCTGCTGTATTACAGAAACTACAAGAGACCCATGACATTCATGCAAAGCAACATTTACCCTCACCCACTGATGCTGCGCTGCAGATTCTGGTAGTCGGCTGGCTACCCAAAATCAGAGACCTGGTCCGAGAGAAGGTGGCGAACAGGAAAGAGTTTGACCCCTCTTATCGTGCACCGGTCCCAGTGCTTGACGTGTAGGGTACTCGTACTGTCATTTTACCACCGCTTCCTGGTCGAAAAGACAACAGATACATCTCAGTGGACAATATCAAGCAAAAACATCTGGCCGATCCTGAATAGCATCACGCCAGCGATCTCTACAACAACTGTATCGAGAGATCCAGGCTTACCCGCTACGCATGATGACACCGCCATTGAGCTGGACTCTGTTAACAATCCTTTGCTGTTCCCGCCGGCTTCCACCTATAATGAAGAAACCGAATATGCTTATCCCACTACCGTGTCATTACCTGGTTTGCATTACTGTAAAGACAAGGGGCCCCCGGATGCTAATGTGAAGTACACCTAGGCAGGGAAATACATGCTGTGAATTTCCTAGGGCTACTTCAACAACAATACTAAAACATGATTATTTGAATAATAGTAGAGACACTAGAAATAGAAAAATACAAAAATGTTTATTATGAAATAAATTCATTAAAATGTAAAGCTTCGTGTTCATTTTGCTACAGAAAAATTGCTATTTACAAGACATAATAGCTACAATCAATCATCCATTCATGCATACCTCACTTTTTTTACACATTGTCAGCATATTGAATTGATTGAATGTCTACTGATTTGAGAAAAGATATTGGACAATAAAATCTTCAAATATTATAAATCCAATTCACATAAATGCTTATGTGCCTAAAACACTATAAATTACAATTTAAAAATACAAAATTGCTACTAAACAATTTAACATGTCTGTAATGGTGTTTTTTAATCCAAACACACCATTTTAAATTACTAACCTTTTTATAAAAATGTAACATAAAATTGAAATTGCATTTTATAAATTTGATGTAAAATATGAAATTCAAAAAATATTTCTTACCATTTATACACTTTTAACAATCGAATTACCTGCATTTCAAATGATAAAACTATATATACAAATTGTATTGATTTTTTTTATTTTAAAATCTAATATTTATAAATATGCGTTTTAAAATAATCAAAATATTGTTTGAATTATTTTTCAATTATTAAAATGTATTTGTTTTTCTATTTTTTATTTAAACATCCAAACACCAACAAATGAACTACTTAATACAAATCTATGTTAAAGAATGTATTTATTCCCAAACAATTAAATAAAAAATAGTTAAATGAATTGTGTTAATTCCGTTTATTATAACATTTTACTTTTTATAAAATATAATGAAATATATTTTAAAAATCAAAGAAATTAATTTGGATATCTTTAAAATTATAAAATAAAAAATCACCCTGATTATTTCTAAAACCCAGAGTGGTCTGCAGAGGGCCTTACTAAGATTTGAAAAGTTCTGTAAAGATCGAGGGTTGGTGATCAATGCAGATAAAACTAAGTATGTGGTCCTGCATAAGCATAGAGTAATTAAGGGCAGGGTGCTTCTTAATGGAGAACTGCTGGAGCAGACTGATGTTTTTAATTATCTGGGGATCAGGTTGGGGAATAGACTTAATTGGAACTACCAGACAAACACCCTGGCCTTAAAGCATAGTCAATTAGCTTTTGCTTTGTTGAAGGAATGTAAGACCTCTCATACTCAACCAATGCATCCCCTACGTAAGATATATAACACCAAGTATTAGCCGCTGTCACCTATGGTGCGGAATTATGGGGTTTTAGTGATATAAAGCCACTAGTCTTAGCACAGAACAAATTTGTGAGAAGTGTTATTGGACTGCCACAGAGCTCACCTTTAAAACCAGTCTTCCATGACCTGGGTTGTGGTAGACTGGAAGTTTTGTCCAATAGCGTACTGGCGGAAACTGTGGATAAACCCTGAGCTGTCTCAATATGCAGCCGCTTTGAAAGATGTACGGGCCCTTGATACCTCATGTAAGATCAAGTGGCTGCAAACCTTGAAAACTACACTGGTCAGTATGGGTATGAGACACCTGTGGGATGAGCCAGAGACACATCAATTTACCCCCAAAAGAAAGATAAAAAAGACTATACTGGTCTATGGTGATAAATAATAATATCATTACCTCAGAGTCCACATCATTGACGGGCAAATATTTAGGGGCAGATATATGTTCCCTGGCGCATCCCTGCAAATCAGCATGGATGTGCCAGGGAAGATGCGTCACGCAAGTTTGCCCTTGCGCCACCGCAGATGCGCCGCATTTACAATGCGGTGCATCGTGGCGCAAGGACAAGCAGATACGTGATGCATCTGATGGCGTAAGGTTGGCGCAGTGCTTAAGTTGCGTCGCAAGCGCAACACAACTCCAGCACTGTTCCAACCTACCCTATCTCTAACATGGTGCGTCAAGCCTTACGCCTGCTTCAAGCAGGCGCAGGGTTTTGACACATCAGCGTTGGGAAAGTGACTCAGTGAAATCTTATAGATTTCACTGAGTCACTTTTCAGGGGCGTTCCTGCGATGGAACGCCCCCCCCGTGTCGAAACACCCATGTGAAACCTGACGCAAGTTTCACGTGGTGCAGGGCTTTACACCGTGACGCATCTCCATAGATGCGTCATGATGTAAATGGGGCGCAACGTGGCGCAGGGCTTACGCCGTCGCTGCGTCACAAAAGTGACACAACGACGGCGTAGAAGGGGCGCAAGTCCCTCATAAATCTGTCCCGTAGAGTTTAAGCCCCACCCACAATATGAGCAGTATTGGGATGTCATCACCAAACCCAGTGATAGACGTTTATATTGTCAATTCCGGTTAGGCACACTACCCCTAAATGTATTCACATCTAAGTGGCACAGTGATAATAGTCTGTGTAAGATGTGCCTGGAACATGACGAAAATTGTTCCCACATTCTATTTGTCTGTCCGGCATATCAGGCTCCCTGCAATAAATGGTTGCGTCCACTATGCCAAAACCTGGGCGTGAGGAGCAGTGCCATTGCAATGAGAATATTGCAGACTGACACAGGTGCCCAGTATGTAGTAGCTGTTGCAAAAATTTTAAGTTGGGCATGGTCAATACGGGAAAGAAAAATGGCAGAAACTGGTTTGAACACCCCAGTTTACCTAAATCAGAGTTTGTAAAGAAAAGAAAAAAAGACACCAAAAGGAAAAAATGAGGTATCAATGGTTATGTGGGTATTGCACCAGAAAAGTGGTTGTTACCATGATACTAGATGGCATTCCCGGTTATACTGTAGCAACATCTTCCTTGTTGTGATAAACATTATAACCTTTCTTTAGTGTATCTACCACTAGTACTTCACAAAGTTATGAGGCCAAAAAAAAAAAAGTACTTCCCCTGCTTCAAAACGCCAATTGTGTTATAGACTCATTTATGTCCTTTTATTATAATTATGAACTTCAGATCAATTCGTTTTATTATTCACAATTTTTAATGTATGGATTTTAATGTATGGATTGTTTTAACATGATTGATATCTTTTTTATAAGCGCACATTGTATTTAGATTGTAGCATTTTATGGAAGATGAATTGCTTTTATTTTACTGCACATTGTATTTTATGATCTTCATTGATCGAAATAAAGGTTGACTGACTGAAAATAAAAAATTTAAATACATATTTTTAAGAAAATTTCCACCCTTATCCCCAAATAACTTAATATCCCATAGCTAAAATGTTATTTCAATAATTATTTAAAAACATTATTACATTTAAAAAAATAGATTGTTTTACTTTTACATATTTGTAAACTGAACTAAAATATAAACAAATAAACAAACACATAAACACACATAATAAAATAAGTACAACACATTACATACTAATTAACACAAAAAATTATATGATACACAACGATATTTCCTACATTGATATTTTTCACAACAATATTAAAATCAACACTGAAAACGATATTTTAACCTTCAATTTTCTTGTCCACGATATATGTGAAGTCCCAATATTCTTGGCACAATATTTCTGTATCTCAATATTGTTCATTCGATATTTTGTCCAAACACCAGTGGTCCATCATTCATAATAGACGAGACACTGTTGAACACATATATGCAGTAACCAAACTAGCAGCTCAAGAAAAAAATGAGTCAACTATCCGATTCCTGCACTAAAAGACTCTGACCTCTATTCTGTACCCCACTCTGTGTACCTGGATGTGGGCATAGATGAAGGTTTATGTAGGAAATTGGGTTAGTTGTGCAGGATGTCAAGTCTGCACAAGTAATAGGTGCACATTTTTTCCTTACAGGGAACTGAGCACCGCACGGTAGCGTTTGACTCTCTTAGGACAGCAAAGCCCCTTAGCTCAAGGCCTACTCAGGTGAGGTGGCGTGAGTTAGTAATCACCATTTGGTAGCACCCAATAATATCACTCAATATGTGATTGTTCAGTCAGTGCTTTAGTTTTAGGAACAGGAAAAGTACATTTATTACACAGACACACGCACATGCACTACTAAATACTCCACAATAATTTGGAAACGTATACATAAAGCAGATTGATAATTGCAAGATGACATCCTGAAATCAAATTTGATCCCCTTACAGGGTCATACAAACATATAAATTAAGTCTATTGGCTTAATCAAAGGTTAACTGTACTAAAAGATCAACAAACCACATGTTAAAAAACACCATAATTGTGTGCGTAAATGCAATAATAACCATGTGTAAAAGCACTTACTAATGTTAATAAAGCATGTTCACCTTGATCAGTAATCACTGTCAGCATTGTTATGAATATGTCAATAAAACATTTTCAAATTAACATATGTCTGTGTGTGTTTTATATATATATATATATTTTTTTTTTGTTAAAAACCTTTATTTTCAAAAGTCTGGACACAGCTATTCAGCCGACAACCCGGAGGTTCGGCAGCTTCGATAAAGAGGAACAGAGACGCGTCCACAGTACAATGAAGGAGGAGTGCAAAGATTCCATTTTTAAATAAACACAAAACACACAACAACCCCCAGCAAGGCAAGAACACTGAATGCCCATGGTGATAGCCCCCCGGGGGAGGCAGGACCCCAATCATCTACCATTTACAGTACTGTGAAAAGAGGAAGAAGGGGGACAGCAGAGGCCAAAGAAGTCCATTAACCATACTGAGCTGGAAAGAAGGTTAGGAGGAAAGCTGTTCCTCGGGGGGATCCAAATCAGGGGCAAGACAAATTCCCCCCCTGTATTGATTCCATCGCCCCCAGATGGCGTGCCACTTCCGAGGGCGGCCTCTAGCGCAATATACCGTCTTCTCCCTTAGCATACTCCAATCCATATTTTCTTTCCACGCAGTCAATGTGGGGGGCCCCACGGATCCCCACAATCGCGCTATATCTCTCTTAGCGACCATGTTACCCAGAGTCACCCATTGGGTCTGCGCCGCATTATGATCAGTGGGCCCCCAGACATTCAGGAGACAACACCGCGCTTCCGGCTGCATAGCAATGCCCGTCACCTCCCCCATCACTGCATGGATTCTCCTCCAGAATTCCGCGATGACACCACATTCCCAAATGATATGCAGGAAAGTACCCACCATACCACATCCCCTCCTGCATAGGCCGTCCTCCGAGAATCCCATGTGAACCAGCCTTGGCCCCGTCACGTACACTCGATGCAGTATTTTAAGCTGCACCAGCCTCAGACGCGACGGGATCGCAACCTCCTTAGGAGAGGAAACAGCGGACTGCCAATCCTCGTCATCCAACTCGAGGCCATCCCTAGACCACTGGTCCCTCAACCCCAGAAGCATATCCGCCTGGACGTTGATCAGTTTCTTATAGATGAGCGAGATCGTGCTCTCAGGCATATGGCCATCAAGGACCCGGTCCTCCAAAGGAGAGGACTCAGGCACCTTCTCACCCTCTATGAGGACTGATCGGAGGGCATGACGCACCTGAATATAGCGGAAATACTCCGATGGCCCCAGCTCATACTCCTTCTGCAACTCCTCAAAGGACTTCACCCTCCCCTTAATCAGGACATCTCCAACCCTGGAGATGCCGATCAAGTCCCATTTGTCAAAGCCTTTTGTGTGCCAAAGCCTTCCCAGTCTCTCAGATTCAAACAGCGGGGTAGCGAGGGTGAGCCTATCCTTCCAACCCAGCGAGTCAGTTGCCATCTTCCACACACGCACCGCCACACCAGTGGGCCCCGTGAGGGACGAGTCCAGGGACCGCGAATACAATGCCCTGTAATAGTTACCACCACGCAGCAACCACCTGTCCATGGCATACCCGGGGCTGAGGGCAGGGCCATAAAACCCATGATTAATCGCACTCAGCTGGGTGGCCCAATAGTACCGTCGGATGTCTGGAAGCGCAATACCCCCGTCGTACCATGGAAGCGTCAACTTTGCAATAGCTATTCGCGGCCGCCCGTCCCACAGCAAGGTTCGTTGGAGGCCTTCGACCTCCCGAAAGTAGTTGGCCGGTACCCAATCCAAAGTATTCTGCAGTGCGTAGAGGAACCGGGGAAGAGACATCATTTTGAACAGGGCCGCGCGCCCAACGAGGGAGAGCGGCAGCCTCCGCCAGCCCTCCACGTCCCGCCTCAGGCGCGCAAGGGGGGGGAGCAGGTTCCTCTCATATCGCACGGCAGAGTCCATGGAGATAAAGATCCCCAGATATACGAAGCCCTGCTGAGCAACCTGGATCGAACAAGTTCGAGGGATCGGTGGAACCTCGCCACTAAGAACATATAAGTACGATTTACTCCAGTTGATAACGAGACCCGAGTTCCTACCGAAAGATGTGAGTACGTCACAGACCACTATAAGTGATTTCTTGGGTGAGGCAAGATACAACAGGATGTCATCAGCATAGAGCGATATACGGTCCTCGTGTTCAGGTGACCATCTAAGTCCCCGTATATCCGGGTGCCAGCGTATCCACGCAGCTAGCGGCTCCAGGGCGAGGGCAAACAACAATGGTGACAGGGGACAACCTTGCCGAGTACCCCTCCCAAGCTGAAACGGATTCGACGCCCGGCCATTTACCACCACACTCGCAAGAGGGCCCTCATACAGCAACCTCACCCAGCTCACAAAGCCGTGGCCAAAGCCGAACTTGGTCAACACGGCCCACAAATATGCCCATTCCACCGTGTCAAAGGCCATCGTGGCGTCGAGAGACGCCACAATAGCTGGTTCACGCAGCGTGCCCGCCCTGGCGATTACACCATGAAGGCACCGAAGATTTAACGCTGTGTTACGGTGCGGGATGAATCCGGATTGATCCGGGTGGACCAAGTCACCGAGTACCCTAATCAACCGGGCCGCCAGGATTTTAGCCAGAATTTTCGGCTCTGCGTTAAGGAGTGAGATAGGCCTATATGAGGCGCACTTATCTCTGGGTTTGCCCTCTTTGTGTATAACCACAATCGTCGCCAGTCACTGATCCAACGGGAGGGCCCCACTCCCCGCGCCTCCACGAACATGTCGCGCAGGTGAGGGGCAACACTATCCGGAAACAGCTTGTACAGGTCGACCGGCAAGCCGTTCGGACCCGAGGCCTTGCCCGAGTTCAACGCGCGGATAGCCCCCGCCACCTCATCGACCGTTATGTCACCATCTAGATCGTCCCTATCTATATCAGAGAGGCAGGGCAATGCGATATCACGCAGGAGGTCACGCGAGTCCTCGGGCGGCCTGTCCGACACTGAGGCATAAACCATACGGAAATAGTCCGAGAAACACTGCACAATCCTCTCAGGTTCCACAATCACCTCTCCCCCCTCTCCCGTCAACTCCGGCACTACTCTATTGACCCATTCTTTTTTGTCCAGCCAAGCCAGGAGTTTCCCGGCCTTGTCACCAACATCATACAGACGGCCCTGCTGTTCCCTACCGAGGGTCTTAGCGGCATTCATCACCAGGTCCTTATACTCGGATTGCTTCAAGCACAGCTCATGCAGTGAGGCCTCTGTAACCTCCTCCTCCAGCGCTCCCTCCAAAGCCGCGATCTCCTCCTCAATCTGCAAAACCTCGCCATCTCTCCGCCGCTTGGCAGCCACTACAAGGGAGAGGGCTTCCCCTCGCAGCACGGTCTTAAATGCTTCCCACAGCGACACTGCCGAGTCCACGGATCCCTGATTGTCCTTGAAAAAATTATCTACTGTCTTTACCAGCGCGCTGCGCATCTTGGGGTCTCGGAAATACCAAGGGTTGATAGGGGCCACCCTTCCCCCTCCCTCTCGCCCCAGATCCAGCCTGACCCACACCGGCGAATGGTCAGATATACCACGCGCCATGTGCCTGGCCTCAGACACCAATGAGGCATGCGCAGCCAGAGTGAGTATGTAGTCAATCCTGGAAAGGCTACCATGCGCCCCGGAGTGGAAAGTGTATTGGCTCTGTGTGGGGTGCCGGAGCCTCCAGCAGTCTATCAGGCCAAGCGTATCTAGAAAGTCTGGAAGCCACTTCTGAGCCCCCCCAGTGTCTCTGGGCGGGTATCTATCCAGCAGGCCGGAGCCAACAGCGTTGAAATCACCTCCCACTACAAGCATACCCCCCGGGAGATCCAGCAGGGCCCTACCCAGATCTGTGAACGTGGAGGCCTGCAGGGCCGGCGGGACATAAACCGAAACCAAGACCAAAGTTCTTCCTTCCCACCGCCCCGCCACCGCCACAAACCTCCCCCTATCATCAACAATGGTGGAATCCACCTCAATGGTAGCGAGGCTCTGACTAGGATGCCCACACCCCTGGACCCAGAGGAGAATCCCGAATGAGCTATGAGTTTATAACCCTTCCTATTCAGGGCATAGCACGTATTACCTATAAGATAGCGTCTCCTGCAGCAGGGCAACATCCGGCAATGACCGTTTCAAGAATTGCAAAACAATCCCACGCTTAATGCGATCCCCCAAACCATTAACATTCCAGCTTATAACACTTAAGCCCCTACCCCCCATCCCCAAACGTAAAGAGGCCCACCCCACACCCGAAGAGCCACCATGGAACAGTCCTGAAGATAATCACTATGCCTTGCGGAAACAAACCCCCCCACAACAAACCCAAAATCCCGGAAACCCCCCCCACCCTGCACCCCTGCTGCAGCTTACAATGCCCCCCCAACTTGCAGTGTGCCTGTCGCCCCACCAAACCCAAAATCTACAAAAAGTACCCTAAGAGAGGAAAGAGCTCCCCTCGCCCTCCCATAACCTCCGTATTTACTGCAAGTCATTATCTAAAGTCAGTCCGAGTCAGCCCGGTTCCGAAGACATCAACCTTGTTCATCCCGGCCACTGTCCCCTTCTACGGCAGTGTCCTCTTCCGTGCGTCGTCGAGGCAGAGCGTCCAGCCATTCATCCGCCATGGCAGGCGACTCAAAAAAGAATGTTCGGTCTTCAAACACCACACGTAGTCTGGCAGGGAAGAGCATGGCGTATTTCAGTTCCCTCTCCCGAAGCCTCCTCTTCACCCCCAGGAAGCCCTGCCGCTGCCTCTGCACCTGCTGGGTGAAGTCAGGATAGAAATTCACCGACGCGTTCTGGAAGGGGACCGGGCCCATTACCCTCGAGGCCTGCAGGATAGCGTCCCGGTCTCGAAAATGAAAGAGCCGGGCAACGATCGGCCTCGGTGTGGCTCCCACCTTGGGCCGCCCACCCGGAACTCTATGGGCCCGCTCAACTGCGAAGAACTTCCCTAGACCCTTAGGCTGCAGATGATTGAGCACCAAGTCCTCCACGAGCAGGTCCACTGACGTCTCGTCCGAGGACTACGGGACCCCGATAACGCGCACGTTGTTGCGCCTGGCCCGGCTCTTGAAGTCCTCCAGCCGATGGGCGGCGAGATCACTCTCGGTCCGCAACTTACGGACCTCGGTCTGCAAGTCCAAGACATCATCGGCGAGGCCCGTGGTCTTGATGTCCAGGGATTTGACCCGTTCATTTGTTTTGCCCAGATCCGCGCGGATCAGATTAACATCCACCAAGATAGCATCCACTTTGTGCGCCAGGGCATCAAACTGTCTCCCAATCGAAGTCTGCAGCCCGTCGAGTGCACCCATGACATCCTGCAGTGAGAGCTCCGGGGCCAAGGGGGAGGCAGTCTTCTGTGTGTCCGGGGACTGGCTCGGTGCACCCGGTGACCCCTTCTGCTGGGCATAGCGGTCCATGTTATTGGCTTGAGTGTAGGCTCCCTGCCTGGTGGCCTTGGGCTTCGGCCGGTCCACCTCTGCCCTGCCCGACATGGTGGGCGCAAGCAAGTCGGTGCAAACCGGACTGCCCTCTCTCAGCGAGAGAGATCAGGAGTGCTCCGTCTTACGATGGGTCGCCAGTGTGGCTTGCAGAGCGTCCGAATGATAATAAAGCAGACGCGAGCACTCCCTGGGCTGGGCAGACAAAGGGCGAGAAAGTGAAAGTGAAAGGATAAGGACCTCCGTCCGGCAGTTCACACCTCGCCTGGCCGCTGTTGTTCAATTAGAGGTCGGGCATCCTGCCAACTCGAGCCCCTGGCATCCCTCGGAGATGGGCCTCAATCGTCCGCCATGCATAACTCCGGTTCCCGGTGGGCGATTCGACCTCGGGTGGCATCGATCGCCTCCCTGACAAGTCATCTACACGATGCCATGCATACAAACAGGATTATATACAGGATAGACGACGGAGGGCACGAGGGTCTCGGGAGCTCAAAGCTCACGCGGCCATCTTGGTCAAGCGCTAGGCTCCTCCCCTGTTTTATATATTTTTAAGCCAAAAAAATGCAATCATAAAGGCAGCCAGCTACAGCCTTAGGAGTGCTTTACAAAGAAAGTAAAAATCCCAGGGGTCATGGATTTCTGGACCCCACAAATGTTGGGTCAGTTGTTAAGAATTACTCCTGGGGGTTGCTGTCACTCCTACAGCCTCCACAGCACCTTCTATCTCCATTGGTGGTGCCGCTGTCCTACTGGGGCCACTACATGGCAAAAAATCAGCAAATTGGTAAGCACCACAGGTATTATGGGACACTCCAGCCAGGAGCAGTGTTTATTTTACTGAGCGACTCTCCTGCTGTGCTGGAGACAGCCACAAAGCTTTTCCTTTGGTTTCCTTTCTCATTTTGGTGTTGCCCAGTGCCATCTGCACACCCAGCATGCCTCCTTCTGTTGAGGACAGCTGAGTGAGCCCACCCTCAGCTGTCACAGCCAACTCCCTGCTGGTGGAGCAGTTTTCTGTGCTGCTAGATGATCCAGCAGCCCTTCTCCCCTCTCCGCTTCTGTGGGCAGGAAGATCTTGTCCCCTAAGACATAAGCATGGGGAAGCAGGGAACAGGACTACCAGCATTGAGGGGACCTTTGCAGTTGGCTTCCAGGGAGATGAGGGCCAGGGGGTGAAAATGGAAATAGGGAGGGAGGCCCTGAAAGCCCACTTGGTGGAATAATTAAATAAATAAATCCTGCACCACCCCTGGGTCCTGGCTCATCCCGGTGGTAAGGTTAGGAAATACGGCGGAGCCCCACACTCCATTTTCTTCAAAAGTTCAAAGGTTACCAACCTTAAAACACTATAACTTTGCCCCTGTTTGGGCCGATCTGGATGCTATTATATTCACTTTAGTCCTGGTGGTGAGCTCTAGCGACCAGAAGCAGTTTCTGCAGACTTCCTCACCTCCAAATTAGTGTAATCCACAGGAAGCTGGTTCTGCTGGCTACTTCTGCCAGCCTTCCTCCAGGTCTTTGTTTCTGGGCGCAGAAGTCCAGGGCTCTTCCCCAACAGGTCCTCAGGGGTGTATGGGGGCCAGCCTCACTGGCCCTTGGGGAGATACACTGGTCCTGGGGTCAACTGGGACAGAGTCCTTAGTCCCTTTTGTGCATCAGGGATTTCCTCCTTCCAGTTGTTCAACGCTGTCACAGTGCCATGATCCAGCAGCTAAGAGGACAAAAACACCAACCAAGAGAGACTTTTCCATTTGTGCAAGACTATTTAAAGGGGTGTGAAAGGTTCTAGAAGCCAGTCACCCATGACCAATACTGGAGTGCCACATCACCTCTCTACCCATGTTCCAACCCTCTTGCACAGCATGCTGGGACAGTTCAAGGTGGTGTCACCAGGAGTCACTGGTTACATCTGCTGGGGTCTCAGCTTTGCCCCTCACTGACATCGCTGCCCCGCCTGTCCCACCAAAAGTACAAAGAGATGCCCCCTCCCGTTTTGTCTCCAGTTTCTTGGGCTTCCTTCTTTGTTCAGTGAGCCTGGGCTGTTGCCAGCCTTGGTAGAGTGTGGCAAACAAATGCAGACTGTTTCATCCCCACCCTTCCCATGTAATTAATATGGCACAGCAAGGTTCCAAAAGGCCTAGGATCTGGTACTGAGCTGAGTCAGAAAAATATGATTATTTTTGATGAATGATAAATTTTCCTCTTGAAACGTGCAGATTAGATTTTCTTCCACAGGTTCTACCCATTTGTATACATCACAGGACTTTGTAGGCCAAAAGGAGGCAAAATTGCACTCTAAGGCAGTTTTACCCCTGTGTGTATAATAGAGTGACACTACAGACAAAACAGTAAATCACATTGACTTTAACCTATGAGTGTACACTAACATTAAAAGACCTACCCTAGGTCAATATCTTCTCCTGCAGAGCCCCCTCTGTGCCAGGCTACCTGTGCGCAGTTTCTGGGCTGCACATGACGTGTAAACAGCCAAGTGCCCCTTGCCCTTGCTGTGACGCAGTGGCCTTATCTTAAAAGTTGGGCACTGGCAGAAAACAAGTGCAATTCATTTGCATTGTGATTATTGTGGGTGAGACACATGCAGAGAGACTCACCCAAGGTAAAATGTCCAAAATCGGGTGATCCAAAATGTAAAATCCGGCCGTACTGAATGGACGGACCCCAATTGCAACAGTAAGACCTGTATATAAGACCCATCCGATGGCTATGTTGTGCAACAGGCAACATGCTGCAAAATGTCTGGGGAATACAACAGCAGCCACCCCCTCACCCGAATGGCAACTTGAGGATACCAAAACTGTATTTAATTACATCTAATGCACATATGTGTACCCTATTTTACCTCTGTTGAAGTGGTGCCGTTTCACGTCTGTAGGGTGTGAGGAGATGGGGAAAGAAAGCATTGTCATCAACTGAAAAAAAACATGTGAAATGTTTACAAAGGGGCCACTATTCAAAATGTAAAACATCATGCCTATAAAAAGCAATGGATGTGAGGGTAATGTGTGTGCATTGTGTTGTTGCGATTATTTTGTATATTAAAAATTCCACCCCTAGATGCACATTTACAACCAATATAAAGTATTGTTACTTACCATTGAGCCACATGTCATCGAAAATACCAGCAACCAAAGATGACTGTTGGATGATGCAGTTGGAATGTGTCCTTCCAGGAAAGACAGCATATATATATATCAGTAAAGCTGTACCTGGTATAAAAGACAGCTTGCATGTTGATTGAGTACCATTGGTACGTGTTGTGAAAAAAGTGTGCTGTTTGAGAGGGCGACAGAAGTGCCATGTCGGTACAGTCAGTGGCAAATACCACACAAGAGAAGTGGGATAAGGCAAACAAATTCCCTCTGCCTTTCTGCCAGTGACTATAGCAAGGCAAGAATCTGGTGCACTCGTTGATGTTTCTCAGTACCGGAAGCAAGTATGTACTACTTATAGTGCATGAAAAGTACTACTTAGACCTACTAAATGTGTGAAAAAATGCAGTTTATGAGTAGGCCCCATAGATCTGAGCTACTTTGGTATATGTTGAACATCTTTGAATAGACATCTATTAGAAAAATCTCACTTTTCATCCAAACTTAAGTACACTTATAACTAATGGAAAAGGAAACGGTTTGACTTAGTGAGGGCCGATAGTCTTCAGCTGGAAGTCACAATGTCAGAAAGAAAATCACCATCTGATTTCTGTTGATGTTGCAGATGTTGTAAGATATTGTCTGCTTCTCTGTCTGGTGAAGGTGTAAGAAAAAGAAGACTTACAAACATTCTTCTGGAATATTCTAGCAAAAGCTTTCAGGACATGAATAATGCTGTTCTTCCTGTTGGAAATCAATGATGAGAATGCCACAGAGTAGGGACAAGTTTTGCATAATGCACAGAAAGTGAGAAAGGTGTTGGAAGCTTTCCAAAAGTGACATTGTCAACCAGGGCCTGTCATTGTGGGATGATTATAGCTACATAGCGGGTACAGTCAGAAAGAATCGTACTTTCCTGTGAGTCGCTAATAAAACTAGGCATTTCTTTAGAACGGCCTAAAAAAACGTCCACTTATTGTTACACTTGAATTGTTTGCTTCAGTTCATCAGCTCTGTGCACCAAGAAATTTGCATGCCCTTGAATGAGATGGTACCATGAATGTAAATATATAGGACCAGATTTACTAACATTTTGCCTCATGGTTACACCACTTTTGTGGTGCATTCATACCGCAAAATGTTAATAGATATTTACAAAGTCATGCAATGGGCAAGTTGCGCTGCCTTGTGTGGGTTTGTTAAAAAAAATGTAATGTAATGCAGCGGCTTGCGCTGCATTGCATTATATTTCATTCTGGAAGGCCTTACTTGGGTGGAACATGGGCGTTCCCAGGCATGCACCCATGGATTTCATGCGATCCCAAATTTACAAAGGTTTGTAAACCTGCAAGTGCGCGAAATCGTGGGGTCTTCTAGAGGATGGTGTGACGAGGAGAAACATCTAATATTCTCCTTGTTGTTTCCTTCTTCTATATGTGCTGCAATCTGCAAGAGATTGTTTTAATGCAAGAAGGTATCCCTTTGTTGATAATAAGTTTTGCAAAAGGCTTGCGTTTCCCAAAAATACCACAACGCTACATACCACATGTAGATAGGAACACTCAGCCAATTAGGACATGACATGCACATCACACGTAGTGATCATGTGCTCCTCATGCCGGTCATCTGGACACATACACACTAGCCCACACTTGCTCTCCCTGAGTTCAAGAGCCATCTGTGTTCTTATCAGATGTCCACACTTGTAAATTTATGACTGAGATGCTTTCTCAGGAATGTAGGAATTTCTTTATTGTACCTCATGAGATGTATATAATGTCAGTCAAACTTTGTACACAGAGAGACTTTTCTCAGATGCATTCTTTCAAGACTGTCCTGGTCGCTGCGTTTAATTAAACAAACTTGTTCCTGTTTTGTCAACACTTCTTGTCTTTTCATTTCTTTAAGGTAAATTCATATCCGAGCAACATTTTGGAGAGATTGCTTTATCGAGCCTGACTGCTACCGAAGGACAAGGACCCCTGCACGAATGGATTCACACCTCTGCAAATGAGATCGGTGAGCAGACGCCATGATTCAAGGTTCTGCTGAATCCGCGGGGCAGAGGTTCGTCCGGTGGCTGCCATCTCAAGGGTAAGAGACTACATCTGATCCTTAGTCCCAGCATGTGCAGTATGGCAAACTAGGACAAGTGCATTGATAGTTTTTACCATAGTCAGAACGCTAGAGAAGGGTGAAGGTAGTTACAGTTTTTTTTAGCTTAAACAGTTGGGCTTGGCACAACAGTACACCACAGTACACCACTGTGTTATATAGGGTCACCACCTCAATCTTACTTTTTTATCAAGATGGTTTTCTTAGAAACGTCTGGGGTTTCTCAAAATTGGGAGAATTTAAAAGAAGTGAAAAGGTGCATTTTTGCGCTTGGACCGCTGAGCGTCAGGTAGTCTGTACGCACTACTCCTGGTTGTGACAAATGGTGTAATTCGGAACGTTTGGGAAAATTCAGACTTTAGTGAAATAAGGCGAAGCTTGTGTCTGGCCACAGAAGACCGATAGTTGCCAGGTTATTCTTTTTTCCACACAAAGCACTGCTATCTTTGTCCTATGAGCTGATAGTGACAGACTATCAGGCTCACTTATCTCTGCGTATTACACTGAGTATCCCCTCTCCTCAGGCTGTAAGCACTAGGAGGGGGTTAAAGTTTTTTTAACAATGTAATCACTTTTTAAGTCAACCTATTTCTCTCTTAGTCTCTTTTAGATTGTTCCATTGTATCCATTTCTTGATGTTGTTGTGCTGGTAAATTTGCAGTATGCTGCATGTTTAAATGTTACGTCATGTTAAGTAAGTCTATGCTTACTAATAACCGAAGTACTCATCTTGGGACCTACCCCCTCAGCCTGGGACAACTCCTGGTGGCCCGCTGCACTAGGAACCCCTCCCACCCCTACGGACCAAACACACAACCTTAGCATCATATTGGACTCCTCGCTCTCAATGAACCGCCAAATCAACAAAGTATCCTCATCCCGCTTCTACACGCTCTGTCTGCTTCAAAAGACATTCGTATGGCTCCCTACAGAATCCAGAAAGACGGTCACCCGCACATTCATCATCAGTAGACTGGACTACCGCAATGCACTCTACGCTGGCGTCATGAAGAACAGCTCAGGGAACTACAAAAAGTCCAAAACACCACAGCCTGACTGTTCCTCGACATCCCCCGCTGCAGCCACATGACACAACACCTCCGACAACTCCACTGGCCCCCTATAAACAAGAGAATCACCTTCAAGCTCCTCACACATGCCTACAAGACCCTTCATGGCGCAGGACCCAAATACCTGAACCACCACCTCACGTTCCACACACCAGCCAGACAACTCCACTCTGCCCAACCTGCCCTGGCCTCCGTCCCACAGATCCACAAGACCAGACCTGGAGAAAGATGCTTCTCCTAGCTCGCAGCCAAGACCTGGAACACCCTGCCCCTCCACCTCAGGTAATCCGCATTGTTGACCCAGTTCAGGAAGGACCTCAAGACCTGGCTTTTTGACTGAACCCTCAAATTCAGATGGATCAGAAGCCCCCCCCTCCTGAGTGCCTTGAGACTCTCATGGGTAAGTAGCTGTGCTTTATAAATGCCTGATTGATTGAGTGATATGCTTTTCGAACTATTACCCATTTTTTTCCAGATCAGAATTTAACCTTTGCTAGTTTACTGCTACAAATCAACTCGTCCTGCTCTGAACTAAAAATTGCATTCTGTTACAGGTTGTTTCTATTTCAATGTATTTGCCTTTGTTTAGTTTTAAATGTCCCTTTCTGATGCATCAATTTTTACAGAGCTCGAGCTTGTAACCAGTAGATTGCTTTTAGTACGACCCCATGTACACTGTTCCCCAAAATTAGAGTAACATTTGTAATTATTCAAGGAATCTCGAGACAATCCAAATTTGAAAAATCCTTAAAACAAGTTCCGCAATAGATTATGTAAACTCCACTAAGCCACATGCAAGCGAGGGTCCCCACCCAGGCTAGGATATTATAGAAACACTGCTCTGAGTGGCACGTCCATACCAAAGCCCACGCATTTCCCTGGCCTGAGGGGGAAACGTTCGACACCAACACCTCAGGGCATACAAAGACTCACATACAGACCAGGTATATGAGACACATGTATAAGGCCGTACTATAACTTTGGGCCATCTTCGAGGTGGCCCTAGCCAAAAAGAATATCTGCAAGTAAGGCATCTGCACCTCCCCCACCATACACTGTGGAGGGATGTGCTCTCATTGAAGCAGGCCATCCCAGTCACCGCCATGCTAAGTTACACCAATTCACCGGTCAAAGAGGCTGCTGGACCTCCCCCGGAGCAGCAAGCCACCAGTCAGGGGAGAAGATCACAAGTCCCTCCAGCAGGGATGCAGTCAGTCGTGGCACAGTCCAGTAGCAAGCCCCCTTGGGGCTTGACTCTTCACCCACCGGTTTTCAACCCATCAGGTCTGAGCTGAACAGGGAGCATGTACTCCTGAATGCCCCACCGGGCGCCATAAGGTCAGAGGTAGGTTTGTGGCCCTCCTGGAAGGTGATTCAACCAGTGGAGGGGAAGAAAGGAGCCCCAGTCCCACAAAATCAGACTCTAATGGGAGAGCCACAGGTCACACTCCACCCAAGCAGGCCTATGGCATGGAGGAAGCATCAGAGAGTGAGGTTAAGCCAAGACATTGCCTAGAAGAACAGCATATAGCACTGAGAGAAGGAGGCAACCTAGGTGGGAGGTAAATGAAAGGCGAGAGGTAAGTATGGAGAGAAAGAGAGCTCTTGCCTGGGAAGCCCAACGATGAGGGTTAGCAATTCCCCCTCCCCCGGAGGAAACAAGAGCTAGGCCTTGGGCACCACACAGAGATGAGCCCAGGAATGACCGAATCACACACATCACCTGGCCTTCAGGCATAGGAGAGAGGCTGACCAGGAAATAAGTAGCCAGGAAAGCCTGACAGGGGCACAATTGTGACAGAGAAGGAGCAGCATGGCACCTTTACACGTGCATGAGAAGAGCGACAGCGAGGACTTCTGCCGTTCCCCCAAAACGCGCTGGTCACACAGACCAACTCCTAAAGAGATAGTATCCAGAGAACAAGGCGTGGCCTTCGCGCAACATTTTTGACATTTACTGGCTTGCTGGACCGAAAGGAAGGGCCACCAGTATGATTGTCCTTGGCCAGAACCCAAAGACATGGCAATTGTAGAGGACTGCATTCTGCATTGAGGGGAGATGCAAAATTAAACTACCCGTACCTGCAGGAGTACCTGAGACGATTGGAGCGCTACTTCGGGGACAAACCAACAGAGCTGCACTGATTTGTCCGGATTTGTCAGCTAATGCACAAAGGTGCAGCAGGAACCATCTATGTTCCTTGGAACCAGATGGACAAAGAAGGGCTCAGAAATAAACTGCACCCAACTGCCCCCATTGATAGACAGGGTAGGAAAATAGATCTCATGCGTTGAAAAGAACATTGTGGGTATAAACTTAGCTTTAGGTGACATCAAGAGTCTACTCAGCAGCCTCATTGGGAAGCAGACAGACACAGGGTTCTCCCGAGCCCACATCCTCGCAGTCACGCTTAACAGCACTGAACATGACGGGGCTGCATTTAACTCATTCAGACACCAGATCTGGATGGTCGTCCTAACAGAGATATTCCATAACCGCCCAGACAAATGAGGACTAATCCCAGACAGCATGAAGCCTGGGGAGGCCGTTACTGATTTTCTAGAGCGGATGAGAGAACGATGGGGACAGAAGACAGGACAGCCCTGGACTGACACAGGTACCCGGGTTGCATTCTTCTACAACACCTCCAAGAGAGTACTACCCACTGAGATCCAGACCGGATTAGATATTGTAGTAGGGCAAGACAACAAACCTTGTTGGGAAATACAGAGAGGCACCACCATACTGGTCCAACATAAGCTGAAAAAGACAGCCCCTGAGGGGGTTGCTTTAGATGCGAACATCCAAATGGTGCCCTCTCAAAGTGAGCTCCGCTAACTTGTTGACACAGGCACCCTTGCACCGTGGTGCAAGGGTGCCTGTGTTGGCACTAGGTTGCCTGCACTAGGAAATGACATGAATGTGCCGTATGATGTTAAATACAGTGCATTTCCTGCCCTTTCCCTTTCGTGGAGTGCGGCAAGATGGCTTACTTCGTGAAAATATGTTAAATATGCCCCTGTTGGAATGGGTAAATATGATGTCAAGGAATACCATGATATTTGCACAACAGAAATACAAATATATGCAATGTTAAAATATGCCATAACCTGTCACCGCATAACAAGGTTAATACCCATAAATGCAATGTCAATGTATGCCATAATCTATACCTGCACAACAGTGTTGATACCTGCAGTAACGATGTCAATGCATGCCATAAACCATCCATGAATGACAATGTTTTTACCAGTAAGAACAATGTCGATGTACGCAATGATCTATGTACGCATAACTATGTCAATATCAGTAAAGACAATGCCGATGTACGCTATGACAACTGCGCACACAATGTTAAGAATGTCAATCAAAATTATACCATTGACTGCCAAATTATTTTTAATTTGTTGGATTTACCCAAAGTGACATCCCAATCTACCCCTGAGCGAGAGATTCACACAGATTCCACATGTAGATAGGAACACTCAACCAATCAAGACACGACATGCACACCACATGTATTAATCATGCACTCCTCATGCTGGACATCTGGGCACATACACACTGTCCCACACTATCTCTCCCCGAATTTGAGCACCATCAGTGTTCTTATCAGATGCCCATACGTGTTAATTTATGACTGAGGTGCTTTTTCAGGAAAGCAGAAATTACTTTATTTACCCCATGAGATATTTATAATGTAAGCCAAACTTACACCAAGAGACTTTCATCTGACGCATTCTGTCTTGACTCTCCCCGCCGCTGTGTTTAATTTAATCAACTTGTTCCTGTTTTGCCAAACGCCTCTTGTCTTTTCATTTCATTAAGGCATATTCATAGCTGGGCAATGCCCCCATAGTTTTCATCCATACCTAGACATAGACTAGATGTTTTCTGTGCTATTTCTACCATTGTTGATTTCCAGTATCGGAATTACTTTTCCAAACTTTGCGAACACCTTGCAAATACCTATTTTATACATTTCTGAATATTAATGCTTTCTCAATGTGTCATAGAAGCTAAAAATATTAATAGGCAAAACAGATGTTCTTGGGCCACTATAAATATCAACGTATCCTATTTTGTTATGGAGACTCCACTGCAATGTATAGACATCCAGGGTCACGTCAAAGTGCTGGGCCTGTGCTACATTAAGGCCTGACAGGCAGCTCTCTTATGGTGTTACCTCAAAAGGCGACAAGAGAAAGTGAGACTGCAAGAAATAGCATAAAAAATGGCCTTGTTTAGCAAGGAAAGTAACACCAAAGAATCAAAATATAGCCTTTGCGTGTACTGCAGCTATTGTAGGGCAATATATTTCCTAACTTCACCCGCTTCAAACCAGTGGAGGGAAAAGGTCAAGTAAAAAAAAAAATCACCTATTTAGATCTTAGTTCATTAGACAAGACAGAAAATGCAACTGGATTTATAAGGCTTGGTGAACTTGGATTTCATGTTCCTTTCTTTCTATTTAACTCATCCAAGGATGAGGCAGAATTTCTCAGTGAGCATTTATGAACCCGTTTACAACCATGCAGAACTTGACCTTTCCTACCTTTTTTCTGCACCTTAATGTATCTTCTGCTTGGGGGGATTTGTCTTCTAAAGAACACCGGGTTCCCTCAACATGGGCCATTTAGAAACTATTTTTGAATGGTGATGAATTCTCATTGGAAACTGTGAACCTGAATCTTTTCAGCCTCCCTGATTATCCCTATCTGTATTCTCTCACAAGAGAAAAGATACAGGAATTAATTTCTCTTATTTTGGAGAATATTACGCTCCATTTAGAGTGTGCTGCATTAATAGCAGTAATAGGTAAATATGCCTACAAAGCAATGTATTTTTCTCTAACTCTTCATAATCTTTTTATATATTTGCAAAGTCCTAAATAGTGACTTCAAACAACAAATCTTCAGAATTAAACATAGTTTACCTACGTGAATGAATCTCCAAAGAAAACATGAGTGTATACTTTTTTAGAAAATTTAAATTGAAAAATTCAATGAGGGTACAGAAAAAGCAAATCACAAATATACAAAAGCAATATGAGATACATTCTTTACACAGTGGTTAGCTTCTCATCAACACTTTTGTTGACACCTATTCAAGTTCTTTAACAGCATAGAAGACATTGTTGAAGATACCATGAACCTTGTTTAGCAATTTATTTATATATGCAAATAGGGGAGCTTGTCGACGTTTCGGTCTATTTGTTCTCATCTCTTAAACCATCTTGAGGATGAGATGTTCATATTGTGAATTGAAGGCCCTAGATTATAGCATGAATCTAATCTGATGATATTTAAATTGGCAGGGCAATCGATTCCATCAAGTCAATTATGTATACGCTATACTCGTAACGGTTTCCGTATAACAAGTTTTAAGACACCCACATTAGAGAGTTCTCAGGCGTGTTGTCTGGGTCAGTTAGTGAACTACTTTGGTCATTCAGTGTAATTTTGCCGAATGGAGAAACCATCACGGATCGGGCATTAATAGCAGGACATCCAATATTGAGGAGGACAAGGTGGCAGATGTTTCACTGTCTGACACCAAACATTGCATGTCTGTACTAGGTTTCTTCAAGTTCTCCATGTTATCTAAATTCTGGAGTATCATGCTTACTAGTCTTTCTAACACACTACTATGTTGAAATATTGAGAGTCTTTGACTCAGCTCTCCACAAATGAATGCCTCTAAAATATTACTACTGTTGCTCAGGCGACCGGACAACGATATTCATAATTCAGAGAAAATGAGTGCTGCTTCTAAAGAAGACTGCAGACCTACAGGAGCCCAATGTGCTACTAGTTCCTCCATTTTTCCATTCTGGGATATCTTTGCATTATGAACTAGGGACTCCTTTCATGTTGGTTTAAAATGTTTAGGCACTCTGCACCTGACTCACTCACTTTTGTGTTCGGAGTACTCCGGCCGACTGTGGACTCATCACAGTCGTAAACTTACTATTAACTCCTAGTCTGTGAATCCCAAACAAACAATAAACTTTCTTGGTAAATCAGACCCAAAGTCTCTAATTGACTGAACTAATGCAAGGGAAGCAGTCAATAGTGAAAGCTCTTGGCACCCTCAGGGGGTAAGATTCCAAACATCCTTGTGTACTAAGACCTGTTGATATAGAGGTGGAGTAGTATTTGCCACTCTCTCCAGGCCCTCTTGATGACCTCCAAGTGGTGAGATCTTTTTTACCCTCTGGCTGTAACCAGGATCTTCTACCTGGGATACTTTCTAAACTTTAAGATTTTTTTCCATCAAGCAAGTCACGTTCTGATTCAACTGTGTTGTGAAGATTGCTATCTATAGACGTATAATGCTAAGTTAGCACAACCACGTTAGATGTTAGAAAGCCATCTTGCTGCTTTTGCTGCTTTTGCACACGACACTGTAGTCACATGTTATTAATTGAGAAATGCTTGCTCGACTTTGCTTCACATGAGAACTGTCTGTTGTTCACATCCCAAACAGTGAGCAGCGACCTTGGTCTGAACATCGTGTAAAGAAACAGTCTGGGTCGTTAGACGGTGCATGTTGTTGGGTTCAGGTTGATCGGCCCACTATTTAGCCATAACACGCACGCAGCTGCAAATACCTGAAAGTCGGGTGCTTTTAATATTGCAGCGTTGCATGTTTTTCATTGCATTCGGAGGAAGAGCTTTCCCAGGAGCAGAGTCTAGCTGATCCTGTGATGTGATCTCACTGAGCTGATCTTTACGGTATGGGGTTCCCCATTCAAGCCTAGAGACCTTTTATTAGTCTAATAATAATAATATTAGTTTATTAGCGAAAGGAAGGTGGCTGATATCCACTGTCATTTCAGTATGATTACTCCTTTCATTTTCTATGGTGTTGTAACTATGCTGATGGTTTTGATCTTAATCATTTGTCTGCTTATGTTAGCCAAGGTACTGCATCTTAGGACACGAGGTTTATAAAATAAACTCTTTAAACTTTACCGTGTCTCTGTTTATTCTGTTGTGGACTGATATGAGAATAATTACGAACAGGTATTTCTGATTCCCACCACTCCTGAGAATACACTAAGTCGCTTGTTCTGGGTTGTCTATACATTGGGACCGCCGAGATAAACCTCGGATAACGAATGGGACACTGATGCTGGTCGGATAAGGGGTTCTGGGTTCTGAGGTGAGTTTTTGGTACACCACAATTCACTGAGGTCCAGGTTTCCTGTGCATAGTTCTGTGCATAAGCAGAATCCCTGCAACAACTGCTTTATGCTTGGTCTCAGCCTAGCCCTCTGCATTTTTATGTACTAAGCAACTGTTTAAGATCTGTCTTATGGCCTTATTGTCCCTAATGACCCCTCTTAATGTAGTTACTTATAAAGACAAGGCAGGCAAGAGGCACTCAGGGGGTTTTGCAGGGATTCTGTTTAGAAAGGTAATTTTGCCTTGGATCACAGAGTATCAGTTTGTAGGTACTTATTCAGCAAACAACCTCAGTACCCATGGTCCCAAATCCAGACTAACTCATAGTGCTTTACCTGTCCTCCTAACCTTCCAGGGTGACAAGTAAGTTAGCACCCCAGAATAGAACACCCAGAACCCTCTCAGGAGTCGCAGTAGCAGGTCATCACCTTTTGTTCTCTCACTCTTACATGTCCACAATAAACAGAAATGAGACACAGAGAAAGGTTACAATATTTATTGAAACTATCTTGCTCTATCATGAAGCAACTGTGCTGCAATTAGAAAACATATGCAGGTCAGCAATATGATTAGCACGATTAATAAACTGTACAGAATGAAAAGCCCTGTCTTAGCGAATTACAATTCTGCCTAAGCCTACCCTTACTATGGTGGCACAAGGATATATTGGAGATCTCTGGGCTTAGTGATGGACCCCATACCTAAAGTTCATAATCAGGCGGAACATCTCAGACTTGCATCTTTTTTCTTCTCAGGACCTTTTATCTGCAAGCATCTCTCCTCTCTACTTCAGAACAACACGTCTCTGCTTATTTGACAAGAAATTTCTTGTTTGAAAACAACAGCTGGATTTCTCTATTTTGTCTAGGTGTTAGTGTCCGACCACAGAGAAAAACAGGGCCTAATGTTGTTTGACCCTGTACAAAATGTTCAGACTGAATCCCAGCAGAAGAGCTGAATAGCAAAACATGCACAGCCTATTTCAAAAATACCAGTGTGGCACAAAAACAAGCGTGTTACTTCATGACATGTGCAAAGTAAAATCGGCCTGCAACATGTGCAGTTAGGCTAACGTAGGGGAGAAACTACAGTGGGCCCTACAGGGAACTCACAGGGCCTTAGTGACATTTGAAAAGAAAACTGAAAACCACAAGTACTTTGATTAACATTGCGGCCAAGGTAATAGGTTAGACAACAAAGTCAGAGCAGAAATATATATGGTTATTCACTTACCTCCTTCTCTAGAAAATCCTCTTACAATTGCTGCCACCGCCTCTTAAGCAGCACTTATCTTCTCCGACACTAAGGTTTCCTTTACATTATCTTTAAATTCTTTGCAACACTCTCTCCTTTCTCCTCAATCATGTAGTTATTTCACATCAAGTGTAGTACCAGAAACAATGGCAAAATGGGCAGAATAGGTTTGTCAAACTTTAAAGAGAAATATACCTTGGAAACTCCCCACACACGATGCCCAGACATCCCCAACAGACCCCTCCCCCTTGGTTCACAAGGAAGGGAGTACACAGTGGTGTTAAGTGGGGGCCTGATGGGGCATAAGGCAGTGGTTAATTTGTAAAAAAAAATAAGTGCCAGGGCTCTTGTCAGGAGGCAGCTTGCACCAACCCATTTATCCTGCTAGTGCTGCCTAAAACAGAAGCAACTACTAACCATAAAGTAGGGATAGGATGTAGCATAATGGCCAGAGTTGCCAACTTTGGAGATGGAGAACCAGGTTTGAGTCTGGGCGTCGGCTCAACATCCAAAATCACTTAATCTCCCGTGCCTACAACAAATTTGTGTGTTTTTAACTGGTGCTCATTAAACTATAGCGCTTTTGTTGATGATTAAGTGCTAGTGCTGAGCACCGGAAACCACCAACTCAAATTAAGCACTGGCCTAAGGCCTACAAGTAATACTTTCCTTGCTCGTTTTGAAAAAAAAAAGTTTCTTTCACAGAGTATAGCAGAGATGGTAACCAGAACTCAACTAATTACCACCTAATTAATCAGCACTGCAGTTTATTGTAATTTCCTACACAGTGAAGTGGCAGCTGCAGCTGCTGAGTCCAATGAGGCAACTGTGTGGGCCTGCAAAGATGTCTGCAGTGGGTGGGCATGTGTACGGCGTCATGTAGCGTAAGGGAAAACGTCTAAGAGGAGGAAGAGTCAACAAAGCCATCACGCTTGCAGCAAAGCACTCTCGGGCCAAGGCCTACGAGTAATCTTATAATTTGTGCACTTTGTGATAAATTACATTTTAAACTGCCTTGAGGGAATGGTGATCACTAGCACTATCCTCTAACCTGTACCAACACAAATGTACCAGCTGAAAGACATATAATCTATTTTACAAGAGTGGGGATTAAAACTCTGTAAAATGTGAAGTTATATAAACAACAAAAAGGCATGCTCTCATTTGCACTCTCTTTATTGCACAATTATATTGATTCTTGCCAGCAATTCTTCACAGGGGGTAGTACCTTACTGATAAATGGAACTTCCACGTGGCATGATGTATAAATCAGACATTTGTGAAAAAGAAATCAAAGAATTTAGGGTGTTGTAGAGAGGGAGCAGGAAAATGTACAGTGCCTCATCTTCAGTTTGATGTTGAGCCAGCGCGCAAGCACTGCTTAGTGAAGTGTTGTGGTAGTTCAGTACAAGAGAAGCTTCGCCCACTCCCCCACTCATATTTTTCATTGGCTTGTGTGTTTGTCCTTTGTAAATGCTGTCTTCTGATTCGTTATGAGGCTTGTTAGTCCCTCCTTAGTACAGCCATGTTGTCATTTGTATCCTCCCATGGGTACTAGCCCCTTTAATTGGCTGTCACAAAGGGTGGGCGTGTACTATTTCCTTTATTAAGTGTCTCTATTAGGCGAACAACGTGCTTTGCTTACATTTAGCGTCCGCTCCCGCTTTCATTTTCGAAACAGCCTGGATTCCTGTTGGCGTGCCTTCTTCCCCCCCTTCCAACCCGTTTTCCGTGCCTTCTTTTCCCCTCCCCTCCCCACTATCCCTCCCGTTGTCCGTGCCTTCTCCTTTCCTCTCCTCTCCTCCCCCAACCACCCACCTGCCCTCCCGTTGTCTGTAACTTCTGCTCTTCCCACATTTTAGTACGTAAACATTCATTGTTTTAATAGCACCATGCTGTTATTTCATACGTGTTTTAAACTGGACATAGAAGCGCCAGGGGCATTAAATGGGGTTTCTTTTCATTGATTTGCATCATTGATTAATCATGCTGAAAAAGCTGGGGTGGTTTGTTTTAGAGAAATTGAATTTGGTAGTTGTTCTCGTGAAACTCAGCTTGAACTCTGGGGCCCCACTGACTTCACTGTAGAATCATCCCTTCTGTTGCCCTATATTATCTACAGAACATTCGATCCAGCTCCACTATGCTGACAATCCAGAGGCCAGAAGAGTGATCTTCCACACAGAGCAAAGGGGTGTCTGCACAGCGCTGCATTAAAACAACCATCAGATGAGCATCCTGTGAGTGTGAACTTCCCCAACCACCCCTCGGCTTCCTGCCATATTCTCACTCCTGTATTCCTCAAGCTGCTGACAACCTGGGACACCCCATCTCATGTACACAGCACTATTTGTGTCACCATAAATCTGCATGCCATCTTCCACATAAAGGCTCCATGCAAATGCTCAGGGTGTATGACCCCACCCCATACCGCGCGCACATTGAATGAGGCTCCTCAACCATTGTATTAGCCTGGAACTAAGGTAACTGTACAGGTGGGTGTGTGTGTGGGGGGACTGTACTGTTTATCCCTATAATGAAGCTGACCAGTTTTTGGATTCACTGCGTACTTACTAGACTGTATCAGTGGCGGTTCCACTATTCTGTGAAGAAAGGTGTCAAATGCAGGTCAGAGGAGTCTGGATCCATGCCACAATTTCAGTCTGACCACTGTCCATTTAAATGATTTCTTTTTAGGTTCATTGTATCTAAGTAACGTTATGTGGATATCTGGGAAATCTGCTATGTAAGCGGCCGTGCTGGGCATACGGTGGACGCCCCTCCACTAACATTATTCAAAAATGCCCCTTTGTATTACAGATTCAAGGTGGTGCATTTTGCCTCGCATAACCATAGTAAAAGAAGCTTTTTGAGTGCCTCAGTTATCAGTGAGTAAACACTGGAGAGTGGGACGTCAGTAGAGAGTTGAAACCTAATTTAAATGCTTCTCTCGTTTCCCATTACATCTTTTTTATGTTTAAAAAGCATTATTTGAATAATAACAAAAAATACAAAAGGCCAGCAATACAGCGAATAACATATTGAAGTGAGTACAAAATGATAAAATGGCTAGCGGGAGGATAGAAAAGAAAGCTGTTTAAGTTTTCTAAGGAAGTAAGGGGGGACTGGAAGGGGGAAGAGAAAGAAGGGGAGGGGGAAGAGGGGGAAGGGGCAACTCTTGCAAATTGGTAAAATATAATATTGCATATCTACAAACGAATGTGAACAATGATTATAATTAATAAAAAACAGTAAGCCAACAAGGGTTAGAAGAAAAGAACAGAGAAAATAAATGCTTAAGGAGGCTTAAACTTTTCCGCATTTAAACGAGAATCATTTCTTAACGCTAATTTTTATAAATAAGTAGTGAGTGACAACCAGAAGAGCTCCGTATTAACCATCGGTTTGCAAGAGGAGGCAAAAGCAATATCAAGTCGGTGAAAATAGCAGAGACTATTCCACCAGTGTTTGACAGGATGCTTTGTAAGAGTTTTCCAATAAGAGTTATGTGCTGAAAAACTAAAGCTAACATAAGGTCAAAAAGACCATGTTTATGAGTGTGAAGATCTAAGGAATCAAACAAACTCCAAGAGAAAAGAAGAGGAATAGAATAAGGAATGAGAATGTTAAACAAGCGAGAAATATAGGACCATATTTTCCCCCAAAAGAAAGATATTGAAGGGCAAAGAAAGAGAAGGTGTATGAAATCAGCATTAGAAGAGCCACAAGTCCAGCAATGTGTATCAGTAGAGTGGGTAAACCTAGGTATAGAAATAGGAGTGAAGTAAAGTCTATGGTAAAGGAAAAACATAGATTGAGTAAGAGAGTCAGAACAAGAGATTTTAAGAGAGCGGGACCAGAGTTTGTCCCAAAAGATGGTAGTTCATTCACATCCCAGGTCAGATTCCCATGTACGCTCCAATTTAGTTTTGGTACGATCAGGATTACGAGCTAAGAAGAGTTTATAGATGAGAGAAGCTTTGGGTAGAGAGAGAAGAACCTTAAGAAGAGGGTGTTGGTCAGAGAGAGGAGGGAGAGAGGGAAGACAGTAGAAGGTATCAAGAATAACTGCCATCAGGATAGAGAATTTCTGGAGAAAGGAGCGGGGACAGTGAAAAGTAGCTTGAAATTGGGGCAATGAGCACGGAGACAAGCCATCAAATAGGTTCTTAACCTAAATTATCCCCGTTGATATCCAGGATTTCCAAAAGATGGGTCTATTATTAATAGTAATAAGGGAGTTGTGCCAAATTGGGGACTAAAAAGGATTCTCTAGAGCAGAGGTCTTCAAACTCTGTTGCGCTGAGCCCCCCTCTTACCCCACAAACTATATATTTTGAGGTCGGGCCCTCCTCCAAACCTTTATGGCATGGACTGGAGGAGCAGAGCTTAGAACAGGGGTTTGGGTTTATGAGACCATTTGAAGGGTACTTTTTTCTGTAGCTCATAATCCACAGTAATGTGAGACTTATAAAAGAGTCACTGCTTGAAATAAAAACTGAAATTGATTAACAAATGCAAATCCTGACATTCTTTGGATAGTAAATCCAAGCATTGCATTTTGCATTGGGTTTGCATTAAAAAAGTAGCTCAAACGTGTTGCAAAGCAAGGGGTGCCTTGAATGTTGGGGGCAGGGGGTGCTGGTTATGCTTGATCTGTCCGCGGCCTTCAATACGGTACCCTACTTCATTCTACTGGCACTTTCTACAAGTCATTGGAATTAGGAGTAACAGAGCGCTTTGTAAGTGACTGTTACATGCCATTAGTAAATCTGGTCCCTACAGCGGCACTGCACAGCTTTACATTATATTTGGGTGCAGTCCAGTGCAAATCGTGATTTGCACTGGATTGTTTATACCAACACACTAACATCAGGTTTGTGTTAAAAAAAAGTAACAAACCTGATGCAGTCTTAATAAATCTGGGCCTAAATCATTTTGCTGTAGTCTAATGCTGTGTGTAATTACATTTTAAAATAATGACAAATTGACAGTGCTATCTGCCAAAGAAAGGGACCTTGTAGCATTATAAAAACAAATGTCACTATTAACCACTGCACCAATCGGGATTCTATTCTGTGACTCTCTCCCACTTTGAGTGCCTTTCCCAATGATTAATGCGCAATTATCCAGTGTGTTCGTTATTTCATATGCAGTTAACATGAAGTTAAAAAAAACACATCAAATCAGCCACTGAATATTATGTTCTTAGTGTGCCAGTAATTGACCCTTCCACCACACTGACTGACCTCTGCCCCATGGCACTTTAAATCACAGTTTCCATGCATTTTGTTAAAGCCCTTTGGCTGTATGTAAATGAGGATGGCCTGGAAATGGGATAAATAAACAAGACTTACAGGCTATCTTCATTTACAAGATTTGCAAGTCTTTACTGAGACATTGGCGCCCCCCTGAGAATGCAGCCAAGGACCCCCAAGGGGGCGCGCCCCACAGTTTGAATACCTCTGCTCTAGAGACAGATTTTGCTTGGGTTAAAGGTTTTAGCATGGAACAAGAGTGTTTAAACAAGGGGAGAGAGGTATGAGGGGTTTTGGCAGAAAAGGCTAGAGTGTCTTTAAAAGAGAAGGGCAATAGCAGAGCACGCTCAATGGAAAGCCACAGGGGGGTAAAAGGAGAAGGTTCAGAAAGTAGCCATTTCGAGGCCTGACGGAGGGAAAAGGATTTATGATAAATGTGAAAATCAGGGAAATTCACACCCCCATTAGATTTTGTCTTGCGAAGAAAAGATAAGGAAATCATGGCTTTTTTGTTCTTCCAAAGAAACTTAGAAAGGCGTGAATCAATCTTCTTGAAATTTCAGGCAGGAATACGGACAGGAAGCATGGAAAGAGCATAAGGAAGAGAGGATTCCAAGAGGAGAGTAGTTTGTCAATCCGAGATAGGACCTCAATCATATTTAATTTACCAGAAGAGGCGATGGAATTGGAGAACCACTTAACTAAATATTTGATTTTGGAACTATTCCATGCAAGACCCGTGGAAGAGAAGGAATGTGGAAGACAAAATTTTGTAAGTGGGAGAATTTCTGTTTTATCTGAATTGATTTTATATCCCGAAGCAAGGGAAAAAGAAGTGAATTGATGTAATAAAGGAGTGATAGAGGTTTTGGGATTGGAAATGAAAAGAAGGATGTCATCCGCATAAGCAGAGAGTTTTAAATGTTGATCACCATAGGAAAAACATTGGATATAGAATCATTATTGCGAATTGAGGATAAGAAGGGTTCGAGAACTAAGATAAAAAGAAGGGGGGAGAGAGGACAGCCCTGGCAGACACCATGTTGAAAGGGAAAATAAAAAGAAAGACAACCTCTGCTCTGTGTGGAAGATCACTCTGCTGGCCTCTGGATTGTCAGCATAGTGGAGCTGGATCGAATGTTCTGTAGATAATATAGGGCAACAGAAGGGATGATTCTACAGTGAAGTCATTGGGGCCCCAGAGTTGACTAGAACCGAGACTCTGGGGGCAGAATATAATAAGGAAATAAGTGAAATCAACTTGGGACCAAAACCATGCCACTTCAAGGATGCAAATAAAAAGGACCAATCAACCCTATCAAATGCTTCTTCAGCATCGACAAAAATGGCCGCCAAGGATGTGGAAAAGGAAGGGATTTTGTTCAAAACGTTAAGAAAGAGACAAGAATTATCTGAAGTCAATCTGCCCTTGATAAAACCACACTGCTCCTTACCCACCAGATAAGGCATAAGAGGGTCTAGTCGCAAAGCAAGTACTTTGGCGAACAGTTTATAGTCTACATTAACCAGGGAGATCGGGCGATCATTTTTACAAAACATAGGATCCCGGCCGTCTTTATGTATGAGGCAAATCGTGGCCTCCTGAAAAGTGCCTTCTATCTTTCCGGAGAGAAAAAATGAATGAAAAAGATTTAAGAGTTTAGGAAGTAATAAGTTAGAGAAATGTAAATAAAATTCAACTGAGAACCATCTGGACCAGGGGTTTCCCGTTCTTTAAAACGTTTAAAGCAGTAGATAATTATTAAGGGATAAATCTGTTTCAAGATCAGAAAGATTAAGGTGGTCATTAGATGGAGTTGAGAGTTTATTGAGATAAGATTGAATGAGGGAGGTGGAAGGGGGAGATTCCGGGGTATAGAGATCTTTATAAAATAGCATAAATTCATTAAGAATGTCATGATCTTTGTGAATGGCAGTACCCTCTGAGGAACAGATAGTATTGATTAGAGTATGATCTTTACAGGACTTGAGATAGTTTGCTAACATTTTACCTACTTTATTACGTCCACCATAGTATCAACCACTGCTACGAAGAAGTATGGAAGACGCATTATCAGTCGTGGTTTTGTTGAAGGCTAATTTGGCACGGATAAGAGGTGGTAAGACTGATTCCGCGGAAGAGGTATAGAATTTATGTTCTAGGGCTTTAATGTGTGCTAGGGAAGCTTTTTGTTGTTGAAGGAAACATTTCTTTTTTTTTAGACAAAGTCTATAATAAAACCTCTCGCTGTAGCCTTAAAGGAATCCCATAATATATGTAGGGAGGGGTTGGGATCACTTTTTAGGTAAAAAAATGAATTAGCAAAAGTGATGAAAGAGGAAGAAAAAAGCGGGTCAAGAAGAAGAGAGTTATTAAATGCCAACGGGAGGACCTGGGATGTGGAGGGAGCAGATCAAGATCAGCTAAAATTGGGGCATGGACAGAAATAACAATAGGTTCAATAGAGGAAGATAATAGATTTTGAGATAAAGAATGAGAGACAAAAAAATAGTCTAAACGGGAGAAAGAGTTATGAGAAGAAGAGAAGAAAGAGAAGCCAAGAGCATCAGAGTGGTAGAGTTTCCAAGCATCCGCTAGGTGTGGTTGGGAAATAGTGTCGAGAAATTGTTTGTGTGTTTTATTAGGAAAAAAGCATACCTGGGATTGGCGGTCAAGAAAGGGGTCAACAACTTGATTGTAGTCACCTCCTAGTATAAAGAAATCAACTCTAAACTGAATACATTTCTGTGTAACCAGAGGCCAAAAGGACCAGTTAGGTTGGGTAGGTCCATAAATATTGAACACAGTCAAAGAAATGTTATTAAATAACAACTTCGCTAACAACCATCTTCCTTCTGTATCAGTCTCTTGCGAAACAACTTTACAATTCAGCTTCTTGTGACATAAAATAATAGCACCATTTTTCCTAGTGGAAGTAGGAGAAACTAAAACTGAACCCACCCACCCACACTTTTTTCAATTTTAATGCTTCGGGTTCTGTAAGGTGGGTCTCTTGTAAGAGAACCAAATCAGGATTATAAGAGGCAAGATGGGATAGTATTCTCTGTCTCTTAATTGGGCTAAGAAAACCTTTCATATTCCAGGAAATAACTCTGAATGCAAAACCATCAATAATACATAAAGAACAATATATGCAACAACAAAATTATGAGGTAAGAGATAAAGAGAGGGAAAAGGGAGAGATAATAAGTCACATGAGAAAAGAAACATAAAGGAAGAAGGATGCAAGTCAGTCAAGAGAAAAGGGAGGAAAAATACGAAAAAGAGGAAAGAAAGAAAGGGAAGAGAGAATAAGAACAAGAGGAGACAGTACATGTCAAAGTGACGACTGTAATTCGTACCGTACGGGGAACAAAATGGAAGGATGAGAGGCGGCAATGGGCAACGGAAACAGCACACCCAACAAAAGTGCAACACACCACACCAGGACATCAAATAAACATGAGAATGAGCCTGTAAATGGAAATATAGAGTTATGCATATAAAGACAAGTAGAACGATGGAGTCCAAACAGTATAAACCATAAAAGCGAATTCAATGCAGTAGTAGGAGAAAAGGAGTACTACAGTCAAGTTCCAGAAGGAGGAGGAGCCGTCTCCATTGAGGCAGTGGAGTGAGATTGAATAAACCTTCTGAGGTCAGCCGGATCTTCAAAAGTGGAAGTCTTGTTGAGGAAGGTGACCTTAAACATGCATGGATGGAACAAACCGTATCTTGCACCTAATGAAGAGCCGGACGAAGATCCAGAAATTCTTTTCGTCATTTGGCAGTTATTGAAGAAACATCCTGGGAGATAAACACTTTTGTAACATGCTAGAGTAGCTGCTTTTTGGATTTAGCGGTATTCAGTACCAGCAAAAGATCAGTGAATTGTAGGAATAAAATAATTACTCCACAAGGTTTAGATGGAGCAGCTGAAGAAGACAGTCGTGGGCCCAGTCTATGTGCTCGTTGTATATTCAGTTTGTTTGCAGGAGGGAGACCAAAAAACTGTGGCAAGAAAGAAGTAAAGTATGCAACAGGGTCGTCACCTTCAAGACCCTCAGGAAGACCATAAGTGCATAAATGATTGCGATGATTTCTATTTTCCAAGTCTACAGCCGCTCTTCTCAATTGTAAGACTTCCTTCTCCAAAGAGGAAATTCTAGAAGATGAATCCTGTACCTCGTTAAGGTGTTGTTCCACCACAGTGAGGTGAGACTCCATCCATGACCATTTATTGTCCAAGGTTTGTAGGCGAGAGTTAGTTTCCTCAATAAAGGGTCGCAGGGCGCGGATTTCCTCCAAAACAATGTCCAGGGAAACCGGAGAGACAGATTTAGGAGGAGAGGGAGAATCTTGCTTAAGTCTCTTGCCGGTAGTTGCAGGTAGTTGCACTTTAGATGCCATGGCCGTGAGATTCTTTGCGTTAGTAGAAAAACCCTGTGCGTCGATACCTCAAGTAAGTAAGAGGATTTGTTAGGGGTAGTGTTGTTGATACCACACACTGCAAGAGCATTTGACTCTAATCTTTTGGTGTGATGAAGTAAATATTTGGTCCTACCCATGAAGAAGGGTATAAAAAGCACAGGAAAAGGCTGGCATCATATACCCGAAAGGGCAAAATTACCTCACAGAAACAGTAATTTCGACTGATAGCATTGACTTCCAATGATGAAAAGAGCTCATTCAAAGAAAATGCGTGCAACACACAGGAAATGGTGAGAAAATTGAGTTGCAGGGTGGCATGTGAGGAAACTTGAAGAAAAGCGACAGGTAGAGAAACAAAATGGCGGCCGCTAGGTGGCTAAAAGAGTCACTTGTAAATTACATCATTTCTCCATGAGAATGAAGGCTGAAAAAGGTATCTTCCTGAGGAGCAACCATTCCGATTCAGGAATATGTCAGAACAAAGGTGCTGGAACTGCTCCAGAAGCAACCGTGAAGTCCGGCGCAATGCTGAACTCCATCGTCAGGCGGCCATCTTGCGTCACGGTGCACGCGACTTGTGTCCCTTAACATCTAACTTCTAATATGGCCCGTCGGCTTGTGTAGCACAAATATGCAATTGGTATGGGCTCAGAAGCACTGTGGGATATATGGGGAGTGTTCCTGCGTGGATGCAGGCTTTGGTGCAGGTTAGAGTCTGAATAGCAGAATATCTTACTTCTTTTTTAGGTCGAGCATCGACAGTGCTTGCTCTGTCTGCAAGACTTGGTGTATCTCTTCTGTGGGCCAGCAGGCAGCACACGTTCTTTTTAACATGTCTTGAGTCAGTGCGATTATTTTCGTTATTCAACTGCATCTGTGTTAAACCCAAGACGAGAAAGAAAGGTGGGTTATGAATCTCCAATAGGTTTAAATAGACCCGTTTAAACACTAACTAGTCAGTGGATCTTAATAAACTATTAATGTGGAGCAACCATTTTGATTTTGAATTGCACACTTCATGTTTGGGTAGAAACAGTTTGTAAAGCTCTTAATTTGCAAGAGAAAGAAAGTAAACATCATTTGGGACATGTTATTGAGCCCCTCCAGTAAGCATGATTGTATGGCTGTATGTCTCGTTTATTTCCTACGTGGGTGTTTTTGGTTGTATAAATCTACAGATAGAAAGGTGACTTTTACGTCATTGTGCCTTAAAATAGTTTTCGCTATGTGAATTATTTTTATTGCAGTCTGCTGGCATGGGGGGGGGGGGGTTAAAATTAGCATCCTTGTCTGAGCCTTGAAACTGAATGGAAAGTGTAGGGAGGTTCAACCACAGAGAGGCCCTGTTCTGAATAGCTTATGTTTGGGGTGTACTGTGAACATTATTTTCTTTTGTGCTCTAGGATTTTATGCTAGTATACTAATCGTTTGGACGACACAGATTGGAATAACATTAGGTCAAACATTTTCTCTTAATAAGTAGTTTAAGGAGTAATCTGGTATTTTTGTGAGTTCAGTAGGAGTGGCTGAATTTTACTTGAGGTGAGCTTGCTGCTGCCCTGCCAATTTGTGTGGTTGTGAAAGACCACGTTCTCCACCTGACTTATGCTTTTGTTATAATATTTGGTGGGAGGAGTCCTTTTAGGTAGTTGTCACAGTTCAGTTTACACTACCCATTGTCTCTGCCCTCTGACACTGCTAGACGCAACCAGGCCTCATGTAGGCTTTTTCAATTTAATGTACTACTACTTTGTGGGGTGTAAGTGGATGTGCTTAATATGTTTGCAGTGATCTATTATAAATACTTACGTTTCATATGGTGATGTATATCTGTACACCCCACCTCCTTGAATAGACCACAGTGATCAACAGAGCTAGAGGCCTAAGCTGACATGTTTCTGACTTTATAAATGCGATCATTTTACTAGTAGGGATGGTCCTATGACAAAAGTCCGCCAGCAATCTACGAAGAATTTAAGGTCGTTATGGCGAGGCCCAGTTATTAAAGAAGCACTCTATAACCTGTGCCCTTGAGCTTCCATGCGTGCCTTCATCTTTTGTTCATGTAATAGAATGTTTAGCACCATTAACTTTTATTCCCCACAAAGATGGCAACCCTTGGAAATGAGTAAAAGGAAAGCGCAAGGCAAAGGACAGTAAATGTGCAAAAATAGTGGAAATGTGGCTTACGCTTTTTGGTTTCAGTGTTCAACAATTTAATTTCCATGTAACCATTTGGCCAGTCAGAATTTTTCTCGTAGCCCCACCATGCAAGCAAGCAGCGGACAGTCCTCCAGAGAGAAGTGCATCCAGATTTAGAGCACGAGATAGGCGAGGGGGCATTCTTAGCTCATGACGTATCTGGATTTTGATTTCTGGCACAATTGCAGAAAGCCAGCTGTTTTTTGGTTCTGTACAACTCCTCTATTGAGCACTCTGTTTATTACAAATATACAAAGTATTGGTTTGGGCATGACATTTGAAAAGCGAAGCAGACGCACTACCTTGCTCATTGGAAAAAAAAGTATATCATAAAATGACAAGCCTGACTGCTGTATCAATTTTCCATGATCTTAAAGCAGAATTTTTCAGAGTTAGCTGCCCATTCCTGGTAATATGTTTATTAGGAAACTTTGGGCCAGTGTTCGCGCTTCTTTCTTTACACAAGCCGCCTCTAAAGAATGGTGCGCGGCTGCTATTAAAGTGAAAGCGTGGCATGGGCGATTTTACAAAAAAAAACATCTGTTTGTAAACTTGACAAACAGATGCTTTTTTAGTAAAAGTGCTCCATGCAGCGGTTTCACCTTACTGTCGGCCACGCCCTTTCTTTAGACGCTGCTGTTCGCAGCCTCCATGAATGTGAAAGCGCCAGATGGGCGCTAGTAATCAAACAAATATTTACAATGCAATAAATCTTGCATTTGCGAGAGTTTAAGCTATTGCATTGCCAATACCTGAAACTCTCGTAACTGCGAGACCTATTGCATTGCAAATGCTTGTTTAAGAAATATATGCCTTTTAGACATGCAGCTGGAAGTGGAAAGAAGATTGCACACTGGTTAACATCGATGAGGCAAAAAAAGCATAACGAAATGAGCCATTTAAATATTTCCAAGAACCCATGAAAAAATGCTGCTTTTTAAACCAATTTCAGAGCACCCGAAGAAGCTATGAAGCACAGCTGGAAGTCCGTAGGAGACTGATAACAGAAGCTGCAACCTCAATGACGCTTTCATGTGTGTCAGGATCACATACCACCTCACAAATTATTCCATACTTAGTCATTAGAAAATTATTTTTCCCATTCTTATCACTGATAAGTTCATTCAAAGGAACCCTCAGCAGGCTTGTAAACGTGAACCTTCTGGCTGAATGCGTTATGGATTTGCTAACGGAGCATTAGCCATTTGACCCGTCGCGCTCTCACACCTCCACAGTTTATCATCAGCTCGCACAGGGCGCGCGCTGAAGCATGAAGTTCAAAGCCGAGTGTGGGGTATCATCAACAATTTCTAATTGTTTGTGATTGCTTTGGCACTCTCTGTGAATCAATAAAACACTTTCTTTTATTACATTTTCATTTCTAAGTTCAGGAATGAAGTGTGACAGCTGAAGGCATCAATGTTCCAGTTTGCATTGTTTATGACATTACCATGATTAGCAGCATAATTTACGATAATGAAGCATGACATTGAGAAGTGACATGTATACTATTAAACATCAATTAAAGCTTAATGCACCAACAAGCAGCATTTCGGGAGCAGTATTTATCGTATTAAAGCTTGACATGATTTTTACAGAAAAAAGTGGAGATATCAAAACAATACTGTGCACGTACACGACTAGGATTGGTTTGCTTAAAACAGAGAGGCATTATATGCAATGCATTATTAAACTAATATAATGCACCAAGATTAATATTATATTAGTGTGAAATTGATTTATCCGGAGGGTTTTGCTCGGATAGTGATACATGGTTTTGCTGTTACAGCACATTCTATTCAGTTAACACATTCCGCTTGTAATGCACACTAGGATGCTCACTGACAAGTCCCTTGCGCCTACGGTGCATCACTTTTTCCCATATTAAAAGTCATGTACCTGCGGCACAGGGGCTTGTAAACAGTGGTGGCTCTTCTGCTATGGTAGAGGAGCATCGCCCACTGCTTTTAAGCCCTGAGAATAAAAAACATAAAATGATAATAACTTTAAGTTATTATCATTTTATGCTTCATGCTGCTTTGCAAGTGGGCGGGTGGGCGAGGCTGCTCTGCTCTCGGAGCAGGGCAGGAAAGGAGTGGTTTGGCCACTCCTAAGTGTGCAATGACTGTCCGGTCGACCCTCTCTGGTCGCCTAAACCAGTCATGCACACTTTCCCGGTTCTCCATGCAGGCTGCATTACAGCCTGCGTGGAGAACAAACCCAGGCCCCCATTCCCTAGTTAAGGTTCGAACCAGGATCCAATCACAACGCAGCATTGTGATTGGTCAGTGGGGCCTGCTTCCTGTTGTTCGAGTTCAACGAGGGGAGCAGGAGCAGAGACGTGGGACCCAGTGCAAGGGTAAGTTTATTTTATTTTTTATAAGTTCGACCCCCCCCCCGCATGGCACACCGCGCAACCCTCCCGGCTCCGCCACCCGCAAGTCGTGCCGGCCGCCACTGCTTGTAAATAATCCCCCAGGTTAATATTATTACTAGGACACAATTAGATTTATCTAAATAATGAGGTATTTTCCAGACCTGGGGTCATATTTATGAGTTGTGTGGCGCAGGACAGCGCAGCTTACCTTGCTACACTGCCCTCTGTCAAAGGGAAAGGGAAGGAATGTACCGAATTGATCAAATACAGCACATTCCTGTTCTTTCCTCTTGCTCTGGCACTGTATTTGGCAGTCTAGGCAGGCACCTTGCACTATGGTGCAAGGGTGCCTGTGTCCTAGGCAAGATTGTTTTTGTGCAGGAAGGGGCACCTTCCTGCACAAAAAACAATCCTGAGAGGCTTTTTACTCTTTCTATGTGTGCTGCAGAATACAGCACACATAGAAAGGTGGAATAAACAAGGAGAAGTAAACATATTTCTCCTCGTTACGCCTCTCCTGGGGAGGAATGATTTTTTTTGGTGCATTCCCAGCTTTACCAGGTTTGGTAAATCTGGTAATGCATCAAAAACCATGAGAGTTGCATGCAAACACCCACCACAATGCCCATGGAATGCCTTCCTTTCGCAGGGTAATGCAACACATCCATTTGCATTACTCCATATTTTAGGAGCCATATAAAGCCAAGCAAAGTGGCTTTGCGTGGCTTCAAAAATATGACTTAGAGGTTTGTGTCACACATGTACCACGTTGTGTGATGCAAGCTTGACACAAAGCTATCCAAAATATGCCCCCTGGAACAAACTGACACAGCACACTATGGTTTTGACCAGGTCCACTTAATAACTCCTATTCTGAGTTTTAACTCAGAAAGGGGGCATAGCCTGACGATTTTGGTGCCTACTGCAATGAATACTGCATGCCTCTGTGCCTACTTAGCATTCTTTCATTTTAAATGTTGGCAGGTTTGACCTGTTAATATTGGTGAGGGGAAAATTACTAGAATCAGGAGAAACTTCCGTTACGCCTGCATACTGTTGCATAATCTTGGTGATTTCACAATGTGTTTTTTATGCAAACTTCATGAAATTATGCTATTATGCGCTGGCATAGTTTAGAACAACATTTGGTAGCCGAAAGTGAACAAATTCTGCTTGCTAAGCTAGCTTTTTTCTGTATCTCTATTAGCACAAAATGCATGCCCAAGTCAAAAAAGGACTGATTTCACACTAAAATATAGTGCCAAATACTGTTTTGTATTTTACATAATTATACGTAACTTGACATAATTTTAAAAACAATTCTCAAAATTGTGAAAAGCAAATTAGGTGAAGTTAAAAGGCTGTCAATAATATGTCAAGAATCACCATCATTATATCACAAAAGTCACCATCTTCTTTTTTTTTTTAATTGGTGTTAGATGTCTTTCGAGTTATGTCAATTACTTATCGTCCGTGTTGGTACTCTGAAATGCTTAAAATGTTCCTCTAATTAAGGAGCTAAGGGTGTATTATTGGGGATCCAAGAACCATCTGTGGGGTTTGCAAGAGTATTGCATGGTAAAGCCTAACCAGCATCACCACAAAACACTCCATCTTCCTAAATGAATGGCAGTGGTTGGATCCTGAGCTTGTCGTTACGCATTACCACTTGGTCATAAGGTATTTTTGCACAAGAAATCCACTTAGCTGCCTCAAAAAGTTTTTTTTCAGATTTTTTGGGGGTTTTCTAAATTGGAGTTCTATGCCCAGTGTAGGCCAGCATTCCAATAGTACATTAAAAAGGCTGAGGGAAGTTAGGAAAAGGTTTAAAACACTTTTTACATTTTAAAAAGGCCTCAACTTCCAAGATACAATGGATGCTGGTAAGGATCTCGACCTGGCAGTCATACGAGCCCTGAGAATCAGTTGTCTGAGGGTGTTGTCCAAAGCAAAGGGCTTTAGCTATAGGGTTACAGCTAAAAAGGAGGAACTTGAAAAAGTAATCAGCTCTATGAAAGAGAAAGACATTCTGCAGAAGAAGACCCTGAAGAGGGTAAGAATGATGTCCTAGCCCACATTGATGATGATGGGGAAGAAGATGAAGACCTCAACTCTCCTCCCTTTCCCAGACCACCTTCACCAATAGGATGTGACAGGAGTTAATCTAGCAGACTCCCTACCGGGAGGGTGGTTGCAAACCTTGCGGAAGAGCTTGATCTCCTCTCACTAGACGAGAAAATGAATGAATTCAAGTAAGGAGACTAGCCGTTGGAGAAAGAAGGTTCAAGATGAGGTTGAATCCCAATGATAATAGTGTCAGTAATTTTAACAAGGAAGAAAGAGGAATCTTTTGATGCTAAGATCCCCAAATGGATTGTCCCCTATTTATTCAAAGATTATGACATTGACAAATGGTTTACAGCTTTTGAGAGGCTCTGAAAAATGAGGATAGGTCACCAACACTGGGGCTCTCTTCTGTGGGAGTTATTCTCAGTGAAAGATAGAGATAGAATTCTGACCCTTAATGGGGATGTGGTTGCGTACTATCAGCATATGAAGGAGACCTTTATAGAAGGATTCGGACTCACCACAGAGGAATGCAGATTGATGTTTAGGGACACCCATACATGATGAGTACAGGCCCCAGCAAGGCCCGCAAGTACAAAGGGTTCACCCTTCTGCGTACAAACTACTAGAAGGAAGTTGGCACGGAAACTGCAAATCCAAAGACAAAGTTTATTAACCTTCAAAGGTGGTCCTACAACCTACGCAACACTCTACAGCATTGCACAGAGTAGTACAAAGAACTTGCGCGCATGGTCCCCTTTTATACACAATAGAGGGACTCATAAGTAGGCGGATAAAACACAAAACAAGATTTATGACCTTATATGGACATGTTCAGTGCATGATCAATATGTAGGCGGAGTTAACAGTTACTTGAAACCCGTAAAAACATATTGGAGCAAGGCCTAATTAGTGGCAGATGTGATTAGTTCTGGACATGCGCCAAACACACAAAGGGGTTATTTATGGACTGTTGCTAGGCAGATCTCAGGAGTGACTGGCGAAGAGGTAGGACTCTTCTCGTGCAAAGCACATGGTTTCATGGTCATACGAGATGGCGGACAGCTATACATAATGGAGTCTGAACATTGGTCAATATAAAGCAGAAAACGTAACTTCAGACATGAAGAGCACATGTCTTCAGTGAATGCTTAATCATATCGCTGTTCCATTTACAACAGACGACCCTTTCAGCATTTGCTGAAGACATTCGGTTTACTAGGATAATCAAGATAATCATCATTTATATCGATTCTCATCATCTCAGTTATTTCTTTGTTTATGCTCTTTCAATAGGTGGCATCGGCAACAGCTTTCTTATTGTGGATACAGAATGAAACACATAGAGAACATATCATAGGACCACATTGAATACACATACAACATGTGAACAAAATTGCTACAATAATGCATAGACCAGTAAGAACTTTCCATCCCCACGTAGTAATTAAGGTCCAAAACCATCCAGAAAAGGTCCAAGTATCATTTTCTGTATGAATGTCAGCAGCAATTTTATGCAATTTATTAATGGCTTGATAAACTGATGGCGTGTGATCAGGGATGAACACACAACAACTACTTTCTATAATTCTACATGCTTCACCTCCATCTGCTAACATAACATCTAATACCATACGATTCTGTAATGCAACCATTCTTGCGATTTGTAATTCTTCTGTAATGTTCCCGAGAGCAGCAGCAGTTTGATTCATTACAGCCCCAACAACCCTGGTTAATCGTCGAACCTTCCTACTATTCAGGGCAGCTCCAACAAAGAAAAACAGTCCTAGATGTATCCGTCTGATCAACATCATCAACAGATAGAGTGCGTTTATACCTGTTTACAGTTACATTGTTTAATAACTTCAAGTCTTTGTGGTAAGACGCAGGTGCTAAGAATACAGGGGGTAATAAAAAGGCCACATAGCATACCCCGGACCATCCGGCAGGCAAACGATAGTAACCTTTATTGCCGCACACAAAATAAGTATTGTGGGAGGCCAGAAAGGTACTGTTATTTAATCCGTCTATATTTAGCACAACAATGCAGTCACTAACGCCAACAGGAATATAACCAACACTTTGGATACACATGTCTGCTTGGGCTTGTGCCACTGAAATTACAAATATCTCATTTCCATTAGTGTCTCTAGTGTTCGTGAAGATTTAGGGAATTGATTCATTGTCTGGTCGATATTCTTCCCATTCCCATATTGTTCCATTGGCTTGTGGATAGCCTTCTTTATCTTGATGACACTCTTTGTTAAGTCTGAAGAGTAATCGTCCCACTGTAGGTTTTCGTGTGGCAAAAAGCAAGGTATACCATGTTCTACAAGAGCCATTGTGCGAGAAAGGGAGAGGTATAAATGGTGTTCCCCCTTTCTTCTGGTGGGCTGGCATCATGCCACATATCCAACAGTTCGTAGCGTTTGTAGCAACGTGGGTATGATGCAGCATCTGGATAAAAGTATTATTCAAATAGGACTGGCGATGCTTCAATTCCTGGTATGGAAGGGTGTAGAAATAGTGCTCCTTGGGCACTGGAGTAGACACAACAAACAACTCACGGGCAGGAATTGCATCCTCTATAAACCACGTGGTTGTAGCAGCAATTGCTATAGCAGCAACGAAACCTATCACACAGAAAATTTTCTTCTTCTCCATTTTCAAAACAAATATCAATATCTTCCTGAAACTTAGAAAAGGTTGTCAGAACTCTTTCCCCTAGGCAGCGGTTGATTTCTTCACCATCGGGCCAAGACGGGTGTCACTACACGAATGCAGGGCTGATCCCCCCCCCTTGCCTCATTGGCTCTCCGTTTCACCAACCTAGGGGCCGCTCTGACAACGCATGGCAATACTCAGAAATTCACTTCCTCGGTCTGAGGTGATATCTTCTTACTCCAGGAGTCGATTGGTCCGGGAAGAGCTCCTCAGTGTCGTCCGGGTCCACAGCACGGCCTTTCTTCGCAGTCAAGATTTCTCGATGGTCGGTCAGTACAGCAGGTTCCACCAATCCGGGTGGCACTCTACGACAATGTATGGAGTGAATCCAATTTTTCTGGTTAGAGACCCGGACAGCCGTTCTCGTCGCAAGCAAAACCTGCTCAGGACCGCACCATCTTGGTTCTAAACTGCTCGTCCTTTCAAAGGCTTTGATCAAAACAAAATCGCCGGGCCGAAGATCGTGGCCCTCACCTGTCGACCGGTCAGGGAGCGCTTCTCGAACCTGTTGATGAATAGAGACCAACTTGTCAGTTAACTGTGCCAAATAATCACTCATCATTACACAAGGTACATCATACACTGACTTTGGTTTCGGTGGGCCCCAAATATTCATCGGACGTCCAAACACGATCTCATATGGCGTGAGACCGGTTCGAGAATGCGGTACTGACCTGATTGACAATAATGCCAGGGGTAAAGCATCTGGCCAAGTCAGGGAAGTGGAAGCTTGTATCTTCGCTAATTTAAGTTTCAAAATCCCATTATACTTCTCAACCAATCCCGCAGACTGAGGGTGAAACACTGCGTGGAATTTCTGCGTAATTCCTAGTCCTTTCAGGACATATTTGATAACGTCCGCTATAAAATGAGGTCCGTTATCACTCCACAACAATCTGCAAACACCATATCGAGGGAAAAACTCCTTCAATAACACCTTAGCTGTGGTAATTGCAGTATTGTCTTTCGTAGGGTATGCCTCAATCCATTTGCTGAAGGCACAAACCACTACTAGAACATGCTTCAGATTATTACAGCGTTCAAGCTGAATATAATCCATTTGCGAAACTTCAAATGGTGCAGCGGGTGTTGCAAATCCTCCTGCTGGAGTTCGTGTCCCTTTTCCTGGATTGTACTTTAGACAAATCATGCAAGTTTGCACCACTCTCTTTGCCGTGCTAGCAATCTCTGGATGCTCCCAAACTTGGGTAAGCAATTTTACAATTGCGGAAGCTTCAACATGTGCTAGCCCATGTGCCATCTGAACCATAGGTTGCACAAAAGCTATGGGTTACTTCCATTTATCCATTTGCTTATTTCTCCAACAACCTTCATCATCCAGTTCTCCGTCAATAGACCATTGCTCCCGTTCTTTGTCGGAAGCTGTCTTCTGTATCTCTAACACTTCTCTCCTAACATCGTGCCATCTTTCTGCCTGCGACTTCACAACATACATTGCAGTGGAGTCGGGCTGCATCGCAGTGTCTCGTGCTACTCGATCTGCCAGAGCATTCCCTTCTCCCACTCCATCTATCACCTTCTTATGTGCACTGCATTTAACTATGGCAATCTTCTTTGGATATGTTAATGCAGTCAAGAGGTTGTGAACTAACACTCCATTCATTATCTGTGCTCCATGTGACGTTAGAAACCCTCTCTCCTTCCAAAGCAACCCGAAGTAATGCGCTACCCCGAAGGCATAGCGGCTATCCGTATAGACGTTTACACACAATCCTGAACTAAGCTCACATGCTCGTGTTAAAGCTATCAGTTCCGCTGCTTGAGCTGATTTCTGCGGTATGCGTGCTGTCTCCACTATTGTTTGTAGCGTGGTGATTGCATACACTGCTGAAGTCGTACCATCTGGTAGCTTCAGGCACGACCCATCTACCCACAATTCTCCATCTACATCTGTAAAGGGCGTATCCTGGAGATCAATACGACCCTTTGTCTGTTCCTCAGTTACAAAAATGCAATCATGTGTTTCCTGTGCCTCAGACTGAGTCTCCTGAAACGGCAATAATGTGGCCGGATTTAGTGTTGCGCATCTCTTCAATGTGATATGAGGAGCCAACAACGTCAGCTCATATCCTGTTAGACGAGCACTAGTTAAGTGCTGCGTCTTAGTCTGATTCAGCAGAGCATCAACAGCATGGGGGACCAGCACCAATAGCTTATGGGATAACACAATTCCTTCACTTTGGCGTATTGACACAGCTGTCGCCGCGACCGAGCGAAAACAACCAGGCAACGCTCGGGCAACAGGATCAAGTACTGCAGAGAAATATGCACAAGGGCGCTGCTTGTCGCCGTGCATCTGTACTAAAACTGATAACTCACATCCATCTCTTTCAAGTACATACAATGTAAAGGGCTTCGTATAGTCAGGGGTGCCTAACACTGGTGCTGAACAAAGGGCTTGTCGTAATTGTTGAAAAGCATTTCCACACTCGTCTGACCAGGGAAGGGGAGTTGGAGTGTCTTTCGTCAAAAGTGCCAACAATGGTTTAACTATATGTGAAAAACCCAATATCCATTGCCTACAAAAAGAAGTGAGTCCCAAAAATGCACGCACGTCCTTCTGTGTGGAAGGTATTGGAGTGTTCAAAATCGCCTGAATGTGATCTAATGTGAGTGCACGCCCCTCCTTAGACAAAAGGTGACCTAAGTAGGTTACCTTTGGTCTACAGAATTGTAATTTTTTCTTCGATACTTTGTGATTGTGCAATGCCAAAAAGGAGAGCAAAGATAACGTGCACTTATCACATTGCTCAGGTGTATCGGCCGCCAACAAGATGTAATCGACATATTGTATGAGGGCCGCCCCTTCTGGTAAAACAAAGGAATCCAACTGTCGTTTCAATGCTTGACTGTAAATGCTAGGACTTTCTGTGTAGCCTTGAGGAACTCTACAAAATTGATATGAACGATTATTCAAAGTGAAGCCGAAAAGGTATCGGCTATCAGGATGAATAGGGATCGAAAAGAAAGCATTTTTCAAATCAATAACAGAGAACGTGGTTGCCGTTGGCGGGACCAAGGTAATCAATGTCGTGATGTCAGAAACCACTGGGTATTGAGGTATCACTATCTTATTCACCTCCCTCAAATCAATAATGAAACGATAAATCCTAGTATCAGTGTCTTTTTTCAAAATCGGAAGGATAGGACTATTGCAAACATTATATGGAACCTCCTCCACTACCCCCGCCTTAATGAGATCCTGCACTATCTGTGTGAGTGCCTCCTCCCCCTCCTGCGAAATACGATATTGGGGTAGGCGTGGTAACACAGCTCCCTTCTTTACCCTAATGTGTACCGGGGGAATAACCATCTGTTCCACATCTGTATCCGAGGTGGCCCACAGAGTGTGGGGTAGAGAAGCCAATGCGGTATCCTCCGCAACCACACACATCCTTCCTGTCCTCGGATAGTTATCGTTTAGAATCACACGCACTCCTTCAGGGGAGCAACGGATTATGGCTCTGAAATGTTTAAGCATATCCAGACCCACAATGTTATCAGGCGTGTTCGGGGAAAGCAAAAACGGACAAGGTGTAGAAAACTTATTAACATGAAATGCAAGGTGTTGGACAGGCCACGTGAAGGGCTTGCTCCCTCCCCACATGACAGGGCCCGAGCCCCGGCCCTCCAGGTGTTACCCACAGAAAAAACCCGCACCCCGTCCCCAGACGGGACTCCTGCCCCCGGACCTCTCTGTATCATGGGGCCGAACCACTACCGGCTCCCTCGCCCGGCACGGCCGCCATCTTGGACACTGCACCACGATGCCGCGTGGCCTCAGCTCGACCCTAACCCTGGGCCTGGCCAGGCCCCGACATCCCGGCACCACCATCCACACAGGAGGTGAACGGACCACTTGGCAGGTCGATGGGAGAAAGAAGTGTTGATGGCTCTCCCCCACCAGGTGCCGATCGCCCCCCAGCTCCCCCGGGCACTGGCTCCACCCCCCTGCTGGGTGTCTGGACTCCCTCATCCCGGACCTCCCGACCTCCAAGTGCGAGGGTCCGGACATCAAAGGGCACCAGACCTATAACTGGGGCAGCTCCAGAGCAGGAAGGCAGTTGTATCCTGGAGTCGAGAGACACCGTGAAGAACTCATCCCTGACGGACTACTGGCACTGCCGTAGCCCGGCCTTGCGAACTATCGTCCTGCCTGCTGGCGCTGCCGCGGCCTTCTGCATCCTCCATCCTCGTTGGGACCTGCTGGCGCTGCCGCGGACCGTTGTAACTACCACCTTCACTGGGACCTGCTGGCGCTGCTGCGGACCGTTGTAACTACCACCTTCACTGGGACCTGCTGGCGCTGCCGCGGACCGTTGTAACTACCACCTTCACTGGGACCTGCTGGCGCTGCCGCGGACCGTTGTAACTACCACCTTCACCGGGACCTGCTGGCGCCGCCGCGGCCCGTCCATCTAGAACGCCGAGCTCGAGGATTGTGAGCTATCCATCATACCATCTCAGCTACCAGATTGGTAACAAAACTGTCCCGCTACCCCCTTTCCCAACCAAGAGACTAGAATCGAGGGGACCCCTGAGTCCTGACCTCCTTGTACCATCCTATCGTACCTAAAGATTGCTTATAAAGAACGTCAAAACCTTATCTTTGTGTGGTGTACATCTGTGGGGGGGAAGTTACTCGTCTGTACGATCGCTGGAGACGGCTCTCCCCGGAGACCTCTCCCCTTGTCCTCGGCCGACCCTCCCGGTCCGTCTAACATTGGTGGCCAGCGGCGCGATCCGAATCAACGCATAATCGTACAGAGAGTAGCTCACCCCACGACGAAACCACAATGTCAACCAAAGAGAGCGGATCCACCGAGAAATTCCAGATGGAGAAATTGGAAGAGTACAGCCATCGTGAATTGAAACAATTCTGCATTGAACTAGGCATTGCTACCACCGGCCTGAGTACCAAAGACGATTTCAAGCACGCCATTGAGTCGTGGGCAGAAACCGGGGCCGCCAGATCCCCGGACCAAAACATTGCAGCATCAGAGAGGAACACCACGGCTCCCGAGGAGCGAAGAACGGGTCTCTCGCAGGAAGAGATCCAAGAGAGAGAAAAAAGCAGACTACATGAGCTAGAAATGGCACGGCTCAAAATGGACGGTGAACTAAAATTAGCCGAACAAAAACTGAACCTAGAACATCTGCGGCTCCGAGAAGAACGGGAAGAAAAACAGAGGCAGAGAGAGCTCGAAGAAAAGAGATTAGCGTACGAACACGAGCGCAAACTGGCAGAAATAGACCTACGGAAGCAGAACAAAGAACTGGAGGTGCCCGAGCGACCGCGCACCCCGGGAGCGACAGAAAAGAAAGTCCACATCCCCAAGGATGTCGTTCGAGAGTATGTCCGAGAGGACGACATACAACAGTGGTTCAAGGCCTACGAGATCGCCATGACCTCCCACCGGATCGATTGAAGTGACTGGGGAGCCGGTCTATGGGGGAGGTTCGTCAATGAAGGCCGCGATGCCCTGTTACAGCTCCCAGACCATCTGATGTCATCCTATGACCACATGAAGGCTGCCCTCCTCACCCGATATGGGCTCACCCCCGAAATGTACCGCCAGAGGTTCCGAGACTGCACCCGGATCCCGGGTACAACTTGGGTGGAATATGTCAACTATTTCAGCCGAGCCTTCGAGGGTTGGATCAAGGGAAGCCACGTAACGACCTACGAGCAACTTTTTAATCTCATGGTGTGGGAGCACCTCTCTAACAACTGCTTCGTCGAGCTCAGGCAGCACCTCCTCGACAGTAAATTGACTGACCCACGGCAACTCGCCGCCGAAGCTGACCGGTGGGAAAGCACCCGAGTGGGCCGGAGAGGGCCGCACGAACAGAACCGGAACAACCAAGGTCAGCACCGTCCCCGAGGAGGAGGAGGAGGCCAGGGACGAGGAAGAGACACCGTCCCGGCCGCTCCCGCTGCCAGCACCCCGCCCCCGGCCAGCCGGGGCAACCCCCCGATGCGCCCGGGGTTCCAAGCCAATGTCACGTGTCACCGATGCCAGCGAGTCGGCCACTACACCAATGACCCGAACTGTCCACAGAACCAAACTCCGAGACCCCGCCAGGTAGCTGCCGCTGCCCTGGGGGGAGAACAAATCTCCGAAGAACAGGAAGAATACGAGCAGGAACAACAAGAGTGGGAACCGGCCGCCATGGTTCTAGCGTGCCTAGGGGGAAGAGACATGGTCCAGCGGGCTCCCCTACCCGCCAACACCAGAAAATATAGTCAGTGGGTGAACATTAATGGACGCCGGGCCGAAGCACTACGTGACACGGGGGCCAGTGTGACGGCCGTCCGCTGTCACCTGGTAAAACCAGAGCAGATCCTGCCGAACATTCTCTGCCCCGTCCGTTCAGCCGACAATTCGGAGAGTCTATGTCGGATGGCCTGCGTCCCCTTCGAATGGGGAGGAGTCTCCGGCATGTTGAAGGTGACGGTCCGAGATGATGCCCCCGTGGACTGTCTCCTGGGGAATGATCTGGAGAGTTCCCCGTGGGCCGCCGTAGAAAGAAGAGAGCACCCGGGGATGTTGGGCCTCCCGGTCTGGGTGTGCGTAACCACCCGGTCCATGGCCGCCCATGCCATCCCCCGACCAGAAGAGCCAGAATGGCCAGCACCTCCTCCCCCGATCGCTCCAGTAGAGGACACCGACCATACCGACCCCCCAGAGCAAACCCCCGAAGGGCTCGCTCAGCCCCAGGACCTTCCCAACCTGGCTCAGTGGCGTCAAGAAGGGGGGCCCACCCAGGAACAGTTCCGTCAAGAACAGAAGACCTGTCCCTCCCTCGAGGGACTCCGCCAGCAAGCCCTCGCCCAGAGCGCAGGGGACACCACCGGAGCCCATTGGATCTATTGGGACAACGACCTATTGTACAGTGAACAGAGAATCGCGGAGTTAGGGGCCAGTCGAGTGCTGGTGGTGCCCCTCCGTTTTAGAGACTTCCTGTTAAATTTGGCCCACGATGTCCCTCTGGCTGGACACCTGGGCCAGGACAAAACCTACAGTCGCCTGGTGACCCACTTTTTCTGGCCAAAGATGAGAAACGACGTCCTCAACCACTGCCGGTCCTGCCCCACGTGCCAGGCCAGCGGGAAGAGCGGCCGCAAACTCAAAGCACCTCTGCAACCCTTCCCAGTTGTCACCACCCCGTTCAAGAGGGTGGGAATAGACATTGTGGGGCCCCTGGACCCCCGTACAGCACAAGGACATCGGTTCATCCTGGTACTGGTGGACCACGCCACCCGCTACCCCGAGGCTGTGCCCCTGCGAACTGTAACAGCCCCGGTGGTCGGCCGGGCCTTAATGGGGATCTTCTCCCGGGTGGGCTTCCCCCGAGAAGTCGTCAGCGACAGAGGCACAAACTTTATTTCGAAGTATATGAAGTCCCTCTGGCAACAGTGCGGGGTCACCTACCGATTCACGACCCCCTATCACCCTCAAGGAAACGGACTAGTCGAGCGGTTCAACCGCACGCTCAAGGGAATGATTGGGGGATTGGAAGAGCCCCTCCGTCGCCAGTGGGATGTACTACTTCCGTGCCTCCTCTTCGCCTATCGAGAAGTTCCCCAGAAGTCCCTCGGCTTTAGCCCTTTCGAACTCTTGTACGGGCACCCTGTGCGAGGGCCCCTCAGCCTAGTCAAAGAAGGTTGGGAGATGGCCCCCCTAAAGACCCCTCCAGACGTCTTCAAGTACCTCCTGACCCTACGCAATCAGACCAGGCGATTCAGAGAAATGGCCAAAGCGAACCTTGAGGCCAGTCAGGAGGACATGAAAAAATGGTACGATCAAAATGCCTCCTCCATCGAATTCGAACCTGGCCAACAAGTGTGGGTGATGTCCCCCACCGAACCATGTGCCTTGCATGACAAGTGGACGGGGCCCTTCAAAGTGGTCGAACGCAAGAGCCCCGTCACCTATCTCATCGATATGGAATCTCCACGGAACCCCCTCCGGGTCCTCCACACCAACAGACTCAAACCCCACTTTGTGCGCTCGGAGCTCAGCCTCCTGATGGCTACAGACAGTGGAGCGGAAGAAGACTCCGAGCCTCTCCCTGATCTCCTGAAGACTCGTGAGAAAGATGGTTCCGTGGACGGAGTCCGGCTCTCCGATGCCCTTACCCCGGAACAGCGCCAAGGCTGCCGGGACCTCCTGCTGCAGTTTGCTACCTTGTTTTCCCTCACCCCAGGGGTCACCCCCTGGTGCTTGCACGACGTGGACACTGGGGACAGTCCCCCTATCAGACACCGGGCGTACCGCGTACCAGATCGGGTACGGGCCTGCATCCAAGAGGAGGTATCAAAGATGCTCACGCTCGGGGTCATCGAGCCCTCGGACAGCCCCTGGGCCAGCCCGGTTGTGCTGGTCCCCAAAGCTGCTGCCCCCGGCACCACTCCTGAGCTCCGATTCTGCGTCGACTATCGGGGCTTGAATGCTGTCACCAGAACCGACGCTCATCCCATCCCCCGAGCGGATGAACTGATCGACCGCATGGGGGCTGCCCGCTACCTCAGCATCTTCGACCTGACAGCGGGCTACTGGCAGATCGGTCTCACACCCCGGGCCCAAGAACGATCCGCCTTTTCTACCCCCGATGGCCACTACCACTTCAAAGTCATGCCCTTCGGCATGAAGAATGCCCCAGCTACCTTTCAGCGACTGGTGAACCAGGTCTTGGCGGGGCTCGAGGAGTTGAGCGCCGCCTACCTGGACGATATCGCTGTGTACAGCCGCCACTGGTCCGACCACCTCCACCGCCTCCGAGAGGTCCTGCAGGCCCTCCAACGGGCCGGCCTCACAATCAAGGCCAGCAAGTGCCAAATTGGTCAGGGGTCCGTGACCTATCTCGGACACCAGGTGGGAAGCGGTCTGGTGGCCCCTCTGCAACTCAAAATCGCTGCCATCCAGTCCTGGCAGCCTCTAGTCACGCAGACCGAGGTCCGAGCCTTCTTGGGGCTCACCGGCTACTACCGGCGGTTCGTGAGGGACTATGGCAGCATTGTGGGGCCCCTCACGGGACTCACATCCAAAAACCACCCGAAGAAGGTCAACTAGACCCCAGACTGTCAAGCGGCCTTCGAGAAGCTGAAAGCCGCCATGTGCACTGCCCCTGTGCTCCAGGCCCCCGACTACAGTCGGGAATTCATCGTACAAACAGATGCCTCCGACCATGGCATCGGGGCGGTCCTCTCCCAGCTGAACTCCGAGGGACTTGACCAACCGGTGGCCTTCATCAGCAGACGCCTCCTGGCCCGAGAACAGCGCTGGAGCACCATCGAGAGGGAGGCCTTCGCAGTGGTGTGGGCCCTCAAAAAGCTCCGGCCCTATCTCTTCGGTACCCACTTCCGGGTGCAAACAGATCATCGACCCCTGCAGTGGCTAATGCAGATGCGGGGGGAAAACCCCAAACTATTGCGTTGGTCCATCTCCCTGCAGGGGATGGACTTCACCGTGGAACATCGACCGGGCCAAGACCACGCCAACGCAGATGGCCTGTCACGCTTTTTCCGCCTCGACGAGGAGAGTCCCCAAGAGGATGGGTGACTCTCCCCGCCTTCAGCTGGGGGGGACGCATGTTGGACAGGCCACGTGAAGGGCTTGCTCCCTCCCCGCATGACAGGGCCCGAGCCCCGGCCCTCCAGGTGTTACCCACAGAAAAAACCCGCACCCCGTCCCCAGACGGGACTCCTGCCCCCGGACCTCTCTGTATCATGGGGCCGAACCACTACCGGCTCCCTCGCCCGGCCCGGCCGCCATCTTGGACACTGCACCACGAGGCCGCATGGCCTCAGCTCGACCCTAACCCTGGGCCTGGCCAGGCCCCGACATCCCGGCACCACCATCCACACAGGAGGTGAACGGACCACTTGGCAGGTCGATGGGAGAAAGAAGTGTCGATGGCTCTCCCCCGCCAGGTGCCGATCGCCCCCCAGCTCCCCCGGGCGCTGGCTCCACCCCCCTGCTGGGTGTCTGGACTCCCTCATCCCGGACCTCCCGACCTCCAAGTGCGAGGGTCCGGACATCAAAGGGCGCCAGACCTATAACTGGGGCAGCTCCAGAGCAGGAAGGCAGTTGTATCCTGGAGTCGAGAGACACCGTGAAGAACTCATCCCTGACGGACTACTGGCGCTGCCGTAGCCCGGCCTTGCGAACTATCGTCCTGCCTGCTGGCGCTGCCGTGGCCTTCTGCATCCTCCATCCTGCCGCGGACCGTTGTAACTACCACCTTCACCGGGACCTGCTGGCGCCGCCGCGGCCCGTCCATCTAGAACGCCAAGCTCGAGGATTGTGAGCTATCCATCATACCATCTCAGCTACCAGATTGGTAACAAAACTGTCCCGCTACCCCCTTTCCCAACCAAGAGACTAGAATCGAGGGGACCCCTGAGTCCTGACCTCCTTGTACCATCCTATCGTACCTAAAGATTGCTTATAAAGAACGTCAAAACCTTATCTTTGTGTGGTGTACATCTGTGGGGGGGAAGTTACTCGTCTGTACGATCGCTGGAGACGGCTCTCCCCGGAGACCTCTCCCCTTGTCCTCGGCCGACCCTCCAGGTCCGTCTAACACAAGGGGTTGTGATAATGGGCTAAGTGAAGGTGTACCATCGAACCCTATCGATGTAACCGTTAAGCCAGACAGGGGAGCCCTCGGAACCAATTGTTTGGACAAAGCGCTACGAGTAGCTCCTGTATCAACCAGAAGCCGATCAGTAGAACCCAAAACCTGTGCTGTAACATAAGGACCCCTCTGATCTACTGGCACTTCAACTGATTCCTCCCCCCATCCTACGCAATCCTATGCATGTTGGGAATCATGATACCCAGGGTGTTCACAATCGGATATTTTTTTTTTTTTTTTTTTTTTTGAAACCGTTTATTGCAGTTTGAAAAAGTTACAGGTATGGGCCTACAACCACTCGGCCGGCCGCTAGAGTGACAAAAGCATATTGCATACATACAGCAAGAGTCTGTTGGCGGTGCAGATTAGCAAAGCAGGAGAAATCAATGTTGCAGGCCGCATAGCTCCATGCCCACAATACGGTTCCCTTTTATCAAAACAAAACAACACACAGAACCACACCCGCAAGGCAACCCGCGATCCAAAGTGACAGCACGTGCTCCATAAGTGGGGGATCCCAACCAGCAGCAGAACTCTGAAGAGGGGAATGGGAGTAGATCAGGGACTGGGGAACCGCGTGCCCACGGCTGAGGGAGGGGGGCCATCTAGGGAGACGGGGCTGGCGAGGCAGCCGGTAGCAGTGGGGCTCACAAATACCCCCGCGGTAGGCGTTCCAGGGGCCCCAGATTTTCACCCACGCCCCAGGCTTACCCCTCGCCACATACACCACCTTTTCACGAAACATACACCAATCCATATGTTCTTTCCAGGCCAACACCGCCGGGGGCCTCTGGGATCCCCACAATTGAGCAATGTCACGCTTAGCTATCATGTATCCCAGAGTCACCCACCGCGTCTGCGGGACCGAATAGTCATTTGGTTCCCACACATTCAGCAAGCATCTCCTCGCTTCAGGCAACAGCGCGACACGCGTAACCACACGCAGGACCTCATGCACACCACGCCAGAATCGCTCCACCTTAGGGCACTCCCACAGTATATGCATGAAAGTTGCCAGGGCACCACAGCCACGCTTACACAATCCACAATCGGATATTTGATACTGGTTTTGTCGATCAAACACATTAGGCCCATCACGTGGCCGCATATTAGAATCAGATCAAGCACGATCAGTTAAATGTCCTCTAGGGCCCGAAAGACCCCCTCTACCTCTCATCGGCCCCTGCCCCCACCCCTGGCGCTGTGCATATAATACCGAGCAATCCCTGGCCCAATGACCCAACTGTATGCAATACGCACATTGATCCTTAGTTACATCTGGGCGACCAAAAGGGGGACCATAAAATCCTCTTCCACCTCTCTCAGCACCCCGGCGAGGTGGACCATACACTTGCGCTAGCATCACCTTCGTTTTCAAATCTTTCGACTTTTTCTCTTCATTACCCTTCGCTTCTTGCTCCTGACGCTCATAATACTGAGCCATCGTCAGGAGGGATGCCGAAGACGATGTGGTCCAAGAGCTTTCACTCGCTTTTAATCGAGCTGCTACTCCTGGTAATAAATTCAACACATATTTATCAACAAAAAGATGTCGACCCGAATCATCCGTAAGTGACTGACCGCTAAAATCATGAAACGTTTCCTCGAATCGCGTAAAGAAATCAGAAACGGATTCATCAACCTTCTGTTTGCATGAGGCTAACATGTTCCAATCAATCTTTTTAGGCGGGATAATCGTTTTCAACTTAGTCAAAATAGCAGTTGGGAGGTCTAAAATAAGCTGAGGTGGCTTTTGCGCGGGTTTTCTTTCCCTATCCTCATCTTCTATATCAGACCATTTCGCCTTAAAGGCTGCTTGATCATCTACTTTCCGTACGGATCTCCACATATCCGGTGGTAAAATGAGCCCAAAGAACAAATCTATGTCTGCTAAGGTCATAGTACAAGAATTGAACGCCCCCTCAACTTCCTCATAAAAGGCGGCAGGATTCTTTCGGGGATCGGGTAGTGCTTTCTTCAATGCCATAACATCAGTCCTATGCCAAGGAGTATAGACCCAATTATACACAAAATATCCTCTAGCATCGGGGGAAGACATATCCGAACTAGTTCCCGCTCCCTGTGGAGGAACGTACAGAGGCGCTGCCTCTCGCATCGGTTTAGCATGCACTAGTTCAATCGTTTCTGAATGAACGATAGACGACTGCTTTCCGCCTGCATTTGAATTCGATCGCTCCTCCTCCTCTTTCTTTTGGCACGCTTTCTCTTTGAGTTCAAACATCTCGTCCCGTAACGCAAACAGCCGTCGAACCGCATCGGGTACCTTAGAGGGAGAAAGGATACCATTACGTAATGCCTTAGAATTTAAAACTATATCATCAGGCTCAAAAACATCGGAATATTTCCGAAAAGCAGTAACCACTTCATCAGAAAAAACTTCAGCAAAGTATAACTTTTCCCTATCCTGCCATTCGTCCAAAGACGGCAATAATTCAGCGAGAGATAGTTTATCTTTAAGCGCACGAAAAGAAACTTTCCGAAGCTCACCCATGCGATCAGTTGATAACATAGACCGCGTGTCTACCTTCTCCTTGAGCATTCCAGAATCCTTAACTCCCGGAGCGGACGGGCCAACATAAGGTGGCGGAGAACGATCTAATAGAGAAAAATCATCTTCAAGATTAGTAAGGACAGGATAAAGAGGCTGCCGAACAGCATATTGACCCGATACTTGCAACCTGTGCTCTTTCTCCTGTTTGTCCACCAGCCTCACGCCGCTGTTTCGCTTCCTGTGCTTTCACATGATCCTTTTTCCGTCGTTCTTTGTCACTCAGCGCTTTTTCACGTTTCTCGCGCTCACGTACTTCTTTCACCCACAATCGTATACATTCAAACATGTCTTGTCTCGCACACCGCTTACATATACACTGCTCAACATACTCAATCTTACGCATATCAAATGATCCATACAAAGGCCATCGCAACTCAGGATCTTTTTTGGTATATTTCCTCCACAATGTGCTGGACATTATAGGGGAAAGACCGTGCTTCACATACATATCCCTATTAGGAGTCCCCTCTGGGGGGGCTGGTTCAGATTCCTCAAGACTTAACCGGTTCCCAAATCAGCAGTACCACTTACGGAGTGCTCTCAAAGCAGGCATGTTCAAGAATAGTGCAAAATATGCAATATTATCAAAAAGTGGCACTTAAACGTTGCGCCGTTCAAATTCAAACTCCCCCGGAGAAATATCTCCACATTACCTGCCTATATATGTTGCAACGCATATATTTTCACATTACTTATCTCAAAACATGACCGGTCATCACAAATCAAATCAAATAGCCCCGTCAACTCAGGCTTCAAAAAGCTCGCAGCAAGTACCGTACAACGGTTCTTACCAATCAAGAGCGTCCAGATTCCAACTGCCAAGTTCCAAATTCGCCCAAACGGCCATTTCACGGCAAAACCGACAGAAGGGGTCTCAGTCGAGGACCGGCGCCACCCAGATGGTCAGCTCGGAAGGGAAGGAAGAAAGCCTCGGGATGCCAGGACTAAAAACGCCGCTGGCAGTGATCACATCCCCGGCAAGGTTCTACTCCTTCGTCACGACCAATCCTTCGAGTATCCGAGTCGCCGATGAGCCCCACGTGACAGGCGCCAATTGATGAGTACAGGCCCCAGCAAGGCCCGCAAGTACAAAGGGTTCACCCTTCTGCGTACAAAATACTAGAAGGAAGTTGGCACGGAAACTGCAAATACAAAGACAAAGTTTATTAACCTTCAAAGGTGGTCCTACAACCTACACGACACTCTACAGCATTGCACAGAGTAGTACAAAGAACTTGCGCGCATTGTCCCCTTTTATACACAATAGAGGGACTCATAAGTAGGCGGATACAACACAAAACAAGATTTATGACCTTACATGGACATGTTCAGTGCATGATCAATATGTAGGCGGAGTTAACAGTTACTTGAAACCCGTAAAAACATATTGGAGCAAGGCCTAATTAGTGGCAGATGTGATTAGTTCTGGACATGCGCCAAACACACAAAGGGGTTATTTATGGACTGTTGCTAGGCAGATCTCAGGAGTGACTGGCGAAGAGGTAGGACTCTTCTCGTGCAAAGCACATGGTTTCATGGTCATACGAGATGGCGGACAGCTATACATAATGGAGTCTGAACATTGGTCAATATAAAGCAGAAAACGTAACTTCAGACATGAAGAGCACATGTCTTCAGTGAATGCTTAATCATATCGCTGTTCCATTTACAACATACAGATGAAAACCATGCATGTGTGGACTTTGTGGACTCTTCAGTCATGGCACTAGAATCACAGTTGAAATTGTTTGTGTGCTTTCAAACAGATTTTCGTGGTGGACAGCCACACTTCTTGGTCTTCCTGAAACTCTGGACCTTGCCTTCAATGTTAATCCGCTTGTTATTTGAATTGGACTTTGGTGATTTCCAGATTTTCCTGGGTCTGCTTATGAATCTTCCTGATCTGAATTAGAAAGGTTTGTATTGCTTCTATAGTAGACATTGGTTTCGATCAATTGTTAACTTTCTGAGATAGTAACCAAAAGTACAATAAAAGGGAGACCACACGGTAGATGAATTCACATCATGATTGTAGGCAAACTCAGCTACCCACAAATAGTGAACCCAGTCAGAGTAAGAATCCTTTTGTAACAATTGACAATGCAGAAATTGATCCATGCACTGGTTTACCCTGTCGGTCTGCCTATCCGTCTGTGGGTGGTGAGTTGAGAATAAATAAACATTCAATTCGAAGGGACCATAAAGAGCTTCCAGAATATTATTATGAATTGTTATCCCCTATAGGAAATGATGGCCAAAGGAAGTCTCTGTAATCACACAATGGCCTGGAGAATAGTCACTGCTAACTCCATGAAAGTGGATAAGGCATTCATTGAGGTGAAGTGAGACATTTTGGTCAAATGATCTACAGCGACCAAAATGGTTGTGTATCCAGCAGCCATTTTTGGTAAATCCACCACAAAGTCAAGAAAAACAGTGTGCCAGTGTTTTGGCGGAATAGGTAATGGGGTTAGCAACCCTGTTTGGGCTTGATGTGAACTTTTTCCTTTGGCACAAATGGCACAATTCTATACAAATCTCTTTGTGTCTGTGGATATGGCTGGCCACCAACAACTTCATTTGATTATCTCCTCTGTTCTCTTCTCCCCTGTATGTCCAGCCATGGTGCTTGGGTGACACCATTCAAGAGCTAGTGTTTGAAGGTGTGGTGTAGGAAGATAGACGTTCTCATTAATATATATTACTCCTTCTACATTTTGTCACTGATGTGACTGAGCTATCTGCATGGCCTCTTGAGATGTTTGTTCCTGAACCACCTGGCTACAAGCTCCTCCCTAGAGATCATTGCTCCCTGAAAATGTGCTAGGGGAATGATATGCGAAGCCTCACTAGGCTGTTCAATCAGGTTATTACCACAGCGTGAGAGGGCATCTGCCTTGCCATGTCTACCTCTTGGTTGAAACTGAATGAAAAAGCCATAGTCATTGAAAAAGTGTGTCCAGTGTAACTGACACATTGACAAAGCTCAAGACGATATCAAAAACTTCAAGTTCCAGGGGTGAGAGAGAATAGTGAAAGCGTGTTGAATTCCTAGCAGATAGTGTCTCCATTCTTCAAATGCCTTCTTAATAACCAATAACTCACAATCTCCCACCAAATAGGCTTGAACTTATCTGAGATGTAGGCTACAGGAGGTAACTCTCCTTTTTTGATCCCTCTGTGAAAGTACTCAACCTATTGCCAACTGTGAAGCATCTGCTTCAACTAAGTATGGTTGAGTGGGGTCTGAGACATGTGAAAGCATGCTCAGCCTTGGTGCTCCAGTGGAATTAAATTACTTTCCGCAGTAATTTGGTAATTGGGAACACCAATGTGGAAATCTATAAATTTCCAGTACAAATTGGTGCACCCAAAAAAGATTTGACTTCTTTAACACTTTGGAGTGACTTCTGTTGAACTATAGCTGTAGCCTTTTTGGGATCCATTTAGAACCCCTTGTGATGAAAGCATATAGTCTGTTGTCATTTTCTCAATTGTACCTCTAACAATTGGTGTCTCCTCATAGCTAACCCAATTGAACATCACAATTCATCAAGACGCCATTATGACCGGAATATAGTTGGTTCCATTACATCAAAGAATACATGTGAGGGACATAGGGCCAGATGTACGAGGCTTACATTTTGCGACTCGCAAATTGTGTCTCAGACACTGTTTGTGATTCCCTATAGGGTCACAAATTGCATGCCTCATCAATATTTATGATGCAAGCGCAATTTGTGACCCCATTGGGAATGGCTAGCACTCACAGGGATGGTGGCCTGCTGGGATGAGCAGACCATCATGTCTGTGACTGCTTTTTCAATAAAGCTATTTTTTTTGATTGCAGCCCGTTTTCCTTAAAAGAAAACAAGATGCATTTAAAAAAAGAAAATGTAACTTTTCCGTTTTATTTTTTAAGGGCAGGCAGTGGTTTCTGAGATGACTGCCTGCTCTTAAAAATATTTTTGCACCCCTTCACAAAGGAAAGGGGTCCCCTGGAGGTCCCTTCCTGTTTGCAAATGGTTTAACACTTACTTGAAGTAGGTGGTAAACTGCGAGTGTTTTTCAACCACAAATGCAGTCGCAAAACAATGGCACATACCATTTGGACTCGCTATTGGGAGGGACACCCTTGGGATTCCCCTTCCTAATAGCTAGTCACAAACACTATTTTGCGAGTCAGTGACTCACAAGATAGCGTTGTTACATACCACCACCGTTTTCTGCGGTCGCAAAAGGGTTGAAGACCCTTTTGCGACTGCAAAAACCAGTCATACATCTGGCGCATGCTGTTGTAAATATTCCAGTAACCTAGGGTCTTACTACTTTAGGTTGATCTTCTGATTCCCCTTGTGGGCCCACCTAGTGAACGCATTTGTAGAACAGGTGGGAAAGAGGGATTACCAAGGCAGAGGGCATGTTTTATCGGAGAAGGAGGTAGCATAGGGACACATACTTAATGTGACTGTTTTTCCTTTCACAGCACTACTCAAGTTATCATTTGCAGATCTCAGAAATAGTATGAGCAGAACCACGAAGAGTACAGTGCAAGGTCTTTCTATTCCATTACTCTTTCCCCATTTGGGTTGGAATTTTCTCAGAATTTATTTGTACCTAGCGGTTCAACTCAGTGGTCGATTTGGGAGCTAGCAGCTTGGACTTCATCTCAATTTTGCAGGAACGATCAGGTTAGTGCTTGACAAAAGGGTAGTTATCACTGGGCTGTCCTGTTTAGCCATTGGTGAGGACGTCTAAGATGAGGAGGTCCTCCTAGCTTTTAACTGGGAGAAGGATCCAGATGGTAAGCTTGTGATCCCTAAGCACTTCCACTCTATCCAGGTGAATGGGATCCATAACACTGACATTGTTAGAGAGATTCTTCTTGGAAACAGAACTGTGCCTAGAATCACAGAACGTCAGTATGTAGGGACTGACTCACCATACCACATCAGTACCTATGGGCCAGAATCCTGACTAGCTCATAGTGTCTTACCTGCCCTCCTAACCTTCCCAGAGTAACAGATAAGTTAGAACCCCAGAACAAAACACATTAGTCCCCCATGGAACTGTGGTAACACGTCATCATCTTTTGTTCTCTCACTCATGCATGTCCATAATAAACAATGAAAAACACGAGGAAAGTGTACAATATTTATTGAAACTATTGTGAACTATCTTTTGTAGGAAAGTAGGATCTACTTCTTATGGTTACCCCCAATGTTTGCTCGATGTTACACTGTTTTGACTGGTCTGACTGGGATCCTGCTAATCAGGACCCCAGTCTATCTGCTTTCTCCTTAAAACATTATGTCATGTACTTTGGTACACTCCAGATTGGATACTGAGGTACCCTTATAAGTCCCTAGTATATGGTACACATGTACCCAGGGCATAGGTACCCCGGAGGCCTCCCGTGGGCTGGAGCATGTATTATGCCACCCATGAGAGACCATGCAAAAGGAAACTACAGTTCTGCCATTGCAGCCTGTTTAAGCTGGTGCTTGAATCACTTACTTTAGATATTGGCTCACTATATCTATAGATCACTACACTTAAAACCTATAAGTCACCCCTATAGCAGGCCTTTATAATCCTGAGAGCAGGGTGCTGGGTTTGAGGTGAGAGGGTGCCCCTGCATAAGCAGGGACCCTCTGCAGCCTTCGGAGACCATTCTCACGGTTTGTCAGGGACTCAGCCAGACAAATAGGTAGAGATGCATTATAACCTCGCGGTAAATGCTATCTCGAAAACGGGTGAAATAAAACATGTTGTGTTTGGTATCAAACACCTCGGAATCATACCTCCACACTAGTAACCGATGCAGGAGGTATGATTCCACCCTTCTGAAGTGAGCTTTGTGGGATCACTGGTCTTCCCGGTGCCAGACTTCTCGACCCGGTCAGCACAAAATGGATGCTGCTGACCAGAGACACATTTCTGCCCCCCTGCTACTGAGCCAAGCTCAAGCATAGGAAGGCATCACAATAGGGATCCTGTCACAGGGAGGTGTGACCATCTCCCAGACAGGATTTAGTGTATTGGGGCTGGTAGGGGGCATTGCCTCAGTGCCTGAAAGTCTGCCCCGGGACACATTTGGTGTCTCAGTGCAAAGACCAGCTCAAACCAGTTCTGGGAGCCATTGGCTCCTGCTCTGGCATGAAACTGGACAAAGGACATGGGTGTAACCACCCCTCTGTCCTGACTCTCCCCTAGGAGGGTTCCCCAAATCTGTCCAACCCTCTCCCGTGGGTACATAAGGGCTTACCTGACTGTAAGACTCTAGATTTTACATGGACAAGATTCTACAAGAAGAAACTACTGACCTTCAACCGTCTGGAACCTCTGGACTTCGCTGGACTTCGACTGGGCCCGACCTCATCTCCCTCTCTGTCCAAAGCTTTGTCTGTGCCCTTGCTCCATACAGGCTCCGTGCAGGATCTGTAGTGCACTAAGGACAACTGAAGAATCTCCCTTGGGGTAAAGGAGTCACTCCCCTGCATTCGCAGGCACCGTAATGCATGATCTGCCCTCTCACTGAGTTTGAGGCCAGTATCCCTCGTTACGACCGCATACCCCGAACCCCTGTGCTCCATGTACTTTTGTGTATTGGACTTTGTGTAGTCCTGACCCGAGCAGTATTTCCACCAAAGAACTCCAGCCTCCTGACACCGAGTGCTCCTTGGCTGGTACTTTATGATCTTGCTCGAGGTACCCTCGTGACTCCTGGTCATTCAGCCTGTGGGTCCCCTTGAGGGTCATCTTTATTTCTTTTGGGCTTTCCTGGTTGCGATAGATGTGCCCTGACTCCCCATTTCTTGCTGATTGCCCTGGACTTTGCTGGTCTACACCGTAACCTGCTTGACCTTCCTGTGTGGGTTGTTGTTGCCAAGGCTTGTTGGTTCCCAGCCTGACACTGACCCCTCAGCGCTCAACATTCTTCGTGGGACAGCTCGCATCTGGCTCCTGGTCATCCTCGACATTTCCTGGACCCCGTGGCTGCAGGGTCAAGCATCCCTTCTTCGCACCTAAAGCACCCGACATCAGTGGGCATTCGTCTACTGAGCCCCTGGTCACCCTGAAGTGACCCAGACTCTGTACTCTCTGCTTTCAGGTTCCTTCTATCATGACTCCCCCATTGGATTCCAATGGACACTTTCTTCCTTCCCGGCAACAGCTCTTCTTTGCAGCCCTCCATTGAGAACGACAGCGGTTTCAGACACCACTCCACACCTATGCACCTGGCTCCTCTGGGATAGGTAACTTGGGTACTATGGTATCCACGGGTGGGGTGGCTCTCCAACCTCCTAAGTTCCAAAGGGTTTCCTTGAAGTCCATTGAGAAGGGTCCTTAAACTTTAAAATTGTAACTGCGACTTCGCCATCGAATTGTACGGAGCCCGCGGTCATGTTAGTGCACTGCACTCATCCTCCGTGGGGTCCCTTTCTACTCACCTTGGGTGGTTCCTTGGGGTCCCAGCGATTCTACATGTTCTAGACACTGACTCGACTCCAGTCATGGTTCTTATACCACTATTTTAGTATATTGTTTGGTCTCCCCCTGGAGCCCACTGTGTATTGTGCTACTTACAACTGTTTCTTTGCTAAAGTATTGTGTGCTTTGTGTTGTACCCTTGTGTAGAGGATATTAGAGAGTGTTATATAAATAAATACATATTTGTATAACTACTGTTTGGATCTCTTTTCATTTACTTAATACTAAAAGTGATATTCTGGTAAAACAAGCTGTTAAACCTGTCCGCCCTAGGGTGGTCTTTCCCGTTTTTTTTTCGCCCTTGCCTCGTTTTTTCCACCCTCTTTTTGGTTGGCCCTAGGTCTCCGGGCACCTTACCATTGCTAACCAATGCTAAGGTGCAGGTGCTCTCTACTACTAACATGGCTGCCACAGACCCCTGCCCAGGCAGAGAGGTCTTTCTAGTAGCGCCCTAGTTGTCAGGAGCTGGCTGGAACCTCTTATTATTGTGACATCACCAGCCTGCCTCCCCTGTCCATAGCTAGAATGTGGGAGCCCCTGGAACCTTCCGGAATAGAGAGTGGTCACCTGACCTGGGAGTATATAAAGAAAGGGCGGGAAACTTTCTAGTCAGTTGGGGCATCACTGACCTGGGGGGACCCTGTACTGGAGTTTTAGGCGGAAGGGGGAGGGGGCACCTATACCACTAGGGGTGACTAGGTCTAGGCCTTGCCCTCTAAGCTGTGTGAGGAATCCTGACCAAACCCACTGACCTGGCCCAGTGTGAGGGAATCCCCAGGGGACCAACCAGGAAGGCCTGACTGACAGCAATCTCCAACTCGACCCCCTTCCCCCCCCTCACTGCCTAATCAACCCCGCAACTGGGAATAGGGCAACGAACCAACAGCGCCACAAGAAACCACCACCTGAATGAAGGACTGCTGGGGACTCAACCGAGTATCCTCCCCAGAGCCCCCTCATGGACTCTGTCAACGCTGATACACCTGAAGATCCCAGCGCGATACGCTGGAAGCCCTAAACTGGATGGGCGCTGACCTGCCCCTGAAGCGCTGAGCCCTGAAGCGCTGTGCTAGAAGCGCTAATAATTAACCCTAACTCATCGCCGCTGCCCGAGTTCCTGTCAGCGCGATATCTGAGAGACCTTAATTAACCCCAACTTATCGCCGCTGCCCGAGTTCCTGTCAGCGCGATATCTGAGAGACCTTAATTAACCCCAACTCATCGCCGCTGCCCGAGTTCCTGTCAGCGCGATATCTGAGAGACTTTAATTAACCCCCCATTCACCGCCGCTGCCCGAGTTTCTGTCAGCACGGTAGCGGTGAAGAATTAATTGGCCCCAAACTCACCGCCGCTGCCCGAAGTAGCTGAAACTGTCAAGGGGGGGCCGGCTGTCCCTGTCACGACCCCCACATCAGCTGAGGAAAATCATCTTCGCGGAGGCACCGGCGGCTGCAGCTGATCCAAGGAAACTCCCCACCATCACGTGACGGGGGCGCCGGCCGTGTCATAGGCCTCGCCCCTGCCCTCGTCCAGCCTCCAACGACCCTCGTCATCACTCCCCGCGGGCTGCGCTGCTCCAGCGGGAGTGAAGCGGCTTCGTGACTTCTCTTGACAACCCCCCTCTGGAGGCGTCAGCTCACCGAGACCGGCGCAAGGGCCCCGGAGGGCCGAAGAGCACAGGTAACATCCCCGGGGAGGGTGGGGTGGAGACTTACGGAGCGTGGGGGGGCTGCCGAGAAGTGTCCAACCCTCAGGAGGCAGCCCCGCTTCCGCCCCTCCCCGGGTGAAACTGGGACTGGGCCTCGAGTGCCTAGGGGAGACGCCGGGAGGCTTGGGTCATTCCTACAATCACCGGGACCAAGCGTGTGAGGTTGGGGAGAGCCAGAAGGCAAGCGCAATAGCCCCATAAGGAGCCCCCTTTGATTGTAGTAACTGGAAGCCATACACCAGATTGCCCCCTTACAAGAGGATATAAGCCCCAGTTGCCGTGACACTATTAAAGTGGGCTGAGGTGCTGGTCGTACAATGATGAATTCCTGCTAAGTTATTGCTAATGTTATGCTCGTACAATGATGAATTCATGCTAAGTTATTGCTAATGTTATGCTCGTACAATGATGAATTCATGCTAAGTTCTTGCTAATGTTATGCTCGTACAATGATGAATTCATGCTATGTTATTCCGAATGTTATGCTCGTACAGTGATGAATCCATGTTAAATCATTCTTAATGATATGCTAATGACTACATGAATCTAGGCTGATTTGAGGTGGATTCAGTACCTACGGGGTGCTGTTGGGAGACTCTAAAGGGAAAAAGGAGAGTTACAGTGACTCTGTTGATTCATGTTAAACTGAGAAGTGATTATATGCTGAAATAACCCTCTTTCTCCTGACAAAAGCGATATAAAGAGTCTTGTTTTTAAGCACAAGTAGTGTGGTGTCAGATCATTGCGTGCGTTGCTCTGCCAAGATGGATGCGTGTGCTGCACAGCTGCTTTACACGGGATGCCTTTAGGAGCCTTCCTGCTTTGCGCCAGGCTACCCCTGTGAATTGGCAATTCCCAGGTCCAACATTATTTGGTGCTCAGCGGTGGGATCCGAACCTGTGGTTGTGCAGCACCCTCCAGTGAGGCAGAGTACGCCGCAATTGGACATCTATTGTTCAGCAAGCATAGCCAAATGGCCCCCACTGTCTAACTGTGTGCTGAGAGGATTGCCCTAAGCTGTTGCCTACGTCCTAATATTCACTCACATTGTCTGGGTCCCCACCTGTCGAAATGGAGTTTCAGCTGGCCAACATAGAGGAGTACTCGGTGGTTCAGCTGAGGAGTTTCTGTCAGGGGATGGGGGTGGCAGTTGGGAAGAGAGCCAAAGGAGAGGAGCTCCGTAAAGCCCTACAAGCATGGGTATTAGCCCACCCAGAGAGAAAAGGGGACGAGGAACCAGAGGGGCAGGGGGCACTAGGGGAGGCGGGCACGTCAGGAGAGCTAGACCTACTGCACATTGATGTCAGTGAAAACCTGTCGCCAGGGAGACGTTCTGGGGCAGGCAGTAGTGTATCTAGAAGGAGTGCCTCGCCAGAGGAGTATGAGGACAGGAGGGAGGAGAGGCTACTAAGATGGGAGCTTGCAAAGTTGGAGAAAGAAAAGGAAGATAAGAGGCTAGCAATGGAGGAGAGGAAGCTTGCGCATGAGCTCCAGCTAAATGAATTGGAGTTGAGGGCATTACAGATCAGTGCGCAAGGGAATGTAAATGGTGGCAGCGTACCAGAGGTTCCACTTGAGCCTAAATTCTATCTCCCAAAGGATGTGATCGCTAGTTACGGTGTAGGGGATGACATCAACCGGTGGTTGGAGGCGTATGAAGTATCCCTGAAGGTCCATGGGGTGCCCACAAGCTACTGGGGGGGTGGCCTGTAACGATATATACCTCCCGTAGTGAGGGACACCCTCCTGTATTTAGAGAAGGTAGACCAAACCAACTATCCTGTGATGAAGGAGGCCCTGCTTAAAAAGTTTGGCCTCACCCCTGAGAGATACCGTCAGAGGTTCCATAGCAGTCACAAGTTAAACACGCAGAACTGGGTGGATTTTTATGATTATGCCCGAAGGCTTTAGATGGATGGGTGCGTGGCAGTGAGGTGCATGATTTTGAGGGCCTGTACAACCTATTTCTGAGAGAGCACCTCTTGGATAAGTGTTTTCCGGAGCTGCGCCAACATCTGGTGGACCGCAAGTTGACCGACCCCTGTGCACTTGCGGAGGAGGCGGACACTTGGGTTAGCACCCGAGTGACCTTCAAGGGACCCGGGGGAGATGGCCCGAAGGGTGGACAGAGCGCCCCCCAGAAGAAAGAGGGGGGAGATAAAAAGAAGGAGCTCTCCCGAGGCCCCCAAAACAGACAGTTTGGGAAAGGAGTAGGAACCCCATCTCAGTCCAGTTTCCCAAAGCCCACTCACCCTGACAAGGGTCAACAGCCAAGAACAGTCAGGTGTTATGAATGTGGGGAGGTAGGACACTATAAGGGGGATGCCCAGTGCCGCAAGAGAACCCCCGCCCCCACAGGAGGTAAGACCCCCGGGGTGGCTAGTGTAGCGCTTGGGATGGAGTTGCCCCTAGATAAGGAAGGGGAGTGGACAGGCCTGACCCTGGTTTCACTGGGGGATAGAGAGGAGGTCCCAGTGATATCATTACCATCGAATACTGCCAAGTACCGGCAGAGGGTGCAGGTGAATGGTCAGGAGATGGAGGCTCTGAGGGACACAGGTGCCAGCATGACCACCGTAGTAAGGCGGCTGGTGTCCCCTGAGCAGCTGATCCCTGACATGTTCCATCCGGCCGTGTTGGCTGACGGCATACCGGGTTGGAGCTGGAAACAACAGCCCAGCCCGAGGTTGGTCAGGAGGAGGAGGTGGACACCCCCCGTGGGATGGATGGGGAACCGGCGGTTGTGGCCCCCGAGTCCGCGGAGATGGATGTTGTTCCTGTGGGTGACCTGCCTATCCCGGCCGAGTGGTGCGTGGAAGGAGGGCCTACCCGGGAGGAATTTCGCCGGGGCCAGAGGGAGTGCCCCACGCTTGAAGGCATGCGGCGACAGGCCACAGCCCAAGCGATTAATAAGGAGACCGGTAGTTACCACGTGTACTGGGAGGATGGCCTCCTTTACAGTGAGCCAAAGGTTCCGGTGCACGGATCTTCAAGGGCCTTAGTAGTCCCCCAATGCTTCCGGACCTTTTTGCTGGAATTAGCCCATGAGATACCTCTAGCTGGACACCTGGGCCAGGACAAGACTTTCGCGCGGTTGGTCCCGCATTTTTACTGGCCCAGAATGAGAGTTGCCTCTGACACCTACTGTAAGACCTGCAAGACTTGCCAGGCAAGTGGCAAGACAGGGACGAAGGTGAAGGTCCCCTTGGAACCGCTTCCGGTGGTCAGGACCCCTTTTGAGCGGGTCGGGATCGACATTGTTGGGCCATTGGACCTCCGACCTCATCGGGACACCGGTTCATCTTGGTGCTAGTGGACCACGCTACCCGGTACCCCGAGGCCATTCCTCTGAGGACCATCACTGCACCCGTGGTGGCGCGGGCCCTAATGGGGATTTTTACCCGAGTGGGATTCTCCAAGGTCGTGGTGTCGGATAGGGGCACAAATTTTATATCGGCCTATATGCAGGCCATGTGGAAGGAGTGCGGGGTGACCTATCGGTTCTCCACTCCTTACCACCCCCAGACTAACGGGCTCGTAGAGCGCTTTAACAAGACCTTAAAGGGGATGATCCGGAGCCTGCCAGAGGACTTGAGGTGGAAATGGGACATCCTCCTCCCTTGCTTGCTATTTTCGTACTGCGAGGTGCCGCAGAAGGGAGTCGGGTTTAGCCCCTTTGAGCTGCTCTATGGCCATCCCGTTAGGGGGCCCCTCAGCCTTGTCAAGGAAGGGTGGGGGAAGACTTCAATGAAGCTTCCCCGTGATGTTGTCAGCTATATGCTGGCATTCCGCAGCCAGATGGCCAAGCTGTGGATGGAGGCCTCAGCCAATCTGGAGGCCAGTCAAGCCGTCATGAAGGAGTGGTATGACCGCAACGCTCGGACGGTGGAGTTGGATGCTGGACAGAAGGTGTGGGTCATGGAGCCTGGGGAGCTTAGCGCCCTCCAGGACCGGTGGACTGGTCCGTTCGAGATTGTGGAGCGACGAGGCCAGACCACCTACGTAGTAGATTTAAAGACCCCCCCGGCAGCCCCATCGGGTGTTCCACGCCAACCGCCTGAAGCCGCACCATGAGAGATCGGAGATGACCCTCCTCATGGTGACGGATGGGAGCGAGGAGGAAGAGAGCGAGCCTCTTCCTGAACTTCTGGCGGCCCAAGAGAAGGATGGTTCGGTAGAGGGAGTGTTCCTCTCCCCATCCTTGACCCCGGAACAATGGAGGGACTGCCGCCAGGTCCTGGAGCAGTACGCCTCGCTGTTCTCCCTCACGCCTGGAATCACGCATCTGTGTACCCATGATGTGGACACAGGGGACAGCCCACCGGTTAAAGCCAAGTCTTATCGGCTGTCCGACAAAGTGAGGAGTAGTATCCAGGGTGAGGTGACCAAGATGCTGGAGCTAGGAGCTATTGAGCCCTCCAGCAGCCCTTGGGCCAGTCCGGTAGTGTTGGTGCCGAAAGTGGCCCCACCGGGCACCACACCAGAATTTCGGTTCTCTGTGGACTATCGGGGTTTGAATTCCGTCACCAAGACGGACGCTCATCCGATCCCTTGGGCGGATGAGCTGATTGACCGGCTGGGAGCAGCCCGGTACCTTAGTACCATTGACTTGACGTCAGGGTACTGGCAGATTGCCATGGCGGACGGAGCACGGGAGAAGACAGCGTTCTCCACCCCCAAGGGCCACTTTCAATTTAAAGTGATGCCCTTTGGGCTCAAAAATGCTCCGGCCACGTTCCAGCGGTTGGTGAACCAGGTACTCTCTGGCATGGAGTCCTTCTCAGCTGCCTACCTGGATGATATAGCTGTCTTCAGTAGCGGCTGGGAGGACCATCTGCAGCATATCCAGGAGGTGCTGCGGGCTCTGCAACGAGCTGGACTAACCATCAAGGCCAGCAAGTGCCAGATTGGACAGGGATCTGTCGTTTACCTGGGACACCTGGTGGGCGGGGGAAAGGTGCAACCCCTCCAGGCCAAGATTGAGGCCATATTGGCCTGGGAGCCCCCCAAGACTCAGACTGAGGTCCGAGCTTTTCTCGGCCTCACTGGATATTACCGCCGGTTTGTCAAGGGGTATGGAACCATCGTTACCCCCCTGACTGAATTGACATCTAAAAAACAACCACGGAGAGTCAACTGGACAGCTGCTTGCCAGGAGGCACATGACACCCTGAAGCATGCGATGTGCACCGCTCCAGGGCTTAGGACTCCTGATTATACCAAGGAATTCATCGTGCAGACAGACGCCTCTGAGCATGGCATAGGCGCTGTGCTCTCGTATCTGAACCAGGATGGCCAAGACCAACCGGTGGCCTTTATATCCAGAAGGCTCCTTCCCAGGAAACAACGGTGGAGCACCATTGAACGTGAAGCCTTTGCGGTGGTCTGGGCACTGAAGAAGTTGAGACCATATCTTTTTGGTCCTCACTTCCTCATTCAGACCGACCACCGCCCCCTTCGCTGGCTCATGCAAATGAGAGGCGAGAACCCAAAGTTGCTAAGGTGGTCCATTTCCCTACAGGGGATGGACTTTTGGGTGGAACATCGGCCCGGAGTTGACCACGCCAACGCGGACGGTCTCTCCCGGTTTTTCCGCCTTAGCGATGAGAGCTCCCTAGAGGTTGGGTAGGTCTCCCCGCTTTTGGCTGGGGGGGGACGCCTGTTAGACCTGTCCGCCCTAGGGTGGTCTTTCCCATTTTTTTTCGCCCTTGCCTCGTTTTTTCCACCCTCTTTTTGGTTGGCCCTAGGTCTCCGGGCACCTTACCATTGCTAACCAATGCTAAGGTGCAGGTGCTCTCTACTACTAACATGGCTGCCACAGACCCCTGCCCAGGCAGAGCGGTCTTTCTAGTAGCGCCCTAGTTGTCAGGAGCTGGCTGGAACCTCTTATTATTGTGACATCACCAGCCTGCCTCCCCTGTCCATAGCTAGAATGTGGGAGCCCCTGGAACCTTCCGGAATAGAGAGTGGTCACCTGACCTGGGAGTATATAAAGAAAGGGCGGGAAACTTTCTAGTCAGTTGGGGCATCCCTGACGTGGGGGGACCCTGTACTGGAGTTTTAGGCGGAAGGGGGAGGGGGCACCTATACCACTAGGGGTGACTAGGTCTAGGCCTTGCCCTCTAAGCTGTATGAGGAATCCTGACCAAACCCACTGACCTGGCCCAGTGTGAGGGAATCCCCAGGGGACCAACCAGGAAGGCCTGACTGACAGCAGTCTCCAACTCGCCCCCCTCCCCCCCCTCACTGCCTAATCAACACCGCAACTGGGAAAAGGGCAACGAACCAACAGCGCCACAAGAAACCACCACCTGAATGAAGGACTGCTGGGGACTCAACCGAGTATCCTCCCCAGAGCCCCCTCATGGACTCTGTCAACGCTGATACCCCTGCAGATCCCAGCGCGAAACGCTGGAAGCCCTAAACTGGATGGGCGCTGACCTGCCCCTGAAGCGCTGAGCCCTGAAGCGCTGTGCTAGAAGCGCTAATAATTAACCCCAACTCATCGCCGCTGCCCGAGTTCCTGTCAGCGCGATATCTGAGAGACCTTAATTAACCCCAACTTATCGCCGCTGCCCGAGTTCCTGTCAGCGCGATATCTGAGAGACCTTAATTAACCCCAACTCATCGCCGCTGCCCGAGTTCCTGTCAGCGCGATATCTGAGAGACTTTAATTGACCCCCCATTCACCGCCGCTGCCCGAGTTACTGTCAGCCCGGTAGCGGTGAAGAATTAATTGGCCCCAAACTCACAGCCGCTGCCCGAAGTAGCTGCAACTGTCAAGGGGGGGCCGGCTGTCCCTGTCGCGACCCCCACATCAGCTGAGGAAAATCATCTTTGCGGAGGCACCAGCGGCCGCAGCCGATTCAAGGAAACTCCCCACCATCACGTGACGGGGGCGCCGGCCGTGTCATAGGCCTCGCCCCTGCCCTCGTCCAGCCTCCAACACCCCTCGTCATCACTCCCCGCGGGCTGCGCTGCTCCAGCGGGAGTGAAGCGGCTTTGTGACTTCTCGGACAACCTCCCTCTGGAGGCGTCAGCTCACCGAGACCGGCGCAAGGGCCCCGGAGGGCCAAAGAGCACAGGTAACATCCCCGGGGACAGGGGGGCGGAGACTTACGGAGCGTGGGGGGGGCTGCCGAGAAGTGTCCAACCCTCAGGAGGCAGCCCCGCTTCCGCCCCTCCCCAGGAGCAACTGGGACTGGGCCTCGAGTGCCTAGGGGAGACGCCGGGAGGCTCGGGTCATTCCTACAATCACCGGGACCGGGCGTGTGAGGTTGGGGAGAGCCAGAAGGCAAGCGCAATAGCCCCATAAGGAGCCCCCTTTGATTGTAGTAACTGGAAGCCATACACCAGATTGCTAAGTTATTGCTAATGTTATGCTCGTACAATGTTGAATTCATGCTAAGTTATTCTGAATGTTATGCTCGTACAGTGATGAATCCATGTTAAATCATTCTTAATGATATGCTAATGACTAGATGAATCTAGGCTGATTTGAGGTGGATTTAGTACCTACGGGGTGCTGTTGGGAGACTCTAAAGGGAAAAAGGAGAGTTACAGTGACTCTGTTGATTCATGTTAAACTGAGAAGTGATTATATGCTGAAATAACCCTCTATCTTCTGACAAAAGCGATATAAAGAGTCTTGTTTTTAAGCACAAGTAGTGTGGTATCAGATCATTGCGTGCGTTGCTCTGCCAAGGTGGATGCGTGTGCTGCACAGCTGCTTTACACGGGATGCCTTTAGGTGCCTTCCTGCTTTGCACCAGGCTACCCCTGTGAATTGGCAATTCCCAGGTCCAACACAAGCTGCTTTACATTCCTTCATGATTAAGCCTGAAAGTTGCTCTCCACAGCTACCACTAGGCTAGCTTTCTAAAGGTTATCTTTGACCTTATACATCATAAGGGTTGTTTGGACTGGTGCAAGGTGCTCACTTTAATTGGTAGACAGCATATACCAGGCCAACTTCTCACATCATGTAGCAACTGTGCTGCAATTACAAAACATATGTAACTGAGCAGAGAAATTAGCATTATTAATAAACTGTATTAAATGAAAAGGCATATCATGTTGAATGTTATATTTGCCTAACCCTAACCCTGCTACATGGGCACAGAGATATATTAGAGATCTCTGGGATTAGAACTAGGCCCCAGACCTGGCATTTTTGCCACTGGCTGGTCTGCATCTCAGATTGCGCAGCGATGGAGTGCTCGTTCTGGGACCTTTCCTCTGCTAGAAATCCTCTTCTCCGTTGTCAAATCGGCAAGTCTTGACTTATATGATAAGAAATGCCATGCTAGAAAAAAGCAGCTGGGCCTCCCTGTTATGCTGATGTGTTAGAATGTGTTAGTGCCCGACCACAGAGAAAAACAAGGTAGGATGTTTTTTGACCTTGTACGAAATGTCCAGACTGAGTCCCAAGAAAAAGTGCTGAATTCCAAAAAACTGTGCAGCTTATTTCTAAAATAATAGTGTGGCACAAAACAAACGTGTTACTTCATAACGTGTGCAAAGCAAAAGTGGCCTGCAACTTACAGTTAGATTAAAATAAGGAAGTATGACAATGGGTTCCAGAGGAATCTCCCGACACCCCCTCATTGTACAGAACAGTAGCATAATGACATATGAGATAATAAAAAAACTAAGACACAAGCTAAGCAAGTTCAAGGCTTTGCTAATACACATGTTAAAAAAATTATTATAATCATAATAAAAAAAGAACATGTCAATTTTGGAAAGGTATCTAAATTGACATGTGTCTGAGGCATCCATGATTTCTTTCACAAGTTCAAAAACCAACTAATCTAGAACAGATTCCATCACAGCAGATGATGATTGTTTAACAGCTCAGTGCACAAACTCCGGAGAGCTGACATGATCTTCGGTATCAGCTGATGTTGTGAAAGTAGACAGGTAACCCTCATCCATGTTAATAGAGTCAGCATTTAGTAACCCATGTGTTGAACCACTGGTCTCTGCTGAGCGGAGTGGCTCATAGCTCACATTCTGGAGAAGCCGCAGGCTCAGGGATTAACTCTGAAAATGGTTCTCATCAATAGGACAATGTCCATGGGAGCTGGTGTCTGCAGAGCCAGGCAAATATCTAATGCCCATTCAAAGTGGTACCAAGAGCAGTGAAACACGGTTTGTACACATGCAAACCAGGCAGGGTGGAATGACAGTGACTAATCAAGATCCAGTTCCTGGAGCAAGAAGATTACAAAGAATCAAAGCATGCGCATTTATTCACGGCACAGCTGGACCAGTGGTTGTTCCAGTGGGCTTGCAGATGGAACATCCATTCTGGAGGAGCAAATTAGTACCAAAATGCCACAAATGAGGAATAACACCAGCAGGACGCCCCCGAATACACTGGAAAAAAGGGAATGAATATAAGCTGATATTACTCGAAAGATTTTTTGGAAGGAACTGGATAAGCCAGAACCAAGATTTTTTTTAAATTTAGCAAGGCCGGCAGTATTAGATGCATTAAAAATGCAATGAACTAATTTGCCGAAATGTAATGGGATGTTGTTGTTTAACAAGGACTGTATTTCACTGGATGTCCCTCAATCTTGTATTTACAAAGTTTCTCAAGCAGATGTTAGTGTTACATCTTTTGGAAACCATGGTGCTTTCAGTGTGCTTAGCTTGTTAAAATCTGCCTTCAAATTTAGAATGAAGACCACAACAAGCTATCCATATCCCCTTGAGTGTGAGGGAAGAGCACGTTGTTACAGCAGGTTACTATCTGGGAAACCAATAAAATGTATGGGATCCCAGCCTTTTTTCCTCAACAGTCCTGATTGATAAATACTAAAGAACTTCCATTTGAAAGGACTGTAATCAGTGGAGTATTGCAGGAGCTGGTACTTTGAGATAACAGGCCAAATTTACTATTGACGCATTACATGTGCCATGAATGGTAACTTTTGCAAACAAGTGAATGTTCAACAGAACAGTTGCATCCCTTCCAGTAAGGAAGAACTCTTTGTTGGCACATTCAGAATGATACGAAAATGGGAGTGATCTTAATTTATAAATAAGGCTGCCTCCTAGGGGTTCATATCTACCGACAGGGAAATGTTTCATGCAGGCTGTGAACTGGAATGTTGAAATCAGCAAAGATATTACACTGTGTATTAACCTGACAGCTGATGGTGATTCTGCAATGATAAATGGGAGCTTTTCTAAATGTAGCATTGTATATGTGGCATCTTTATTAGCCATGAGTCATTGTTTTTGTGTCAGAATGATAGGCAGGAATAGCTGGCTGGAATTGAGATAACACCAAGGAACTAACCATTTTTAAGAGTTTGAAGTGTCAAGGTAAACTGCATGATAGACCTAAGCTGACTTTGCCTATTATACAATGTAGACATGTCACTTTGCATGATATCAATTACAGTTGACACTATGTTATTCAAATTGTAAATGCAAGAAGATAGCCTATTACTGCTACTATCAACAACAGCAAACACTTTTTCCATATTATCTTGATCAATTTGTCTTAAACATGCAGCAACTTCCATTTGTGACAATTTCCAAATTCCATTATGTGTGGAATGAATAAATCTTTTAGAACATGGAGATTTAGAACCTAACAGAAAGTATAAGTCCATGTCACCAGACAGGAGAGAAATATGTTGTTTTACTTCTGACAGTGTGGAATGTTCCAACCTAGTTACTTTTTTATTTATTCTGTGTGTAATATAGCACGAACATGACCCTATTAGGGTATCAGAGCACTTCACAATTCCATAACCAAGAACTTTCGATGGAAGGTTTTGCACAAATATTAAAGCAACAGTAACAAGCGCAAATAATCAGATTGGGCCATTTGTGCTTACTACAACATACATACATGTCCTAACGATTACAAGAGATCTATCTGTATTAACATAGTCTGTGATATGGAAGGTATCATAACGGTGTCTGGTCTTTTGTTATTTATGGGAGGAACTTGCTCATAAGAAAAGTGTTAGCTTCTTTTTTGAAAACTGATGTGGGTGAGATCTTTCCGATGCTCAGGGAAAGTAAGTTACATATTCTTGGTGCAATGCGAGAGAATGCTCTGTCATAAGTTCTCTTCTTACGGAAGAGGGCAGGATTCAGTAAGAGGTCTCCATTACTCCGAGAGCATTTGCGCCTCCTAATAATGTGATTTTCTGGGCTAGGTATAGTGGTGTTTTGTAGTGTGTCGCCTTGTGTGTGATACATGCTATCTTTAGCTGGATTCTTGCTTTGTAAGGTAGCCAGTTAAGCACTTTCAGATGTGGGGTGATGTGGTCAAACTTTCAGGAGCCTTTTATGAGTCTTGTGGCCGCATTGAGACAGGCTTTTAGTGGAGCTGTTGAAATCTTGGGTAGTCCTGATAAAGTTGTGCATCCGTACTCAATCCTCTTACTTTGTTTTCGTTTAAACCGGGCAAAGATTAGGACGCCTTGTATAGTGAACTTCTTGCGCTGGTTGGATTCAGTTAAGATGATGGCTAAAAACCATTGAACTGAAGACACTCCAACATGGCCTTCTCATTGCTAGAAGCAGAGAGAGCAGTCCTATTTCATCCTTCTTAGTTTTACTCTCCCTAATGGTATAGGTCCATTTTATGCTTCTGCTGTTGGAGCTTGTGTTTACATCTAATGCAGTCTGATTTCTACCATCATAGTTTCACTCACTGTGATGGTGAAAGTCCTGTTTCTGTTTCTATTATTGGAGGAAGGAGGGGGGGGGGGGGGTTAGGGCCTGCTCATTTCACTGCCATTTTGTTGTTTGAATGGAACTATTGTTGACACAATTTCTCCACTGAATAAGTGGTAACACTACCTGAATGCTGTGAGTGGGAATAACGGGGGTCAGGTCTGCTTGCCTTAAACCCCAGTGTAGAGTTAAAAAAACAAGCATAGCAGCCATTTGTGTCTACTGACCACAATATCCCCCAGTGAGGACCTGAAAATGTGGAATTAAATGTACTATTCTGCAACATAGTATTGAGCTGCTCTTCAGTGCAATTTGGAAAATTTGGGCAATTATCAAAACGGACTATTGAGAGAATGTTAGGTGCATTCATGTTTTTAATTATAGCCAGTCCTAGAAACATGGTATGCTGAATGGTGTCAATCAGAAAAATCATTTGTGTTGACATTAAACAGGTATGGAACAAGGTGTCTATCCCCTGAACTTGCCAAGGTTTGGTACCACAAATAGATTTAATGTCAATAGTATTCTTCCAATAATCATGGTCGTTCACAGCTAATTGGGAGACAAATGAGTCTATGTATATTAGCTTAGTTTGTGTAAGCATGTATTTCTTTGTGTGGAGCTGCTCAATGCACCAATTCACGCTATGTTTTTGACGCTCGGCAACGCTTAGCACATACTCACACGCAGTTCGCATGAGTGTGGCAATTTTGTTTTCTGTTTTCTGTGCATTGTGCTGTGGCCTGTTACTAATCCACCCTAAATCTTTTCAGTCCTCCCCCTATCTGACTAATCCACCCATCAGTTTCCTCTATTGTATCAGTGTGTGTTTGTGAGTTTATGTATTTTATATTTTTGCCATTCTGTTTATGTTTTATGTGACTTTTTTTAGTTTTACCTTGAAATCTTTACTTTTCCTTTCTTCCTTCTCCTATTTCTTCTTTTTTTTTGACCCCATGTGCCATGGTTGAGCAGGGCGTGGTAGGGAGTGGTGGCACGCAGGTGGCTTTAGACACACACCTTGCGGTCATTGGCGCTGCCAAGGGGTGCAGACCGTGAAATGTTCTCAGAGGTGGCTGCGCTAATATTGTATGTGCGATGCCACCTCCCCTCCATGCCGCCAACAGGTCTGGCAGCGCATAAGGCCTCTGGGAGCATCAGCTGCTGTGGGGGGAGGGTGCGCCAGAGGATGCACCGGAGTGTGTGCCGAAGCTCTGGGGTCCAGCGCACCCAGCAGCAGCTAATGCACAGATGAGCCAACATCCTGGACAGGGAGCAGAACCTGCTGGGCATGGAAGTTGCGGGGCTCACACTCAGAGGTAAGTTACATTTAGGGTAAAAATATTAAATGCTCCAGCCATGTGCTCAGTCTTAGCTAATCGTGTGCGTTGGCACTCACTTGGCCTGATTATTTAAGAATTCATGCAGGATGCACTGTACTGTCACTAAGATAGTGGTAGTAGTAGTAATATCAGTGAGTTAGCGTTGTCTCTGCCTTTCTTTATGTAGCTCATACAGTCTCAAACAATATCCCTGTGATGAGTAGTATTCATCTGTGCACTGAAAAAAGGGAGACTGATTTGGCCCGTCAAAGGGGGTTGAAACTGAGAAAGAAACAACGATCATTCATTGCAGTGCATTAGCAATTCCAAAACATAGTTTTTCCGAAATTTGGACTAGGGCTTAGGAAATTATGAATAGATCAACTCAATACAAGTAGTAATATAGACGATCTGATATATAAAAGTACAATGTTACTTTGTTTGCCTTTACCTGTTAAGATATGTTTGGGGAGATTATTAACTGTACTACTAATCTTTCTTATTTTAGCTCCTTTATTTCTTATATCAGCATCCAGAGGCAAGAAGAGGGCTGGCAGCACTGAGGTGGGTCAAGGAGACGGGGGTGCCACCACCTTTGCTGTGTCTGGTGGAAGTTTCACCACCACCATTACCACCAGCGCTGCGGCTGATCCCAGTAAGTCCTTCTGTTAATATTATATTATTTCCCTAATCTTTACTACTCCACATTTAGAATAATATTTTCTTTTTATTCATTTTTACTGTGCCTGTCTCCTAATTCTTGTATTTCCAACTCCTCTTAGTTCTACTTCTATCTATGTTTGTAAAATTCTTGTTATTCATCCATTATCTTTTTTTTCCAACATTTTACTTCGAGCAAGAGAAAAGGTCAGGCAGTACAATAAATTCATACATTCATACTAAATAATCAAGTATAGGGCAGCTAAAAAAATACATAGTCATGTAATTCATTAATTTACAAATATCATATAGCACTTCTTCCACATAGCAGCAGTAACCAAAATTATTTTTGTCTGCAATGAATGTGCATAAATCCTGCACTAAGCTCTCACAAGGAACATTGCCTTTTCCACCAAAAGCAAAAGTTTGCCTTACCCTACAGTGCATAACACTTTTATCTAATGTACCTAATACTCTATATCTTACATTGAAAGACAGTTGGATGAGTAATCTGCCCACGTATCCTTAAATCTGCGAAGCACCCCTACCCTCTTTGCATATGCCTCCTCAAACTGGTAGGTCAGGGCCAACTTAGTAAGCTACGGATCTGTTGACGGAACATTTGATGACTTCTAGTTCTGCATTAGTAAAGACCTGGCTGCTGCTATTGCAATACAGATAAACTACTGCCGATATTTCGATAGCTGGGACCCCATGTGTCAAAAGCCAAATAAAACCAAGGATGTTGATGGAAGGAAAAGTAATGACATGTAGTGGCTAATATTCCCCAAAACATCCTCCCAAAAATGCTGTGAGCTAGAGCATGAAAACAATATACGTGCCCCTCCACCCGCTCCATAAGCCTTGCGTCGAAAACATTTTTCCGGGATGAAGGAAACATTTTATGAAGACTATGAGACATGTAATATGCCAACCATCTAGATAAAACGCCATTCTTTTAAAGTTGGCCGCTCTTAGGGCTTTGTGCCCAAACTCACACACTAGATTCCATTCTTTAACCCCTTCTCCGCTCATGACGGAACCACTCCATCATGAGCCACGGGTGCCGTGTGCTCATGACGGAGTGGTTCCGTCATGCTGCGGCTGTTGGCCGCCGCTCCGCCCACGCGGCGCTAATTCCCCGCCTGTGCGGGCGATTAGCGCAGTGGGCGGAGTCATGGCGGAACCACTCCGTCATGAGCACAGCTCAACCGTGACTCATGACGGAGTGGCTCTGTCATGAGCACAGCGCCACCGTGCTGCCCCCAAACCCCCCCCCAGCGCTGCGGCGGAATTCCTGCCACAGCCAAGGGGTTAAGATTAAACCTGAAGAGTGTATCTTGGGAAATCTTAGGAAGCAACGCCTCCACACATTTAATATCCATACTTTGATGTAGCAGGCAGTACCAGTTTCCTATACCACCCACTTCCTTTTCATTGACACATCCTAACATGGTTTGCGTTGTATGATTAATCATCATGAAATTATTTTTGAGGAAACTGGTTATTTGGATAAATCATAGCCATGGTGCTTGTAATTGGCTACCCAATTGCTGCAATTGCAGTTCCCATGTTATCAAGTTGTTAAGATTATAAATGACACCTAGCTTCCGGAAGCCTAGATCACTCCAGGACTGCAGGATCCCTTTAGAGAGCTGCAGACCCCAGAACCGACAGTCTTGGAGAGAGTAAGTGCATGACATACTGGTACATTATATGCCTTGAAAAATAATTGGGTGCGTGATTGTCGTTAAAACCTTATATCTTTCTTTCTTAGGCAGCTTTATTGTCCAAAGAAAAACAGGTAGTTTAATTGTGCTTTGTTTTAGCATATGATTTAAAAGAAAATGATCATACTTTGAAAGTATTTCTGCTAATTGTATTGACTGATTAACCAGAGTCGCCTGATAATATGTATGAAAATGTGGTTGTGCTAACCCCCGTGCTCTGTGTCTAATTGAAGGCTGGAAAGTTTTACCCTGGCTTGTTTTTTACCCATATAAGCTCGCAAATAATTTTATCTAGTTCCTTAAAGTATGAATTTGGCACTTTTATAGGAAGATTCAGACACAAAAACATAAACAGGGGGAGTATCGACATTCTGACTAAAGAAACTCGACCCACCAATGACAGAGGCAGAAGCGTCCAGCTCTCTAATAACCTTTTTACCTTTGTGTGGGTATTCTCATAGTTTAGGTGGAACAATTGCGTATAATCATGTGTTACATACAACCCTAGATATCTTATGGGTCATTGTGGTGAAATCTGCTGCCCTTTTGGGAGCTGGGTCTGTAGCGTTAAACAGAAGCAGCTCTGTTTTCGACTGCTTGACTTAGTACCCACCTAGGTCTGTGAATACCTGAATTTCCTCCAGCGCTGTCTGTTTGTTTGTAGACTCAGCCTTAAGGTATAAAATGATATAATCTGAAAAAAGATAAATGTTTGCCATCCCAATATAAGGGGCTATGATTGAAGTGTTAGAACAAATTTTAATTGCAAGTTGCTCAATAAAAAGAGAGAACAGGAGTGGGGATAATGGGCATCCCTAACGGGAGCCCTGTCTAATCTAGACCTCACCCACCTGCTCTTCATTAATAAATATCTTTGCTTTGGCCCCCTTGTATACTTCCTTTAACAGTGTTACCATTTGGGAAACCAAACATCCCCAAAATATAAAATAGGGCCTGCCAGTCAACAAGGTCGAACGCCTTTTCGGCATCCATCATTAAAATTGCAGCCTTGTCCTTGTTGACTGAAAAATAGTCAATAGCCTGCAACAAAAATAGAGCATTGGCAGCTATTCATCGGCCTGGCAGGAAAACTGTTTGATCAGCATGGACCACTTGTTGAGCACGTGGAGCAATCCTATTTGCCCAGGCTTTCATAAAAGGCTTATAATCGGAATTTAGGAAACTTATTATGCAATATGAATTAGGGTCACATGGATCTTTATTTTTTTTAAGGATACTGATCACCACTGCCTCCTTAAATCTTTTGGAGATAGGGATCCCTCCCTGATTTGGTTGAACAAAAGTATTAAAAATGGGCAAAGATCCGTAAAAAACACCTCATATATTTCCACAGGAATACCGTTGCTCCCACTAGCCTTAGCACTAGCCATACCTTTTAGTTTTTCAGCAAGTTCTGCAGGCTCTATGGGCTTTGTCAAGGCTATACTATTGTCCCTAGTGATTTGTGGTAGGTGGCATGTGCTGAAATAGCCTTCTAAATGCTGTGGGTGAATTACCTGAACTTCAGCATAGATTTGTTTAAAACGACGAAGAAATATTTCCGCTATCATATCCTTATCTTACACTATGCTTACAGAGATAGGGTCTCTTATTTGTGTAATTATTTGACTGTCCTGCTGCAATTTAGCAGACCATCCTAAAAGATTACCTATATGCAGAGTTTCTTCGTACATTTTCTGTTGATATGCCCTACTCCTTGTAATATCGTCTAGAATAAAAAGAAAAACTTTATTGATCCTTTGCTCTCACCATTTCTTGCTTCAATGCCTTTTCACCATAGTCTCTTGAGATTTCCAAATTAAGTTTTGTAACATTTCTATCTTCTGTGCCCTCTGATTAAGCAGCCTAGCTTTACAAGAGATAACCAGATCCCGGAAAGAGGCCTTAAAAGATTCCCACACCATAAAACTTGGGACAGTATTTATGTTATCCTTAAAAAACAGATGTATAAATGTATGCATGTCTGCAATCCAAATTTGGTCCATAATAAGCAGAGATTCATTGAACTGTCATCTGGGATTTGTTCTTCAAGATGTTGCTGCTATTATGACTAGGGAGACTATAGAGTGGTCTGAGAATGAATTGGTAATAATCTCCAAACATCCTTTTTGTCAGAGCTTATCCACCACCACCACATAGAAATCCAAGCGTAAAGCTGTTTTAAACCTTGCAGAGTAACATGTAAACTGGGAGAGGCCCAGGTGATCTGATTGCCATGGATATAGTAAGGCGAAGTCCTTCTTCATATTCCTAATCAAATTCGAGGTCTTTGGTTTCAATTGTTTCTTGGTCTTATTTGAGGTATCTATTCTTAGTTGAAGTCCCCTACCATAACTTTAGAATCTTGAGCATTTATTAACAGATCATAGATCGGCACTAAGGCTTTAATATCATCATAGACCGAGCAATTAAAAGAGCTAAGGAGTACCCCAGCAAATTTGACCTCAATCCAGATCCATCTTGCTTCTCCATCCCGTATCATCTTCCTCAACTCCCAGTCCCACGTATTTGCAAACAAAATGCCTACTCCCCGAGCTGCCACCTTGGCTGAAGCAAATTATGCTTGAGAAAACTTCCTTGGCAATGACAATTTCGGAGTAACAGACATGAAATGTGTTTCCTGCAAAAATAGTACCTCATGAGAGAAAGATACCAGCCATTTTAACAGTGCCACACTTTTAAGCGCATTTAATAGACCATTTACATTACATGAGATTATCCAACCATTATACTAGTTATTTTCTATATTTCAAGTTTCTGTAGTTGACTTACTCCTCATTGTAGTAGTCTGTCTGTAGCTTCCTTTCTTCTGCTTTGTCAGTAAGCTTCCCTTTCTTCTTAATTAGCTAGTGGATTGGTACTGTAAGACTAAGAGAACTGATTTTAGGACAGACAATCTACTGTGAAGATTGCAATTCCAAGCCCAAGTAAGCTATTCTTTTTCTACGCATGGTCATTGAGAAGGCCATCCTTTTCCTGCTCATGCTCAAACAGTAAAACTAGAGAGTGGCCATGGTCATCATGGATGGATCACCCCAACGTTGTTTATGTATTCATTTATACAGTATACGTATACCAGCAGTTTCAATGACAGTGCAGCATGGCTGGAAACAAGCATGAGGACGGCCCCATTGCATTTTCCAACCTTCCTAGATCAATTATTCATCCCCTTCATTACGTGCCAATGAACCAATAGTCACCATAGCTCAGCCCCACCATTACAAAAAGTTTTGGGTTGGCTTAGCTACCTGGCTTTCCAAAGATTGCCAACAACCAAAATGCCCAACAAGATATTTTTGATGGAAGAATATACTGCAACCGAACTGCAGTGATGTATTGTGGTTGAATTTTGGTAAAAAATAATAAGGGGAGGCATATCTGGCATCAAAGATGTGTAATGTTTTTTTCTAGCTGCACAGACCACCAGTACCAGGACCAGTGACAGTGCCAGCAGAGCAGGTGCGACGACGGTCGAAGGGACAGTCCCAGCTGTGGTAAGAATGAGCGGTGGTAAGACACATTGCTTTCTTTTTGACTATTACTAGTATTCTGATTCTCACTGCAAGGAAGTCTTGAACACCCCACTTTAGCTTTTACAGCAGGGTTGAGTTAATGGTCTCTTCTATCTGCAACTAAGCAGGCAAAAGCTCTTAATGAACGCTAAAAATGATGGATAGATGGAAAATGGAAAAAAGGATGGAAAGAGAAAGGATGGGTGAAATGTTTTATGAGTGAAAGGATGCATAAGTGAGTGACGGTGAAAGGATCTAAAGGTGGGTGAGAGGATGCATGGGTGGGTGAAGGATAGGTGAAAGGGCATGTGGGTAAAAGGATACCTGCCTGGGTAGGTAAAATGGTTGGTGGGTGAAAGGAATTCTTCTTGGGTGGGTGAAAGTGTGTATGGGTGAAAGTATGTGTGGGTGGGTAAATGGAAATTGGTGAAATGATGGTTGAGAGCTGTGGATAGGTAAATGAATGGATGGATGGATATATACAGATGGATGGTGTTCAATGGTGAAATACTGGATGAGAGAATGTAAAGCTTAAGTGGTGGGTATCAAAGTGTGATGACTACTAGAACAACGAAATGATGAATGGATAATTACTTGGATAAAGAAACAAGGAAGTTTTTCTGGAGAGGGGAGTGCTCACTTTTCTTTGCTTGTTTGGAATGGTTTTATCAAAGATTTAGTTCAAATGGGGGGATATTTCTGTCTACTCCCTTGAGTCACTGCATTTGTTAATGTACATGCCTTCAAGTGACATTTTGCTGTTGCCACCCATGACCTGTTCAATATGGGTCTGCTTCACTTAATGTGGTCGTTAAAAAGTTTTCACTGCATGGCGAAGTGAAAACAAAGTGTGGTTCCCTTCCCTCGCAGTGCCCACTCAGTCAAGTTCTAGTACTTTACTCCTTTATTCTTTACTACGTTTTGTCCCAGCCTGCCCCAAAAAATGAAAAATGCATTTTTGGGATGCACCACATTTTTCTGGCCAAGTGCCTTATATATTTCATGGCTTCCATAACATACAACTGTTCAAATATTTCTCGTTTAACATTTGTCAGGTACAGTGAGTGATTAAGCCAAAGCTAGGCACATGATGATGATCAGTGACACCCCACTAATATTCTAAAGTAAAACGTCTACTTACTTACCCAGCCTAATCCCTCTAACTTACCCTGCAGTCGAGTAAAATAAGTTTCCTTTCCATACTGCCAAGCAAATGAATTTGTTGTAAATAAATAAATATGAATTGTGGTTGAGTGCGAGGCCAGGGAGTAAAGTGGTACTATGTGCCTTGAGTTTTTGTGGCTAGGATAGTCTGTGACAAACATTTCAAATACAGGCTATATAGCCGGTTCCTTATTCCTTTCCCTGAAATACAGTGCTTCATTTTCCCCTCATCTACTTAGGGCACAGGATATCTGCTTTTTTTTACCTGATGAGTTTGACATTGTATCATTACTATTCATCTGCCTTGGAGTCATGGCAAAATGGACAGGCATTTTGGAGAAGAGCAGGGCCTTTGGGATAAGATGATTGTCCATTACAGCTGCCCCAGCTGCACAGTGCAGAGTAGCAAAGTAGAGACTATCAACACCCTTGCTAGCATGCCACCATTAATGTAGCACAACAAGAATACTTGTACTCTATAGTGCATAATGTCTTACTCATTAATAAGAGGTAATTTATTTTTATTTTTCCACATAAAGTACCTGTTTATTTGTTTACTAGGAAATCCTTTAAAATAAAAAAAAGAACAGTTTTTTAAATCTGGTGTGCTGGATTCTGTCAGTTCCGGCCTTATGTGAGGCATGCATGGGTAAAAAATGCCTGTGACTCAAATTACATCAAATTCTAATGGCCCTATGGGACCAGCAATGTACTGCTACTGCGCTGCTATATACTTTTAAAGAAGTGCTTTGCCCATTATTGTTTACAATGTATTCTTTCTCTTTCTTGATGTAGCTATTCCTGCTGGTCGACAACCAACTAGGCAGGAGAAAGCAAACTAACTACAGCAGCAGAGGCTGGAGGCCATACAGGCTGAATTTTAGCACCTGGGAGCACAGGAGAATGAGGAGGTGGAGGATGCTGCGGCATTCCAGGGCCCCAGCCAGCCACCAGCACTTCCAGCCTCCCGGCAAAAACAACATCATTGCCACCGGCAGCTGCCCATCACACCACCACTTCTGTCCCCCATGCACTCAGACCACACTTTCCAGTGCTGTGTCATGCTGAGGCTGGTGTGCATTGAAGGGAGACAGGCATGCATGGAGGCACGCATGGATGGGTACTTTAAGTATCTTCTGGCCCGCATGTAGTCTACTACCCTCTTTTTTAGCCCTATTTTAAATATTTTTTGGGTGGGAGGAACTTGTTGTGTGCGGAGAGGTTGGGAACTAGAGGAGGAGGGACCGGGACTGTTTATTAGACTTTTTTGTTGGACATTTCAGACATTGATTGGGGATTGCTAGATTTGTTTGGGGAGAGGGGTGGGCCAGTTTGTGTTTTCAATTGGTGGGTTTTATTGTTAAAGAAGGAAATAAATATTTATTTTACTTTATTTATTCCTAAAATCTTTTAATGGGTGTTTTACTTTGCACTGCTGCCTTTTGGCACATCCTGTTTATTAAACCTGCTTAAAAAAGTGTATACCATACAGTACCCTAGTCATTATACCCTCTGGGCCTATGTTGACCACTGGGGGGATTGCCATTACCTCTACTACAACACTGCTTCATAGATATCTTACCTCAATAGATGAAGCAAGGGCTGCTACCTCTCTCAGTGTTCTTACTGCAGTGTTTCCCAAGGTGCCATCTTATGGTAGTGGTAGTAGTAGCAGGTTAGCACGCTAATGGAAGGAATCACAAGTGAGGTCCAACTCCCACATAGGTGAACTCCAACTGTAGGATTAATCAAAATAATATACATCACAGGCAACTAGATTGAAAGCTAACACAGTTAGCGCCTGATTACTACTTTTGGTCTTCTGAGGACAGGAGGCTCACCACTGCCACGCACCGCACCGTCAATAGTCGCTGCCACCTACCCTCCAGATTACAAGTTTTTTGTAGACTGGCAGGAGTATGGTGTGGCGGTCTTGCGGTGGTGCTGTTTAAGAGGCTCATTGTGAGCCTGAAACAGCACCAACCCGGGACCGCCAGTTTATGATCCTGCACAGGGAGAAATGCACCATGTCAGGCATTTCTTCTTGTGCAGGAACTGGGGGTACAGAAATACAGGGGGGCACAACATTTGCCCCCCTGCATCCACAAAAGAGTTCCAATGTGGAGTGATACACATGTAATCAGTGGCTTGACAACTGGTCCACATGTCTGTTGTCAGGTAGATAGTATGAACAGCACTCTGCTGCAAAGCGTTTCCAACCAACTCCTGCACTGGAACAGCCACTCTGGCAAAATAGGTCCTGCTGGGAGCCTTCAATTTTGGGCAGATGGTTGCCACAAACTCTAAAACCCCCACTCCTTCCACAAAAGAAAAAGTGAGGAGGTCCAGTGCTAACATTTTATCCAGCCTGCCACTGTAAAAATGTGCCATTGGGTGTTTGCGGTTGCAGGGCCCATCCTGCCGAAACATGCATGCATTAGTATCCTGGATTTTTTTTGTTGATAGTACCACTGATGCATGCGACTGAGTGCCAGTTGGTTGCAGACTAAATGCATTTCTTGAGGTAATCACTACTCTATGCTATGATGTCTCCATCTGACTTTTGTGCCATTGCAACCTTTCTGATGGTGAGGCACCGCTGAGGACAGGAACGCTATGCATAAAGACATCACCCTGTTCTTCCTCATCACCACCTACAGCTCCCACTCTCATGGGAGGCCACCACCACGTGCAGAAAGTTTATTAAGGTGCGCCTCCCAGCAGAGTGTTTGATGTTTTTTTCAAATGGGTCGCTTGCCCTCCAGTACCGTAGTGTGTACCAAACTTACCTCGCCAAACACTACAATTGCAGATTAAGCATATTGCAATGTTGTCCTCCTGCTTGCTAACTGTAAAGAAGTCCTGCATTGTGAAGGTCCACTTTCTCATTGGGCCACTAATGCACGAAGAAGTGGAGGTAGGCATGCAAGTCGATAATTGGCTCGCTTCAGTGCACATGTCTACAGAGCTGGTGGTGTATGCAGGTCTCGACATGTGCCTTGAAAATATGTGAGCTGGTGCAGGTGGGGGTGATGGTGCCACATCCCTTGGAGCAGGTTGAATAGGAGAGGTAATGTCAATCTCCTCTGTGCCAGCTTCCACAATGTGGCTCGTCGTCATCCTCACCCCATTCCAGAATTGGAAAACCTTCAGGAACATTCCTTTTCCTGAACATGGTCTGGCGTTTCTTTGACTCATCCAGGGTCAAATTAATTTCCAAATCATCAGAAGGGGGGCTTGGAGAAGGTGGTGGAGTGCCATTCCTTTTTCTTGCTGGAGATCTGGAAGCCAATGGTTGTAAAAGAGGAGGTTTTTGCTCAGCAAGAAGATCAACCTCCTGTTCTGCTCCTACTTCAGTAGGATCCATTGCTGACTGCAGCGGTTGTGCACTTTGAGGAAATGATTGGGTACTACTTTGAGCAAGAGATAAATCAAATTCAATGTTACTGCTCGTCAGTGTCAACATGATTGCGGTGGGTGCCTCATTGAGAGACATCAGTTTGGGCTTAGGTTAGGGTGATGCTGTTGATGCAGGAGTGCTGCTCCCAGCTTGCTCCCCAGAGGCCAATGCGTCAGGCACAGGTTTGCCAAAAAGGTTATGATCGACACGCCTGTGGTGGAAATTAGCTTCTTCTCCTCTCCGCTGGCCACTTTCTTGGCAGTACTTTTCTTTGGGGCCATCTTGAAGCTGCCAGTTGGCAGTGGAACTTAGATGCACTAGCGCAAGAGACTGAAAGACTCACATGGCTGTCTGGCAGTACTGTTGGTGATGTCTCTTGTTCACTTTAAAACCACAACACCAGAACATAATATTTAACTCCCAATCAGGATAACAAAGTAACTGTTTGCTTTGTGTGCACTGCATGCATCAAAGGGAGAAACCTGTGGCAGTCAGGGAGGTCCAGGGGAAAGTTGAATAATCCTTAAAAAATTAATGCTGGTGTGTGTTTTGCACCTATGGCAGGCAGGGTGTCCTGGAGAAAATGGACCAATCCTTAAAAAATGAATGCTAGTGTGTGCTGAGCACCTATGGCAGGTACAAGGTCCAGGGTAAAACTGAATAATCATTAACAAATTAATGCTGTTGTGCCACTCTGCGCCTATGGTGGGTAGGTGATGGACGGATGGTGCAAAAAACATTTTTTTAAATTCAATAATAAAAAAATATTTAAATAAAAAAGCATGAAATGAGAACATTTAAATTAAAACATGAACATTTAAATAAACATTTTTAAAAGATAACAATAATTAATTGCTGATGTACTTGGGGACTATGAGAAACCCATTGGGAGGCAAGGGGGTGCAGGCGAAAAGTGCAAAATGCATGTAATATAAAACTGTTAATAAATATACAAATATTACTCAATGATCCTCAAGCAAAATATTAAACCAGCAGGGAAAAGGTAAACAAATTAACAAATAGAAAAAGGTATAGCCCTCTCCTATCAATCTCTCTTTGAAACCTAGAAAACAAGGGAGGCTGCACAAAATGGATGGCGATCACATGATAAAACAACAACAACCAGCAAGAAGGCATGACCACAACAAAGAACCCATGCAGGTCTATGGGAAATGCCAACCGGCTGGTAGTGGCTACACAAAATGTCCTTCAGCCACATGGTCAAACAACAGCAACCAGAAAGGAGGCATGGCCACAACAAAGAACATATGCACACCTATGGCAAAAGCACACTGGCTGGCTACACAAAATGTCCGCCGGCCTGAGGCTCAAACAACAAGCAAGGAGGCATGGGAAACAAATAGCTCATGCAGGCCTATCAACACTGGCTATAAAAAATGACCCCTGGCCATATGGCAATTGGAACAAAGACAAATGGTGGCCTATGGTAAACACACTCACACACTGCCTAGACAATAGATGTGTGGCAACACAGGAGAAAACAGCATTAATTCAGTAATGCCAAAAATGAAAATGAACTGGACTGTAAAATTTTACAACAGCCCACATCCTCCAAAGGCATCAAATATATATTTTCCCCACCTATACACTTTTAACAAAACAAAACGTGAAATACCAAAACAAAACATCTTTTGTAATTTATTCCAATGCCATCCATGGACTAAATGATGTTTCAGTTCAACATACGCCACGGAGACAGTTGTTCCATGCAGTCATGACTAGTACTGTGACTACCAGCTGGGAGGCCCATTCGCAGAGTAGGGCACATAGTGAAATAAATTAATGCTGCTAATTTATTTAAAGAACATGTAGTAAATGCACTGAACTGTGCAATATTTCATTTAAAAAAGAAGAAAAAGTAAATGCAGAAAAATAACTACTAGGCCCCTATTGAAAATGCAGGCTACCCACCACAATAAATTAAAAAATTTGAATAAAAGTACAAATATCTTGGTGCATGCCCTCTATCAAACAAACAACACCCATAAACAATTGTTTTGAACTTACTTTTTTTTTTTTTAATCTCTTTATTGACAGTTTAATTTAATGCAAGCAGGGAACAGCAATTGTATAACTAATACAGAAAGGAAACAAAACATATAATATCTTAACATAATATGCCAGATTATTAGCGAGGTAAAGGACATCCAGACACATAATAAGTAAATAAACATCTTAATGCGTAATCTCATTAATCCAATTCTCTAGAGGCGCCCACAATTGTTCACCCATCATTCTCCTTTTCCTGCCTTTAGCCCTATATATGGCCCTTTCCAAATTATATTTAGCTAATAGGCGTGCTCTCCAATAAGAAAAAGAGGGGGGTTCTTGGTTCACCCAATCTTGAGTAATACATGCCCTCCAAGTTGCCATAGAAATAAAAAGAAAATTTGTCTGACCTTCAGATAGGTCAATGGACGATACGCCAATTAGTACTAATTCTCCTGTCAAAACAATTGTCTGACCTGTTAATATTTTAAGAAAAGTTTGAATTTCAGAAAAGTCCACATCTGTTACATGAGGTACCTGCAGTAGTACCCCATTTACTAATTTTGAAGGGTGAATAATATAAATCAAATAGGGCCATATAATGTTGTGTACGGGCTCTCCCAGTAATTAATATACTGTTAGCCATAACTATGGATTCATAGATTTTAATATTGGTAATACCCAATTTTTCGTTCCATCGGTTTTGATATAAAAGAATATCATCTGGAAGTGAGGCCAAAAGTAAATTATAATACACATCAATCTTTTTTTTTGTAAAAAGACTATCAATGAGTGGGATCCTCTTTAAGCGAGATCAATCTTGCGGACGGAAAGTATTGAAAAAGCTATGTATCTGTACATATTTGAAATAATCATTGCGGGTTAAGTTAAATTTGCTCGCTAATAATAAAAAAGGAATTAGATGACCATCCTGCCAGAGATCGCCTATGCAACTAATACCTAGATTACGCCACCGAGTTATAACTGAATCCTGAAAGGTTGACGGAAAAATAGTAGATGATTTAAATGGGGTATACAGCAAAATTTTATCTACACCCATTTGTCTTTTAATTACCCGCCAAGCGCCGAACGCAGCACTCAAGATCTTAAACTTGTTTTTTTTAAAGTAGCTAGGCTCAATAATTCTCAAGAAGCTGCCTTGGCATTCTGTACCCATTGCGAATTCATAAATTGATGGTGAATGACTAGGTGAAATGCATATTCTGGGCCCAACTATCAGAGGTGAAATGAACTGCAACACTGCAGCCAGATAATAGTAAAGAAAATGAGGGTCTCCCCAACCACCTCTTAATTTAGGAAGGATCATTTTTTTGTATGACCTACGGTGCTCCCTGTACCCCCAAAAAAATCTAGCAGACATTCTTTCCAGCTGTTGAAAAAGAGTTGAGGGAAACGCTAATGGGATTGCCCTAAACATATATAAAAATGTAGGTAAGATCATCATTTTTAAAACGCTACATCTGCCATATAAAGATAAATGAAGATGATCAATGCGTTCTAGAGAAGAATTCACTTTTTTCAGTACGGGAGTCAGGTTAAGTTCTGGAATAGCTGTAACAGGTGATGTAATTTTTATGCCCAGGTAGGTGGCCACTGAAACTATATTTAAATGTGCTGGGGGATTCGATCCCACAAATAAAATTTGTGTTTTTTGCATATGTAGGCGATAGCCAGAAAAATTACCAAATTGGCATGCTAGATCTTGAATTATTGGTATTGCCCCCTTAATATCCGTAGTCAGGACTACTATGTCGTCCGCGTAAGCTAAAGCTCTATATGTAGTAGCAGCTACTTGAACTGGTTTTATATCATCAGTATTGTTCAGTCTATTTAAAAAAATATCAATGTATAGAGCGAAAAGAAGAGGTGAAGCGGGACAGCCCTGTCGAGTACCTCGGTGAATACTGAAGGGAAGAGATTTCTTCCCACCAATACTAATACTGGAAAAGGGGGCGACGTATAGTGCTTTTAAAGCCGTAACCATTTTATAACTGAAGCCTTTACAGGTGAGGAGATCCCAAAGATATGGCCACTCCACCGTGTCGAATGCCTTTTCGGCATCCAACAGGGTGATTCCCAGGTCTGTATTTGAGCCATGGGCCCAGTCCATTAAAGCAATCACTCGTCTGATATGGTCAGTAGTATCACGATTTGGGATGAACCCATGCTGCAGATGTGAGACATTTGTAGAAATAACCCCGGAAAGGCGAGAAGCCAATATTTTTGAATATATTTTACTGTCTGCATTTAAAAGAGATATGGGTCTGTATGACGCCGGTTGTAAAGGTGGTTTTTCATTTTTAAGGAATGCCATAATAGTTGACTCGCTCCAAGAAGGGGGAGTCGCGCCCTTCTGTGCTTCCAAACATATGAAAACCAACGGCTGTTTTAAAACATGCCGAAAAAATCTGTAAAACTCAAGAGGAATTCTGTCTGGTCCCATGGCTTTTTCCAATGGGAAAGAAAGAATAGCTGCTTGTATCTCCTCCCAAGTGATATCTTTGTCTAACAGGGCTGTCTGTGTGGATGATAACCTGGAGATATTATTATTGGCGGTAAAGTTCAGGATTGAGTCTGATGTATACGCTATTACTTCCTCTGTATATAAATTCTTATAAAAGAGGCGAAAAACCTCCAAGATTTTATCAGGCTGATCATGGACTTGGCCAAATTCGTCCTGTATTTTGTTTATAGAATTGAAGATTTCTTTTTGCCGGATTTTTTTTGCCAAAATATGACCTGACCTCTCGCCCATCTCGTATACCTGTGTCCTGAAAGCAGTGAGCTGTTCTGCAAGTTTGGAAGCAAAATTCTCATATAACCTAGATTTAAATATGGCTAAAGTTGCTTTGATCTGCTCCGTATCTAAGGAGTTCTTAATGGCTACAGTTAGTTTTGTTTCATATTCCAGAACCACCTTATAATAAGATGTTAATTTACGTTGATAGTTACTTTGTTTATTAATGGAAAAAGAGAGAGTCTCCCCTCTCACCCCTGATTTAAAAGCATCCCATTCCATCTGAATGGAGGTTGATCCCATATTAAACTCAAAAAAGTCTTTAATCCATTTTTCCATATGCTCAATGTAAGCTGGATCTCTTAAGAGCCTCCGTTCAAATGTCCATGTTGTTGGTTTGCCCAGTGACCCAGAGTCTATTTTGATCTCTATTGCAATAGGATTATGATCCGAGATTATCTTTGGGAAAATCTCGTACTTGCAGTCAGACATCAAAATAGAAGGTATAAAGAAATAGTCCAAACGGACACATTTTTGATGGGGTGCTGAGAAGAAAGTATAACCGGAGAGAGAGTCTCTTTTTACAAATCCTACGTACTGAAGCCCCAATTCAGAAACCAAACTACTTAATGCCTTAAACATCTTTTTTTTGATCCTGTATATAGTGACTCGTGAAGAATATCAAAATCTGCTTCCAAATGAATATTTAAATCACCACAGAGGATAAGGGTGGAAGGCCAGCTTGCAAGCTCTGTACTTAAAAATTTAAGGAGGTCTGGATCATCTGTATTTGAGCCATATATAGAACAGAGAGTCCATGAGATACAATCTACTAAGATTTCGGCTATCACCCACCGACCATACTGGTCGGTCTATATCCGTTTCAGGGTAGCCTGATTTCTTCTACTGAGTATAGCAACCCCCCTAGTAGTAGTACCCTGTTTAGTACAGCCAATTACATGCATGCCCAAATCAGCCAGCCAAGCTCTGTTATTCCATATAAGATGAGTTTCCTGTATACATAGAAAATCTAACCGCATACTCTGTATGATTTGTGCACATATTCCCCTTTTCTTTTTATTATTGAGGCCACAGACGTTCCAAGAACATATCCTGATGCTAGCCATTACCACAAGTTAGTCCATGTCTAAACAATAGATCACATAATGTCGTATAATGTAGATTGAGTATAAGAAATACTAAACAGTGAAAAGAAAAATATAAATGACAAAGTCCTTCACAATCATAATGTTTCTTAAGGATACTAAGGTTACTAAAGCTGTCCATGCTTGCCCCCCCCAAGCGCGAGAACCCCCCTCCACCCATAGCAAACCCCCCCACCCTTCCCTACACCACCCCACAAAGGGCAAAGGGACTGAAAAGTCCCTCTAATGATGGATTGAGAAGCTTAGAGCTGCTCACCATTCGCTTCCGACCACATAGGGTATCTTTACTAAACATACAAATTGAAGAATAAGATATATGGATTGTGAAGTCTGAAATTCCTAAGGCTCTACAAAAAAAACAAAAAAAAAAAAAGGGGGAAAATAAAAAGCCAAGGAGCAAAAAAAGAAAGATAAATAAGTAGGTTATATCCTAACATACACCAGCTACCAATTTTTTTTTTTCGCTTGGACGTAAACCTTTCCCTTTCACATCCTGAAAAGGCCATGATACCCCTAATGAGCCAACTGACTTTTTTTTTTCCTTATCTCCAATGACATCAAAGCAATTGTAAGCAGTCCCTAGCGGCTTTCTCTGTAGCCCAAAAATATGTTCTTTCCTTTTGAATAACTTTAAGTTTTGAAGGATGAAGTAGAAAAGCCTGAGCGCCCTTGGCTTGAAAAGAGGGAATCAGTTGACGTAAGTGCCAGCGTTGTTGAACCGTGGCATGGCAGTAGTCCGGGCGAACAAAAAAATCAAATTTTTTCCCCTTGCGCTTTCGGTCTGGACGAGCAAGATCGTATAAAGCTTCTCGGGCCAAAAAGTTGTTGAGAGTAATCAGAATGGCTCTAGGCATCGCTTTTACAGTACCTCTGGACTGCTTCTGTGAAAATGGGAACCTATGAGCTCCTTGTATCTCAACTTCCCACTGCCACTGGGGGAGATCAGGGAATGCTTCTGTAAAGAGCTCAATGACAAACTTTCGGACATTTGACCCCTTGCTGGATTCGGGAATGCCAAGAATTCGTAAATTGTTTCGCCTAGACCTATTTTCTAAATCGATCAGCTTCCAGTTAATATCGTCCTTTAATACATCAAGTGAAGAAAGCTGGGATTTCTGTCCAACTAAGACGTCCTCGATCGCTGAAAGTCTGTCCTCAGCTTCCAAAACTCTAGCAGTTGTTTCATTGCAGGTTTTCGCCACCCTCCTAAAGTTGTTTCGAAGTCGTCGGACTGCCCCTTGTATTCGCAAGTTCTCTACCTTGGTTTCCTCTCGGTGTTGAAGCATAAGTTGATATAGCATGTTAAGTGTGACTTCTGGTGGATGGGTTTGATCTTCTGAAATTTCCGTTGTAGTGGGCATTGACAAGAGTCGAGAAGTACGGGGGGAGCTCTTCCCTGGAACTTTACGCACCGTATTGTCTCCTACACCCCATTCCGTTCTAGCTGATAAGGGTGTTCAGCCTCCTCTTCATTTGATGACTCCTGATCATCTTGGAGCGAGGTAGTTAAGCTCGTGTCATCACCCCACTCCTGCGCCTCTGCGTCCACACTCCCCATCTCCAATGCATTGGATAGATCGGACATTGAATAGAAGTTACCAGCTGAGTCAGCAGATTCTGCGACCGCATTAACATCCGTGGTTGTAATATCAGTGGCTGTGGAGGCAGCCGGCAGGGTGGGAGACACCAGGTCACTTGGTTCTGAATAATTTCCCTTTAGACTACTTTCTAGCACATCAAGCAATGAGGACTCAGTCAAAATCTGTCCTGCTGGCTGAGATGTGTTGTTATTAGTGTGAACATGGGTTGTTGATTTGGCAGCCGGTTCAGATGCTTTGTTGAATACAGTTTTTAAAGAAGTATCGGTAGGGGAAGGATCTGGATGAGGGTTCAGCGAGGTCACAGTTTTCATTTTAAACATTCCCGGAATTTTCGGGATAGCCCCAGAACTACCAATCCCAGAAGGCACCACTGCAGCGCTTTGCTTCAACATACCTATGCCGCTCTCACCATTCTCAGCGTTGTCAGCGTTCTCGCTGTTCTGCAAGCAATCCAAGAGAAGAGGATGGGTTGCCAATCGTCCTGATGTTGTCATCAAAATTATCGGCAAAGATGTTAACGATGAAATTTCCGTTACGGGTGGCGAAATATTGGCCTCGGAGACCTGGATATCCGTTACCGCCGCCGTTGCCGATACCGCCGTAGTTGCCCGTGTCTTCAGCTTCGGCTTTCCCTTAATCAGCTTCCTTGCAGCACTAGAAGTTTTCGGCGGCATTGCATGGAGAGACGCCGACTTCGAAACTGAGCACCAGTAGCCGCGCTCACAGTCCACACAAGATAGAGAGGAGTGTAGACCTGTGTCCGTCAGATACGACAGACCGGCAGAGACGGGATCGCCAGAGCAAGGAAATGGCTTGACGATAGATGGTAGCAGCCTTCAACATGTCAGTAGCATCTTAATTCTGGAAAAGCTGGCTCAGCGATGCGGTGTAATGCATGGGGAAGCGAAATAAGGTGAGCAAAACTCAGCTGCTCTCACGGACGAGAAGCATGTCCGCCATCTTGCCAGGGCTTTTATTTTCCCAATTAAATCTGTCAACTTTATTGTTTTGAACTTACATATGAAATCACAAAAACAAATTCCTTAGGTCCAATGGCATATATTCAGCAGACAAGAGAGTGATCCTTCCTGCTCCAAATCCAAACAAAAAGAGACCAGGAGATGGACAAAGCACTGAGAAGAGCCTGCTGGACAAGAACAGGAAGTTGGAGTTTCCTTCTTGGGCACTTCTTTCTTGTTGAAAAAAAGTAAAATGAAAAAAGGGCTCCTCACACTAAAAAACAACTTGAACGGTTGGAGGGGAAAATTAACTTGAATATGTCTTTTTGAGTAGATTTAGAGGCTTTTCAAGGAGAAAATCTGTTCAAGGATGCAGCCACAGTCGCTGGTGCTCTCTTGCGCTCGCTATCATCAGAAAAAAAATGCCAGATGTTGTCGGCTTGGCCTAAAGTCACGCTAGCGGCTTGCAAGTCTCATGAGTGCTTGTGGGTGGTCAGCAAGTTTCCGTGGTGCTCGCAGGAGGCCAACAAATCTTGCCAGCACACACAAGAGCTCCCAAAGACTCATTGAGCTTGCCGTGCACACCAACAGAAAACACATTTTTCTACGAGGCAGAGTGTGGAGTTTATCGGGAACTCCACATTCTCCAAAGAATGCAGAGCAGAATTTTACATCTGGACCTAGACTCTAGGAAGGGATGTGCTAAGCTCTGCACCTGTGACAGCCACCCTGCACCCACTGCATTGCGACTCGCCAAAAGGAAGAGGCTGGTTCTAAAAAGAAGGCGAAGCCCTCTGCAAACTCCAGACTTCACAAAAACTCCCTTGGCCTGGAGGTATTAGTCCCCTGCAGTCGGAAAGCACAACCCGCTAAATCTACGACAGTCTGGCATGGCAGCTCAAAGCCACTGGGCAGGTGGCTTCTGGGAACCATAGTCCCGACCCTCAGTGAGGTTCAGCTTTCTATGCCATTTCCCTGGTCCTCTGGAATAAGATTTGCTCAACCACAGTGCTTACAGGTACCAAGGCTTGATGGTGGGTAACCCAACAACTATCTGCTTTACGTTCTAAGAGGAGAGATCCAACTGCACGAATGACCAACCACTGTGGCTTAATTGTACATACATAGTCAAAATGCACATTTTGTGTGAAATGTATGAAGCTGTTGATGTGTCTCATCTTTGAAGAAAGAACTTCTTGTAGCATACCACTTAAAGTTGGTAGTGACATTCCACCAAATACTGCAACAGTGTACTGGAATGATCCTGTGGACACAAAAGGGAGTACTGCCATTATTTTAACTATTGGTGTTATTGATGTGGGATTCCTATTATGAGGCCGAAGATCTGGCTCCAGCTGATGACATAAATCAATAAGAGCTTGCCTATTTTTTTTATCATACCCTAATCTTTCATGATATCAAGGTCTGGAACTGTAAATGAAATATTACAGTTTTTGGATTATGCATGGGATCTAATGTATTAGAAAAATATATAGAACGCATCTTTCATCACATTTATAAAAATACTAGTTTTTGATTTGTGGTTTTTGTTCTTTTTTGTAAATTAATAAAAATTGTGAAAAACATTACCTACATGGAATTTATTTATGAATAAGCAAGCTATTTCATTATAACTTTGTGAAATGTATGATGGAATCAAAAAAAGGTAACATATAGAGATAACACATACATCACCAGAATTCTTTTTGGGGGATTTTATTCAACGAAAATAAATAAACTTAAACAGGAGGGAAACAAAAACCAATCAAATCATTAAAAAGTAAAGCATGGTAGATGAAACTATTACCTTAAAAATAAGGGCCTGAAAATTAAGTGGGAGAAAATAGACAAAGATGGTTTCTTTAAAGATCTTTTAGTAAAAAATCAACCCCAAGTTGTCATGCTTCTGCAGGATGATGCCAATTCCACAGATATTATACAGGGTTACTCCTCCTTAAATAGCTAAATTGCAGTAAGATTAAACAAAGATGTCAGAAAGTCTAGTAATAGCCCCAGATGGTTTAACAGTTCCTGTACTCAAGCCCGTAAATCTCTTAAGCTTGCTCTTGGCAAACAACCACAAGACCAGACAGGGGTAGCGGTGGCCAGGAAAACTTATTAAGGCGCAATCAGTGCTAGAAAGACTGAAATAAGGGAGAGAGCCTGGGAGGATCTTAGAAAGGCAAGTGCCCGAAAAGACACTCAAGCCTTTTGGCAGGTTGTTAATTGTCCTAATCTGTTGGGAGACGAAATGCCAAAAGTGGAGACGGTTATATCAGCCAAAGACTGGGTGGAATATGTTTTTTAAATATTTAGCCCAAATGGTCAGACTGCCAACATGGTACTGGGAGTTGAAGCCCCCTGTGATTTGAATGCTGCCTCAGTCCTCAGTAGGTCAATTGAGGTCTTGGATGTTGTTTTAGCCACAGAAAGCAGTCCCTCAGATAAAGCACCAGGACCAGACAGAATCCTGCGTGATCTATATACATCCCTCCCACAATTTTGGGACCCATTAATTACTAATATTATAAGATCCTCAATCATAGGCCCTCTAGTTAAGACATGACAGCAGGCTGTCATTGTCCCCGTTTTTAGAAAGGGAGATAAGAACCAGCCTCACTTCTCAAGCCCAATTTCTGTATAAGACAGCACGGTGAAGATCCTGGATAGGGTATTCCTGGCTAAACTGGAAAACTGGGCATTATAGACCCTGAGGCTTTCAGATGTTCAGTTTGGGTTCGGTCCTGGTCTAGGAACTACTGAACAGTACTTGAAATTAACCCTTATTGTACAAAAATACACGAAGGCCAAGAAAGGTTGTGACCATTTGGCATTTATCAACTTAACATGTGCCTTTGACATTGTGTACAAACTCAAATTGTGGTCAATTATGGTACAACTAGGGATTGATAATGCAATTATAACTCTTCCCCATAGGCTCCATGCACATACCACAGCCAAAGTACAGTATAGTAGAGGAGGGGCTGTACCAAAAGAGTTTCCCTCTATAGCCGAGGTAAGACAAAGCTCTGCATTGGCCCACTTTTCTTTTCTTATTGTATATAAATGGCCTTGAGGACTATCTATGCAGTATAGAGAAAGATATCCCAAAGATTAATTTGCATTAAGTTGCCATATTACTATACACAGATGATGCAGTCATTATAGCAAGAACAGACAATGGCCTCTAGTCCCTACTGGATGCTTTTAACAGTTTTATGAACAAACTGGGACTTAGGATTAATCAAACAAAATCATTTGTAATGAAATGTGGTCCAAGACTAGCTAAAACCAAAAATTGTATAGTTGGTGGTGCAGAAATCACCAAAAACCCTCATTTTTCTTATTTAGGAGTGCCTGTTGATGCTGGTTTTAGTTAGAAGTTTTTATTGAATATCATAGCCTTACACTTCCAAAGATCAATTGAAGCTGTGTTTAGATTTTCCAAAAGGTTGGGGCTCAAGCCAGTGAAAGAACTACTCTGTGTTTTTATGATTAAGTGCTCATGTATTTCTTCCTTTGGTGCTGGAATTCGAGGCTTTGTCAACAGTCACTCTATTCAAACAATTAAATAATAATTCCTGAAAAAGCTACTTGCAGTGCCACAATCTACCTCTGCATCTTTCTGCCATGAAGACGTTGGGCTTGGTTTTTTAGAAGACCAAATTAAATTACAGCCCGTTACTTTGGCTCAGAGTATGGAACATCCCAGAGTCCCACTTCTGTAGAACAGTTCTCATTGACTGTTTGACCCTGGACAATTCCCTAGATATCCTGTGGCTTAAGTTAATTCAATTTAGCTTTACAAAGTTGTGTATCCCAGAATATTTTTCTGACCCAGGAGGTCACCATGTATCGTGAAGAAGCTTTTCTATAAGCATATCTAATCTGCTCATTTGGTGAACAGGCGTGTTGAGGCAGTGCAGCAACCCTGACCACTTTTAATTGCAAGTTTACAGCTAACACTCCCTCTATTGACAATCCTAAATGAAAGGCATAAATTCTTGCTGACCAGGTTTGATCTTAAATCTATACACTTCCTGGTGCCTTTTCCTGTTCAAGGCACTTGATTTTCCTCACTCCCTTTGTGCCCCTGTAATGGCTCTAGTCTATATATCAAAGCATCAGGCACTTTATCTTACTCTGCCCTCTCTATACCTCAGAGAGAAGGCAGTTTCTTCACTCAGTTTTAAAAGTTTCATGAGTTTGGCTCTAACGTATCTACCTCCCCTGATAAGCATATATGTAATTTATGCTGTGTTAAACTTCATTTTAAGTGCATTACGGATTTGAAGTAAATATTAATTCAATTGGCTTTATTAATTGTTTCCATTTTATGACTTTTATGGCTTTTAAATATGTTTTTTAACTTTGTACTGTATTGTATGTGATGCAAACATGTATTGCTCGATAGAGTCAAATAAAGAATCTACTGACTGAAACTATTACTGGAGATCACAAATTGTTTGAAAGCCAATGTACAACACACAACTGCCATCAAAAAGGTAAATGTGTCCACTAAATAGCTCACAGAGTGAATGGCAGTCATACACTGGAGGAGATAAGGTTCTGCGTCTCTTGCTGGTAGAGGTCTTGCCATCTTCTCCCGGTGGTTCGGATGAACGTCCACTCCTGAGGGGACTGATGGATCAACCGTTGCAGGGACTGAGGTGGGTGCAGGTGTTTTCTATTGTGGAAGGGCCTCACTTGCTGAGGCAGACGTAGTAGGCCCAGATGTTGTTGGACCACAGAAAGGGGAAGATGTTGCTGGAGAAGCCCTGCACATATTGGTAATACAATCGTACAGCACCCCAGTCACAGAGACCAAATTTGAATTTAGATTTTCCATCTGAACATTTTTCTCCCTCTGTAATTGTTTCATCTCCGGGAGCTCTGTAAGGGCCTGATCCATCTTGTCTTGGGACAGATTAGGAGATCCCAAGACCTGGTTGATAGTGGCCTGGGTGACAATGAACCCAGTGGCCTGACTTTGCTGGCCCACAGATTCCCTGCCATGACCCCTAACGCCCACCCTGTGCCCTTAACCCAGTATCTGGTTGGACTGGAGATGGTGGTGTTGGATCAACAGGGGCCAGGATTTTGCGGGCACAAGAATGGTATGATGTTTCTTTGGGCACAGGAAGTGGAGGTATCCAGAGACTGAGTTGTGGTAACAGCTAGGGTGCGAGTTGTAGGTGTGGGCTGAGTGAGACTTACTGTAGCTATCTGCCCTGGCAAACCAGATGGACCAGCCTGCTCCTCACCATCCAGACTTGCAGGAGAGGTTTCCTCACTTAAGGCTTGTTAATGGTCTGGGTGGAGTTTTCCTCAGTAATATGGGGCAGATGGTTGTCCACGTACTCTGGGTGTTGTACCTATTATAAATAGCAATAACAAATATATAAACATCAAATGATTTAGAAGCAAAAAACTAAGCAACCTAAAATTAAAAAGTGAATTAATATAATGAATATACCTCCCAGTTGTATTGTAAAACATTACAAAAACGGTATATATAGCACAAATAAAATTACTTCTAAAAGGCAGGTAACACTATGTCCTGAAATGGACAAAAAATTTGAAAGTATAGGTAACATTTAGCAAATATTTGACACAACACAGTAGAGAGGTGGAATGTAAAATAAGCCATTCCAAGGCATAGCAGGGTAAAAATTTGAATATTGAAAATCTTTGTAGGATAAATAGCATTAGTCATCATATAAACATTGCAACACACATTTTTATCAAAACAAATTATATACAGCAGACAACATAACATATAGTTACATGTTTTAGTTAACTTACTTTGAGGTGTGAAACAAATAACATACATTTAATAAATTAACAAGTGACAACATAAAAAATTGAACAAACATTACATTTTGAAACATAGCATAAAATAGAGATTGATAAATATATAATACTTTAATATATGTGAAAATATGAGAGTAAAAAGAAAATTACTATATTAACGTTGCAATATTATTTTCACATAAAGAAAACAAGGCATCGTGGTAGTTGTGGTCATTTCAACTACACATTAACAACACTTGCAAAATTGAAAGTAGAACATACCTAGTAAAATATATGCAGTGAAAATGAACAGACATTTTACAATATGAGACACATATATGAAATATGTATTAGGGGAAAAACCCCTTACATGCACCATATCTTCATTTGAAATTAAATTGAGATTGAAACCTGTAATCCTAAGTGCAACAAAATAGATTCTAACAAACAGAGAAAGAAGGCCAAAACAAAAAATGAAATATGAAGAAAAACACACATATCGACAACACATATTAACTATTAGTAAAACGATAGAAACCACAATATTGCTACAAAACTCCTAAAAAGAATTGAAATAAATAAATGTGTATATGGGTTTATATCTTTGGAAAAGGTCCAAAACACATTAGGAACTGCTAAATTAAAAGCAAAGACGACATTTAGGTTTTGTGACACATTTAAAATTATAACTTACCAGTCTCCAGTCCAACATGGATTTCTGTCAAGCCTTTAGGATGTAGGATCTGCAAAACCTAGGGAAAAGTTTGTAAGGGGAGGCAGGGAGACCCACCACCAGTCTTCTGGGCCTACCGGTGATGCTTTGAGGCCAGGTGATGCACTCTCCCCCACAGGTTATGCCACCTCTTCCTTATTTCCTCCTGTGTGCACAGGTTGTTTACTGCAGCATTCACTCTGTCAAAAATCTGGCCTACATTTGCCTTTTCTGACCTATAGTTGTATTTTGGACTTGGGCTCCAAACAATTGTGGCTCTACTCTTATAATTTCATCCACCATGACTGACAATTCTCCCTCAGTAAAACATGGATTTCTCCTTCCTGCCATTATGAAATGATAAACTTGAATGATTGTAATAACCCACAAGATAATAAATAAAAAAATTAGCAAGAAACAGGGAAAGCAAAAATACAACCTGACTTGACTGAAATAGTGCTCAGGAACACTGTGGTGCTGCAGTGGAATGGCAAAGGATCATGGTCTGAACTGGAGTTTGTTTTATAGTGTGGCATGCAGATGCAAACAATTAGCCAACACACATCAGGTATGTGATGCTAGCATCCATCCAAAAGCCCCAGGAATATTACAATATTGAACATATCCTGCAACGGAACCCCTCCTTTGGAAATCAGGCACCAGGACAGCGCCAGTACAACTATAAAATCTAAATAGGCTCTGCACAATACCGCCACCCTGACAGCGATGGAGTAAGTTAGCCAGCAGAGAAGTCCACTATGTCTACAGCAGTGAGCCGCTTAGGTGATGGAAAATTCCTTGTCAACGCAGATGGAGAATCTGCCAGCCCACGTCTAAATACAGCATCTGGGAATCCAATCAGCCTGACGGAGTACTCTGCCGCAAAGGGACGATGGGAATCCCACCATGATCTAAATCAGGCCCTAAATTATGCTCCTGAGCACCGCATTGAGCTAGATTGTTTTAAGGTCCAGAACATAGTCTACATACATAAGTAAACAGGTAAGTGTTGTACAATTCATCCCTAAACAGAACAGTAATGACCCATATTCCCTGAGATGTTATAGCCAGTGACACCACACAGCAACCTCAACCCTACAACAGCAAATTGATGTCACTTGAAGTTCCTGACAGACCAAACAATGATTGATTCTCCAAGGGGGTGACCCCACTGTGAGTCGCAGGGGCAAGAAAACCAATACCTGAAGAGGTCTGAACGATTTTATGTATGCTGTACTATGATCTGATCTAACTGTGAATGACTCTCTAAATTCAAATTCTCAGTCTGAACAAAGACATAAGTGGGCTGACCCAAAGCCCCTTTTCTGTGAGTATGATTATGTATCATTATGCATTGTTTTTCAGAAACATTGAGGCTGGCGAGAGAGCAAAGGAGTCACAAGGCCAGACCTAAAAATGGATAAAGAAACCTACTGACTTTTCTCCCAAGAGGGCTTGTGTGAAATGGATTTTAACTCCTCAAAAAGTGTGCAGTTTTGATTTGATGTGGACGTCCCCAAATCAACTGTCTCAGGAAGGAATGTGGTTTCATACAAAATGCTGGCTTTCGGTTTTGGTGTAGGCCATAACAAAATGGGGTCCTCTGCTGTTGTTGGAGTAAAGGTATCAGCCTTGGGGTTGAGGGTAGCCTTGTCTGTTAGTTTTTGCCTTATTGATTGGTAGCGTTAGTTTGGTTATGTTCTATCTCAACATGGTGACGTCCTTTGATCATGCAGCACAACACTAAATGACAGCTAATGCATTTGAAGTCTCACAAGAATATGAGCTTGATTTTATTTTTATCTAACTCACAACATAATGGTAGCCTTGTGTAGACAGCCCCACACACAAAACGGCAGCACTGGGACTTCCCACAACGATGCACTCAATCAGCATATGCCTGAAAGCGCATTTGAGGGAGACTGGCCATCCACTGGAAGGCAAAAAACAGCAAATGAAAGCTTAGAACGGATTTTGAAGCTTTTGATAATTCAGTGACATCATGTGACTACAGTTGGTAGTCCCCCCTACTGAAATCAACATAATATATCAGGTCGACATCTATTCACAACCACACACTCTCATTATATGTTATTACCAGCTAAATTAAGCCATGAATCCACTAAAAAACAACTGCCTGAATTTAAAAAAAATAACTAAATATGAAATGAACTTGATTTTCCATACATTTCATATAATTTATCACTTGTAAAGTTAGAGATATGCAGCTAAGAAGTTAGATCTCTGAACTGCTGCCCTTCACTAAAGGCTATCATCCTTATCCAAAGCCTTCCTGTATATAATATCCCTCACAGGCTGCTTACCCTGTCCTTTTGAAACCATTGTAATTTACTTCAAAGAAGACCTTGATGTACCCCTTAATTGTGCTCTAAATTATTATTTGACAAATTCACTTGCCAAGAGTCACTCAATGAATGTTGATTGCTGCGAAATATGGATTTTGCAAGCCATTAAGAAGCAATTCTGTGTCACGCCCTGCAATTAATAACGAGCAAACCACTAATACGAATCCAATCACCACAATGTCTACATTTAAAAATTGCGTGTAATGCAAGGAAAGAAATGTAAAGTCGGTACAAACTTTACCATCAGGGAGGAATGCAAAATGCAATCATCTGCCTCAACCAGTAAATAACCCCTTATCTTGTGCGGCCATTTTAATTAACATGTTAATAAATTCCCCCATAGATTTAATGGCAAGTGACAAGTCGGAGGTGTAGTTTGAAATAAAACCCAGCACAGCAAACGTGTAACTTGTAAAAAAAGAAAGAAATTATTGCCCAGTCCACCGCAGCAGAACTTTTTTTTCCTCTAAGTGTTGGGAAAGGTTGCTGTTAAGAAGAAGATTTAAAATTTAGTCCAGTCACACATCTAGCAGAATTAATGATCTATTTGCTTAGAAGCTATACATTACATCTAGTTTATCCATCCACTGGGTAAACGGTAGACATTAGTTGGTCACTATGATAGATTTGAATGGAGGCTAGGGCATCAATCAGTGCTGGCTACTGATTAGTTGTTTGTGTCTCTGACAGGCTCCTCCATCTCACTGAATGAAAGCTTGCTGATTGCTCTCCCATTTACTCCAAGTCCATGGCCCTTTGCTGCCACAATATTGCAGGCTCCAGCTATTGCTGGAGAACAAATCCCCCTGGACGGTTATGGCTGGATTTTGTCCAATTTCCGGTATTTGCGTTCATAATGCTATCAATTTTCTTAGTAATTAACACCGGGCAAGACGATGTTCAACAGAGTCTAATGCACAGACCAGCAACACAAAATAATAACAGCTTGTTTTCAATATAGTGCTAAGTAGTGGACCTCTGCCTTTTCTAGGTGCTGTAAATGACAACTATAAATGTTGTGTAACTTATTTTTACAATGGCAGGACAGCTGGGGCCGCGACATGATAGGCTTTTCTGGTGCAGCGCAGAGCCTAGCACCTGCTTTATTAAATTCATATAACCCAATATTTCTCTTAGCTAGTTCTTTATATTTAGATAGCACAGCATGGAAACAGTGAGCAGCAAGCAAGGGTTGTTTCTGATGTGCTGTCTGAAAATACAGCACTGTTGAACCTGAACATCTGTGACGTGGTATGCCTTCAAACTTTTTGCCTACACTCCCTTACTTTGCAGATCTCAATTTTGTTGGCATTAGGACTCTGTGAACTTTCCTTGCTAACCACTGCTAAAGTGTTCTCGCCTGAAAACATTGTAAAATTAGCCTATACCTAATTTGCACATTTAATTTACTTGCAGATTCCTGGTGATTGGTACTACCTGTACCCAGGGATTGTAAATTGAATGCTACTAGTGGACAGCAGCAATCGGTGAGCCACCCACTAAACTAACGCTGCAAGACTTGTCTAAGGCCTGCCACTGCACCCTGTAGTGCAGTTTTAAACTGACATTTCAATCTGGAAAGGGACACCTTTCCTCAGGCCTTAACCTTCCTTTCTAATACTTATAAGTCACCCCTTAGAGAGGCGCCAAAGGCTCACTGGGCAGTGTGTGTGGCATTTAGAAATTAGGACATATAGGTTTAAATGTGACATGTCCTGACAGTGAAAAACACCTAAAGTCGTGTTTCACTGTTGAAAGGCCTGCCTGCTACAGACTAACACTGGGTTGCCTTATTACATTTATTAAGTGGTAGATCCAGATTGGGAACAGGTAGAGAGATGATGTTTGCACTCAAATCAATTGCAATTTAAAATCCTCTTCGATGGTAAAGTTGGATTTTAAGTTACAATTTTGAAAATGACAAATTTAGAAAGTTAAAGACGCAAAAATGATGGGCAGAATGCGGAATACTTGTTTCTGATCCAGGGAGGACCTCTCTTGGCATTTCGGGCTGGACTGTTCCTATGAGGTGCAGGGTCAGGACTGATTTGCATATAGCTGGGTCTAAACTGGGGTGGCATGGTGAGCAAAATAACAATGGATTTAGCCCAGATCTGTTGACTGAGGGTGAATGTTTAATTTGTTCCGCATTCCGTCCATCATTTGTGTGTATTTTACATTTTTAAAGTTGGCATTTATCTGCCTAGACCCACTGTGCCTTTCTGCCAGTGTCCTGAGTCACATGACTGTGAATGGTCTTCCCGACAGAATGGCTGGGGAGGTGCTGTGCCCTATCCTGATTACACTTCAAAGAGCCCTGCCAAGACCACTCACAAAGGAACCTGACACCAGACCTGCACATGCCCTACGCCATTCTAGATACTTTGGAACCAAGTCCAGGGAAAGAGGTAGAACTAACAAGAGCTGGGTTTGTGGTTCGGCAAGGATACACACAAAGAGTGGCACCAGGTATAAAAATTGGACCTTCATAAACTCTCATCAGAACACTCCTGGACCTTTGAAAAATGTAGAGCAGGGCTGCCCTGCTTTTGAAGAACAGCACCTGCCCTCCTAACTAAAGAAGGATGAAGATTGGACCTACTTGCTTTGAACCCAGCTTCCCAAAGTGACTCCAAGGTCAGATGGTTGACCTCCTTTGTGAGTTACAGGAACACAACAAGTTTCCAGAGACCTCTCAGCAACTGCCCAGCAACTGCCCGTCTGACCAGCACCTACTGGGCCTGCCCAAACCTGCTTGAGACCTGCTGCTGGCCTCTGCTGGAGTTAGTCCCTGATTCCTAAGAGGTGCCCCCCTGGTCCTGCTTCCTTGACTGGCATCAGTGTGAACTCCTCCTCGGGAAAAGTCAAAGTTCCAGAAGCTGTGACCTTTTCAGGGCAAGAATCGACCACCCGCGATGACAGCCAAAGCAAAGCTCCGGCCTGACCTTCTCTTCGCACCGACAGTGACAATATGCACTGACTGGCAATGCTAGGCCTGAACTTTGTCCCATCAGAGATAGCCCACAATGGTTGCCAATACGAAGCTCTATCAACAACCGGCTCTTTACACTACAGTAACATCCATCTGCAATGCTCGACCTGCTACTTGCTCTCCAACATCCCTTTTACAGCTCTCACTCACAGAAATGGCATACTTCGTGCACACTTGAGAAGGTAACTCTTCAGCTGGTCTAACCTGATCCCTGTATCTGACTCGCACTCCATCGTGGTCAGCCTGAACTTTTTACTTTTCCCTGGTTTAGCACAAACAGTTAATTGCAAACGGCTTTTTAGACTTTTGGGTGCTTTAAAAGCTCATATCTTTGGTTCTACTGTTTGGATTTCCTGTACCATTTTATTTATTAAAAGATATTTCTTGTGTTGTGATTTACTTTATTTCTGTTTGAGTAGTGCATATATATTTTACATATTGCCTTTTAGTTAAGTTTGACTGCTTTGTGCCAAGCTACTAGTGGGTTAAGCACAGACTAATGCAGTGTCGATTGTGGGTCACCCCGACAAGGACTGTGTTTAGTATTTGAGTGGTGCTTCCATCCCTCTCAAATAATAACTCAATTTGTTATATTAGTGTTCAGTGGTGCGATCCAGTACTTGTGTATTTCTACGGTACCACTAAGTGATTTGTGTAAAACTAAAAATCCCTAATAATAATCTGACCTCAGAATCTATTTATTTTTTTAGAATGTCCTTGGTTGCCATATTTATTTCCTTTTTCAAATGTAATTCCTCCCTCACATTTGCCCCACTTGGATACCTTCTTAAGGAAATAGAGGCACTTGAGTTTGGCAGCATTGATAGCCTCTTGCTGGCAGAGTTGAGGAAGCTCTGCAAGGAGAGAGGAGTAAACTTGAAGAAGGGGGCCACAAAAGTGGACTCTCAAATAGTACTCAGAGTCTATATGGAGGTTCTCAGGATGCAAACTGCAACAAGAGAACAGATACTGACCCTAACAAAGAGGAGGTAAATGTGAAGAAAGAATATGAGGATGAGGAAAGAGATGTTATGGTCACAGGCCCAGGCTGCAGTAGGAGGAGGAGGAAACCTTCATGGAGGGGCAAGGTTACCTGCCAGGAGCAGTGTGTCTTCCAACCACTTCTACCCTGAGGAACTCGAGGACAGATGATCTGAGAGAGAATTCAATCTTCAGTTAGACAAGCTGAAATTGGAAGTAGCCAAGAAGGCTGCAAAAGAAGACTTGGAGGAAAGAAAATTGGCCCTGGAGCAGAAAAGAGCTGAAGCAGAGAGAGCCTTGGCAGAAGAAAAGAAGGCTGAGAGAGAATTGGAGAAGAAAAGCTTACTGGCTCATGAAGTGAGTCTGAGACAGCTGGATCTAAAAGCTAAACACCTCTCAGGGTCCAGCAACAATGGCGGCAGCGACAACATAATCTCCAATGGAGATAAAAGTGTCCACATTTCTAAAGGCCTGATATCCAGTTATGTAGTGGGGATCACATAGACAAGTGGTTTGCAGCATATGAGGTAGCACTGTGTATACCTAGAGTCCCAGAGGATGACTAGTGGACTTGTCTATGGAAGCATATGCCAATTGTTGGGAGGGTACCCTGTTGTGCCTTGAAATAGCTGACCAGATGTCCGATATTACCTTGAATGTGACGAATTTGGTCTCACCCCTGAAAGCATAGATTAAAATGTTGGTGTAGCAGAAATGGTCTAACCAGACTTGGGTAGATTTGGTGGAATACTCCGGTAAGGCACTGAATGGTTGAGTAAGGAGAAGTGAAGTGAGTGATGTTGATGGGTGGTTTAACCTCATTTTAAGAGAGCACATGCTCCCTAATTACTTTAAAAAGTTGCACAACCACCTGATAGATATCACGTTCATCATACCGAAGAAGCTTGCAAAAAAGGCAAACCACTGGATCAGCACCAGAGTGTCCAGGAAGGTACCTTGGTGGGTCACCAAAAGTGTGGCCAGGTCCACACACAAAGAAAAAAGGGGAAGACAGGGATAAAACTAAAGAGTTCTCTCAAAGCTCCCCAAATAATTCTCAGGCGAAGTCCCATCCTTACCAAAAGAAAAGGGCTTTCCATGGAAAAAAGCGCTCAGGTCACTTTTCATCTAAGTGCCATGAGTGCTACAGGTATAGGCACGCTCAGAGGAACTACAACTGTCCATAAAAGGTAGCATCCCCCCACTGGTGGGCAGAGACAGGGGATGGGGATTGTAGTGATTGGGGAGAAGGTTGCCCCAGTTAATTTGGGGGTAGTGCAGCAGTTAACCTAGTGTCCCTGGGTGACTGAGAGATTGTAACAAATCTCACATGCCTAGCAGCATTAAAAAGCATAGATAGTGCTTCACTACCAATTGGCCGAGGTTGGAAGCTCGTACCGACACGGGAACCAGCATAACTACTCTATGTGTTATCTGGTGTCCTCAGAGCAGGCGATCCCAATGAATTTCACCAGGTTGTGACAGCTGACAACCAGAAAAGTCACTACTTCATGACTCTGGTTCTCTTTGAATTGGGATGGTCTGATGTTCCTTAAGGGTAGCTATGAGTCTAGCCATGCCCGTTGATTGCCTACTTGGAAATGACTTGGAGCAAACCATCTGTAAGGAGGTGGAGTCCCGGTGCCACTAGGAGATGTTAAGGTTGACTGAGTGGGTGTGCTAGATCACATGCTCCATTGCAGCCCAATAGGAGGACCTAAAGGATCTGGAGCCTGGAACTATGGCCCAAGTCCTTTGGATAGGGGGCAAGGTAAACCTGATCCAGAGGTTTCCACATTTCGGGAGTAAGCTGATCCTGAGCGTGACAAGCTCATGGAGGCACCTCCCGGGCAGAGTTCTGCGAAGTGCAGAAGGAGAGCCCCACTGTGGAGGGCCTACAGTGACAGAACTAGGCCCAGGCAAAAGGGCACCTCTGGTTATCACCTCATGTACTCGGAGAATGATCTCCTGGATAGTGACCCTAAAGTCCCTGCGCCAGGAGTAAACTGTTTGTTGGTGGTCCTGCAGTGCTACCGTGCCTTCCCACTGGAACTGGCTCATGATGCACCCCTGGCAGGACATACTTGTAAGCCCTAAGAAAATGGTACTACTAGTACCAAGGGCTTGTAAATGAAATGCTACTAGTGGAAAGTAGCTCTCATTTCGCTACTGAAGAAAGTAGCACTGTAAAACATCTTAGGCCTTTCACTGCAGCCTGTAGTGCAGTTTTAAACTTCCATTTCGCCAGGCAAATTGAACATTTTGCCATGCCTAACCCTCCCATATTAATACCTATAATTCATTCTTAAGGTAGGCCACTAAGGCTCATAGGGAAGGGTGTGTAATAATTATAAAATAGGACACTTGTGTTTAAATCTTACATGTGCTGACAGTGAAAAACTCCTAAAGTTGTTCTTCACTGTTATATTTGATCAAAAACTTTTCATGGGGATCAAATGTGCATGTTAGAGTCATGTCTAACAATGGCAGGGAGAGGACAGAGCCCCTTCTCAGGATCAGATTAAAATGATAAACCGTTTCTAAATGCAACTTTTATTCAGTGAAATAGCAACAACAGCCTATTGCATAGCACCCTTTGAATGGCATATCCTTTCACACAAAGGTTGACAGTGGCTCCCAGACATTGTTCTGTACTAAATACATAAGATGAGCAAACAAAAACAGAAGAAGTGAATCTGATATCAGTTGAAAGGAAGGTTTACACGCTTAACTAGCTTGAATCCCAGCTGAGTTCATTCAGCTGGTCCTCCAATAAAGTTAATAGTTCAATGAACAGCAGGTACTAGAGTTTGGTTCAAATGCTGCTTAGTAGGGCTATCACAACTATCTTCATTGCAGAACAGAAAGCAAACATTATAGAAATATTGGGTTGACTTGCGTGTTGCAAAGTAGTTATCCAGTGTAACTTTAGATGCCTTTCTATCACATAACACAAATCCGATTCCACAGAAAGATCAATGACACTGTACCAATTGTACCACCGAAGATTGTTTTTCATGTCTATCAATAGAATTGAAGATACCATTTCAAAATAATGGCATTTAAGAGCTAAAATACAATTGGCTTGAGGCAGATTCACAGATTCAAATATGAACCTGTGTGGACCTGTGTGGAACATGTACAACTTTTGCTGTGGAACACTCACAGACCAAAATAAAAGTAGCCTTCATTCATGAATTGGAAAGCTAAAAAGAAACCCTGTATTGATGTTTTGCAAAGTATGGAAGACTGCGTGGATATGAACTAGCTTCAGGCAATGTTTGTTTTAATAACTGGGAAATCAACTGTAGAAACACACCACCAGACCATAAAACAGGCCCACAAACAGCCTAAAAAATCAGCCCACTCACTGACTTCGGGCACTGCCTGATTGCCCTATAGGCCAGTCCGGCCCTGCATGTCCATGACTACTATAACCAGTGCTGTCACATCGTTTAGGGTGCTTCACCTAATTAGCAGATTCCTAAAACGAACATGTTACTGCAGCATTACTTAGTATAATTACTGTCTGCGAGATTCTTCGAGTTTGAGGAATTATATTTTCAAAGCTAGACATAGAAGGCAGCTGGTAGAGAAAACATGTGTCACCCACATATCACGCGCTCCTGTGGATACTGAAAGCCCTCGTTGGAGGCAGCAATATGATGCCATCTACTCCCTTGAATGTACTCGGCTGCCTCCCTCGATGAAACAATTAACAATGCAACTGCGGCGCTAGCACACTGTGACAGTCAGGGACTGCGGGATACATATGAGATGCCAAAAACTAATAATCAGTCAGAACTGACATATGACTTTATATGTGCTTCTGTTTCTTCCTGCAGCTATTGGAAAGAAAAGGACACACAATACAGAGCAAAGAAAAACTCTTTGAAAGCTGCAGTTGTTAATCAAAAAATATGCATTCAGACAAGCAAACAAAAAAGAAAGAAAAAGTTGTCACTTTCCGATTGCTATCTCATAATGTTACTGCAAACATTCAAAGAAAGATGTCGGAACCGAGGAAGCGCCCGAAGGAAAACAATAACAGCCCAACATCTATCGAGCTACTTCACAAATCACCAGTGGCGGGTCCTCTGCTATGGTGGAGGAGCGTCGCCCCACTGCTTTCAAGCAGTAAGAGAAGCACAACAAAAAATGATAATAACTGAAAGTTATAATCATTTTATGTTGGTGCTGCTTTGCTGGTGGGCGGGGCTGCCCTGCTCTCGAGCAGGGCAGGGGAGGAGTGGCTTGCCCAGTGAGCAATGACTGTTTGGTCATTCATGCGCACATTCCCCATTCTCCATGCAGGCTGCATTACAGCCTGCATGGAGAACATGCCCACCCCTCCAGCCCCTGGCTGAGTGCCGTTTCACATCACCCAGATCACTTGTTATTGGCTTAGGGGAGGGAGCCTGGCTGCCTGCCTCCTGTTCCTGAAGAAAGAGGCAGGAGAGCTGGAGCACAGACGCAGGACCCGACGGCAAGGTAAGTTATTTATTTATTTTTAATTATGCTCCCCCCTGCAATTACGACCCCCCCATATCACCCACACCCACCCGCGAGCCAGGCCGGCCACAACTGCAAATCACACACGGATGACAGGGGCGAACTCACACAGAAGGAAGAAGAAAGTGGCCGGGGATGGGGTCCTTACACAACACTGTCTGAAGGCACAGAAAGAAGGGACTGCCTGTAGTTAAGTCCCAAGCACACATGAGAGCCATAGAAACCCGAGCAATGGTGTTGCTTGGTACTGCATGCATCTGCAATGTTATGTACGGTGCAGATGGTGCTCGGCTCAAGATTGCTCTCCCAATGTCGCTCTGCCTCAAACACTGGAAACAATTCTGTGGAACAAATAAATGAGGCAACTG